>NC_067399.1:541224991-541862491 GCF_016432865.1 Antechinus flavipes
ACGGACCTTAACATTCCCGAAGCTACTTTATTCTTTATCCCATTGCTTTACTAATTCACTTAGCCCTTAGTTTGCCTCAGTTTCCTTGCCTGTAAAATGGCTTGGAGAAGGAAATGGCAAACCACTCCAGAATCTTTGCCAAGAAATTACCAAAAGGGATCACAAAGAGTTGGACATGACTCTGAGAAACTTCTTCACTGTATTTAGTGTTGGATATAAGTATGCTTCCCAAATGCAAGGCTATGTCTTCTAGGATCACAATTGTGGAGTTGGAAAGGATCTCAGAGACTGCTTTATCTAAATCCCTTCCTTCACCTTACAGTTGGGGAAACAGGCTTGCTCTTGCTGCTGGTGGTGTCTATGTCTTTGTGAAATGACTTGCCTGAAATAACACAACTAGAGTCAGAGACTAGATAAATAAATGAATGGATGAGTGAATGAATGAGAAAATAAATAAATAAATGCTTAGTGATTTAAGGATGGTGCTATTTCCAATATGCTTCTGTCCTCTTTCCTCCTCAGGGCTACACAATTCTATCCATAAGGAGGAAATGAATAAATACTTAATGGACTCAGAGTCTGAAGCTTATTAGAGAGAGCATTTCAGTCTGCAAGCCAGATTGGAGGGGAGGCTGAATTGACTGGTTAAGTCAATGGCTTTGAGGGTAAGGAGAAGACTTTCTGAGATTACCCTCTCATAATTTCACTCTTCCTACTTCTTACCAAAAAATGGCATAATACTAACCCTCTCTAAACCATAGAGAGGTAACTGGGAGAGGAGATACTGAATATGGAGAGATACTCACATATACATGGCAGATCTCTGGCCTAATACTCAACTGCTAAAGCAATTGGAGGTCATAGATTTAGAATTGGAAGGGACTTTTGTTGAAGCGTCTTGTCTGACTCTGTGACCCCATTTGAGGATCTCTTGGCAAAGATACTAGTGTGGTTTGCCATTTCCTCTTCCAATTTATTTTACAGATGAGGACTTGAGGTAAACATAATTAAAGAGCTTGCTCAGGATTATAGTTAGTATGTTAGGCTGGAAATGAACTCCGAAAGATGAGTCTGTTTCCAAACCTGGTGCTCTAGATCCACTGACGCCAAGCTGCCCCACCCCCTGAGGGGGAAGGAGGGGGGCAGGACCGGCATGTAAGCCAACCTCCTCATTTTTCAGATAAAGAAATGGAAATTTCTTCCATAAATTAAAATTCTGGACATTAAATTTTGAGGAAAATAAAATTATTTGCTTTGATATGAAGTGGCACAGACAGAATTTGAACCCGTCTTCCCGCTCCTAAATCCAGTTTACTGCTCCACGTGGCTTCTTATACTTTTACTTCCCACGACTTTTATGAGGAAAGTACTTTATAAATCGACGAAGTCTATGAATTCAAGTTACTATCATTGCTGTTGCGATCCGTCTGTCTCGGAGTACTCCATGTCTGGGGGTTGCCTTGGCCCAGTTTATGCGGGCCTCTGTTCCGGTAGAGAGCCCTGCTGAACCCCTCTCCGAGAGAGGAGGGCTCCAATTAGTGCTGGCTGCCAACCACGGCAGGTAAAAAGAGGAGAAGGTGGAGATTAGAGGTTGTACCCCCAGGGCTGAGTGAGATTGTTGCCTCCGCCCCACCCCCTCTCCTCTCCTCTTTCCTGTTTCTTGCATAATGATGCTGATTGCTCTGCATCTGTCACAATTAGTTAGTCATTGTTTGAAAATTCAGAACAAATCAAACGAAAGGAACTAGCTTGCCGGGGGGAAAAGGGGGGGACTCCGCGCCGCAAGCTTCTTCCCCCTGGAGGTGTGTGTGGGAAGCTCAGTGGGGGCTGGGCCGGGAAAGCTGGAAGGGTGTCTTCTCCAACCCTCAGCAGTTTGGCCTTCCCTAAAAGGGTGTTAGAGCGGAAGCTGAGAATAAGAAGGTCGCTCTAGTCGTGTCCACTGCCTGGGACCTTCAGCACGTCCACTGACCCGAGACTAGGGAAACTCGAGGCCAGCGGGCTGTGCGGGGAGATGTGGAAACTTCTACCTTAGAAACTTCAAGTTGGGCTCGAAGGACTAACAGCGGACTGGGAAGCGTAGGCAACATTGTAACCCAAGCAACTAGCCCTCTCCACCGAGTAGGAGGGGGTCATTTGCTCCGGATAGGATAAGGGAGGGCGGTAGAAGGAAGAGGCCCCGGGGAGTCCCAAGTGTCAAGGCTTCTGGATGTCAGGGAGCCCGGCACCCCGAAGAGTGCGGAGATAGAATTATCTCAAGGGGGTGAGATGCCCTTGAGAACCTCCGCCAACCAGAGTCAACTGTTTTAAAACCGAGCGGGTGTTGGGATTCACGAATCTGGTTCCAAAACTGGCACCCCTATCCAGTGACGCCTCAGCCCCGTGTTCAGGCCAAGGAAGGCCGGGGAGTCTCATTTCTTCCCAGGCGCCCAGTCCCTGATCTATGCCCACCAAGCTGACTCTCTAAGTGCCTTTGTTTCCGAGGCAGCTAATCCCTGGGACACGTGACGCGGCCAGGCTGCTCCCGCCGGGGACTCGAAACCCGTGGCCCCTCTGTGTCAAAGACACTCCCCTCTCTCTGAGAGCTTCCCCTACTGTCTTGCTGGGGTAAAGTCGGAAACCCCAACCCTAGTCCTAGGTGGGTGTTATGACCCGCTCTGTTTTTGGCTCTGAGGCAGTTGCTTTGAGTATAAAACTGTCCGAGTTTTAGCTCCATTTCTATACTCCTAAGAGGTTAGAGTCCCAGTAAAGTCACTCTCCCTTCCCCGAGGCCGAGTTAAAAACCCTCAAAGTGTCAATTGCGAGTGCTTGAGAGGAGGTAGGTGGTTTCCAGGTGAGGGAGCTGAGCCCTTGGCCGGGATCCAGAGGATACTTAGGAGTGAGGCAGGGTACCCTTCTAGTAAAAGATCCGAGCTGAGAATCAGAACACTCTTTATAGTTCTAGTTTAGCTCAGTTCGCTTGTTAAACACATTTATTAAAAGCCTACTGCTTTCAGATCCCTGTTAGGACTTTGGGGACATTTAACGAACTTTAAGATAGGTTTACCTGCCCTCTTGGAATTTGGTTAAGTATGGCGGAGAACAAGACACAAACAAATATAACGAGTGCAAAATAACAGGAGGGAGTGAAACTATATCGCGAGATAGGAGCGACTCCAGTTTTATCCCTTAACCATTCTTTCTGTGGCTTTCTTTTTGATGAATGGGAAACAGTTTTTTCTCCTACTTGGGGTGGGAGTGAGATTGGATATATGTGACCCAGAGACAAGGTTGGCTTCTGGAAAGCATTATATACTTTCTTAACCCAAGGAGGATGTTATCGCGCTCATACCTTGACATTCCTCAATAGGAATCCGGGTGTCTAGTTAGGAGTGAGGACCTGGCTGGAAATCGAGGTTAGCCCACCATTTTTTGTAATACTAGAGTTCTTCTAAGGTGATTTGGTTGAAAGTAGGCCCTAAGACAAGAGACTAGAATGGAATAGCATACAGAGTTTGGGAAAAACATGGCAGCCCTAGTCTATTGCAGTTTGGACATAAAGATCCCGCGGTTTCTATTAAATTTTGTAATGATTAATTTGGACACACAAATGAGAATGATTTACTAATAATACAGCTATTCTCTCTTCCTCAAAGAGTTTACAATTCATTTGGGAGTGGGGAAAGAATAAATTATTATTGATGTTCAGTCTTCAGTAAAATCTTAAATTTTTTGAGGATAGGGAGCAATGGGTATTTCTTTTTCTTTTGCATATTTTTGTCTTTTGCACCTGCAGTTCCTATTAGTGCCTTGTAGACTCAATAGATCTTTCTTTATTTAAATAATTATAACACCATCTATAAAATGTCAAAGAAGTACCAGTAGGTATTATAAGTTGGAGGAAAAGAAAGAGCCCATCTGATTTGGGCAGGGAACAAAGATTAAGGAAGACTTCATGGGAAAGATGGCATGTGAGACAGATCTCAAAAGACTCCAGGTGTTTCAACTGGCAGGATATGGGGAGGCAGAACATCCCAGGTTATGAGAAAGATTTGACTGGGGAATAGAACCACCAAACACCAGAGCTGGAAGGTCATTTAGTGATTTAAAAATTAAGAAAATCAGCCCTTTGATTTTATAGATAAGGCTACTGAGGCCCAGAAAAGTGATCTTTCCCCGTCCTAGTTCTAGTTTGTGCCTCATTTCCAACACAAATCTCTTTTAAAAAATGTAACTTCCACCTCTTCTCTGTTCGTTTGCTTTGAATACTTCTTGGCTCTTCGTAACAGGAACTTTTCCCTCTCTCCTTCCCTTTCTGATCTCCGTCTCACTTAGCATTTCTCCCTCCAGAATTCGAACCTCGTGGTCTCTTTATTTAGAGATTGAAGTCCAAAGTTTTGCAAACAAACAAGCAGTCTGCTCCTTTGTTGTGTTCTCTCTTTGCTTTGTCGCCTGGGCTTTCCGAGCCTTTTCCTCCCAGCCCCGCTCCTCTCTCTAGGCATATGTCCAGAGAGAGCGCGTGGGGCCCGGCTACTCCGGCGTCCTACTCGGCCGGGGGCTGGAGTTTTATGATTCAGATGAACCTTTTCTGGGCTTTCCCTACGGTACAGACCGAGGACTTGGGCGCTAGAAACCCCCTGCCCCAAGCACCGAGCTCATTACTATCCAGTTTCTTTGTGCAGCGGGGGATTTGCAATTGTAAGCAGGCGGGGTGGGGTGGGGGTGGGGGTGGGGAGAGGGCTGGGAGCTGGGAAAGGAGCTCTTTGCAGAAAATTAATTCCCTCCCGGCCTAGATGCTCCTTCCACCCCCAACCTACACATAGGAACACATTACCAGCACGCTCTCCACGCTGCTCTGGGTCGCTTTCCCTGAGGATCCGGAACTAGAGTTGGAGGCGGGGGGTGAATTTAGAGGACTGGGGGACAGTAAGGAAGGGTCGGTAAAAATCCAGAGATGTGTGTTTTGTTTTTTGTTTTTTGTTTTTGTTTTTGTTTTTGTTTTTGGGGGGGGGGTAGGAGTGGAAGAATAAGCTTCCAAGCTGGGGTCACCACATAGGAATGGGGAATTTAGTCAAGGATGAGAGATACCCCTTTCTGCTACTTTCTTCCCTCTTCCCCCTACTATCGGTGACTGGACCCAGAGGTTGGGTAGGGGTGGGGAAGGCAATGAAAGAAAGCCGCCGCTTCTTCTACCCGCTTCTCGGTGGAATCAATGTGCATTCAATTAACCCCCGCGCCGCGCAGTCTCCATGGATCTGCTGCGAACAGACGCTTTCAAGTGTCGCGGCTATAAAGTCAAAGCGGCCTGGGCTGGTGGGGGTGGGGGCGGGAATGCGAGGAGTGTGTGTGTGTGTGTGTGTGTGTGTGTGTGTGTGTGTGTGTGTGTGTGTAGAGATGTGTGTTAAGAGAAAGAGACATACACAGAAACAGAGACAAGAGAGAGAGAGAGAGAGAGAGAGAGAGAGAGAGAGAGAGAGAGAGAGAGAGAGAGAGAGAGAGAGAGAGAGAGAGAGAGAGAGAGAGAGAGACGCTGGCCTTTGCCTCAGAGATGCAAAAGCATCCAAGCCACGGACTACATGTTGTGAGCCCGTTTGTGAATGGGGGGAGAGGGGAGGGATGGGGGCGGGGTTAGGAGAGGTGGGAGGAAGGATGCCAGAGTAATCACTTTTCAACTTTAAAAAACGAAACCTTTCTACAAAATAGAAAATTAGGATCTTATCTCCAAAATACACATCTACCTAGCTCAGTTCTGAGCACCGTATATGTAACAAGGAATGGGAAGTAGAGGCAGAGTATGATTGGAGGGGACCTCCGTAAAAGGCAGCTGTGCTAACATTGTTATAGGTCATGGAATATTAGGGAAAGGAACAGTCAAAAGTTCTTTGACAAATATCGCTTGATGAATAAGCTCCAGGAAAGAATTCCACTTCGGAGAAGGCAGAAAAATACTGTCACTTCATATGGTCCTAAGTAGAAAACTCTTTGGATCCTTAAAAATATGGCTTAGTCAAAAAATTTTAGAGCTAAGAGAAAATATTAGGGTTGTAGCTTAAAGGGGCCAAAAATGCTCAAGTCACAGGACCTGGGTTCAAATCTTCCTCGGGACAGTATCTGTGTTTTGGGCACAGTTCACAATTTGGGCAAGTCACAACTTAAGAAACTAAATTTACTTGATTGCAAAATATTGGACTAGCTAGCCTCTGAAGTCCTCCAGTTCTAAATCTGTTCCCATGATTTTTACAGATGAGGAAATTGAGAAGTATCTGGGTTCAAAGTGCTGCTCTGCCTCATACTATATTAGTGATTTTTTTTTTCACATGACCTCTCTGGGCTTCACTTTTCTTATTTGGGGAATGAAGGAGTTGAACTAGATTGCATTTGAAGTACCTCAGCCTATGATGATGCTTCTTTCATGAAAGACTTTGAGCTCATTTAGCTAATTAGAGGCAGAACCTGGGTTTTCAGTATTCCAGTTCAAGATGTTTCCACTTGTTGGTTGATTGATACAGTAGATGTTTTCTCAAACTCTGTGACTTCAAGAAGATTACTATCAACTCTACTTTAAAAATCATCTAAGAATGTCTTGTAGAACATATTTTACATAGAACACATATTTCCACTATGCCGTTCTTCAAACCCCAGCTCAATTTCCTTCATGACCTCCCCAGTTCAAAGTGTCTTTCTTTCTTTCCCCTCTTAACTTCTTGCTTTTGCTTTCATCCAATTCTACAAACCTTTAAAATCAATAAATTTTTTTCGAATTGACTCCTTACTCAATTGGCCAGCTCCTCTGTTCGATCTCAGGGAACTGAGGATTTCTGTCTTCCTAGAGAATCTATCCCCAAGTTTTAAATTCCTTATCTTTCTTCTTTCCATTTTGAGATGCTTATAATTATTTGTAGTCTAGACTGTGTCCACCCTTTGGAGGGACATAATCTTGATCAACCATTCTTTAAAGTCTTTTAAGATAATGTATGCAGAGAACAGATCAGTTGCTACCCTGCCTATCCTTACACTTTTAAGGTCACATTCTTTCTTAGGGAAGGCTATTCCAGGATTTTAACACCTTGTTTGTCTAGCAAGAATTTCCTTCATTTCCACCAAAATTTTTGACCTCCATTTAAATCTATCCCTTCTTCTTCAGCATGTCACATAATAGAGAAGAGCAACTTGAAGAGGTCCATACAACTAGATCATGGAATTTAAATTTGGAAGTGATCTTAGAGATTATCTCCTCATTTTCATAGATGAGAAAAAGTTATTGAAGTTATTTCCTCAAGAATAAATACATAGATGTCAAAAAAAAAAAAAACAAAGCCAAGATTCTTTCCACTAAATCCTGATAGAAGAAAACAAGTACTGTATTTGTAGTGGATGCTAAGCACATTATAAATTTTATTTCATTTGATCCTCACAACAATCCTGGCAAGTGGATACCATTATCATCCCTGTTTTACTGTTGAAGAAACTGAGAAATAAAGGTAAAATGACTTGTCCAGAGTCAGCTAATAAGTAGTGTCTAAGGATGAATTTGAATCAGGTCTGCCTGACTTCAGGTCTAATGCTCTATCCACCACACCACTTAAATGCACCTGTAAGTCTTTTTTGGCCAGGGTAATTGTTACCCTTGGGTAGCTAAGTGGTGAAAGTGAATAGAGTGCCAGATCTGGAATCAGGAAGACATTTTCCTGAGTTCAAATCTAACCTCAGAAACTTACTAGTTTGTGACTCTGAACAAGTCACTATGATCTGTTTACCTCAGTTTCCTCTGAGACAGAGTTTAGTGACTTGCCCAGGGTGACTCAGCTAGTTCTGAGTCCAGATCTTACATCTGAGGCAAGATGTAAGCTTGTGAAAATGAATCTTTCTGACTACAGATCTGGCAACTCCTAGCCTCTGGTTGCTGGATCTTTGGCTGGGTGTAAACATACAACACAAAGTATTAAGCTTTCTATGAATAACTGTGTTGTGAAATAATGAT
Organism: Antechinus flavipes; assembly: GCF_016432865.1. Classification (NCBI taxonomy): domain Eukaryota; kingdom Metazoa; phylum Chordata; class Mammalia; order Dasyuromorphia; family Dasyuridae; genus Antechinus; species Antechinus flavipes. Next base: position 541,232,949 of record NC_067399.1, read on the forward strand.
GCTGTGGATGGCTTCATGGGGGAAACTTCAAGACTTGATATTCCCCTGCCCCAACCCAAACTTAAAATCTTTGCATACTCTCCTGTTCTTCCAGGAAGGGAATGGATGTTTCTTCCCTTTTCCCCCTTTTCTGCAGATCTCTTTCTTCCACCTCTTTCTTTCCACCTTTTTTCTTCTTCCTAGCACCCTCCTTGTCCTCCCTGAAGGAAGTTGCACCTGGAGAGGGAATGGTCCCCATGTGGTGCTTAGGCCTTGCCTTCTCCCAGGGAACTCTATGATCTCTGCCTCATTATTAGAGAAGAACTTCTATTTTTACATGATTCTAATAGGGGTTTTTATTACTTGTCATTAGAGGAAATAATAATAGCTAACTTTTATAAATAGGGCTTTAAGTTTTGCAGAGTACTTCAACTATATGATTATTTGGCTCTTGACACAGCCTCTGGAAGATAGTAAAAAAAAAATCATTTTACAATAGAGATAATGGAAGTAAACTGTGGTGTGACTTGATTAGGATTATACAACTAATAAGTGCCTGAGAAAGAATTTGAATTCGGTTTTTACTGAGTACAAATCTTTCCCCTGAACCACTCATCTGTTTCAAAAGAAATGAAATGTGAAGCCTGAAATTACACAAGATTTGGGGGCAGTAACAAGTCCCAGCCTTGTAAAAGGCCAGGAAAGGAAGTATAATGAGGACATTCCCCACTTTCAGGATAGAGTCTTTCTAATAAAGTCACAGAGTAGAAAGTACACTGCATGGAGAGCTAAGGAGACCATCATTCTAGGTCCCTTGTAATTCTAAAATCTGCCCTCTATGACTCCAATCTTATCTCTGCAAGGGGTAGATAAAGAACTTTTATAAAATAGGGAAGACCTCGCATCAAAACTCTTGATGTGTCCTAGCTGGATGATCATAGATAAATTCCTTGACTTCCCAGTGCCCCAGACAACGCTCCAAGACTATCAGCTCGGGGATAAGTAGCTATACTGTTCAGGAAGAATTCCTCCACAGCAGTGAGGATGCTGAGGCTTAAAGATTATATAGATTGGGGGCAGCTAAATGGCATAGTGGATAGATACCAGCCCTGAAGTCAGGAGGAAGAGTTCAAATCTGGTCTCAGACACAACACTTCCTAATTATGTGAGCCTAGGCAAGTCACTTAACTCCTATTGCCTCAGGGGAAAAAAATAAAGACTATATAAGTTACTTACTCTGAATAACACCTCTTATAAGATCTTTCCCTTACCAAGCCCTCCTCAACCTCTCCAGGAACTTTTTACTTTAAGACCACTACCACTGTTTTCCCCTGGAGGTGTCATCCCAAGATCCATTTCTCTTCTACCCTCATTCCTTTTTATTAAGAAACACCAATACTATTCTTGCCCACATTTTTGAAACAGTAGACATTAAGCATTCTTATCTTTTAAAGTAATAACTAATTATGGCAAAGCACTTTACCATTTCATGGTACTCTAGTCATGTTTAATAGTAGAAATCATAATTTTTCATTATCACAGTCTCATTATAATTATCTTCATATCATAGCACTAAGCCACTAAGCAATATTAAAAAAAAGTTATTAATAATTGTCCTCAGTTTGGGGGGATGAGAAAGAAATAGATTTCATTTGAAAAACCTTTCCAGCTAAAAAGGATCAATCACATTCATCTAATGTGGCATTTCGAGAGGTTTCATTTCTTTCACCTTTGGTGATATTGGATTATTTTTTAATATTTATCAAAGTGGCAATCACCATAGCATCAATAGAGTTCTGAATCTGGATACCAACAGCCAAGATGTTCCCCAACCCCTCATAATCATCTCATATCTCTTCTCCAAGTAGTCCCTAATTACTCCCTTAAGGTTCTCTGATCACTTCCTTTCTTTCCCTTCCCATTTATCCCTTTCCATCATACTCTCTTCCAAAGTTTCCCCTAACCAAATTTTCCTAAGGGTATTTTTTGTTCTAATATACACAATATCACCAATCTGAACATTTGATACTTGGGGCCACCCATCCAGGACTAAGTGTGGCTATTATATATTTAAGCCACTAGGCTAAGTGTTCTTGGTGCATACAGAGGTGACTAAAACCAGGGATGTTCAGACAAGTGTTTAACAGCCAATTTGGGAGAGGGGTGTGATATGTGCAGGATATTTTCATTCTTAACAGTTTCTCCATCCCTTTCTTATGTCTAGACAATCAATTAAACAAGAAACCCGGCTCTGATTTGCAGCTTTTGCAGATTTCCAAATAGTAAAAGCTCACATTGAAAATTTAACTCAGGTAGATGTTGGTTCCAGTACCTCCTTCCATTTAAAACATCATCTTAAAGTATCTCTCCTATGTGAGTCAGTGAATGTAGTCATTAACAATGAACCATGAGGACAAACCCATGAAGGTATGAGTCTATTGAACTAAGGCTATAAAGACAGATTACTGCCATATGATCAATGTTTTTGTGTTTGTTCAGTCATGTTTGACTCTGTGATCCCATTTGGGGTTTTCATGGCACAGATACTGGAGTGGAGTGGTTGGCCATTTTAAGCGACTTACAAAGGGTCATGTGTATGAGCATGAATTTGGATTCAGGTTTTTCTGACGCCAGACAGGGTACTCCATTGCTTTACCTAACTTTCCCCCACCAAATAGATCATATCCTTTACTTCTTGATCAGCCTGATAGAACTAGAATTTTGGTCTTTCTTTAAGTAGAAATAGCCTGATAAAAGCTGCATAGAAGGTGCAGATATTCCTGCCAGAAGAAGGGAAACAAAAGGCAGGAATATCAGTGTCTGTGGACATTTACTCAGTATCCAGATACTTACACTACTTCTTAATTGAAACTGCTTTTTTTAAGGTCACCAGTGTCTCTTGTCTGCTATAGCCGATGGTCTTTCTTCACTTCATATCCCACTTGATTTCCCTGCCGCTCTTGTTTCATTTTGGGCTTTGGCAAGGCAATCAGGGTGAATTACTTGTTCAGAGGCACACTGCTAATTAGGAGTAAGTGTGACATAGATTTGAACTCAGGTCCCTCTAGCTGCAAGGCTGGCTTTCCACTGTGCCACTTGGCACACGAAGTTGCTGATAAGAGTTGTCCACTCCATCTGCCTGGACGTTTTGCCTTCTCTTGGCTTTGGTGACTGCTCTCCCTTGGTTTTCTAGGGTGGTGCATTGGAGAGCCAGATTTGAATTCCCGCTCTTCTTTGCTATTTGTGTCTTTGAGAAAGCCAATTAAACTCTTTAGTCTTCATCTGTAAAATGAGAGCATTGGACTAGATGACCTCCAAGATTATTTTATTTCTAAATTGGTGGTCCTCCTATCTAACCACTGAAGGATTTCCTTTGTCGACCCATCATCCATCTTCTGCTTCCTAAGGATGGATGCTCCCCAAGGCTCTGTCTTGTGCTCTCTTCTCTCTGTTCAGTACAAGATCTCTTCAAGACCTCATTAACTCTCATTGGCTCAATTATCATCTATGTGTACAAGACTCCCAGTTAATCATTTCTGTGGAGCTAAATAAAAAACCTAGTTGTAAACTCTTTTGAATTTCAGATCTGTATCAACCAACTGCCTCCTAGACATTTTCATCTGAATGCCCCATTGATATCATAAACTCAGCATATGGAAAACAAAACTTATCTTCGTTCCCTTCCGCCATTCAAACCACTCTTTTTCTAAACTTCCTTGTTTCAGTTAAGGACATCACCATCTTTCTAGGCAACTAGGTTTGTGGTCTCAGAGCTCTCGACTTTTCACCCTCATCCTCTAATATCTAATCAGTAACCAGTCCTGAGAATTTTCCCTCTACCATATCTCTTGCAGACATCCTTGTTATATGACTGGCCATTAACCAAGTTCACATCTTCATCACCAATAACATTAACCAAGTAATAGCCTATTGATTCTCCTTACTTATTTCCAAGGCATAGGTCTAATCTACAACTCCTCTTGCTCACAAATGTTCAGTGACTTCTTTTGGCTTCTAAGGTAAAATTTAAAATTTCTCAGCCAGACACTTAAAACACATTATAACTTGGCTCCAAACTACTTTCTATCATTTCCCTTTGTCCACTCTGTATTCCACCTAAACTAGACTAGTCATTCTCTAGACACAGAATTCATCTCCTATCTCTGGGCCTTCACACAGGCTATTCCAGCTTCACCTCATCCTCATTCTCAAAGGGTCTCTCAGAACCCTGTACTTCCCACAGAATATAGAACAGGTGATACATTCTACCAGAAGCCCTTCCTGATCATTCTATTTGTTAGCTTCATTTTCTTTATGTTTACTTATTTTTGTATATCATATTCCTGAAGTAGAATGTAAGCTCCTTGAGGGCAAAGACTGCTTTATTGTTTGCTTTGTAGACTCAGTGCCTAAAATACATTAGGCACTTGATAAGTGCTTGTTGAATTGAACTGAATCCATGAAACAATTAGAGATCAAGATATAATCAGTCATAAAGACTGTAGCTCATACTACTGAAGTTTGGAGAAAATCAATGTGTAGAGTTGAAAATTTAGGAGGCTTCATGGAAGAAAGGAGGAAGGGAGGGAAAGAGATAGGAAAAGAAGGAGAAAGGAAGGAAGGAAGGAGGGAAAGAAGGAATGAAAGAAAAAAGAAAAAGAAAGAAAGAAAGAAAGAAAAGAAAGAAAGAAAGAAAGAAAGAAAAAGAAAGAAAGGGAGGGAGACAGGGAGGGAGAAAGGAAGGAAGGAAGGAAGGAAGAAGGAAGGGAACCGGGAAGGAAAGAACGGCAGGAAAGAGGCAAAATTAGAAGTGACAAGAGGAAGATTTCCATGCAATATATATATATATATATATATATATATATATATATATATATATATATATATATGAGAAATTTTCCTAATAATTTGAGCTGTCCAAATGGAAACAGGCTACCTCAAACAGGCGGATCCATAATCATTGAACATCTTCCAATATAGGGTAGGTGGCCACTTGTCCAAAATGTTGTTCATGTAATTTGAACCAGATGGGTTCTGAATTAATCGCTTTCAATTAATCTCATGGGTCTCCCTAGCTCAGTTTTTTAGTTTCTTAGCATTTAGGTTTTTAGTTTAGTTTAGTTTCTTAGCATTTTGTATAATTGATGTACTTGTATTATATTATAGTGGTTTGTATACAACTCATATATTTTATCTTTGCTATTAGATTATAAATTCTTAGAGAGCTGTAGGAGCCTAATTATCAGGAATTAATGTAGCTTCTTGCATGTCTTAGACAACTAATCTTCGCTGAATTTCCCTTTAGAACTCTAACCTTGGGTAGTCCAATTTTCCTAGGGTTTTCTCAATGATTCCCTCGAAGAATTGACAATTGACAACTCATTGACATTCTGAGTTTGGTTTTTAGAACTGGAAACAACTCTCTGAGATTATGTAATCTAAACCCTTATTTTATGAATGTGAAAATTAAGGGACAGACAAGTGAAGTCACTTGATCAAGATAACAAAGCAATAAGAAATTCAACTTCAAACTAGGTCCTCTGATTCCAAATGCAGTATTCGTTCCAGTGTGACATGATGTCTCTTACTCCTGGAAATAAGATTTCTTTTCCTACACCATAGTTTGTATTCTGTTACTGCTTCTTTCCTGTTGTCAGACATAATCCTTACATACAGGTTATTTCAGTGCTACTCAGAGCCTACTAAACCTCGTTTCTTGAATTTCCTTTTTTTGTTTTCAGGAAAGCAATGGAGTTCTTTGATTTGCCAGGGTCACACAGTTAATATTTCAAGTGTCTGAGGCTGGATTTGAACTCAGCTTCTCCTGACTTCAGGGATGTGCTCTATCTACTAGACTACCCTCTCTGCTTGAATTTCAAGGCCCTTTACAATCTGGCCTTTAAAAACCTTTGTTTTTCCACCCTCATCTCCCTCCATTCTCCAACACTCCTCTCTCACTGTCGTTGGGACAGTTTAACTCACTGATGCCCCAGCAGGCCACAGCTCATGCTTACCTTTCCCTTCTCCCACACACCTGGAATGAATTTTCTCTGCATTTTATTTATTTGAATACTTAAGGCAATTCTAGAAGCCCAATCACTCTATAAAGCCTCTGACTGTTCTAGTTCAGTCCACATGTGACCCATAATACTCCCGAACCAGATTAAAATGTAATTGGGAAATAATTAACAAAATAAATAAGAAAACAATAAAACATAGATAATATCACATTTGAAAACTAAGTCAATATGTGTCCTGCAGGGATCATTATATCTGGATTAGTGGCTCCATTTCTGTTTTAGTTGGACACCATAGCTCTAACTCATGCTGATTTCTCCTTTCTCTGAACTGCTAGGTACTGGTTGTATACTATACAGTTTAATACCTAATTTGCCAGACTTAAATTAGCCTGTAATTGTTCATAAGTCTAATGAATTACAGGAGTGCCTTCTCCCTCTTTCTCTATCTCCCTCTACTCCCCACCCTGGGACTGATCCACACATAGGTGTTCAGTAAATATTTGTTGATTGAATTCAATTCTGCTTCATACATGACTGCTAGACAAATATATTGAGGTGGAGAAACCTGCCTTCCTGATCTCTGAATTGATATATATTTGGCATCCAGAGATAGTCCATATCACCACTCCAAATTAGGAAATTCAATTTCTTAAGAAATGTGTATTTACAACTTTTAAATAAGTTTTTAGAGGAGTTTCTCTCGCCTTTTTATGAGTTCTGAAAACTGTTAGTGGATTGCATTCCATTGATCTGACACAAAAGTTGGCTATTTATTTGGGTTCTTTTTACAGTGTCATAAATGTTTTTTATAAAATGCACTTTAAAAAAACCCACCCAATTTCTAGTAACTTGGGCATTGATAATGATGAGAAACTTCTTTAGCAAATAATCATGAAGTGATTGTCCAGCTTTCTCTTTCTTATGACTAAATCATATGACTGTTTTTTTTTTAACACAGACATTTTGTTGTTTGAAATATCAGTACTTGAAGATTAGTTTTGCATTTAGGTGCTAAGGTAGGAGGTTTGTCAGGGCCACTTAAATAGAATGAAGCCTGAATCCCATCCTATCTTATTCTCTTTCAACATGTAGGTTGAAAAACAAAGTATTTGTCATTATGTAAACCAAATAAAAAAATCATGCTGAATTATTTCACTCTGAATTGGTTGTGTTGAACCTAAATCTGATTATATAATTTAAAAAGCCAAATGCAAGTGAAAAAATAAAATAAAAATTTCTGATGTAAAAAAGAAATGTCTATTGAGAAGTAGAAGAAATGGTTCATACTTAAAACCATAAATTTCTAAGTCAAGAATGCTTCTCTTTAGTCAATTTCTTCCCAGAGATCTGGAGTACATCCTCGTGTTTTGTTTAGCTTTTGCTGTTTGGTCTTGGGGGAAAGAAGGGAGTAGAAACCCTGCTAGGTTCCAAGGACCTTTGTGATATTCTACATGTACATTGGGCCATTCCAGTCTCCTGCTCAAAAAGCTCCAATGAATCTTTGCATCATTTAGGATAAGATGCAAATCTCTTTTTTTGTCTCAGAAAACTCTTCATAATTGGACCCTAGCACACCTTTCCAGGAATAAAGCATATCACCCTTCTTCACAGACTCTACATTCTAATCAAATGGGCTTATTCGCTGTTCTTCTAACATTAAATCTCAGAAAAATATGCTGTCTTGTCTCAGTTTCCTTAGAATTCTTCCTTCAAAACAAATCTCAAACTCTATCTCCTATAGGAAGTTTTTCATGACTCTCTGAATTAGTGGCTAATGCTACCCCAAAATTACTTTGTATTTTATTTCATATGTATGTTGTATTATTTATGCCACATTGTCTCCCTGGATAGAATATGAGCTTCTTGAGGGCAGAATCTTTTTCTTTTTGTTTTTTATCCTTTTTTTTCCCTTTGTGACTTTTATACCTATCCCAGGCCTTGGAACACAATAAGCACTCAATAAATCCTTATTAATTGACTTGTAGTCCAGCCAACCTTCTCATTTTACTGATGATGAAACTAAGACTAGGATCAACTAAGTGATTTAGAATCACAAACTTTTAGAACTGGAAGGGACCTTAATCATCTGGTCCGACCTCTTCATTTTAAGATGGAGAAAAACTAAAGTCAAAAAATGACTTTGTCAAGATCACATGACTAGTAACAGAATCAGGATTTGAACTCCCCACAGGTAGTAAGTAGCAGAGTACAGATTCTGCCCCAGATCTTCTGATTGCAAATTCAGTGCTAATTCTACTTCAGTGTGTTGACCCTGAAACTGGAGGTTTGGGATTAGTTGGTTCCTGGTTTCCAGGCATTTTTCAGTTGGGTCTGACTTTTCATGACCTCATTTGGGTTTTCTTGACAAAGAGACTGGAATAGTTTGCCATTTTCTTCTATAGCTCATTTTTTAAAGATGGGGAAGCTGAGGCAAACAGGGTTAAATCACTCACCCAAAGTCACATAACCAGTAAGTGTTTGAGGTGCAGCTAAACCCAGAAAGATGAATCTTCCTCCCTCTAGGCCTGGCATTCTAGCCACTTTGCCACATAGCTGTTCTTGGTTTATGATACTAATTAATGGTGGAATTCAAACATTGTGTCTAGTGGCACTCTCAGTAACTCTGAAATATTATCCTATCTTGTTCTTGTTGTTCAGTCATTTCAGCTGTGTTAAACTCTTTGTGATCCCATTGTGGGTTTTCTTGGCAAAGATACTGCAGTGGTTTACCATTTTCTTTTCCAGTTAATTTTATAGATGAAAACCTGAGGCAAACAGGGTTATACACAGCTCCTAAATGTCTGAAACCAGATTTGAACTCAAAGTTATCTCATCAGCAGCTGCTTATTCTGCCTAATGTAAGATCAAGCCTGGGGGTAGAGGTGAAAAATCACATAATGTTGATATAACCCTAACCTAGTCCATTTCCAAAGGCCTTTGACCCTAAACCCTGAGATATTTTAAGGGTTTCTTATCTATGATATTATAGGGTTATGTATCCAGCAATGCAGAAAAAGATGAGCCCTGAACAAAAAATTGAATATGTAAAAGTCAAAGCAAATCACCATAGTTTCAGAGCCAGAAGGGACTCTTCCTTTCCCCCTCATTTTTCAGATAAGGAAACTGAGGCTAAATGTTATATGATTTGTTCATGGTTACATAGGGAGTCAATAGCAGACCTGAAATTTGAACCTCAAATCTTCTGGGCTGAAATCTAGCTCACTTTCCTCCATACCATTTTGCTCTCCTTCCAGATCATAAACTCATTGAGGAATTTTCATTTTCATGAATTCAGTAAGTATGTATTAAGTTGCCAAGCCCCTTACTAGCTTCTAGGAATACAAATTCAGGGAATGCAGTGAAGCCCTGCCCACAAGACGCTTACATGGAGAAATAATATTTACATCCACCAGTCAGCACCGCAACCACAAAGCCTGGAATATATTAGGGACTTAATAAATGCTGAATCGAACTGAATTGATTTGAGGGAGACCTCGGGACTCTGTGGGGCTAAGATGGGCATGAGAGATGGGGGTGAGGGGAGGAGCCAGAAGTGTGTTTGTGGGCACATAGTGAGCACTCGGTAAATATTTGTGGAATGAATTGTTTGTTGGATGAATGTTTCTCATTGAATAAGAATGGTTGCGTAAGAATTCATTTTAGGGGAGTCAGGACCAGCCGCCTAATTTTCCTTCTGAACTCATCTCCTTGCAGAAGCAACTAACAGCAGCACTTTTCAGGGGGAGCCCGCGCCTGGATGGGAGGGCGGTGGATTTCAGATGGGAGGGGGGACAGGCGGGAAGGGAAATGGAATCTCTCTAACGACAGCGACATCAAACCCTCATTTGGCTTTGGAGGACAATGGCCAGCTTATTTTCTCCATTTGCCTAGCACAATGGCGGATTCTCTCATTCACCAGCGGTGGTGCGAACAAGGTAATTAGCCAGTGCCATTCAGCTAAGACACTATTGCTATTCGCCGATGGAGGGGGGCGGGTGGGGAGGAGAACGCCCCGTGTCTGGCTGGGATTAGTCGCCTGGTGCTGGGGTGTGCAGCTGCCGGGCACTTCAAAGGGGCCCCACTGGGGCAGTGGCGCGGTGAGAACCGGCCATGGTCTCCCTGGCTGCAGACCAGCCGCCCCTCTGCATTGGTGTTTGTGTGTGAGGGGGTATGTGAGAGTGTCTGTCTGAGAGTGTGTGTGTGAAAGAGCGTGTGTGAGTGTGTATGGATGTGTGTGAGAGACAGACAGACAGACAGAGAAAAAGAGAGAGGAAGGAGTGGAAGAGAGAGAGAGAGAAAAAGAGAGACAGAGACAGAGACAGAGACCGACAGACAGAGAAAAAGAGAGAGAGACAGAGAGACAGAAAGACAGAGAGACAGAGACAGACAGACAGAGACAGAGACAGACACACAGGGACAGAGACAGACACACAGGGACAGAGTGACACAGAGAGAGAGAGTGATTAGGTGGGTGGGGGCCCATCTCTCAGCCCTGATCTGCTTTTTCCGGACCGGGGAGTGACCGAGTATTGAGTGTGCCTCGCCCCAATTCCCAGTCTGCCCCCCATCCTGTTCCTGCACCGCCGAGTCCCTCCGAGCTTTGAAATGGAGCCAGGCTCCTTTAACTGGGGAGGAGGCAAGCGTGAGGCTGGCTTTGCTTAGAGCCTTTGCAGCTTGTCCGCTGCTATCAGGGTCCCACTTTGAGCGGGCTCCGGCGGGAGCTTTCTTCCTTTCAGTCCCAGGAGTCAGAGGGCGAGCAGGGAAGAAGGGAGAGAGGGGAGTGGGGGCGGGGAAGCTTGACCCACAGCAGTGACCTCTGGGGGAGTCTGGAGCAGATGGCCCCTCTTCTTCCTCTGAGCGGCTCTCTCATGGCCCCGAGGCCGGGGTCTCTGACCCTGGCCGCCATCTGAATGCCTGAACTCTGCGGGCCCCAGCTGGGGCTCAGCTTCTCTCCTCCGGCGTGCATTCGGTCTAGTTTCGCTGGGATTGCAGTCCAACCACCGCCTTGGCTCATGCTTCCTCCCACTGGGACACCGAGGCTCTCGGATTATGGGGGTCTGGGTTGCCAGGTGCCCCTCAGTGCTGGTGTTGCCTTTCTGAAAGGAGCTCCGACACTGTCCACCCCTACTGGCACAGGAATAAAAGCTTACATTTCTAGAGAACTTTTCTCACAACGGTCTCCTGAGATAGGTTGTCAGTCAATCAATAAGCATTTATTAAGTACCTCTTGTATTCCAGAAAGGCAAAAAGATGGTCCCTGTTCTTAAGGAGCTCGGGATTAGGGGACAAGACAACATGCAAACCACATACAAACCTAGATTCCTTATAGGAACTGAAAATATTGTCCCCATTTTAAAGATGAGTAACTGAGGCTCAGACCTATTGGTGACTTGCCAGGGCTCACAATGCTGGTAAATATCAGTGTTAGAATTCCAGTGTCCTGGAGACTTCAAGAATCCTGATTCTAGTGCTCTTCCCAACACATTGTAATTCTGCAGAACTACTGAACCCTTCAGGACAAGCAGAAAAAATAAAGGAATAAGGGTTGAAAAGAATATTCTCTCTTGGAAGAATAATTTATTTGCCCAAGTGGGTGAAAGAGTTAGTATTCTGGGTAATAGACCTTGGCTACTTTTCTTGTGAGATTTTGTGAAAACGTCTGATCATCAGATTCTCAACTCGAGGTGCAAGTTGTTGGATATGGAGACCCAGGTCTGACTTTGCCCACTTGGCCTTAAGAAGAAACATATGGGAATAGAATTTTATTTTTCCAATTATATGTAAAGACTTTGTGAAGATTTTGAGTTCCACATTTTTTCTCTCTCCCTTCCTCACCTTCCCCCTCCCCGAAACAACAAGCAATTTGATATAGGTTATACATGTACAATAATTTTAAGCATTTTCCATATGACTCATGTTGTGAAAAAAAAAAGATAAAAAGGAAAAACCATGATAAAGAAAAAGAGTGAAAACAGTATGTTTTGATCCACATTTAATCTTCATAGTTCTCTCTGTGGCTATGGATGGCATTTTCCATCCCAGGTCTATTGGAATTATCTGCTGAAAAGAGCTAGTTGATCATGAAATTTAAAAAAAAAAAAACATTCCAAGCCCAGTGGTAAAAGTTGGACTTTTGGACATTTTGGAGAAATTCCTCATTCCCTCCCCCCAATAACAAAAGGGAGAGGGTTACTACTAAGTAAAACCATTTTTCAGGAAATTGCTTGTATATGACTATGAAACTGATAAGATTAGAATACATCCTGTGGAAAAATACTGAAAGTGTCAAGAAACCTGAGTTTTAATCCAGCAAAGGTTCTTCTGGAATGACTGTATACCTGCTTCAAAGATGAAGACAAATCAGTTTGTCTTGGTGGACACAGAGTGAAAAAAGCTAAGGGGTTTTGTTTGTTTGCTTGCTTGTTATTCAGTCATTGTTCAGCCATGTTCAGCTCTTTGTGATCTCTGGAGTTTTCTTGGCAAAGATGCTGGAATGGTTTGCCATTTCCATCTCCAGTTTATTTTACAGATGAGGAAACTGAGACTTACTCACGGTCACGAAGCTAATAATAAGTGCCTGAGGCTGGATTTGAAGAGGTATTCCTGACTCCAGGCCCAGCCTTCTATCCACTGAGGATTTTATATCTGTATCTTTGCTGTTCCTAACCGCAAGGTTGGTAGCACAGAGACTCCAGACTTAGTTCTCCTGTGAAATGAACAGGGGATTGGAGATTGTTGGTATGGAATGAGAAAACTTCCAAATTTGGATGGGAAAAACCACTGCATTTCTCATTAAAGTTTAGAACCTTAGCACAGGAAGGGACTTTATCAGCTCTTTAAGAAAACAGATGCAGAGGTTGGCTGATTTGCCCAAAGTCACAAAGCTAGATGGTAGCAAAGCTAAGACTAGAATCTGAGATCTCCTGCTGCCTCAGTCAGCATTTTTTTCACTACATTAGGATGCCTTAGGATCTACAAATCCCCAATAAGCTTCATTCCTTTGTTGAAAGGAACACACATTCATTTGCAAGCAATTTACTTAATAGCTCCAGGCCAGCCTCTACCCCACCCCCACTCCTTGCAAGCCCCCTTTCGGGAGGATGAGGAGGATCTTGTGTCTTAACCAGAAAGGTAGAGTGATGAGATGCTGTTGGATAGGTCCCATTCTTGTTAAGGAAAATTGAAGGGCTTCAGTATATGTGAATCTGAAAATAGAGTCTTTGGGGGCAAAGTCAGTACCCCCACTGGAGGGAGGCCTTGGAAATGATACTACTTCTCTCTCTGCCTGCCCATTACTGTCCCCTAGGACTTCCAGTCTTCACTGTAACTGAATGTTAGAAAATGAATACCTATGGATGTGGGAAATTGGACATTTCTGGCGCTAAAATATTTACATTTCTATAAAGTAAAGCCACTGTGTATTTTAGAAGGACCCTTTCTGGATGAAAATCACTCTCCCTTCTGTCTCTCCCATAAGACATCCTAGGTGATCATCTATCTCCCTTTCCCTTCTAGCTCTGATGCTCTCAGCCAATAGGCAGACAAGGCCTGTTTTCCTATGTCTGGGTTATCCAGGTCTGTGTTCCCACTTGTTTCTAGTACCTGGCCTCCCAAGAGAAGCAGAATCACAAAGCCAAGAGAATGTGAGACCTGAAATCAGGAGGACCTCCGTTCAAATCCTGATTTGGACACTTACAAGTGGTGTGACTATGAGGAAGTTACCTATACACTCTGTGGTTATTTCCTTATCTATAAAATGAAGAGTTAATGCCCTTCAGGTCTCCGATAGCTTTAAATCTATGATCTATGACTTCTGGGCCCTAAAATGATAGACTTTTAGCACCATAAGAAACCTTGGAGATAAATTGGATTACTTTTGAAGAGCAGCTCTGAGGGGAGGCAGAGCCAAGAGTAAAGGCAGGAACTTGAGGAGAAGCTCTGCTATTTTATGGCCTACCTATGTGATCCTGGCAGCTCTCTTAATTTTTCTAGGCCTCAGATTCCCCACCTATAAAATGAGAGGATTTTATTTAGACAACCTTCATGTTCCTTTACAGCTCTAAATAGATGGTTCTCCATGACCATTTTGTGGATGAGAAAACTGAGGCCCCATGAAGGAAAATGAATGACTACCACATCCAGCCAACAGCAAAACTAGGATTAGAACCCACTCCCAGGATTCAATTCACTTAACCACCTTTTCTTTTTTCTTTTTTTTTCATTTTTTAGTGTTTTTATTTATTTTAATAATATTTTTTTCAAATACATGCAAAAATAGTTTTCATCATTTATCTTTGGAAAACCTTGTATTCCAATTTTCCCCCCTGTTCTCCCTTTTTCCTTCCCCAAGATAACAAGCAATCTGATACAGTTAATCATTATTTCATAATTAGTTCTTCTGGTACAACGGAATGGACCTTGGATAGGGAATCTGAATACCTGCATTCACTTCCCAATTGAAGAACTCATTGGACCAGGCTACTTTCTGGGCAAGTCACACTCTCTTTATGCCTTAGTTTCCCCATTTATAAAATGGAGAATTTTTATAAATTATTATAATTATTATAAAATGGTGAAATTTATAAAATGATAGAAGGTACAGTGGAACCTGCTCTAGAATCAGAGGACTTGACACTTCCTCTGTGACTTGGGACAAATCATTTAACCTGACTCAGTCTGTAAAATGGTGGGGTATTAACTGGGGTATCTTCCATCCACCCATAGACCTATGTTCCTACGACTAGGATCCAGCTCTAAAATATTTGATCCCAAATGATTCACCACAGGGAACCCAAGAATAGTAGATGGTCTTATTTTTTATTTTGTGTGCCCCATTTCCCTTTTTTTTTACTCTGAAAAAATCTTGTGGATACATTTTGTTTGTATAAACGGACTTCCCAGCAAACACTGAAGTCCCCCCTCCAAAGTATCTTTCTTGGACACAATTCATCACATGCTAAAAGAAAGGAGAACTCTGACCTTTATCTCTGGCCCCTGGGACGCTGACGTCGACCGTTGTGTTTGACCAGAATTTGGGGCCCTGCACATCTTCGCTGTCTCTACGTTGTCCCAATCCTTGGTTGTTTCTTTCTTCTGCCTCCATTCTCTTCCGGCCCCTATCACTCCCCTCGAGGCTCTCCAGAATCCTCTGAATGCTCCATAGTCATCAGTCCTTACAGCGGATACCATCAGGACTAATTGCATTCATATGCCACACTTGTTCAGCCATTCCCCGATGCTTGAGCATTTTGTTTCCCGCTTTTGATTAGCCCATATAATACTTGCCCACATTTGAAAAGGTCCTGGCCTTAGAGAAGGGCAGGGGGGAGCCAGTCTGGTATCTGTGCCCCATTACTTGTGGCTCAGGAACCTGTTTTCAAATAAATTAGGGAGCCTTTGTGGATGAAGTGACCCATTAGCGGAGTAATAATACCACCTTTATCAAGCTTGCTCATCGGTATTAGTTATGCACTATAAAGCCTGTACCAAAAACCCTGAGGGGATTCAATTAAAATGAAGTCAGCTGTGTGGAGCTCGGTGAGTGTGTGTGTTTGTGCCGGAGTGGAGCGCTCTCTGTGCATTCCTGGACTTGCTGGTGTCTTTGCACGGACATGTGTGCCTCTGTGTGTGTGAATGCGGGCTGGTTGCTATGCATCCCGTATAATTGTGCTCTCCTGTGGATGCTTGTGGGCACTTAGGATTGCGGTCTCGGCCTGAATAGTTATGTGGGGATTTCTGCAGAGAAGGCAGCTCGGGACAGTGCCTTCAGCGTCGAAGCGGATCTGGATTCAAATCCTGACTCAAATCCCAAGTTATTTCAGATTTCTGTGTCTTCACTTCCTTGTCTTCAGAATAAGGGGAAGTGTAACAGGGACTCACCTTTCAGGGAAGGTGAGATTTAAACATGTTAACTGTAAGTTAAGAGCTGGGTTTAGTCACGGAAATGTCCGTGAGGCATTTGGACTATAGATCTTGATTCTGCTCAAGGTTCTTAAAAAGGGGTAGATAGGGGCGGAGAGCACATTCTCTCAGGAAGGTTACTTTGTCGTTGAACTACATTCAGAGTTTGGAAGCTCTTGATGTGGGATATTCTCAGACTTTTCTGATCTCTACTTTAAAAAACCCCAACAATGGATCCATGACCAGGGTAGGAAAAAGTGGGATAAGTGACAACTAGTGCACAGTGAATAGAGTGCCAAGTCCGGAGTCAGGAAGACCTAAATTCAAAGGTGACCTCAGAAACTTATTAGCTGTGTGACCCTAGGCAAGCCAATTTCCTCATTTGTAAAATGAGCTGGAGAAGGAAATGCTAAACCACTCTGGTATCCTTGCAAGAAATCCCCAAATGGGGTGGTAAAGTGTTGGAAGGAACTAAGCAACAACAACCTTTATACCATTCTGCCTCATCCTTTCTCAGCATAATATTTTTAAAATATTTTTATTTTTCATATTGTCCTTATAAAACAGAGTTAATAATATTTGTACTACCTTCTTCTAAAGTTTGTTTTAAGGAAAGTAAATTCTTAGATCTGAAAGAGCTATATAAACATGAGTAGTTATTGTGACAAATAAGTTTGGGGTTCAAGGGTAGTTTAAGTTTAATAACTCCCAAGAAGTGCTTCAGGGATTTGGAGAGATGTTGCTTTATCCAATGAAACTCCTCTTTGTTCTCAATAATAAATACAAGTGGTCAAAACCCAAACCTGAGTGACTGAGCTGTATGTAAAAGGAAGGATCCTAAAATCCTTTTCCACTAACTCTTTATCTGGTGCCATGTTGAATCAGTCCCTTTTAGCTCAAAAATTGTCTGGTGCCATGCTGCATATCCTTAAACTGATCCTCAAGAAGGGCTTGCTTTCCAAATAATTCTTTTAGTTGGTTCAATTCTGCATTGTCCTTACTCTCTGTTTCCCATCCCTAAAATCCAGCTATATGGAGATTCAGGGAGGAGATCAATTGAAATCAGTTCAATGATTTAAGTGTCCACTGTATATCAGGAACTACTTTTGGAACCAGGCACACAAAAACAAAAAATGAAAGTAATTCCTGCCTTCAAGGAGCTTATATGCAACTGGGTAACACAAAATGTTTCTTTTGCTTCTCTATTTGGGAAGGTGGCTATTATGATAGCTAGGATTACTGGGGAGGTCCTGTGGGACAGGTTCTGGTGATGTAACTTGGATTCTAGATTACTTATGATATCCCATGTATTCTGTAAGGTTTCTCTCAACTCACCCTTTATCTAATTCTATAGTCAGTCATCTTGCATTTATCAAAGACTTACTATATTTTAGGCATTGTGCTAAGCATGGAGATACAAAGAAAAGCAAAAATTAAGCATTCCTGCCCTCAAGGAATAAAGTCTAATAGGGTTGATAAACTTATTAATAACCATGTACACACAAGGATAAATTGGGGGTTGGTCTCAGGGGGAAGGCACTAAGATTAAGGAGAACCAGGAAGAAATGTTTGCAAAATATGGGACTTTAGAAAAGACTTGAAAGAAGGCAAAGAAGCCATTAAACAGAGATGAGTGTTGCAAGCATGAGAGACAGCCAGTAAAGACCTGCATTTGGGAGACAGAGTTTTGTTCTACAAACAGCATGGAAGCCAGCTTTGAAGGATGTCAGAATAAAGTGAAGGAGAGTAAGAAAGCTGAAAAGGTAGGAAAGGAGTCAGGTCTTCTAAATGATATTGAAAGACAAACTTAAGATTTTATATTTTATCCTGGAGGGAATAGGGAGTAAGATTCAGTTATTGAGTTGTTTTCCGTCCTGATCCCATTTGGTGTTCTCTTGGCAAAGATATTGGGGTGGATTGCCATTTCCTTCTCCAGCTCATTTTACAAATGAAGAAACAGAGGCAGACAAGGTTAAATGAATGCCCAGTGTCGCACAGATAGTTGGTCCACTCTGAGACCAGATTTGAATAAGGAAAATGACTCTTCTTGATTTCAAGTCTGGGACTCTATGCACCATGGGCCCTAGCTGTCAACTGGAATAGGGATATGATAAGATCAGGTCTAGTTTCAGAAGATATTATAAAGTACCACACTTACACAGTATATAAAAATTTATTTAAGAAGATGTTCTATAGAGTATACCCCTGTATAGTGACAATATCCCCATAATATGATGTTTTCTCATTTTTTCCCAGAAGAATGTTAGCTCTTTGAGGGCAGGGATTGTTTCACTTTTGTCTCTGTATTCTGAGTGCCTGTCACAGCTCCTGGCACATGGTAGTTGATAAATAAATGCTTGTTGATTGATGGATTCATGGATATAAAGCACACTTCACACACTATAAAAAGTTGTTCTGAGCAGGTGGTGGTGATTATATTGGTAGTAATGATAATGGTGATTGTGAGAATTAACCAACCCCTCGAGTCTGCTAAAAGGATACCTGCCTAGCCATTAACTTATACTTATCATAAAGGGAAAATGGATAGAATTATGAACCTAGATTCCAGAAGATCTGAATTCTTATTTACTATATTAGTTGCAAGTTGCAAATTGTCCTCGGTTTCCTCATCGGTAAAATGAGGCCAGTATTAAGAGAACAACCTTGAGTTTGTTCAAAGAGCCTTGCAAACCTTAATGCCCCATAGAAAAGTGAGTTATTGTGGTGATGGGGAAGTGCTTCCGTGTTATGGAGATTAAAGAATATTGGCTAAAGATTGGAGCCTTTAATTCCCTGTGTTATAAAAAAAATCTAGTACAGAGCCAGACGGAGAACCCCATATCATGTCTCCCCAACAGCTGCTTTGTGCATTTTGCTGTCCACCTAAAGCCAAGATGAGGCCATAAGGCAAACTGCCTCTCTCACCCTAGACTGGCCAAGGGGCAGCTGAT
The DNA here is from genome assembly GCF_016432865.1 of Antechinus flavipes. Lineage (NCBI taxonomy): Eukaryota > Metazoa > Chordata > Mammalia > Dasyuromorphia > Dasyuridae > Antechinus > Antechinus flavipes. Next base: position 541,251,799 of record NC_067399.1, read on the forward strand.
GAAGCTGCCTTTCTGAAGGCAGAGCACCTTCCTCCCCTTCCCCTTTCCCAATGTCCTTTCCTCCCTCCTCTTCTGCTCCCTGGTTTGGGGGGGAGAGGACAGAAGAAACGTGGATTTATGGCTGCTCACTTTAAAGACAAAGTTGGCTTTTGTGTAGGAAATGGGGCCCAGGGATCAGTAGGGGGTGGGAGCTGATGAGAGAAGGAGGGGGGTAGGATTCAGGGGCTTGGGTCTGAGAGTGGGAGGTGAGGAGGCCCAGGGGCAGACAAAGAGAATTCAGAGGCTCCCCAGGGCAGGGTCATCCAGGCAAAGGCCCCAGATAAATAAATCATTGCTTTGAGCAAGGCTGAGTGGGGCCGGTTGTGATTCTTTTATTTTATTTGTAAATCCGGGGAATCTCCCACCCCTACCAGCTACTTTCCTGGCCACCAGGCCATGCTCCCCCTCAGAGCTTCTATTTAGAGGTTAGAATCTAAACCCAGGCCTTCACTTTGTTGGTTTGTACTTTTATTTTTGGAGAGGTCAGGGTTCAAGGGAAAGAAAAAATAGAAGGCTCTCTACCCCTGACTTTTCCTGCTCTCCCACAGTTTGAGCTGAGTGGGAACTGCCAATGTCCAGCAAAACAGCTGGGACACAGCTGGTGGGGAGGTATGGCAGAGTCTGGTCCAGGAGTCGAGAGATCTCAGTCAACTCTGCTGCTAGCTTTAAAGATTTCACAGAGCAAGTCCCAGAATCTCTCTAGATTCTCAGTTTTCTCATCTGTCATATGGGATAATAATTCCTATGGAGGCTATTTCGCAGACCCACGGGAGGGCTTTCTGAAAAGTTAGAACCTGAGAAGGCTCATAGGTGTGATTATCCGGGCAGCAGCCCTGCCCCTCAGCTGTGTGGGGACACCCACACCTGACGTCCCTGTCCTGGGGTCCCTAGAGGAGCAGTGGGCTGAAGAGCAGAGCTAGATGTCATGGGCCAACAGCAGGTGCTTTAATTACACCTCCGAGAGCTACTTCCAATCCAGTGAATGAGCCGGGACCAATAAAGCCATGAGTTTATGGGCTTTGTAAACATTTTACTGGAGAAATCAAGGCCCCAATTACTGGGTCTGGCTTCTTCCTATGAAGAGTGTGTTTATTGGGGGTCTCTTAAAAGGCCCCATACCAAAGTAGTAAGAGGCTAGCAAGGCTCAGTGGTTGAGCTGACTGATTTATAATGTGCTCATTCCCCTCCCTTTACTCCCCCACCCACCCATCATCTGTAGAGAGGCTACAAATTTCAACGGGATACCTCCCTAGGAGAAAGGACACAAGGGCATGAGTCTCTGTCACTTCCTAGCTGTGTGATGGGTGGACAGCTTATGGCATTTAATTGGGCCCCAGTGGTTTTTTAATCTGCAAAAATCAGGAGATTGGGCTCATTTTTTGATGTCTTAAGTTACTTCTTAGTCCATATTCTAGGATCAAGTGTGGCTGACTAGAAATTAACACGGATAATACAAGACGCTCAAAACTAGTTGAATTCAGAATAATTGCAGTGAAGAATCTTCTTTCTGGAGAACAAGATGAAATAGGCTCCTCTTCTCTGCAGAAAAGTGGGGGGCCATTGCATACTCTTTCCAGATGGCTATGGTTTTTTGGAGTTGTTTTTCTTTGTTGTAAGCGAGGGTTTCATGGGTCTGAAGTGAAGGCATTAATTTAAAAAAATTGTTGGGGGAGGGTGGGGAGAAGTAAGCAAGTGTAGGGACAAAATCCAACAATTGGGCCTTCTTGGCCAGTGATGACAGAGAGGAGATAGGGTTGGAGAGTACCTGGTAGCTGAATTTACGAGGCTCTATATATTAGACCTGTTGGGTGGAAGACAGTTGTTGGGGGACAGTGAGAAAAATCATAGATTTGAGATGGAAGAGGCTTTCAAAGTTATGCAGTCCAGCCTCCCCACATTTTATAGAAGAGTAAAGTGAGTCACAGAGGGATTAATGATGGGCCTGTGGTCATATCTTGGCTTCCTTTAAAATCTCATATAAACCCCCATCTTTTACTGGAAGTGTTCCCCAACCCCTCTTAATTCTACTGCCCTCCTTATATTAGCTATTTCCTATTTGTTCTGTATATATTTGTTTGCATTTGTTTAGATTGTGAGTTCCTTGAAAGCAAGAGCTTTTTTGCCTCTTCTTGTATCCCTAGCTCTTAACACAAGGATGAACACATAGTAGGCATTTAATAAATGTTTATTCATTAATTGAAGTATCAGGATTTAATAGTTACATCCTCTATCTCCAAAAGAGAAGAGAGATGGATTTCAGATTTTAATTTTCTCTGGATTTCTCTGGATTTCAGATAATAATAAATCTGTATTATCAGGGGTCCATAACAGGGCACTTTTGTGGCCCGATGGGCTCAGTGTTGGCGGTCTTGAGGCCCAGAAGGCCCAAACTTTGAAATCAGGCAGCATCATTTCACCAGCCCTGTTCTGTACCATCCTTCTCTTTGCTTCTTCCCCCACCCTTCAGCCCCTTTAGCATCTCCTCTCCCCCTCTGTAATCAGGACCAGGCAAGGCTTACCCAAGTCCAGTGGCCCCCAGAGGAAAGCCCTTCCCTCCCCTTCCTGAGCTGCCTCTGGCCTCCCTGTAGCCCTCCCTCCTCCCCCTCCCCAGGTGATTTATAGAGGGTATCAGGGAGTCATTTCCTGCCCTACCATTTTTTGCTTCCTTCCTCCTCCTTTGGACTGCCTCCCTCTAAAGCTGGCCCCTCACTCCCCCCCCCCCATCCCTGCCTTACAGTTTGGAGCCCAGTGGCCAGAGGAGCCTGGAGGGATGTGGGGAAGTTTTATTTCCTAAACTGTGTACCCTTATTGGGGGTGAGTGTTTCACTTCTCCTCCTCCTCTCCCATGGCCTTCATCTGCCAGCTTCCTCACCCACATACTTTACTGATCAGGGTTCACTCTCAAAATTCAGTTCTAGAGAGAAAATTCAGGAAAACCTTCTACAACCTAGCTCCTGCTCTTCACAGTAACTTCAGGCTAGCTTGTCTCACCCTCTCATTTTGCAAATGAGGACCCCGAGAGCTGGAGAAGTTAAGTGACATCCCTAAGCTCAGGCAATATTTGAATCCAGGCCCTCTGACTACTTTCTGTGGTGTGTGTTGGGGAAGTGGGCTATGTGCCCCTAATGCTAGACTGTATTTCTGTGAATAGGTACCCTAGGTATCCTTGGGGCAGTGTGTTGGGGAAGTGCTGCATGCCATTAATACTGGGTTGTCCTTCTGTGAATAGGTTCCCTAACGGATGCCTCTGTGAGTGTGTTTATGTGTTTTATGTTGGGGAAGTGGGCTGGGAACCCTTAATGCTGGCTTGTATTTCTGTGAATAGGTTCCCTAATGGGGCGATGATGTTGGGGAGTGAATTGTGTGCCCCAATGGTGGCTGACCATTAGCACATTGGCTAATCAGTTTCAGCCCAGGATATGGAACCTAGAAGCTCTAACACAGGTGGGCACCGGATTGGGGGGAAGGTAAATTTTCCCGATATTTCCAAAGTACTGCTTTCTCCTGAGGTCCCGGGGTCTCACAGACAGCTTCTCGCTCTTGAGTCACCATGCAATCCTGTGGGAACACCTCCCTAGAGTGTCACTGAGCTTCTGCCTCTGTAAAATGAAGGCAGAGAGATGAGAAAATGTACTTCCCTGCCTGCCTCCCTTCTTTGTAGAGATTGGGGACAATGGTTGTTGAGCATTACATAAACTGTCAAACTTGACTGATGTGTTGTTTAGTTAAAAATTACTTCCCCCCTGCCTTTTTAAAAAACCTTTATTACAAGAGAAGGTTCACAGGGTAGGGGAGGGAAACAAAAACATCAATAAAAAAATAAAATTAAATGAGGGGGTTAGAACAAGAGAAGAAGACTGTAGATTTAGAGTTGGAAGAGATTTCAGAGGTCATCTAGTTAGTCCAAGGCTTCTTAAACTTTTTGCACTTGAGATCCCTTTTCACCAGAGAAATTTTTAACTTAACCCTGCATGTATATATATACACATGCATATATATGTATATAAAATAGGTATTCAAATTAAACATTTACTGATAATTATAATTTTGTGACCCCCTACATTCAATTAAAAGACCCCAGCCCACAGTTTTAAGAAGTCCAATTTAGTCCAATCCCTTCATTTTACAAGTAGCCCAGAAAAAGAGATTGGTTTTGCTTTAAAAAAAAAATTTAAGACTGTACTTTAGAACAAATGAGTGATTTGGCAAAATTTTGGTTGCTGACAATAAAGTGGGTCTTCCAAATTCTCACTGATGGGTTTTGGAATTTGCTTGTATCTCGAAGACAATATCACTTAATCAATGATAAATGTCTTTAAGAACCTACTAGGTGGCAGACAGTATACCAGGTCCTGGGAATACAGGGATAAAGAGTAAAACTATCCTTACTCACAATGAACTTACATCCTATCCCTCCAAGGGAGACCAACTAGAGCCAAGAATAGGCTTGTCAGTCAGGCATGTTCCCATCCTGGAACACTGGTGGAGAGAGACAATTGGAGCTATTGGAGAAAGGATTGTTATTCCTGAGAGAAAAATCCTGCCTGGAAGTTGGAAGTACCTTGGAAGATTCCCAGAGGCTCCTAATAAATCCAGCTAGCTTTGGCAAATCTGGCCGAGAAATAGGGGGAACATTTGCAAGCTGTTGTTCTATGTGTTTTGTCTCTATTAGATTGTGAAGGAAGTACGGAGTGGGGGCTTGGAGTCTGAATTAAAATCCAGCCCGAGATGCTTCCTAGTTGTGTGACCATGACAAGTCTCTTAGCCCTGCTTTCCTCAGTTTCCTCACCTGTAAAATGAGAACAATATGGTAAACCACTCTAATACCTTTGCCAAGAAAACCCCAGATGAAATCACAAAAGAGTAGAGCATGGTTGAAAACAATAATTATAATGTGAGTTCCTTGAGAACAAGGACTCTTTGCTTTTGTATAGTGGTTTGTACATAGTAAATATTTAGTAAATGTTTTTCATAAATTCATTCATGCCTTGGTGGAGCTGAGGAGAAATGGAGAAATGAGGCCTTTTTCAGAACCCTTAAATGTAAAAATGTTTTCCCAGTTTATTGCTTCCTTTCTAATTTTGTCTGCATTTGTTGTGTTTGTACTAAAACTTTTAACTTAATATAATCAAAATTATCTATTTGGAGAGCTTAGTAGGAAAGACCACATCTCCAAGCAGGCTCAGATTCATTGGCCCCTCACAGATCTGCAAGCAGTGGTCACTCAGAGTCCCCGTGGGTTGCGCTCAGGGGCAGAGCAGGTGTAGGGAGAAGAACCATTTCCCCAGACAGATGGAGCCTGGTCTCTTGAGTCCACACATCACCTGCAACGCTGTGCACTAATAAACACCTCTCTTGTTAGCTGGAACCAAGGTGAATTGGGGGAGGGGATGACTTCAGACACATTGCTTCCACTTCTCTGAATTCCCACCCCATGCTGAATTACATCACCTGGGAGGGCTGGTGTTGGTTCAGGCTGCTGGGGTCTTCTGGGAGGGAGGTTTGCCTTGCCGGATATGAGTTACGTGCCCAAAATATCATGGCAGTCACCACCTGAAATTTATATTTCTCCCTGGCAGAACTGAGTGTTTTCTCTAGGTATTGAAGTGAATGCTAAGATAGCATGATGTCACAGATTCGAAAATTAAACTTGGAGCCAAGAGACTCAGTGTTTAAATCTTGTCCCTGGTACCTGGTGGCTGTATGACCCTGAGCCAATTATTGAATCTCTCAGAACTCTGGACAGCTTTCTAAGACTAGGAGGGACCCACGGGCCTCAGGAGAGGGACTTTCCTCATCAGGAGTCCCCAGTACTCATGAAATGACATACAGTTCAGTTCCCTATCTCTTTGGATATGAATAAGATGGAAATTGAGAGACTAAAACCTTTTTAAAAATATATGTGTATATCTATATTTATATATTTATTATTAAATGGTATATATTAGTGTATATGAAATATACACTATTATAAATATGAAACAATTATATACACATACTATATCATACACCTATGTAAGTGTATATATAAAAAAACAGATATACACATAAATCACATATGTGTCTATATACATATTTTGAGGAGCAATGTAAGGGATTTGCAGACATCAATCAATTTGCAAGCATTGATTAAGTGTGAGGAGACAAAGAAAACAGCAAACTTAATAACTAGAGATATCTGATTCTAATACGAAGCTCTGTGTCTGTGACCCTGGGTAGGTCGTTTTACCTTGAAGGAGGTATAGAATTTGATAATTTCTAAAATCTCTTCCAGCTCTAAATTCTATGATTCCCAGATTCAATTTTTAATATATTCTATGACTTAAAGCCATGGAGAAGGGGAGAGAGAGAGAGTGGCAAGGGAAGGGAATGGGCCTAAGGGCATCAATGCTAGTTGGGGCTACATTTTCTCTATCTCCAATGCTCCCCAAGACAGAATCCACTCTCTCCCCACCTTATTCCTCCACCAGCCCTTTCCCTTCAGTAACAATTCAGCTTTGCCTTTGGCTTGGTAAATCTCTAGGGAGAGGAGGAGGGAAACACAAAAGGTTTAAGCCCTTTAATGAGGAGGCAACCGCATTAGTTCTTCCCCAGGGTCCCTGGGGTAGAGGCAGCACAGGCTCCTCGCCAGCTGGAGTATGGAGGGGAGAAAGGGCTCCTCGCCCCTCCCCCCTCACCCCCTGGCTCCATGCGGCCCCGCTTCCAGCTCCCTGGGTGAGGCAGGGCCCTGGGGCCACATCTGGTCCTCCCTGCTACGGAGTCGGGGACTTGATGTTTTACCGTTTCTCCAGAGCAGCGTTTTTAACCTAGGGTCAGGGGTCCATGAATAAATTTCAGGGAATCTGTGCCCTTGGATGGGAAAAAAAATTACATCTTTATTTTTCACTATATTCTGATGGAAATTTAAATTTTCTTCAGTGACTCAAAAAATCCACAAAAGAGGATGACCCCTTTGTTCTTGAAGTTAGGGTTGGGGATGGGAACCCAGACTGGGGATGCCCAGGATGACTTCCATTGCTTGCTTGAGCTGAGATTTGATGGACAAGCCCCTAATTTTCTCTTCCTTTCCCAATGACTCCTGATATAGGACTCGAAGCCAAAACCTTCTTAGCTTTGATAACACTATGAAGGAAGGGGCTTATGGAACCCAGGACTCTTAAACACCCCCCACATTTTCCCAGCTTGGTTATAGACTGTGTCACAAGCCCAGAAAATATTCTTGGGTCTAGGTGTAGGGTCATGCTCTCCATGCTCAGGAAAAAGGGCTCTGATTCTCTATAGAGCTAAGAGAGTTGGAAGCAATGGAGCTACATTTCTGCAAAGGGAGGAGACATCCCATGACTGGACAGGATTAGCTTTAGCATCCTCCAATTGTCATCTAGTGCAATCGGCTATGATGGGACATATTGGACAAGTATTGAGACTGAGGTGGGAAGTGATCTGCGTGAGGGTAGATCAACAAGAAAGTACTATGGTAAGGTGTGTGAATGTGTATGTGTGTGAAATCTAGTTTCATCTTTTCTTCTTTCTTTGCTGAGGCAATTGGGGTTAAATGACTTGCCCAGGGTCACCCAGCTAGTAAGTGCTAAGTATCTGAGGCTAGATTTGAACTCAGGTCCTCCTGACTTCAAGACTGGTGCTCTATCCACAATGCCATCTAGCTGTCCCTAGTTTCATCTTTTAAAAAATATTTTTTATTGATACCTTTTATTTTTATAGCACTGAGATTTCCCAGTTTTCTATTCAGTCCCTCTCCTAGACAGCTATCCCCTATAACAAAGAATATTTTTGAAAAATTACCAAAGGAAAGAAAAAAAATATGAAAAAACCGAACAATACAAGGGAAAAAAATCTGACATTATGTGCGGTGTTTGATACCTATGGATTCCCCCACTTTCTACAGAGGAGTCAGGGGGAAGGATTGAAAAGTTTACTTACATTTTTTCTTTAGAGCCCAGGAAAATCTAGTTTTGCTAATTGAATGAATATTTTTCTTTTCTTATTTATTCTTGCCAAAATTCAGTGGAGTGGAGGATATACCAGTCTAGAGTCTGTTTTCCCTGCTCCCAAAGCAACTGAACTGGAGCCAGACTTGGTCAGAGTGTCCTGAATCCTAAATTGCCTCGCCTAAGGGCACATTGAAGCCCATTAGAATAGTGGAATTGTTATTATCCCATTTTGTAGATGGGAAAACAGAGGCTCCGAAAAGTAAAGTGATTTAACCATTGTTATAGAGCTGAAGAGGCAGGCAGGACTTGAACCCAGGTTCTTTGAGACCAGATCCAGTGCTTTTTTTCACTACAGATCACCAGTTCCTCACACATTAAACTGTAGTCTGGTGCAACATATATTGGTCTTCAAGTCAGTGGGACCTGAGTTTGAATCCTAGTGCTGCTACTTAATACCTACTTGAGTCACTTGACTGGTATGAACCTCAGTTTTCTCCTCTGTAAAATGAGGGAATTGGAAAAAATGACCAGGATTCTTGTCAGCTCTAAATTTCATGCATATTCACTTCCACATGCATACATAGGCTAACATACACAAATACAAAATTATACAGCAACACAGTCACAAATACACACACATGTATGAAATATAAAGGCAGATTGATATAAATATATATTTTAATATAGACACACACAAGTATACACATTCAGACACACACATCCATAGACATCATAGAATGTGTTAGAACCACCTCAGACTTCCTTTCTATCTCTGAAATAAACAAATGCTAAAAATCTGGACTTTATTTATTGTTTTGATTGTCTAGAGTTGAGAAAGTTATGAGAAAATATTAATGCAGAGTGTGTATGTTGGAAAAGGAGGGTGGAGGGCTGCTTGTTAAACATTCATCAGCACACCACTGCTCGTGTTCAAACATTCATGGAAGCTGGTGTGTGTGTGTGTGTGTGTGTGTGTGTGTGTGTGTGTGTGTGTGTGATGGAAGCTACTTAATCACATGTTTACAGACATGCTGGGAAAGGCACGTAGATAAAAAGCAATGGGTCCAAGGGATTTTCAGTGTTTTCTGACATTCAGTAGTGTCCTATCAGTAGTAAGCTGCTTGAGGGCGGGATCTCTCTTTTTTTCTTAGCATTGCACCTGGCACCTAGTGGGCACTTCAGAAAACGCCAAGTGGCTGCAGGGATGGCAGCAGTACAGGCTCTTAAGAGCAGAAGTCGCCATTCAGGGTTCAGAATCTTACTCCTAATTACTAGCTGTGTGGCCCTGGGCATGTCACTTATCTCTGTCTCCTGTTTCCTTACTGTACAGTGACTGCAGAAAATGGAGTGCAGATGAGGTGCTGCAGGACCTGGGTGAATCTCTAGTTATAAAACAAACAAGACTGAACTGGAACTAAGATGACCTGAGTTCCAGCTTTTGTCCGTGCTAAGTGCAGAAAAGAGGTCGACACAAATTACTTCTAGGCAGGGGCAAGAGGTAATGTGTTGTATAGGAATGACTGCTGAATTTGGAGACAGATAAAGAGGTTCAAATTCCTATCCCACTACTTAAAATAGATAGAATTCAGTGAACCCTAAATCTAGGATTCTGTGCCAGATTCTGCCCTCAGCAAAGGACGGTGGTGAGGGTGAGGGGACAAGTGAGGGACCAGGAACAGAGGGAGATGGCTTTCGGAGGCGAGGACCAGAAGTGGTACCAGCCTTGGACCTGCCCATGCTTCCCTTCTTCTCCCTAATTGAGGGGAATAGGGAAGGGGAAAGAGGCACCTTAAGGGAGAGGGAAACAACTGTCCCTGTTGATGGAGTGCCTGAGGCAGAAAGGAGGGGGCCCAGGCTGCCTGCGAGGACAGATGGTGAGTTAGGCTCACAACACTTGAAGCAAAATGGATATTAATGAAATAGGGACCCTGAAGCTGTTGCAGCCTCTTGGCCACCTCCCCCCGCCCCTCACTTCCCAATAGCTTTGTGTGAGGTATGATACAATTTTAAAACGCTAGAGCATCGATCAGGTCTTTTTTTTTTTTTGGGGGGGGGGTGGATGCATAGTCAGCCATCCCTGTACACATTCCCCTGGATCCAGAGTTCAAGGGGTTAATTTAGAGCCCCAAAAGGTTGTGAGGATGGGAGTGGAGGAGAGAGTTCTGAATATTTATGACACATTGAAATGTAGATTGGTGGGTCTGAGAATCCTCACCATCCACTTGTCTGTCACTTCGATGATTAAAATCCCAATCCTCTTTCCTTGCTCTAAGAAAGGGTCTCATTGGGGTGGAGTCCCTGTTCCAGAACTGAGGGTACAACAACAGACTGTGGAAAGTGGGGTGCAGATGAGATGCTCCCAGGCCCTGGGCTAACCTCTAGTTATAGAAAAAGCAAGCCTGAATTGGAATTAAGACGACCTGAGCTCCAGCTTTCCTCTGTGCTAAGTGCAGAAAAGAGACAGACATAAATTGCTGTTAGGTAGGGGCAAGAGGTAATGTGATGTATAGGAATGACTGAATTTGGAGTCAGATACAGATGTTTAAATTCCTACCCTCTTACTTAATACCTGTGTGACCTTCGCCCTCAGTACCACCTCTTTTGTGTCATAAACATCTTTGGAAGTCTGCTGAAATCTATGGGCCCCTTGTCACAAACATGTTAAGTGCATAGAACATAAAGGAAAACAGATACTTGGGAATAAAAATGTAGTTTTCCCCTCCCCCCATTCAATTCACTGACTCATTTAAATCGATCCAGGGAGCCAAGGTTAAGAACCTCTGGATTACATCTGCGGCACTTTTGTATTCCAAGTCCCATAATCCTTTTTTCAGTTGTGGGGAAGTGGGAATGAAGGAAGACTTCTTGGAGGTGATGCTATTTGGGCATGAAAGATTGATAGCATTTTAAGGCACAAATATTATTGGAGCTGGAAAAAGAATATTGAAATTAAAGGTGTGAATTCAGAGATAGGAAACCTAAATACAGATATAAGGATGATGTGAGTTGTCCAACCAGAAAACTAATCAATTGATCAACAAGCATTTATTAATTGAGTACTATATTCTAGGCAACGAACAAATCTGTGGAGATACAAAGACAAAAATGAAACAGACCTGCCCTCAAGGAGCTTACATACTAAATAGACAATATGTAATTGACATTTGGAATATGTGATTTTTTTTTGTTTTTATATCCCTTACATTTTTCTCTTGTAGCCCTAATTTTTTCTCCCAGAGATCCAACACATATAGCAAAATATGAGAGAAAGAGACAAAGAGAGACAAAGATAGAGACACACACAGAGAGAAACAGGGAGAGAAGAGAGACAGGTAGGATGTGGGGAGAAAGAGAAGAGAAAAAAAAAACAGTCAAAATCAATCAATACAATAACAAAAAGCCAAAAAAGCCAAAAAAAAAAAAAGGAAAATATAGGCAGCTTTCCATATCCATAGAGTAAAGAAAATATCTTCTCTAGTCTATTCTTTTGGGGCATTCTTGTTCTTTGTAGTTTTATAATATTCATTTAAAAATTTTTTTTATTTCCATTTACATTATCATGATCTTTGCACATACCTTTAAATATAAGAGCTGCAGCCAAGAATAAAATGGCATTTGGAGAGGCACCATTCCAGATTCTTCCCATGCCCTCTCTGAGTCAAATCTTTCACGCGTTTCTTGACCCCCACTTTCCGCTCTTCCCCTCTTCTTTCCTTCCAGCCATGTCGGACTTTCATGTGCACCCGCAGGCCACTGTGGGTGAAGAGGGTGGAGTGGCCAGGTTCCAATGCCAGATCCATGGGCTTCCCAAGCCCCTTATCCTGTGGGAGAAGAACCATATCCCCATTGACACAAGGAATGACAGGTGAGTGAGCAGCTCCTGTGGCAGAAAAACTAACGAAATCAATGGTGGTCATAAGTGGCTGTTGGAGATATTAATGACTGATAGTAGCTATCCCTGCTGATGTTTGTGCTATGAGGTGATTGTGTAGCCCTGTGTGCAAGAGTTTATTTGCAAATGTTACGTTTATGTGACTGAGTTACAATGGAATTATCATCAACCAGGGATCTAGGAAGCCTGGCTCTGATGTCAGAGCACAACTTCATTCATCTGGGGTGTAGTTTCTTCATTTATAACATGGGGTGTAGGTGGATAGATTAAATATCTGTGGATATCTTGGACTTGGGTATCTATGGATTCTTTGAGTTAAAGATTTCTTTTAAATGTGTTTTATCAATATCCTTTTAAAATATCACTGTTACTTCCCATTGATTCCTTCCCGTACAAAAATATAATCCTTAATAGTAACAATGAGTCATAAACAAAATAAATCAACACATTGATCATATCTAAAAATGTATGTCTCATTCTGTACCCATTGGCTGGAGTGGAGGAGAGAGTTCTGAATATTTATGACACATTGAAATGTAGATTGGTGGGTCTAAGAATCCTCACCATCCAAAGTCTTCTGTCACAAGTGTATACAATATAGTTTAGTCACTGTATTGATCAAAAGACCAGAAGTGTTAGAGTATAGTTTCCTTTTCCATTATTATAGTCACTATGTAAGTTGTTCTGGCCTTTCTTCATTTCACTTCAAATTTCCAAATGTCATGGTGTGATAATATTCCACTGAGAGGTAACATGATGAAGTGGAAAGAGAAGTGACCTCAAAATCAGGAGGATCTGGGTTCAAGCACTGATATATACTGGCTGTATGACCCTGTACAACAGAAGATTAGTGTAAGATAACCTTTTAGTCCTCTAGACCAGGGCTTCTTAAACGTTTTCCACTTTTGCCCTAGAAATTTTTATATGACTCCAGGTATATAGATATATAAAATAGGTATACAAATCAAATATTACTGATAATAAATTATAATTTTGCCACTATCACAGTCAGTTATGTGACCCCACATGGGGCCATGATCCACAGTTCAAGAAACTTTGCTCTAGACAACTCTCTAAGACCATGAGTTGCATTTGAGGAGAGTGCCTGAAGTGGGGTGCAAATGATATATTCCCAGGACCTTGGCTGAGAGCTAATTATAGCCAAAAGAAGACTGAACATGAAGTAATGGACCTTAGGTTCCAACTTTTGTCCATGATAAGTCATTTTGTATTTACCTTTTTTTTGGATTTAATAGTTTGAAGAAGGCTCAAGAGATCATGTGATATATTGGAATGAGGGCTAAATCTGCAGTCAGAAAAAGAGATTCAAACCTGACTCTGCTACTTACTAATTTGGCCAAATGCCTTTATTTCTCAGAGCTTAATTTGACTCTTATGGAGGAATTGGGATCACTGCATTGGTAGAGGGACTTTTCTCACTTGAGAGTGTTTCAGACCAATGATGGACTCCCTCTCTTTATCTAATGTTCCGTTACATTCATGTACAATGACTCGTTTGGTCATTCCTCAGTCAATGGGAAGCCGCTTTCCTTCTTGTTTTTTGTTTCTACAAAATACTGATGTATACATGAAACTTTTCCTCTTGTTGATCTCATTGAGTCGTAAAATGCCATGACTATCTCTTGAATCTGAGTAATGCTTGTATAGTTCTACCTTAGGGTTGTCTGTATTTGCTTCTTGTCTGTGTCTTTGCATCTGTGACTGATAGATTGTATGTCTTTGTCTCTGATTCTGGCAGGTATACTCTGCTTCCCAAGGGTGTTCTGCAGATCACAGGGCTTCGGGCTGAGGACAGTGGTATCTTTCATTGCGTGGCCTCCAACATTGCCAGTGTCCGAGTCAGCCGGGGAGCCAGCCTCACTGTGTCAGGTGAGAGAGTTCCACCTGCTCCTCTCCTTTTCATTGACTAAGTACTTCCCACTGTCCTCATCCGTGATTCCCATGGCCCCTGGATAATTAACCTAATCTCTTCTCACCAACTACCCTCCTATTAATTATGATGATTATTAGAATTTTAATAGCTAGAGCTCTAATTAACATCTTGTTTTTTAGAAAAGTCTTATAGCCTCCTTTTTGCATCACAGTCATTTTTGGAAAATCACCCTGCTACTTCCATTCACTGATTGAATCTTTCCTTATAACAAAGATAAATAATTAAGCAAAAACATCCAATCCAATGACTTCTAATAACCTGGATGTAGTAGTCCCCAGCCTCTCTGTTGAGATGATCCTCTTATCGACTATTCCTTGTTTCCTCCCATTCACTAATTCATTTGCTGTTAACTATCCTCTAATTCAATGGTTCTCCAGATGTGGTTTAGGGACTTCTGGGGATCCCCAAAATGCTTAGGGTTCTTAAGATCAAAACTATTTTCATAATAATAAGTTGGTTTCATTTCTCATATAGTCACTATTGATGGGTATAACTCATATAACAAAAGCTTTTTGGGGATCCTCAACAATTTTTAAAAGTGTAAAAGGGGACCCAAAGATTTGTTAACCATTGCTATAGTTAACAAGCACAAACTGAGCACCTACTTATTGAAGAGTATTGTTCTACTTTCTATGGGGAATCCAAAAGAAAGAGGAGACATAGTCCCTGTTTTCAGAGAATTTCTACTCTAGTTAGAGATTATCTCCTAATTACCAGCTTGACCCAATGGGATGCCTATAATTGCCTATGAAACAAGAGACTTAAGCACTTAAGTAGTAGAGTGAATAGGTTATTTAATGTGGAGTCAGTAAACCTTGACTTTCTCAATCTTAGGTTTTTTATCTGTAAAATGGGAATAATAATAGCAGCTACTACATGGGACTGCTATGGGGATTAAAAAGAAGTAACACAATGTTTTATAAATCTAGGATTGTAGACATAGATTGATTGAGGTGGCTTTGAAGTCAGACATTGGCTCATTCTGGACTCAGCCAGGAGATGTTCGAACCTTCAGAATATCCCTGGAGTGCCCTGGCTGTTGCGAAGTTCAGAGTGGCCTCTGGGACCGGAGAAGGCAGGGGCTGTGGGTAGGATTTGATGACTGCCCAATTCAGCTACCTGCTGTTGAAGCTGGCTTGTTTCTACAGACAGGGGTCAGGGGAGTTCCTTCTGAGACAGCCTTCCCATGGTTGGTGGCTGTTTTTTTCCTCGGTTCTAGACTTTTTGATGGTCTTTTTGAGTCCCGGCCTGGAGAATGTTGTTCTGCCTCCTGCATGCTGAGTTGTCAGAATGGGGTCCGGGGGTGGTGGGACTCCCACTGTGGCTCTTAGTTGAGTCAGGAGGGGGATGTTGTGGTGTCTCTCCAGGCTCCGGCTCCAGTGCCTACAAGGAGCCGACAATCCTCGTGGGGCCTGAGAACCTGACCCTGACTGTGCATCAGACGGCTGTGTTGGAGTGTGTTGCCACAGGCAACCCCCGCCCCATCGTGTCTTGGAGCCGCCTTGGTGAGCACTGCCTCCCCATCCCCAAACCCTGGAGTGCCTGGTCTTTTCAGTACTTGAGGATTCCAGATCTCGGTGTCTGTGCTCTTTATGAGTGGTGGGCCAGTAACTTGCCACTGCATGGTGGGATGTGAGTGGCTGGGCTAGCCAGTGGATGTTCTGGCCCTGCTCGGTGGCTCCTATCATTCCCATGTGGGGATTCCCAGAGCCCCGCTGTACCGGACCCCTTGCAGTCCTAGGATCATTTCCTCAATCCAGCCGGCTCCCAGTCCCTAGCTCCTCACCCTGGCCAGATCTCCCTCTCTGCTAACCCCGTAGGGCTGCAGTCCCAGCCTCTTCATCCCCACCTCTGAACTCTCAGCAGCCTTAGGACTCTCCAGCCCCAAGGCCTCTGGTCCCAGCCTCCCAATCCTTGCCTGCCCCCAGCCCCCCCTCCCTACTTCCTCCCTGTGCCCGGCTCCATTGCCTGAATCCTCGAATCATTGAAGGAGAGAGGGAAGAAAGGGTGACCAAGGGCCATGGCCATTTCTGAGAAAGAGGGAAAGAAGGAGGTGGGAGGGGGCTGAGGGAGGGCCGGTAAGTATTCATGAAGGAGACTGCCACATTGTAGCAGCCGAGTAATTGGTAACTGGGGTGGGGGGATGGATAATAGAGTAAATTTCACCACTTCAGGGGCTGAATGGGGAGCTGTCCATGTGTATTATGACTGTACTAATCCTCTCCTGGGGAGGGGGAGTGCTCAGGTCCCAGGGCAAGGAGCTGGACAAAGAAACCCTAACAAGCTAAGTGACCATTAGGACAGCCAGTGGCAGAGCTGCCGCCGCCCCATCCTCCTTCTCTGCCCCCCCCCCACTGCCCTTGCTGCAACATGCCAGTGAGAGAATCCCTTTATGTTAGAATTGGAAGAAACCTTCGTGGAGACTAATTTAAACCTCTCAATTTACAGAGGGGGGGAAACTGAGGTACCAAGAAGGTGCACACCATGCCTAAAGCGACTTAGCCTGTCATCGACTGAGATAGAGTTAGAATTAGCGCTCTTAACATTTGACTCAGTGTTCTTAATACTCTTCAGTGCTGTTTCCTTTATCTTCCAACCTGAGGAGAAAATAAATCAAAAGGCTAGGGTCTCGCATCTCAGGGTAAGAGGGAGAAGAGTGAATTGTGAGACAAGTTAGAGGTCTCCTCCCTTGGGGAATTGATATCCCTCCCCTCTCAATACCTGTCCAATTCTTCCCTCCCCCTTTCCCCACCATGACTCTTTCTGCCCACTTCCATCCCCATCTCCTGTCTAGATGGTCGCCCCATTGGAGTGGAGGGGATTCAGGTTTTGGGGACAGGAAACCTCATCATCTCTGATGTCACTGTCCAGCACTCTGGCGTCTATGTCTGTGCTGCCAACAGACCTGGCACAAGGGTACGACGTACAGCCCAGGGCCGGCTTGTGGTTCAAGGTATGGACTTTGAGGGGAGAATAAAGGAGAGAGAAGCTCTCTCATGCCTTCTTTGATCCTCATCTGAATTCCCATCCCTCATCCTCATACATCAGTCTCATTCTCATCCTCATTTCCATTCCATACCCACCTCTCACCCTATTTTCCTATCCCTCATTCTTCATTCTTCATCTCTATTTCTATCCTTTTTTCCCTTTTTCTCAATCTCCATTTTTCATCCCTACATCTTTACTCCCATCATTTCTACACTCACTGCTACAAGCTCAGAGACTTACAGGATGTTCTTACTTACATAGTATCATTATCATATAATAATCTTAGTTCTGTTACTATGTAGTATCATACACTGCATCAAGAACAAAAACTAATCACATTGTATCGGTCAATGAATCTGTATGCATCCTTGCCTCCATAGTGAGCTGTCCCTCATCCAGAGCTTGGACCCATATTTCAGTTTTCAGGGTTAATCCTTGGTTGTTTCCTCATGAGAGCTGTGAGTAGGGGATGGGGGTAAAGAGAAAATTAGTGACTTAAATGCTGGCTTGTTTAGCATTCCATGTGCTACTAATCTGTCTAAATGAAAGTGACGGAGCGTTTCATTTGTGGAGTGTTAATGGAGCCTTCTGCCTCAGGATTGGTGGGAAGTGGAATGCAGGCAGGCGGGGAGCAGGGGATGGTGCTCATGGCCCATCCATCTTCCAAGTCATTATAGCCTGCAAGGAACAGCCAAACCTATTAGCACATTTATTTATTTAACAATTTTCGAATGGGGAGCTCAGCTTGATCGTTTTCGGATAGAAATATCAGGCATTGCCATTAAAGTGGAAGCATCTCTCATATATGCCTGGAGAAGGTCCAATCAGGATGCTCCCAGATTTTGCACATGGCCCCAGTCTCTTACCTCTCACCAACTCCCTCTCTCCCCATCTTTACCTGAGAAGGCACAGAATCATGGAGTGTATATATGGTGGGGGTTAAGGAAACTAGATGAAGGGTCAAGGAGGATCGGGGTCAATAGGGACTGAGATGGGAAGAGAAAGACACTATTATAGGAGAAACCTAAGATGGAGAAATATTGGATGTCTCGAAGCCTTAAGAGATGGAAGAGTCCTTTTTTAGTCATTGGAGATGAGTTATGTTGTTCCTGGGCCTGTCCTGTCATGCAGAAACTTCTGGGTTCCTGGCCTTTCCCTCTCCCATTTCCCTGCCTCCACATCTTCACCTTTTCTCTTCCAAATGCTTGTCTCTGCTTTCCACCAGCCCCTGCAGAGTTCATCCAGCATCCCCAGTCCATCTCTCGCCCAGCTGGAACCACGGCAATGTTTACCTGCCAGGCCCAGGGAGAACCACCCCCCCATGTTACATGGCTAAAGAACGGACAAGTCCTGGGCCCTGGAGGCCATGTTCGTCTCAGGAACAATAACAGGTACTAGCTCTGTTCAGAACAGAAAGGTGTGCTAGAGTGATAGAGTGATGGAGATGGGAGTGGCAGATCCAAAAATATGCTCTAGAGTAAGTGGTAGCTCCATGAAAATAGATGGGACTCTTGATAATCTTTTTTTTTCCTGAGGAAATTGGGATTAAATGACTTGCCCAGATTCACACAGCTAGGAAGTGTTAGGTTTCTTACAGATGGGACTCTAACCAAATCCCATATAGTATTTGGAAACTTGCATAGATGGTGAGGTGAGAGAAGCTCAGGGGATAATTTCATTTTACAAAAGGATTCTTGGCTTTTCTGAAATAATTATCACAGGTTCACTATACACCAATATTCTTGATGCATTTAAATGTATGATTTTACCTACAAAATCCAATTTGCACATGGTTGTTTAGAAAACATATATGTAATCTGTGGCTGAAAAGTCTGGATTCATATGGACCTGAATTCATATGCTGAAGGGTTCCTTATCATAAATTTCTTTGGTTCATGCTCCCATTAAGGATTTATCTAGGGAAAGAGGGATTAGCCTTGTGTCTAAATAGACACTCAGCTTTCATCAGGCACTAAAGCTAACAAAACATCCAAGACAGAGCAAGTTTTATTCTAAGAAAAATGCAAAGAACTGGTATCTGAGCCTGTAAAATAATCAAGACAACTCCTCTTTCCTTTACATTGGACTTCACTGTTTTCTCCTGTAAGAAGAATGAATTCGGGATTCCTATAGAAAAAAATAACCATCATTTTTGAGCTCTAGTTTTTAAAATGTAGTAATAATAATGATAACATTTATAACATATATATAGCACCTAGTCTGTCCTAGGCAGTGCATCAAGTGCTTTACAAATATTATCTCATTTTATCTTCACAATAACTCTAGGAGGCAGATGCTATTATTATCCCATTTTATAGAAGGATTTGAGGCAAAGAGAGTTTGGGTGACTTGTCCAGGAGCACACAGATAGCAAATTTCTGAACAGATTTGAATTATGGTCTTTCCGAGTCCAGATGCAGTATTTTATCCATTGTGCTATCTAACATCACTTCCCTTGTCCTCTTAAAAGCCACATTCAAAAATCACCACTTAGGTGAGTGAACGAGCCATGAAGTTGGGTCAGTGCCAAACCAGAATTCCTAGGGAATTCATACCTTGTTTAGGAAATCCACAAGT
Organism: Antechinus flavipes; assembly: GCF_016432865.1. Lineage (NCBI taxonomy): Eukaryota > Metazoa > Chordata > Mammalia > Dasyuromorphia > Dasyuridae > Antechinus > Antechinus flavipes. Next base: position 541,271,198 of record NC_067399.1, read on the forward strand.
TGAGTCTTATCAGATATCTCAGGGGGAGCTGGAGCATATCTGACCATACATGATATAGATAGGGAGATAGAAAGGCAAGGAGGAAGGGAGGAAAGAAAAGAAAGAAGGGAGGATGAAAGGGAGGAATGGAGGAAGAGTAGGGGATAACAGGGATAAAATGGGGATTACAAGAGGAAGGGAGAAAGAAAGGGAATGAAGGAAGGAAAGAAGGATGAGAGAAACTGAGAAAGGAAGGAAGGGAGGAGAGAAAGAAAGAAGAAAGGAAAGAATGAAGGGAAGGGAAAAGGAAGGAAAGAAGAAAAAAAGGAAGTGGAGTACAGGGGTGAACTGTTTGTAATCACCAATGTAGGGATGTCTCAGCATATATGGAGAATTGTTCATCTTAGCTTACTTTCACGTGTAAAGTTGTGTCTTTATTTAAACAGAGTAGAGAACTGTGCACAGCAATGGATAAGATCAAAAGAGACCATTCCTAAGAACCAGAACAGTCTGGCCTTGACAGTTTGGCAGACTTAGCTTTAGTCTCAGGTTCAGTTTCTTCATCTGAAAAAAATGGAGTTAATGACAGCTGCCCTATTTGCCTATGGGAATTCTGTGAGAGCTCACAGAAAAAGACATGACATTGTTAAGGGAGTGCCAGCCTTAGAGTCTGGAAGGCCTGAGTTCAAGACCAGACAATTTATTCAAACTTTCAGTGCTAAGATTATAAATTAAGATGAAAAGCTGACCTGTATCCGTAGGGTAAGGTTTTACTCCTGGAAGGCCCCCAGATGGAAGAAATCACAAGTTTTGTGATTCTAAAACAACAACATGGATATAAAAACTGCTTTGGAAAGTTCCAAGTGGTGTCTCTACTTTCTGGATCTGCATTCGGTTGCTGTTACCCACTCTCTCTCCACTTTCTTCCAGCACACTGACTATTTCAGGGATTGGCCCTGAAGATGAAGCCATCTACCAGTGTGTGGCAGAGAACAGTGCTGGGTCCTCCCAGGCCAGCGCCCGGCTGACTGTGCTGTGGGCTGAGGGACTCCCAGGCCCTCCCCGGGATGTCCGTGCAGTCTCTGTGTCTGCCACTTCTGTCCGAGTGTCCTGGAGTGAGCCACTGCTGAATACCAAGGAGATCATTGGCTATGTCCTGCACATCAGGAAGGCAGCAGGTGGAGCCAGAGGGGGCATCCCTCAACTTCAGTCTCCTTGTCCCCTTCTTATCTTTACCCCATTATTTTTGGACTCTCCTTCCCCACCCCCAATGCTGGCTCTCCTCTTCCTTCTCTGTCAGTTAGTCAATGAACATTAATTAAGTGCCCTCCAGGTGCCAGGCACTGAGCTAGCTAACTAGTCTTCCCTCTTCACATTCCTATACTCTTACAGCTCCCACACTGGCTTTCTCTCCCTGTCTTGGCTACCTTCTCCTACTTCCCCCTTCGCAATATTGATTCTCCTCTCCTCTCATGTTCTGAGTCTCTACTTCCTCCCTAAAGTATCTTTGAATATTGCTCTTTGAGTCTTGCTCTCTTCCCAAAACTTGGGAGTTCCTTACCCCAAAGCCTCCCTTTGGACTCTTACATTCTTCCTCTTTTCTTCCCATTTCTCAGACCCCCCTGAGCTGGAATATCAAGAAGCAGTTAGCAAGAGTACTTTCCAACAGCTGGTGAGTGACCTGGAACCTTCAACAAGCTATAGCTTCTACATCAAAGCCTATACTCCTCGAGGAGCCAGTTTGGCCTCTGTCCCTACCCTGGCCAGCACTTTAGGAGAGGGTAAGATCTGGGGGTTAAGGGGAAGGGAGGCATTGGGAGAATGGCCTACTCGGAATCCTAAAACCAGAAGGGGTGACCAGGGAGTAATCTGAGTCTCAGGGGCAGGGGAGGAAAGTGCTAGGAGGACTGGGCTGGTGGCTTTGTCCATGTTCTGTCTCTTTCTAAACCCACCTCTTGCTCTCCAGTTCCTGCCCCACCACCACTCTCCATCAGGGTTCTGAGTAGCTCCTCTGCCCAGTTACTCTGGGAGCAGCCCCCCAAGCTGACACAGCGGGATGGTGGCTTCAAGCTTTTTTACCGCCCAGCGAGCCAGGCACTCTTCACCGGCCCCATTGTACTTCCAGGAACTCTCACAGCCTACAACATCACCCAGCTGGGTAAGGGAACCAGGGTCTCATCACCTATCTGGGTGCATCTGACCTCATGGATCCTGTCGGGCAGTGGGGTGGTATGAGATTGTTGATGTGGTCAGTGATGTGGATAAGAGTCCTGGAACATAGTGCTGATGGGTGTGTGTGTGAATGTAGTTAATAAAGAAGCACTGAGCCAGCATATGGTGACTGATGGGGCTGGTGAGGGACCAGCTAATGGTCCATGTGATCAATAAGAGTAGTTTGTGAGGGTTGCTGAAGACTAATAAAGTAGAAAAGGGGTAGAGAGTAGTGATTGGAAGTCACTTTACCCCAAGCCTTCATTCAGTAACAAATATTTACTAAGATTTGTTATGTATGCAGTAATAAAAGACATAAGGAATATTTTTAATAGTATCCAACTCTTCATAACCTCATTTGGAGTTTTTTTGGCAAAGATACTAGAATACTTTGCCATTTCCTTCTTCAACTCATTTTATACATGAGGAAACGGAGGCAAATCATGTTTAAGTGGCTTGCCTAGAATCATATAGCTAGTAAATATCTGAAACCAGATTTGATCTCATGATGAGTAATCTTCCTGATTCGAAGCCCAGGGCTCTTTCCACTGTGCTACTTACTTGTCCTTATGAGGAAGATATAATCTTTGAATTAAATTATAATCTAGTAATAGGTGATGATACAAATATAGATAACCATAATATATTTGATTATATGCTAAATACTATTATGCAAACAGAAGTCTGTGGGAGGTCATTACCAATGGCAGGATTGAAGAAGGCCTTATGAAGGAGGTAACATTTAAATTGGGCTTTTGAGTTGAGGCAGGTGAGAGAGTAATAAAATGTATTTCAGGCAGAGTAAACATAAAACAAAGCCTGGAAAATAGAGGACTTGTTCAGGAGACAGAAAGTATTAAGAGTGTGGCTAGAATATAGATTTCATGGAGGTTATTAATGAGATAAATCTGGAGAGATAAGGTAATACTAGGTTGTGGAGAGCTTTGAATGTCACACTACAAAACAGAACTCAGAAGGTGTACACCAGCAAGGTCAGTCTGGTAGCTAGCTATGAGCAGGCTATTGATCATCCTGTCATTCCTTCCTAAACGGAGGTCTCTGGTTTCCCAGATCATGTCCAGAGTCCCCTATTCTTAAGGAGACAAATCACCCCTATGAGGGCTGGTTTAGTCCCATGTCTGCTCTAAGGAGCTTCTTTCTTCTTGCCCACAGATCCAACTGAGGTGTATGAGGTAAAGCTCCTGGCTTACAACCAACATGGGGATGGCAATGCTACTGTCCGATTTGTGTCTCTGAGGGGAGCCTCTGAGAGGACAGGTAAAGGTAAACAAAGAGGGAACAAGAGGGAGACACATGGGCAGGGAAGTATGGGAGGTCTGGGGAGATTCGGCATCAGGGAGAATGAAACTTGGGGTTCCGGGCCGGGGGTCCAGAGTTGACTGGAGTTACTCTTGGCTCCCATTTCTGCCCTGAGTAATAGTTGAAATTATGTGTATGCCAGGAAAGGAGGATTGGGAAAGAAGCAGAGAGATCTACAAATTGAGTCAACTGTAGCTCCCCTAACCTGGTATATCCTTGTTTTAGCACTGAGCCCCCCCTGTGACTGCCGGAAAGATGAGACAAGTAATAAGACCTCTGCCACAGGCATCATCATTGGCATCCACATCGGAGTCACCTGCATCATATTTTGTGTCCTCTTCCTTATGTTTGGCTACAGGGGCAGGTAGGGCCAGTTTGCACCAGGATGGGGAGGGAGAAGAGAATAAAAGAGAGACGGGGAAGGAGCAGGAGGGTTATTGGAGGAGAAGGTTTTCTGTCTTGTGCTGCCAGGGAGTCCTGGCTCAGGAGGGAGACCACCACCCCTTCTAGCCATAGGAATGGGAGGACACCCAGCCTGGGAGTGGAGGAAGGATCAGATTAGGTGGAGGATGGGCAGAGACTGATGGACAGAGGTTCAGTCAAGTCATTTTGTGTATCTAGCTTGTTCACCATTTCTCCTTCAATTATCTGTTTTTAACCTGCCTTTCTAAGTATTTCTCTTTCTCTCAATATGTCTCATTCACTTTTTTAAAAAATAAAATTTTATTACTATTTTTATATCACCTGAAGCTTTCCTGAAGTGTCCTCCCATTTTCTCATCAGAATCATAACTTATGAACTTCATTCTTTTATTCTTTCTCTTTCTCATTCTGTCTTTCTACCAATTTTTTGATCACTATTTCTATGATTCTCTCTCTCCTCTTTCCCTTCTCTATAGCTTTGTCTCAATATGTCTCTCCTCTTGTTCTCTGACTCTGTAGTATATCTTCCCAGTGGAATGTAAGTTTCTTGAGGGGCAGGTGTTTTGTTTCTGTTTTTTTTTTTTTTTTTTTTTTTTATTTAACCTTATCTCCAGCCCACTTCCTGGCACATAACAGATGCTTAATGAGAGACACTTGAATTGATTGTGTATGTCTCTCACTGTAGGCTCCTCCAATGTAAGGATGTGGAAGATCAACTGTCCCCTCCCCAGGGGCCCCGGAACCAGAGGGACCTAGGCATTCTGGCCCTGAATGGAATGGGCCAAGGGGACCGAGGCCGGCTCAATGGGGACGAGAAGAGATTGGATTTGAACGAACTGGAGCAGCTATTCCCACTTTCTCTGGGTTCAGGGCAGCAGGGAAGCAGGCTTGTGGTAAGTCATCAGGGAAACAAAATATCAGTGTCAACTTACTAGACATTGAACATGATGTTACATGCAGAAGGATTAATACCCTGACTGATTCACTTGTGACCAACTGATGGAGGCTCACCATTTGTAGTGCTAATCTCAGACCTCAACTACAGTCCCTCAGGCTTCTTCCTTGCTCAGATTCCTTCTAGGTACTGACCCGGATGGTGACTAATTACTCCTTGGTCTTCATATCAGACAAGTGAAATCCAGAGAAGATAAGTCAATGACCTGGGGTCATGTAACAATGAATGAAAGAAAAAAAATTGATTAAATAGTTATTATGTACACAACATTGTACTAAGTACTAGGGATACCAATAGAAAAATAAAACAGTTTCTGCTCTCGGAGAGTTCACTTTCTAATTGGGATAGACAACAGGTACAAGAAGGTTTAGCTTCAGGATAAATGAAAAGATCCAGTGAGCCAAAGGGTAGAGCAGATGAGCCCTGAGAATATCTCAGTAGATTTTAGGGTACAAGCGCAGAGCAGATGGTGACCTTGGTTATCTTCCACCTTACTAAAGGATTCTGATTTGTAAGTCTGTTTATCTAAGAATTGGGAGCATCTGTCTCCTCTCCTTTGGTGATAGGAAGAAGAATAGAATCTGGAGGTCCCAGCCAATGATTGTTGGGAAGAGAATGGGTTTGGAATTTCTTCTTGTGGGCTGTGGGAATTGTTGGGAAGTGAGGATGATGGGGAGTGGTAGAAATATCAACTGGAAAGGAAGGGTACATTGGCAGGAAAGTCGGGGTAAGGCTTCCTCAATGTCTGCTTCTCCAGTCCTCCTACTGCTTGTTGGACACCGGACGGTAAGAGCAGGGGAGGGGAAGACCATTCTGAGGCACTTGCTTCTATTAGCATGCATTCATTAAAGCCCCAGCACTGAGTCTTGGTGAACTTCAGGGTCCCAATGGAAGGCTGGGATTGGGGGGGGGGGGGGTAGCATTCCTAATATTGCCTTTTCTCTCTTCCCTTAGCTGGAGCCTGGATCCCCAGCCCCATGTGATGAGACCCAGCTTTCCACCCTCCCTCCTGATGAGCTCAGCATACTGGAAGAACAGATAACTGAGATGTCCTGTCTGGCTGCAGGCATCCCACCCCAACAGGATGAAGTGCCCAGCCCCAGTCCCACCAATGAAGGATAGTTTGCCAAGACTTACCACAGTCTCTCCAAGATGCCCCAGCCGGCCATATTTGGACAATAGCCAATGTCTGTTGGGCTCTGAATGGTGACTTCTTAAATCTCAGGTCAAAGGAAAGATTTCTTCTATCAAGCTATGTCTGATCAGAGGCTCCAAGGGCATTCTCCCAGTGCTCATCTGGGCTAGAGTCACTGCTAGGGAATGTATTCTTTTTTTTTCCCTTCAGGTCATTTAGGCCTGATCCTCTTGCAAGAGATGCTTTCATGGGAGTAATGTGGAGAAGGAGTCTCCCTTGGTGATCCTTGTAGCCAGCTCCCTGATACTTTTCATGACTCGAGATTAATTTTCTTAAAAAAAAAACAAAAAAACTTAAAAAAAGAGAGAGAGAAAGAGAAAGGAAGGTGAATCTTTCCAAATTGACTCTAAAAATATTCTCCTTCTTCCCTCTTCATCCTTGGCCCTGGCCGGGTCCCTCTTATATTGTTGTTCTTCCAGTTGACTCCGTCCCACCCTGGCCAAGTGGCTCTGTTCACTTCCTCTTTTCTCAGGATGGTTTTTTGGCTGTTTTGACTCTTGACTACAAAGCGTCAGAGGCACCTCAGCACCTACCTCAGCCGGAATGAATGTCCTTGGGGGAGGGAAGGTCCAAGGACCCACCCCTCTGATCCCCTAGAGCCCTGTAGGAGCTTGGTCCTTGCTCTATCCTACCTCAGGTCCTGACTTTGGGCCCCCGAGCTCCAGGGCCTTGTTTAGTCCAGATGTAAAGAGAAAAAAAAAAAAAAAAAAAAAAAAAAGCACTTCTAGGCGCAAAAGCAAAACTTTTTCTACCTCAAGGTTCACTCCAGGTCACTTGTTTGTGTCACTGGGCCTCCTATCCTCTTCCTTTGGTCTTCCTTCTCCTTTCTTCTGTCTCCAATCGAGCCATCCTTGTTAAAGATGGCCCCTTGATCTGCTGTGAGAGGAGAAAGGATAGATAGAGTTGCCTATCCCATGGAAACCCTATCCCTTTTCTCCCCCTCCCTTATTCTACCCCTGTCCTTTCATAAAAACAACGTTTTTAAAAAAAGAATTTTAAAAAGTAAAACATGGATCTGAAAACCCTGGTGACCCATTCTCATGGTTATCCCCTTCCCCCAAATGAACCATCTCCTACTCTTGAAGTCATCCTTCCTTATTCCCACTCCTAGATACTCCCCTTTCTCTTTCATCTGGTTTCCAGACTCATCCCCTCCATTCACCTCCATTCCATTCCAATTTCACGTCTATCCTATCCCCTAATTTACCTCCACTGACCTCTATCTCATTCCCTAACCAACTCACCCCATGCCCAATCCTAGCCCCGCTTCTACCTTATTCCTACAAGTTTCTCACTAGCTCAGCTCCCTCAGTCCAGCTCTCCCATCTCCATTTACTCCTGTTAAGGCATAGATCCCAAGTGATTGGAGGTAGATGGAGTAGACACCCTAGAATGTACTATGATTGTGATGAGTGTGTGTGTGTGTGTGTGTGTGTGTGTGTGTGTGTGTATGTTAATGTCCAGGCAAAGACCCCTGGGACACCAGCTAGACCTACCCACTTCATACCGCTCCTGGGAATGGTCTCCATTGCCAGATATTGGGCTGAATCTATTTTTAAATGATGGCATGAATATTCATGGTCTTTTTGGGTTTTGTTTGATTTTGTGATTGCTCAATGAACAGAAATGAGAAGAAACAAAATAACTATTTTTGATTAAGCACAGAAACATTTTAATAGCAAAAAGAGCAACCCCACCCCTTTAAAATGTACCCCTCAAATATGAGAGATTAGACTCTTAGGGTCCTGCCTTCCAACTACCCCTTTCCTTTATTAGCTAATTAGGTTAAAGAATTGTGATGTTTAATAGCAGTAGGGTTGTGTGTCCATGGGGTTTCAATGGGTAATGTAGTGACAAAAATGTTCCTCTTTTCCAGATGCTCTGTTAGCAAACAGAGGTTCTCAGAGCATCCTGGTCTCATTCACCAGCCAAGTCAAGGAGGTTGGAAGGGTTGGATCCAATGAAGACCACTTCTTTCATCACAAAAATTCCACTTCCAGTCCCTGTTTCTATCCTTCCTGGGGTGATAGAGCAAAAAGAGGGGGTCCTAGAAAGGGAGTAGGGAGAGAAGGAAGGGGGAGCTGAAGCCCTGGGCTACCTAGGAATTTCTTGCTGTCTACTCTGTCTGACTGAATAAAGTCCTGTTGCCAAAGTGATCACTGGTGTATATGGCTTACTGAGCATAGTCAATGGTGGAGAGGGTGGAAGTTGTGGGTTGAAAGTTGTAATGCTATGATATATTTGGGATGGTGTAAGAAGAATGCCTGCCTATGGCATCTTTTTAAAGAAACTGTTTTATTGATTAACTCTCATATCCTCCTCTCATATACCAGAATAGTTTTTAAAAAATCCCCCAATTGACCTAGGAACTATGTGTACAACATTCTATTCCTATAAGTCACTACCTCTTGACCTAGAGGAGAGAAATATGTTCCAGATCCAATTGTCTGGAGCCAAGATTATTTCTTATATTTCATTTGGTGCCACGTCTTTTGGCATTGTTTTTATTTACATTATTGAAATCTATAGATTTTTCTTTTGGTTTAGCTTTCTTTGATCATTACCACTTTATACAAGTTTCCCCATGTTTCTATGAATTTCTTACTTTTGCCATCTCTTATAAGTCAATAATATCACATTATGTTCATATGCCACAGTTTTTCAGGTATTACCCATAATAAGAACCCACCCTTTGTTTCTAGTTTTTTGCTACTATGAAAATTGTTCTTATGAACATCTTGGTACATATGGTATTAATTCTGCCATGTATGTGCCTAATAGTGGATTTAGTACATTTTCTTCTATAACCCTGTGGAATCACAATAGCTTTTTGTTTTGTTTGTTGCAATCTTCCTGTTCCAAACTTTCCTAGTTGGAATGGGGCTAATTGAGTGGGCAAGAGTACAAGCCCTGCCCAGTGTCCAATTTTACCTTTAAGCTCTCTACTTGGGAATAATTGGCATAGCCCAGCACCTTGCCTAAAGGAAGCCAAAGACTAGAAAAAATCAGCAGAACTGTTGTCACCTCTCCACTGATCTCTATCATGTCCTCACTTGGTATTCATTGGGTTTTTATGAGGTTTTAATCTCTGGCTTCTTCATTTGAGTTTTCTCCACTAGACTAAGCCCATCCTGGCATGGTCTGTACCCCTCAGGATTATAGTTCTATTGAAGGCCATTTGGTTCCCCTCTTGATTACTATATAGGCACAAGGATTTCACGTCCAACTCATTCAACTTTATCCCTGATCTTTTCTTTGCTGTTCTTTCATTGATGTCCAGCTTCTGGACATCTGCTAGATTTGTCGACCCACATTATGATGGTTCCGATAGCCCCAAATTCCAATCAACTTCTCTTTTACAAAAATTTGTCCCTCTTCAGATATGGAGCAGGATCATCCTCATTACCCAGAAACCAAGTGCCTCAGAAAATCTCTCCTGCTGCCTCTTTAAACCCTACCCTCTGGGCCAACCCTCTCCAAACTAGGGCCTTCATTCTCCCTTTTTCTGTCTTCCTCTTCCCTGTTCTTTTCCCCTAGGTGAGGGGTGGAGAACAGGATAGTAATGATACAAGTAGAGGATTTTAGGACCTGGATTAGTAGCCAATCATATGAAAAGTCCTTGGGGGTAGAGGGTGGGGAAGGGAGGTGATTAGTAGACCACAAACTTACTATGAACCAATATGGGAGACAGCTGTTTACAAAAGCTAACCCCATCTTAGGTTACATTAGTGGAAGTATAGTGTCCAAATCACGAGAAGCAACAATCATGTTGTTCTCTGAGCAACTCAGAACACATCTAGAGTGCTGAGTTCAGTTCTAGGTCCCACATTTTAAGAGTAACATTGAATAACTGGAAATCTGCCCAGAGGAGGATTATCAGGATGGTCAGAAGTCCAGGAGTCACATAAAGATAATCTGAAGGAACAGAGGATAGTTAACCTGTAGAAGACAAAATCTGGGAAGATGATTATCTTCACATATCAGAAGGACTTTCATATACAAGAGGGAATAGAGAAGTTGACTCCAGAGAACAGAACTATGTTTGAGACATGGAAGTTAGCAAGGAGATAGATATTGCCTTCCTTAATATAAGGAAGAATTTCTTAAGAACTAGAATCATCCACCATATTGGATTTTTCAGGTAGTAAGTTTTCCTTCATTGAGGTGTGAAAGCAGAATCTGGATGGCCATATTGTAAAAGAAATTGCTACATTAGAAAGGGGGTTAAATCAGGTGATTTCTGAGGTCCTTTTTAGCTTCAAGACTCAATGATCTTGTCATTCTCTCACATTTATTTCATAAGACTGCATTAGGAGAACAATTTATAAACTCAATTGGGAGTAGGCATTAAAGCCCATAAAAACCCATGAACATCTTAGATAAATTACAGTATTGGTTTAAATACCCTCCCTCCCACCCTACCCCCAAGTCTGATTTATGCAAAACTTGAGTCTAACCTATGCAATGCACTTCTATTTCCTTTTTTTCTTTCTGATCCTATCCTCCTGAAATGAAAGTTGGAGTTTGCTGTAATTGGTCCTACAAGCTTCGATTTTTCCTCTGTGTTCTTGTGTGTGAGTCTATGAATTTGCCACTAGTGCCTGATTGTCACAATCAAAGACACCACAGGAACCAGGTACCTCCCTTTGGCCCCTTGGTGACCAAGTAGGAGAGTGTATTGAATGCTAAACTTTGAATCAGGAAAATTTGGGTTGAAATCCATTCTCAGAGATTTGTGGAAGCTCTATGTCCCTGGTCACATTACTCCACCATCACATTACTATCAATCATTATTAGTATAGCTGATGGTTACTATCACCATATCATCACAGAGTGTTTACTCTCCCAGAGTGACACATCCAGCATCTGGGATCCTTTGTTCTCCAAGGAGGTCCTATCCCAAAACAAGGATACTGCCCTAAGGCAGCAGACCTGGCTCCATCCACATTTCTCTTCTGAGTCATCTTTGCTATCCTGACCCCACCTGTGTTAGAGAAGCTGTGTACAGAAACCAGAGAACAATTACATAAAGGCAGAAGACACAAATCCAGCAAGAACTAGAAAAAAATCCCCAAAATGAGAGATGGAAGAGAGACAAAATAATTATGACATAAAAGGATCTCCTTGGAGCCAGCCCTGCCTCTGATGCCTGTTAACTGTGCCTCCATGAGTGAATCATTTGTTGGCTTGTTGTCCCATGTCATTCTATAAAGCTATATTGCAGATAAGCTGTCAATCTGTAGAGGAAAGGCTTTTCTACATTGAGAATTCTCCTAAATGAATGAAATTGAAGATTCAGACCCTACCAAAAATTATAATAGTAACTGGTGTTTATAAAATGTTTTAAATTTTACAAAACTTTTTAAAAACAGATTTTACAAAACTGTTACATGCACTATCTCATTAGGACCTCATATCTCCTCCTGATTTGAATGGTGTCCCCATTTTAAAGATAAGAAAACTAAGACTCAGGAAAGTGAAGTGCCTTGTATATGCTCATATAATATGAGGCAGGATTTGAACCATCCACTCCAGTGAATTGACTGGTACGTTAAAGGCAGTAATAATGCCATAATAATGCCATAGTCTTCCAGTTCTGGGTTCTAATTCAGACTTTGCAATTAATTAGCAATGTAATCTTGAGCAAGTCACTTCTCTCTGAGACTCATGGCTTCCAAGATCTCTTCTAGCTTTGATGCACAAAAGATCCATGATTTTTGACACAAGAGGATGAATGAAGGTGGGGAATTCACTGGGAATGCCTTCAATTCTGCACTAAAAGGGTTGTTGAGAAGACAGGGACAAATACATGTAAGGAAACTAGAGAGGAAGTTCTGAGGGCAAGGATGTCTATGATCAGTGAGGGACTTCTACAGAGAGAAATTCCAGGTACTCCTCTTCTCCACAAGTGGTGAGATTTTTGTCACTGGGGGCTGTGTTGAGATTGTTCCTGCTGCCATCATATGGAAACATCAGGGATTGCAAGTTTCAATAGATAAACAGAATCGTAAAATGTTAGTATTGGAAGATATTTTAGTGTTAGCTCTTTCAGAGCTTCCTGATCTTATAGAAAAAAAAAAGTGATGTTCAGAAAAGAACAGTCATTATTTCAAGGTCATACAGCTAATGAGTATCAGAATTGTGATCATAGACTATTATAGAACTTCCTTCCTGTTAAGGCTCTCTCCCTCAAGAGTAAATATGTCAACATGCCCAGCCTGTGTTTTTTGCATGGTTTTGACTATGGTTTAAATACACCTCTTTTGATTCTTCTAATTAATTTTTTTCAATTTAAAAAGTGTTTTCCTCTCTATCTCATCCCTCTCAACTGGAAAATTAAAAAAAAAAAAAAAGAAATCCTTTGTAACTAAATATATAAAGCCAAATAAATCAATTTCCATGTTGGCCATTTCCAAAAATATAAATCTCATTCTGCACCCTAAGTCTATTACTTCTCGTAAATCCTCTAGAATCATTGTTGGTTACTGCTTTGCTTATAATTCTTAAGTCAGTGAAAGAGATTCTTCAGAGAAATTTGGAAAGTTTGCATAAACTGATGCAGAGCAGGGTAAGCCAAAACAGAACAGTTTATACCATAAAAACAACACTAAAAACCAACAACTTTGAAAGACTTATGAAAACCTCTTCTTATTCTAAATTTTGTGCTGATTCCACCAGTCATTCTATCTGTCATGGTTTATATAGCAATACGCTTAAACCTGTCCTGGGTGTTAAGAGTTATACAGAAGATTATCAGATACATTTTCAGGTTTTGAAAGACTTACTATTTAACTGGAGAAAGAAGATATAATCCATATGAAATCAGAGAGAACAGTTTCAATAGAACTATATGGTTCAAACTACAAATATTTAAGAGCAGGGAGATTAATCTGAGTTTGAGTATTCAGGGTGGTTTCATGATGGAGATTATCTGTGAAGTCTACATGTTTTGTTTTGTGCTTTTCCCCTTTCTGGGAATTCCCTCCCCTTTTTTCTCAATTATCCAAATCCATTAAGTCCCTCAGGGACTTGGCCCTTATTTTCTCCAGGAGCCGTTCCCAGATCACTCCAATCCATATACTGAGCTCTCTCTCTCTGTCTCTGTCTCTGTCTCTGTCTTTCTCCTTCTATCTGTCTGTTTGTCTCTCTCTGCTCCTTTACTCAATAGCCAGTCAGTATTCATTATTAATGATTGCTAATCTCTAGGCCTGGTGCTAAACGCTAAGGAAAAAACCAAAGACAAAAAACACAGTTCCTGCTCTCAAAGAGCTCACATTTCACAGGGTTTGTTTTCCCTCAGTCATTTTCAGTCGTGTCTGACTCTTTGTGACCCCTTTTGGAGTTTTCTTGGCAAAGATAATTGTAATGATTTGCCATCTCCTTCTATAGTTCATTTTACAGATGAGGAAGCTGAGGCAAACAGAGCTAAGTGACTTGCTCAGGATCATACAACTAATAAGTGTCTGAAGCTGGATCTGAACTCGGGTTTTTCTGACTCTAGTTCTGGCACTCCATGCTACGTAGTACGTAACTGCTGTCTCTAATGTGGTAACAATGTTCAAATTATTCTGTACATATAAGATAAATGGGAGGTAATGGGAGGCCATCTCAAAGAGAAAGCACCAAGCCAGGCGTAGGGATGGAGAGATACCAGGAAAGTCCTCTTGTGGGGTCTGAGCTGAGTGTTGAAAGAATCCGGATATGGCAAGAAGTACAGACGAGGAGGGAAAGTGTCTCAGGAATGGAGAGGAGAACATGAAAAGGCACAGGACAGGGAGATGGTGTTTTGTGTAGGAGGTACCGTAAGAAGCCCGAGTTGCTTGATTATAAAATATGTAGAGGGTAGTTAAGTGTAAAAAGACTACAAAGATATGAAGGATTGTGAAGGGCTTTGGAAGCCACACAGAGGAGTTTATAGCTGATTCTTGAGGAAATAGGGAGCCACAGGTATTTATTGAAAGGGAGGGAGTGTGTGTGATGGTCACTTCTGAGCTTGAGGGAAATGACTTTGCCAGTTGAGCAGAGAAAGGGCTGGTGTATGAGTGTGTGTGTGTGTGTGTGTGTGTGTGTGTGTGTGTGTGTGTGTGTGTGTCCTATTGTGTTAGCTATACCACTCTTGTTAAGCAATTGGCCACACTTCCTATTGTTTTTATTTGGTTATTTGATTGTTACTTAAGAGAGATAGAGAAGTTTGGGGAGAGAGAGCTGATCTTGAACTGAGGAAAATTCACCTCAGACACCTAATAACTGTGTGACTCTAAGTAACTGAACCTCAGTATCCCCAGGAAACTCTCAAAGACTTAAATGTCAAAGAAATCATAGCTTTTCATTGGTGGAAAAGGTTACTATCAGAAATTCCCTACCCTGATGAATTAAAGATACCTAGTTTTTTTTTTTTTCCATTGTGTCTTTTTTTTTTTATTATTTAACTTTTCAGGAAGACCTGAATTTATTTATTTGGTGAAACAATTAGGGTTAAGTGACTTGCCCAGGGTCATACAGCTGGTAAATATTTGAGTGCCTGAGGCCAGATTTGAACTCAGAGCTCTATCCTCTGTGCTAACTAGCTGCCCCCAAACCCGAATTTAAATCTAGCCTCAGATATTTACTAGCTATGTGACAATGCTCTGTCTGCCTCAGTTTCTCCATCAACAACATGAGGATAATAATAGCACCAACCTCCCAGTATTATTATGCGGATTAACATGAGGTAATATTTATAAAGCACTTTGCAAACATTAAAGCATTGGCAACATTTTAGCTGTTAGTATTATTACAAGGCATAGTCACTTCTTCCCTCAAGGGCCCATCACTGTGACTTTTTTTTCTCTCCAATCCTACTGGAGCTAGGACAGAGGTTCTTAACTTTTTTGTGTCTCATGGACCTCTTTGGGAGTCTGTTGAAACCTAGGGATCCCTTCTCAGAAAAGTGTTATTAAATGTATAAAAAAGTACAAAGGTACCAAGGAAACACCAGTTTTGATAATTGAAAAGCAGGTAAAAAACATAGGGGCAGCTACATGGTGCGGTGAATAGAGCACCAGCCCTGAAGTTGGGAGGACCTGAGTTCAAATCTGATCTCAGACACTTAATACTTCCTGGCTGTGTGACTCTGGGCAAGTCACTTAACCCCAATTGCCTCAGGTAAAAAAAAAAAAAAAACAAGTAAAAAACAAAATAAAACAAATTAGTGGACCCCAGATTAAAAACTTCTATTCTAGGGGAAGGCAGAACAGTAAAAATCATATTATGCCAATAGATACATTTAAATAATTTAATGAAATATAACACTCAAATTTCTCTTTTAAAAAATGAAAATGCACAGGACAAGATATTTGCTTAATATGATAAAAAACTACTAATATGGTAAAAAACTATCTTAATATGGTAAAAACTTCAGAAGACCTGCGTCCACAAGGGTCAATGGAAGATTTCAGGGAACCTTTCAATTGGGGTAGAAAAAATTACACCACTATTTTCACCTACTTTTTGTTTTCTTTGTAATCCTGTATGCTTAATTTTAGGCTTTAAAAATATTCCTCTGAACAGAGCTCCTTAGGCTTCACCAAACTATCAGAAGGATCCATAATACAAAAAAATATTAAAGACTCTTACTCTAAAAGAAAAAACAAGTATTATCTGTAATGTGGAAATGCTAGAGGACTTTCCAAAAAGTTCTGGGATAAAGCAAGGATATCCATTATCACCATTATCACATCACGATTCAACCTCCTCTCCCAACATGAAACTTGAGCTCAAGTTCTGTCTCTAACTGGCTATGTGACCCTGAGGAAATCATTTAATTTTTCAGTATTCTAGAACAGAGCACCTCAGCCAGATCCAGATTAAAATGTAATTGGGAAATGTTTGACAAAATACATAAACTATAATACAACATTGAGATTGTTCATTTGTGGCTTTCTAAGCCAATATGCCCCAGAAAGAGTTTAAAGCCATGCTTTAGGTAATTTTCTAAGACTTTGAATTGCACAGTAACTCTACACCACATCAGAGTTTCCTACATTGATAAGATCACCATCCTATTCCCATGACAATCATTTTACTCAGAGGCCATCTAGTCTAGCTGAGATGCTATGGGAGGGAATCACCTTAACACCACAAGATGTTTTTTTTTCTCACCAACCAGCTGAGGTCTTGGAGAAAAACGCAGTGTCAGTGGATAGAGCTTCAGAAGAACTGGGGTTTTAGGCCCAGTTCTTTTAGTTACTGGCTGTGTGACATTGGAGAAGTCATCTTGCCTTTTCCTGTTGATTAAAGAAATATGTGACCTAGGGCCAATTTTCCTCTTTAAAGCACCAACCTTCGAAAAACCAAGTCATACATCCTATTTCAATTTATTCACTGAAAGAGCCTGGAATGTCCTTTGTCTGAATTGGGAGCCTTTGAAGTGACCGGACCAGACTATTGATTTATTTCCATCTAACCTCTCTCTTTGAATCCAAAGAGGTCAAGGTTAATTATATAATAAAACAGACTGTGTCCAGCTGTCCCCTCCTTACTCCCACAGGAATAGGGAGCCCCAGATCTTTCTGAGCTGTTCGGTGGCTGTCTTAGCTCTGTTTTTCTATTCTACCCTCATTTCCTTCATCAGAGCTCATTAAGAAGAAGAAGAGGGGAAAGCCCTCTCATTTCCTCTAGAAGAGATAAATTTTAATTTGTTGGGAATCCAAAAAGGGGATTTAAATCACATTTTCATTCAGAGGGTAGCTGTTGGAATTCGATGCTACAGACCTTTCTTCCAGAGCTAACAGGGGGAGGAGAAGGAAAACTGATCTGGATGAGGGAAACTCCAGGACTGCATCCCACTAATAGATTCTTAATTTTATAAGAAACCACACACAGAGACCTGATCCATGATACTCTGTCCAGAGTCTCTTTCAGCTATTAAGGAATCCAAGGCTAACCCTTCCTTAGACATAATATTTAACCAACAAGGGTGATATTTTTCCTGAAAAAATCAATAGCTATGTGAATCTTATTTCTGCTTTTAAAAGGGGGCTCTTGGGAATAGAGGAGCTGCTCTCCAGCTAGAGACTGAAAGCTGCCCCGGGTCGTAGAATTTTAGAATCGAGGGTTTAGAGTCCCTCATTTTACAAAAAAGGAAACGGAGTCAAAATATGTATCTAAAATCACAGAGGAGATAAACATCAAGATAGAGATTCAAATCCAGGTCTTTCTATCCTTGGATTAGACTGCTGCCTCCCACTGGGACTAGTAACAAAGACAGCAGGAGCTCTGAATGTGTGAGATGCTTTTCTTTTGAAGGGGTTCAGCTGGGATGCACTGGGATGAGGCTTTAGTGTGTTTCTGAAAGCTGCTGGTTCCAGATCAAATCTTGCCTTGGGGTGTATGTCCCCCTTTGTCTTTAACCCAGAGATGCTGGGTACCATTTTCTGTGGTCTGTGACCTGGATAGACTACCCAAAATGAAGTCAGTAGACATGTACTGAACATCTCTCTGTTTTTGGTGAAGGCACTATCCACTAGCCTCCTTCCAATTTCTTGGGGTCACAGTTTCATCATTATTCTGGACTCCTCATCCTCCCACACTATACAAAGATAACCAAGTGACACATCTTCTTGCCTCTATGTCCATATCTTTAATATCTGACCTTCTCTCACTATTCACACAGTTACCCCTTTGGTTCAGGTTCTTATTACCTCTCACCCAGATTATTGCAACAGTCTCCCAGCCTCAGTCTCTCCCTGTTTCAGTCTATCCTACACACTGTTGCCAATGTGATTTTTCTTAAGCCCATATTTGACCATGTGACTCCCCTACTTAATGAACTCTAATGATTTTTGTCTTGCTTTTAAAATCAAATATAAACGGTTAAATTTTTAAAGTTCTTCATAACCTAGCCCCAACCAAGTTCATTGAATAATTATTACCCTTCCCGCACCTTGAAAGTGCAGTCAAACTAGCTTGCTCTTCGTTCCCCACACAGGACACTCAATCTCCAGTCTTTGCATTTTGTACTGGCCACTCAATATACTTGGAATGTACTCCCTCCTTATGTGTATTCTATCATTTTTCAGTCATGTCAAACTCTTTGTAACCCTATTTGGAGTTTTTTTTTTGGCAAATATGCTGGAGTGGTCTATCATTTTTTCCCCAGTTCATTTTACAGATGAAGAAACTGAAATAAACAGGGTTAAGTGACTTTCCCAGAGTCACAGAAGTATCTGTGGTCACATTTGAACTCAGGATGATGAGTCTTCCTGGCTTCTGCATTCTATCCACTGTACCTCCTAGCTGCCCACCTTACCTCTGCTTTATAGAATTCCTCTTTTCTTTCAAAATGCAGTTGTGATATACCACCTTTAATATGAAGTCTTTGGATGGTTTCCCATCCACCCAAACTGCTAGGTCCTTCCCTTCCAAACCAAAAGGGGGCTCTTGGGAATAGAGGAGCTGCTGTCCAGCTAGAGACTTTGAAGACAAATATATATCTCACCTTTCTAAATCCTGGAAATTCTCGGCATACTTAAAGAACCTTAGGCATTGTTTTGTTAAAGAATGTTTTTATTTTATTTTTCTCAATTGCATGTAAAAACAATCTTAACATTAATTTTAAAGATAATTTTTAGGTTTAAAATTTTTTCTTCATTGAGAAGACAGCACTTTGACATAGAGTATACATGTGTAGTCATGTAAAAGATATTTCCATATTATCCATGTTGCTGAAGAGAAGACTGATCTCCCCCTCAAAAATTAAATAATTAGAAATATTCTCCTTCAATCTGCATTCAGACTCTATCAAGACTTTCTCTGAAGATGGATAACATTTTTAAAAATTTTAAATAATAGTTTATTTTTCCAAACGCATGTAAAGATAGTTTTCAACATTTATCTTTGCAAAATCCTATGTTCCAAATTGTTCTTCCTCTCTCCCCCTTTCCGTCCTCCCCAAGACAGCAAGCAATCTGATATAGGTTAAACATGTGCAATTCTTCTAAACATATTTCCATGTTCTTTATGGTATGCAAGAAAATTCATATCAAAAGGGAAAAAAAGCACACACCAAAAAACAAGCAAAAACAACAACAATGATAACACAAAAGATGAAAATACTATGCTTGAATTCACATTTGGTCTTCACGATTTTCTCTCTGGATGACAATAGCACTTTCCATCACAAGTCTATTGGAATAGACATTGTTCTCTTGAAGGCGTTACCTAGTGCCTTTCCCTAAAGACTCAACATAGTTTGTGCGGCAGAATTCTTTCTTTAAAAAAACAAAAAAAACAAACAAAAAAAAAAACCCTATTTATTTATTTATTTTAAACATTCATTTTTATAAGGTTTTGAGTTCCAATTTTTTTCTCCCTTCCTTCCTCTTCTCCCTTCTTCCAAAAACAGTAAGAAATCCGATACAGGTTATACATGTGCAGTCATGTTAAATGTATTTCCACCTTGGTCAATCAGAATAAAAGAAAAAAGCACAAAAAACCAAAAAAATGAAAAGAGTATGCTTTGATCTGCATTCAGACTCCAGAGTTCTTTTTCTGCCTGTGGATGGCATTTTCCATCATGACTCTTTTGGAATTGTCTTGGATCATTGTATTGCTGAGAACTAAGTCCATCATAGTTTATCATCACACTATGCTGCTGTTACTATGTGCAATGTTCTCAATATGAATTCGTGTAAGTCTTTTCAGATTTTTCTGAAATCTGTCTGCTTATTTCTTGTAACACAATAGTAGTCCATCACATTCACATGCCAGAACTTGTTCAACTATTCCCCAATTGATGAGCATCCCCTCAATTTCCAATTTTTTGTATATAGAAGAATTCTTAATGATGGAGGAGAAGACAACATACAAACACACACACACATATGATATAATAAACAAGGTAATCTCAGAGAAAAGGCATAGAGGCTGACTAACAAAGGTTTTTTTGCAAAGGGTATTAAATTTTTTAAAAGCCTTTTATTTTCAAAATATATGCATAGTTTTCAACATTCACCCTTGTAAAACCTTGTGCTCCAATTTCTTTTTCTGCTTCTCTTCCCCCCACTCCTTCTCCCAGACGTAAGTAATACAATATATGTTAAACATGTGCAATTCTTCTATACATATTTCCACAATTATCATGCTGCACAAGAAAAATCAGATCAAAAAGGGAAAAAAATGAGAAAGAAAACAAAAAGCAAGCAAACGACAATAAGAGATGAAAATACTCTATTGTGATCCACCCAAGAGATCCAAAGTCTCTCTGGGCGCAGATGGCTTTCTCCATCACAAGCCTATTGGAACTGGCCTGAATCACCTCAATGCTGAGAAAAGCCACATCCATCAGAATTGATCATCGAATAATCTTCTTTTTGCTTTGTACAATGTTCTCCTGGTTCTAATCAAGAATGTAAAACTTTAGCTGAAAATTGAAGAGCGCCAGAGAAACTAGGAGGTAAGGGTGAGGAGGGGAAGCATTCCAGGCAAGGGGTCAGTTAGCCAAAATGCCCAGATAGAAGGTTTTGGGCAAAAAAACAGCAAGGCCAGCATTCATGGATTGCAGAAAACATTCTAAGGAGAAAGATTGCTCATATTTAAACAGAGCTTTCCTTTTATTCTCTCAGTTGGACTTTGCAACAATTTTGTGAGATAAGTACCATTATTAGGGCAGCCAGGGGGCACAGTGGATAGAGTGTTGGTACTAGAGTCAGGGACACTCACCTTTACAGGTTTGATTGTGGCCTCAGAACTTACTTATAGGTAGCTGTGTGACTCTGGGAAAGTCACTTAACCCTGTTTGCCTCAGTTTCCTCATCTGTAAAATGAGCTGGAGAAAGAACTAGCAAAACACTCCGGCACCTTTGCCAAGAAAACCCCAAACGGAATCACCAAGAATTCGACATGACTGAAAGCAACTGAACAACAAAAATATTTCTATTTCTCTGTTTTTCAAAGGTTGGGCTAAATAGTCTCTCAGGTCCCTCCCTCATCAAAAGTTCTGGGAACTAAATCTGACTGTCTGTATATCTGTTCATCTTTCTTTATTCTACTTTGCATACAGAAACAAAAATAATAGCTCCCTATCCCCACCACCCTTTTGTGGTTTCTTTCTACCAAGCTTCATCAAATGCTAGAGAAAGAATGATTAAGATGAATGAAATTTAGTAATGAAAATCCACGATTTAAACAGCAAATAATTTGCAAAGAGAGGATGTATATGCTGGCTTGTAAGTAGGACCTGATGGATTAATGAGGGGAGCAGTTATCAACAGCCATCTCTATTTGCTGGATCTTTTCTTCCACAAAGCTTCGTTTCTCCTCTGAGCTCCTCTGATCGTAATTTTTTCCTTTTCTGACAGCCCTTTGGAAAGGTTCTTGGAGTGGAGGGAGCAGGACAGATTTCTAGCCCTGGAAACACCGTGGGTCAAGCTTTCTTTCAAGCTGAACAGCTCATAATTGGGGGTTTGGGAGTCTCAGCATGACCTTGGAGCTCCTGACTTGTTGTCATCCTTTATGACCACAATAAGAAATGGTATAGGTTGGTCAAGTCAATCAAACACTGTAACCAGCTAAATGGGAAGCATTCATCATAGCCCCTTGAGCCAATTTCACCACATCCTGATCTTTATATCCAGAAAGCAGTAGTGTAGAACAATAGATTTCTGGCATCAGGAGGAAGTTTAGAGATCATCTAATATAAGCTTCTCATTTTACAATTGAAGAAACCAAGTTCCAGAAACAGAAAATGACTTGTCCAATGTCACACAGCTAGTTAGTAATAGACTCCCTCAAAGCCATGGTTTAAGGGTAAGGCATAGTGAGGAGAGTGGTCAGCCTGGAACACTCATTTTTATGAGGGCTTCTTTTACTGATAAGTGAGTGGGCAAATCACTTAATCCTGTTTGCCTCAATTTCCTCATCTGTAAAATAAGCTGGAAATGGCAGAATCATTGATCTTGCAGTCAAGAAGACTTGACTTCAAGTCCTTCCTCAGATATTCACTAACTGTGTGACCTTGGCAAGTCACTTAACTCTGTTTGCCTCAGTTTCCTAATTTGTAAAGTGAACTGGAGAAGGAAATGGCAAATCACTCCAGCATCTTTGCCAAGAAAACCCCAAATGGGTTCACAAAGAGTCGGACATGACTGAACAATGACAGCATTGAATACGAATATGTGGGATATGTGTTTTATCATATCATGCTGGTATATATAATATATAATATAGGGTTGTATATAATATTGGATAGGAAAACACATGTAACATATAGATTATATATTTCATTATACCACGCTATTATATAGGATTGTATATAATATATAATTATGTAGGATTTATATTTCTCTATATGTTTACATATACTGCTATATATTATGTATAATATAGGCTTAGATAGGATATATATTTTACTATGCTATACTGTTACAGAATTTTGAATATAATATATTGTAGATATGATTTTATATTTATATATATATAGTAATATAGTTATGTATATTATATATACACATGTATTTATACATATTCATATATCCATATATATAAATATATCCATATTTATACATATCCATATATCCAACATATGTTTAGTTGTTTCAATCATGACCGACTCTTCGTGACAACATTTGGGGCTTTCTTGGCAAAGAGTGATTTGACATTTCCTACTCCAACTCACTTTACAAATTAGGAAATTGAGGCAAACAGAGTTAAGTGACTTGTCAAAGTCACACAGTTAGTGAATATTTGAGGAAGTCTTCTTGACTGCAAGATCAAACTTCTACTTGCTAACTCATGCTTCCTTTCATTACATACTCCATGCTTCTTGAATTTAGTAACCGTTTCTAAGCATATTGGATACTGACTTTGTCTTCTCCCTGTTCCCAGGGGCAGGTGCTAAGTTGATTCCCTATGTCTTACTGAAATGCATTGTTTATTCAGTTCTGTGAGCCCCTTCTCAAGTCCCTTATACCTCTGCCAGTTTTCTGTCTCTGTAGCACATTGGAAAGAATGGTCAGGAGACCTGAGTTCTAAACCTCACACTGATTTTAATTTCCCTTCTCTAGATAACAATCTCATCATCTCCAAAATGAGAAGATTGAATTAGTGAATCTCTAGGGTGTTTTCCATTCTAAATCCCCAGAGGTCTTTTGAGTTCCAGACCTATTGGTAAGCAGCTCGGGAGCAGTGGGTAGGGTGCTCAGCTTGGCTCATCATCCTGAGTTCAAATCTGCCCTCGGACTAGCTGTGCGACTCTGGGCAAATACTTCACCGTTTCCTCATCTGCAAAATGAGTTGGAGAAGGAAATGGCAAATCACTCCAGTATCTTTGCCAAGAAAGCTCCAAGTGGGGTCATGAAGAGCCAGTTGCAATCGAATAAGTCTCCTACACCAATCGTATGGAGTCGCATTCCTTCTACCTCCTTTCAGCACCCCAACGAAAAACATCCTATTCTTGAGCACTTCGTCTTTTCATGTTTGCCCATTTTCTCCCAACCCCCAAGTACTGTCCATGAAGCAGAGCTGGAAGACTCCTTGATCCCTCCTGCCGTTTCCAGACCCTCCCTCTGGCACCATCACTCACCCGCCACTTCTCTGAGGTTGGAATCACCCCTTGGATTGCCCTGGCCATGGCCAGATGGATGCCGCTGAGTCAGAAAGAGACTTGGCAGTCACTACCCCGATCACACGAGCTGGGAGGCAGGGGGAAACAAGCAGCTCAAATGAAAAGGTTGAAGCTTTGGGAAATCAGTTAGACTAAGATAAATGGCCAACTCCCTGGCATCCCCCGCATTTGGCTCCCTGAGCTTATATTCATTTCTCCGATTGAATCTTTGCCCAGACACTCATCTTACTGCTTGTCTCAGGTTTGGGATCTTGACAATTCTCAGATACCCTAGTACCAATAGGTACTTAATAGGACTTAATGGGAGGTGCTCTCCTCCCAACTTGGCCCCAAGTCAAGATTCTCCTCTCCCCCCACCTAAATTAGATATTCGCCTAATGAAAGATGAAATAATTCTATCCAGATCTTTGTCATCATCAGTCGCTAACCTCAGGACACTACCATCTTTTTCATTAGCTTTCACATCTAGAGTACTGCTTTCCTCATTCTCAATCAAAGTCTTTAGAGGTCACTAAATCTACAATGTTAATGCTTGCCAATTCTAGCTTTTTGGCTCCAAGGCATTTCTATTGCCTCTAAGATAAAAATCTCACTATTTATCCTTTGTCCCCAAACTATCTTCCTAGCCTCCTATTACTCCCTAGTCTATAGTCCAAAATCCAGCCAAACTGATTTTCTTTATTCCTCATATTGGATATTGCAACTCCCCTCATAGATCCTTAGCAAGGGTTTTTCTCCCAAGCTTGGAATACCCTCCTCCCCACTAGACTCACAGAATCCCTCCTTTTGCCCTTCCCCATTCCTTCCACTGTGCTGATGTCCACTCTTCCTAATCTTTACATCTATTTTGTATTTATTCTGTCTAAATGTACATATGTACTTATTTCTCCTCAGAATGTAAGCTATTTAACAAAACTATTATGGAAATGTTTCACGTGACTTTACATGTATGATGCAATCTTTGCATGTTTCAGTGGGAGGGAAGGAAGAAAGTTAAGAATTTGAAATTGAAAATTTTGAAAATGAATTTTAAAAATTAAAATAAATTTTAAAAAGGAGAAAGAAAAAGAACATAAGCTATTTAGGAATATGTATTATTTGTATCACTGGCACCTTGTGCAAGATATTTAGCACATAAAAGGAGCTTAATAAAATGCTTATTGATTGATTAATTTATCTTTTCATCTTCCCTTTATTCCTACCTTTACTTTACATTAGCCTGTTGTTCATCCTAGGTGGAACCAAGAAGCTTTCATATCATCTGGCCCTTTCCCAAGGATAACCACCTCTTTCTTTTGTAACTAGAGGGTTTCAAAACCTTTGAGAGTTTTATTTACACAGTAAGGATACAAAAAGGACTTGGATATGAGCCCACAGAGTTCTGAGAACCCTTTCTTTTTTCTTTTGTTTTAAAATTTTGTTTTATTTTTATTCTGAACTTATCAAACAAAATGAGCCTTTCTATATACATTGGGGAAAAGGTGGGGGGGTGATTCTATTATTTAATCTATTATTTAAACAGTGAATCTATTATGTAAAGCTCACATTTCTTTTTTCTTTTTTCTTTTTTTTTTTTTTTACATTTTTTATTATAGTTTTTTTATATACAAAACATATGCATGGGTAATTTTTCAACATTGACCCTTGCAAAAACTTGTTTCAACTTTTCCCCTCCTTCCCTCCACCCTCTTCCCCTAAATGGCAGGCAGTCCCATACATGTTAAATATGTTAAGGTATATGTTAAATACAATATACATATATATGTATATATATATATATCTTGTGCAGTATGGTAACTGTATAAATATGTGTGTGTGTGTGTGCATATGCACAAGAAAGATCAGATTTAGAAAGAAGGTAAAAATAACCTGAGAGGAAAAAAATGCAAGCAAACAATAACAGAAAGAGTGTAAATGCTATGTTGGCTCACATTTCTTTTTGAACATAAACTAAATTCAACATATAACTTTGAAAAGTCATCCTGCTTATTTGTGATTATGGCCTTTTTTCTCCTTTCTTCTATTTTTTTTTTTTTTCGGGGAGGTGGGAAGGAGAAAGGATAACATATGTACTTTCCCTTTTTCTATTTCACTTAGCCTCAGTGAAAGGGAAGAAAAACAAAAATAAAACCCTTCTAAAAAAAATCTGTAGTAGAATGCTTTTTATATGGGTTATACCCCAAAACATGTTTTATTCTGTATCCCGAGTTCCTCATCTCTTTGTTAAAAGGTGGACTGTATGCTTCACCATTAGTTCTCTGGAATCATGATTAGTCTTTGCATTGTTCAGAGCTTCTCAGAGTCTCAAAATTGTTTATCTTTACATTGTTGTAATAGGAGAAATTGTTCTCCTAATTCTGTTCAAGCCTTTATATTCATACAAGTTTTCCCAAGTTTCTCTGAAACTATCTTTTCTACGATTTTGTGTGGAGAGATAGTATTCCCTTCCATGTATATGCTATAATTTATTTAGTCCTTTCCCAATTGATGGGCACTCCTTTAGTTTTCAGTTCTTAACCATTACAAAAGTTGCTGCTATAAACATTTTTGTTAACAGAGAACCCTTTCCCCCTTTCTAATGTACTAGCCTCTAGCCAGGAGCCAATAGTCCCTCCCATCATCTCACAATATTACCTTTGGTACTTTACTGTATCAATAAAATTGCTTTATGTTTAGACAGCTTAGAATGTAAACTTGAATGTTTATAAAGAGGCATTTGGTGACTACTGTGAAGGGAGTGTCATATACTGATGTTCCTATCTAATAGGTAACTAGGGAGGGGAGGGTCAATGAGTCAGAGAAGAGAGAGAGATCCTTAAAGGAACTCAGACTCTTATATTTAGATAAGAGTTACACGTTCTTTTGCTTTCATCTATACAGGAATTTTAAAACTTGAATTGATGGATTAGTTAATTCATCATTCTAGCCTGTACAGCTCTTTTAGGATCCTGATTCTATTATCTAATATTAATTCTAGATTTTAGCTTTATGTCATTCATAAATTACACAAGAAGCCTCTCTGAACTTTCTTTCAAGTCATGGAGTCAGAATTCTAGAGCTAGAAGGGACCTCAGGACTGTCCCAATATTTATTTCCACATAGAGAAAATTTCAGGAATATCATTAGTAACTAGGCTTGGGTAGAGTTAGCTGATTGCTTTTTAGGATGTTTTATGGGACAAAGAATACTGATTTTTACTAAAACATGATCCTAGAGTGCTGGGTTCCAGGTTTGACCTTCTTTTAGAAGGTCTAAATTGTCCATAGAAAGAGATGGCCTGAAACAGCAGAAAGATCACAGAACTCAAGGCAAAAGATCTGGGTTTGCTTACCAGCTTTGACTTTTCCTTAGCTGTGAGTCCATGAACCAGTTACATAATCTCTCTAAAATGTATTTTCAGGAAATGAGGATAAAATTTACTCTCTTTACCTCCCAGGATAACAAAGAAAATGCTTTGCAAACTTTAAAAGTGCTAACCTTCAACATAAGGTCCTTCAGTTTCATAAAAGAAACCTTGGAGCTTATCTCCTTTTCATTTAACAGATAAAGAATCAAGGCAGAGGCAATTGAAATCTCTCGCTAGCCACACAGCTAGCCAGTGGTAGTGTTAAATTCTAATATTCTTTTCATTCAATCACATTTTCTTTTTTTTTTTTTTAATGATTTTCTTTATTTTCTGGTTATACATGTATATTAATTTTTAAAAACTAATTTAATTAAATTAATATATCTTTAAAATTAAATTATTTTTCTCTATGAATCTTGTTGGGAGAGAAAAATCAGAACAAAAGGAAAAAACCATGAGAGAGGGAAAAAAAAAAAAAACAGAAGAAAAAGGGAAAAAAAAGTGAACATAGCATGTGTTGATTTATATTCATTCTCCATAGTTCTCTCTCTGGATGCATTTTCCATCCAACTTTATTGGGATTTCCTTGGATCACTGAATCTCTGAGAAGAACCAAATCTACCATAGTTGATTATTGCACAATCTTGATATTGTTGTGTAAAATCTATTCTTGGTTCTTCTTGTTTTCTCAGCATCAGTTCTTGTAAATCTTTCCAGGCTTTCTAAAAGCAGCTGCTTCATCATTTTTAATCAAACAAAAATATTCCAATACTTTCATATACCAAAATTTATTCAGCCATTCCCCAATTGATGGGCATCTACTCACTTTCCTCAATCAGGTTTTCTTTATCCTTCCTTTATTCCTTTATCCTTCTGGGCCAATCTGGAAAACAAAATCAAACTTGCACAAAGAAGACATAAAACTATAATACTTAAATTAGAATTCTCCAACTGAGTCCCAGAGAAAGAACAGATTTCTTTCATGGGATAAAATTCACTGTCTCAAGGTGGTGAGATGAGCTTGGGCCTGAGATCGGGAAGATCTAAATTCAAATATAGCTTTACATACTTCCTAGTTGGGTGATACTGGGAAAATCACTTAATCTCTGCCTACCACAGCTTCCTCAATTGTAAAATGGGAATAATAATAGTATCTACCTCCCGGGGTTTTGGGGAGAACAAAATGAAAAAATATTTGTGAAGTGCTTAACACAGAGTGGCCCAGTGGGTGCTTAATAAATATTTATTCCTTCCTTACATCCTCTCTAGGGATCAAAACCAAAAACAGGTTCATCTACTACAATCCAGATAACAGTGCTAATCTGGATCAGAACACAGGCCCTGTGATTTTTGTTTCTTTAAGAGTGCATGCTATATATGGTCTGAAATAGATTTACCACAGTGCAGAAATTATGTTTAAACCTAGGTTTTAATATGCTTAAGCACAATTTCAGAAGAGTAATAAAATAACCTCTGATCAAGATTAGGACTCTAGCCAGGCTTCTAATATGCAAAATTTTATCAGAGTGACAGAAGTAATCATTTCAATCTCATACATTCTTTTAAATCTATAGAAGTTTTAAAAAATGATTAATTCATAATATTGTGCTTCCTTCCATGTTATAAATGTGGCACAAACTTTGTTAAGCAGAATCATAATTTCATTCATCCCCTAAGGAAACAACTTAATTAAACAGACATTATAGGTAAATTAAGTCAGGTTACAGATTAAACTACATTTAGAGAATTCATAATGAGCTGATTGAGAGGGGGAGATTAGTTCCTCCTCTCTTAGCATCGAGAGAATCTCTTTCTCAAGTCCTATTACTTGGGAAACCTTGATTCCCTTTTTGGCTTTTAATTTGAGGGGTATTTGAGGCTTTTAGTAAATTTTTTCATCCCATAAGGAAGCTTTCAGGCATCTCAAGCACCTCTTACTCTCAATGACCTCGATGACCCTACCTGATTCCCATAATAAAAACTAATAAAAGGAAATAAAAAATAAAAATTCCAATGACAACTAATTTCTTCCAGTGGGAAGATACCTAAATAATAAAAACACAAAAGATACCACTGCTCTGCCACCACAGACTCTTGGGCTCTTCCACAGCACTCATTCTAATGACCCTCACCAGTATTTTCCTATTCCCAAACTTCTCCATATATCAATTTCCTTCTCTATGGGGTCCTTAAAAATCCTTGGTAGAAATTCCTGCACCACCAGCTTCCACTTGTCTCAGATTTTCCCTTCAATGAAGTAAAGAAGCAGCAGAAATGTTCCATATTTCACCTACACTCTCACATTTTGCCTTCTGGACCCAGTGTCTCCTGCCTGAAACATTAGAAATGAAAAATTACAATTCCTAGCAGTATGGGTCAAAGCTAGCAAGTGAAGGCCAGCCCCAAGAGACAATGACTCCATTCATCTTGGTTCTTGCCTATGCCAATTCTGTACGTGGGTTTGGTCATCAGAGAGTCAAAGTTTACTTCTCTGGTACATTTTGATTTTTAAAATTAACACAGCAATGTTGCCAACAGAGCCCTCTCAGTACCAGTTAGAGACTGCTCGGGTCTGACAAGAAGACATTAGCATTTTTGGATTATGGAGGTTGGACTAGTTCCAAATTCATCTGATTGTACAACCACCCAAAACCGCATCGTTTCATCCTGTTCACAGTGTCCCAGCTCTGCCCTCTTCCTTGCTCAGGCACAAAATTGATTCCCTTATCTAGAATGACTCAGGTGTTCATTCTAAGGTCTGTCCCCCTATCTTTTTTCTCTTGCCACATTTTTGCTTTGTTTTGTTTTGCATGAGAGAGAAAGGAGTTTTGACATTTAGAAATTGTCTAACCCAAGAATTTCAGAAGCCTTAAAAGTTTGCTCCAAGATTTTTATTCATTCTTCCGTCTCTAAAAGAACCAAAGACATCAGGAGGGTGATGTGTTGACTTGCAGGTGTATTGGATTTAAATGAGGCAGAGTTGGGCAAAATCTCCAGCCTCATTCTTTCCTTCAGTCCCTGGAGTTCAGAGAATGAACATAAGTCAAGATGACTGTCAGTGGCCTAGTGTTCCAAGATTAGTCTCTACTCAGATGATGAGTAGATGCAATTGATTTGCTAGAAATTAAATAGAGAACCATATGGTACCGATAGGTCAAAACTAGGATGTAGTCTCTGGCAGAGACCCAAATCTCAGTGAAATTTTAAAAAAATAGCTCTTTATTTTAAAAATACATGCAAAGATAATTTTCAACATCCACCCTTGCAAAATCTTGTGTTCCAAAATTTTCTCCTTTCATTCCCCTCCTCCCTCCCCTACACAGCAAGTAATCCAATATATGTTAATTATCTATAATTCTTCTATACACTTAAAAAAAAATTAAGTCTAAGGGCACAAGATTTCTAGAAATGATTCTGTCCGGAGTTCAAGGACTTTCTATCTGGATAATGAATCTCCTCTGTTCAAGGCTGTGAACGAAGAACAGAGGCAACTTTTTGTAGAAAAAGGAAAAACAGGGAAATAATTTCCCTTTTAACACAAATGCTGTGAACATGCCCCGGCTGTGTTTCCTATTTATGCCTCTCTATGAACATTCCTACCTCCATCCATTTTTCCTAAGGAAGATGCGTGTGTGCCGATTTGTGGGATTATCTCCCATGTTTATGAGGGAAATATGTAAATACTTTTTTTCCCCTTTACCATGCTATTAAATGGTTTTGAACTGTGTTCTTTGGCTGTTAGAAGAAGCAGAAAAAAGTGATGGGAACTCAGGAGCTTGGGTTTGGGGTGACGTAGACCCCCAGAGAACCTCGAATTTTCCACATTCTTGTCTGAGGGAACTACGGGAACCTCCCCAGGTGTTAACAGCCATACAATCACACCTCAGCCTGGCATTTAAAAGCTTTTCACAATCCGGCTCCCACTTGCTCTTATTTCCAATTATAAACTGCCTGCATTCCCTATTTCATTTAAACTAATCAGTTAGCTGTTACCCACCTACATCTGGTTCCTGTTTCCCTTTGCACAAATAATTCCCGGAGTCTGTAATGCGCTCCCCACTGAGCTCCAAGACACGGGACCGGAGCTTCCACGGGGCTTTTGCTGACACTCGCTATTTACACTCTTTCCTATTTAAGTAGCTGTTTAAGTTACTTCTATGGAGGGGTATTCGCGCCACGGAAAACAAGCGCCTTGAAGGTCCCATCTATCGGGTTTGTTTTAGAATCTCTAGGATCAGTATAGCCACCTATATGCCTGGGCTTAATAAATGTTTGAGGAATTAAGTCAAATCCAAGGAAAAGGACGGTTGGTTGTGAACTCCGGCTGTGTGTGTATGTGGGGATGGGGGAGTGGAAGGGAGGAGCTGTACATGCCTTCGCATTATTCTGATTTTTAAGATATCCCCAGAACGATATTTGGGAGGAGAGGAGAAAGGGGTGGCTTCGTGGTGGGACTGGGCAAGGGGGAGGATTTGAGTAGAGCATGGATTCAACTCAATAACTCAATAAACATTTATTAAGTGCCTACAGTGTACTAAATGGTGGAGATGCAATCCAGTAAACATTAAGCGCCACCTCCTGCAGGGAAGAATCTTTCCTGATTTTCCGCCCCTTCAACTCTTTGCTCCGCCCCGCCCCGCCCCCCCAGCATTTGTATTTACTTAGGAAGGAGAGACCAGGTGTACCAAAAGTATTAGTGCAGCGTAAATGTCTTTGGGGACACCGTGTGGATTTCATTTCTCTTTTCGGAATTTAAGTGCCCAAAGGTCAGGAACTATCTTCCTATCTCCTGTAAGCGCCTAATAAATAGTCATTAAACAGGGGCGGGGCGGTCAGTGGAGGCAGTTCCTGGGGGTGGGGCCTGCATTGACAGGGTCTTTGGAGGGGTTTGGCTGGGGAGGGAGAAAGAACCGAGAGAGCTCGGCTGGGCTCGGCCGCGCTCGGCTGGGCTCGGGCCGGGGCCGGTGGGCGGTGACGGGCACTGCGCGCGCACACTTGCACGCAGGCGGAGTGGCGGGCAGCCTCGCTCTGGGCCCTCGGCGGCGGTGGCAGCGGTGGCCGCGACAGGTCGGGGCGGCCCGGGAGGCTCGGCGGCTGAGCTAGCTGGACCCGCCGGGCGGGCCGGGCCAGGCAGGGCGGGCGGAGAGCTGATAAAGCGCGTGGGCTCGGTAGCGGAGGTTCGGCGGTGCTAACGGGTTTGGGGAAAATCACCTTCCCCCTTTCTGTCTCCTGCCGTTTTTCCTGACAGCTGCGGGGCGGCCCAGTGGCCCCTGGGGAAGGCCTAGGCCGTGCCCTCCGAAGGTTCCCCCTAGCGGAAGGGCCCTGCACTGATTGCCCTCCGGACCCGACCTCTGCACTCCATGTCCCAGCGCCAGCCATGGAGACCCTTCACACACACACCCTTCCGGTCTGGTGACCCGAGCCGCCTTCCTCACAAAGGTTCCCCAGGCCCCTGTCCATTGTCCACTCAGCCCGAGCCGCTGTCCATCCCAGCGACATCCCCTCTCCCAGCCAGGGAAATGTCTCCCCTACATCTCTCTGTCCCGATGTGCTGAGCCACTTCCCCAGACCCCTGCTCTTCCACTCTTCTCAGATATCCCTGTCTCCCTTGCCCTTTGTTGTCCCCCTCCCAGCACTCCCGATGGGGATCCCACATAGAAACCCCCAGTGCCGATGCCCCGAGCTCGCACTCTGACACTTCCTCCCCTCCGCCAGACTTAGAAAGTTGTCCATCTCGGCGCCCTAAGTGGGGTTCACTCTACATACTCCCCCCACTAAGGTCTCTGGGGCCGCCCCCCTGACACTTGACTCTCCAAGCCTTGGGATCCTCCCCCCCAGTCCCAGCTCCCAATGGTGATCCTCTGCACACTTCCCCGTCCAGGTGCCAGGAGCTGGTCTTGATCTTTTGCTTCATTCTGCCTGGTTCTCCTTCACCTGTCCCTAACTTCCCTGACCTTGCCCATCCGTCTGTACGTACTCCTCCATCCCAGTGTCTCGATGGGGACAGCTTCCCAGCTTCTTCCATCCTAGTGACTGGCCAGCACCCTGGCAAGTACCCCGAGGGCCGCTTGATTTTTTGAATTTCTTCTCCCAAGTGACCCTATTTCCTCTTTAACTTATTACTTCAGCCTCCCCCCCCCCCCAATCTTACTGAACTGAGATATGCCCCAAGCCTTTCCACCTGAGTTACTCCCCAGTCCTCTCTCACATTCTGTGCTGGATTTTTGGATATTTTAACATATTGGCAAATGGGTGGAGGGGAAGGAATAGCTAAAAGAGAAAGATTTCTCATATCAGTGTTCTAATTTTTGGTTTAGAAAAGATGGTCATTACCTACTCCTAGAGGCACCTTTGACTTATTTCACTTCCCCCTTCTGTTCTTCAAACACTTCCAGAACCTCCTGCTTTCTTAGTTTTCCCTTTCCCTGATTCAGAGGGTTCTGATTTCCCTGATTCAGGCTCATTCTTCCTTTTTCCTACTGATCTCTCCTTTTTTCTTTCTCTGAATATTTCATGTTAAAAGTAAGGCCAGGGTAGCCAAACTAAGCAGCTATCTAGGACATAAAGGGGAGGGGAGTAGAATATAAAAAAGGATACTTTTAATACTAATAGTTATTTTTATAAATGCAAAAAAAAAATTCTGTTCTTTGTTGCAAGGGGGCATTCATTTTCTAACAAGTCACATATGAAAGCTCCAAATATCCAGTGAGTAATTTGGGAAACCTTCCTTAGAGCATACAAATACCCCATTCCGGCTTTGCTTCTTATTTCCACTTCCCTGAACCCACCTTGTAGGATTCTTCTTTTCTGCCCCAGCATACCCACATCCCGATCCAGGATTTCATCTCCCCACAGTACCTCCACCTCAGAGAGGGGATGCAGCCCTTCAGCCTCGAGGCGGCCAGGGAAGCAGCCCAGAGGGATGTGCTGGCCGCAGATCTCCAGTGCAGCTTCTTTGCCTCTGCCCTGCAGAGCTACAAGCGGGACTCTGTGCTGAGGCCATTCCCAGCCTCCTATGTTAGCCAAGACAACAAGGACTTTGAGGCCCTGGTGAGTTCTTCTCAACCACTTGTCTCATTTTTTCTTTTTAAGTGTTTTATTTAATTATTTTTAAATATCACTGTTACTTCCCAATGATTTCTCTCCTCTTCTAAAACCCTCCTTTTTTAACAAGTAGCTAAGCAAAACAAACTCATTTACCATGTCTGAAAACATGTCTCTTTCTACGCCTATTTCACTTAGTATACGTGTAACTGTGAGTCCATTATTTAACTTCTCTATTTTCCATAACCATAAAATGAAAGTGTTGAACTAAATGGCTTCTGGGATTCCTTCAAACTCTTAAATCAGTGATCCAGAAAAGCCAATTAATCATAGTTCTGAAATTTTTCAGTGTTTTTTCCCCTCCATTGTTGTGATCACTATGTAAAATTATTCTGTCTGCTTACTTTGATCCACATCAGTTCATGAATCTTATCAATTCTCTGAATTCTTTGTATCATCATTTCTTAAAGCACAATAATCCATTATATTCATACATTACAATTTATTTAATTATTTTCCAATTCGTGAGCTTCTATGTGTCTTCCACCCAAATGCTCTGTAAAATATCTTGTATTTTTTTATATTATACATATAATAGTTATTTATATATGTATATGATGTCTATCTGAATAAAATGTGAGCTGCTTGAAAGCAGGGACTGTTTCATTTTTGTTTTTGTATCCCAAGCACAAAGCAGTCTCATAATAAATGCTTGTGATTGGTTGTTTTCTGATACAAAATATGCTACTCTGACTTGTTGTACATACAACTTTTCCCTTATTCTGACTTGACTTCCTTGCGGTGTATATTTAGCAGTAGTATCTTTGGATCAAATGGTATGTCTGTTAGTCACTTTTTAAAAATGATAATTCTGAATAGTTTTATAAAGAGGTTAAACCAATTCATATCTTTTAAAAATAGTTCATTGATGTGTTTTGTCTTCCCATAGTCCATCCAACATTTGCTATCTTCACCTTTTGTTATTCTCTCTTCTCTTAAGGAAAGTTTAAAGCTTGTTATAGTTATAGTCTGCTTGCCTCTGTACCATCCTGGGCTGTGGGCCAAGTGCAATTGCCCTGGTAGGCTATGTAAGGGGAAAGAGGCTTACTTCAGCTCCCATCCTACATTGGTAAATAATCTGGTCCCCAAATTCGAGGCCCATGCTTTGGATAATTTCCTTGAGATAAATATATTTTCCTTTCAGGATCTACTGTTGTAGCTTATACTTAGATGTTTTAGGTTGTTAATGACACATTACATACTGCAAATTACTTAGTAAAGAATTAAAAAAAAAACACATGGTATAGTAAATGCTTTCTATTTAGTCATGAAATAAGAAGTTCTTAATCAGCAATTCAGATAAATAGAAAATAATGTACAGGAATTGTTTATAAGCATTAAAGTCATGTTTAACATAATCTTTCTTTGATGATTTAGAAGGTAGTTTGACATAGATAGGTAGTCCTGTGTTTGAATACTGTCTCTAATACTTACTAGCTGTGTGCATCTCTAGGCCTGTACATATTTTGTTCCCTGTGCATGGAATGTACTTCCTCATTTCCTTCAAGACACAGCTCAAGCACCACATGAAGCTTTTCCTGTCCTCCAGCTGCCTAGTTACTGACCTCCTTCTCAAATGATCTCTTCTTTAACTCTTTGTATTATATTTGTATTTATTTTCCCTACATTTATTCTGAATAAGTTTATACAGGGTAGCCCAGAAGTTTTAATGCAGTTTTAAACTTTAGTAACTACAAAAGTATTTATAAAATTTTTGAAAGTTTATTTAACTTAAAAGTTGAAATGTTTCATATTAAAATTGTACATAATCACCATTTATGCTGTTCATTGCTCATATTGATTTCCTACTTTTGTAAAAACTTTTATCGATTGCTGCTCAGTAACTAAAAAAGATTGAATTTGCAATCTTAGCCTTAAGAACATCCAAAGAAAAAGATTTTGATGCATATACAATAGTTTTGACATGACCCCATAAGAAATAGTCTAATAGATCAAGTGACTAAGATGACCAAGCAAAAGGACCACCTCTACCAATCTACCTGTCATAGAAAGTTTCATATAAATACTGTCATACATGCAAAGCATAATAACTGGCTATCCTTAGAATTTTTTCAGAATCTATAAAATTAAATATAAAAGAAATTAAAATGATCAAACTTTCAAATGATGGATTGTTTTTGTTGTTGTTTTTTGTTGTTGTTGGTAAGTTTGGGGCAATTGGGAAATTTAAAATGCTTAACATTGCACTATGCCTTTTGGGACACTGTGTCTCTTGTGTTTTTCCCATTAGACAGTAAGCTCTTTGAGTAGGCATTATATTCAATCTATTTGTACCCCCAGCACTTATCATAAGGCCTAACACACATCAAGTACGCAATAAATATTTGTTAATTTGATTGACCCTGGCCAATCTCTGAGCCTCAATTTCTCATCTATAAAATAAAGATATAATACTCAAAATCTGTCTCAAGATTATTGTGCAGTTCAAGTAAAATAGTGTATGTAAAGCAATTTCAATAGCATTTCAGAATCTTGTAGTTTCTTAAGAACATCATTCCAGACATATGCATTGTTATAGTATTATAAATGTATGTAAGGGCCAGGAATGCATATAGGTCCAAAACTCTTATCTCATCTGCTGGTGAAGCTTTATGTCCACTTTATTGCCACTCTTTTCCTAGTAGGGACATCACATCCCACTTTGTCCTTGTTCATTATAAACAGGTATTTAGGTGCACAGCTAAGGCATTATACTACATGTGTGTAGGAATTTTTAGTATACAGATACATATAATTGAAGGATTCTACATATAGTTCACATTATTCTTTTAGTTTGGCTTAAGAGTGGAGAATCACTTTGAGGGAAAGCACAAATTTCAAGTTTCAAAATATCCAAGAAACCCTTTTAGACATGATTTATCCTTGGTTCCAGTTCGTCCAAAGTCCCATTTGGTCCTGAGCTTTTGGATAATAATAATAATTGACATTTTAAGACTTACAAAGTACTTTACATACTTAAATATAAAGTTCTCAACAATCCTTATAGCCTGTAACCTATAGGTACTTCAGTTGCTATGCTCATTTTATAGATAAGAGACTGAAGTTCAGAAAGTGCATCTCACTATGGGGGCAATGGCAGAAGATCTAAGAAGTGATTTTGAATTGGGCAGAATGAATCTCCAAACCTGGAGAACACAGAAGTTCAGACACATGGAAAATCAGGAGCTTGGAGATTTAGTTAGGAGTGGAGGATTTGAAATTGTGCCAAGACCACATTTACCTAGAGTGACTCCAAGAAAAGAGTACTTTCCAGATCCTCAGGCTGTGCCCTATAGAAGCCGTATGCCATGGTGTCATCCACAGAAAGGGAGACGATCTGACTTTCAGAGGGCTAGGACTCTAGCATGTGAAAGTGAAGCTGGGGGGAGGGGGAGACTTCACGTGCTGTTGGGGGCAAATTCTGCTGTTTGGGGGCAGTCCTCGTTTGTCCTTGGATGTCCAGCTCTTTAAGCATTTGCTTGGAGAAGACTTAAGAAATGGAAACACATTCTTCAGGACCTTGCACTTTTCCTTTGGAAGAGTTCAGTTGAGAGAGTGGCACCATTTGGAACTGTATGGTGGTGCTACATTTGCCCATAATGGTCATACCCAGGGTACTGAAAGGTACGCTGCACTTTGCTGCAAATACTTGTGAAATCTAATTGAATTGGACATAATCTTTTTTTGGTCCTGTTTCTGTCTTTCTATGAACTGTGCTTTTGGAGTTCCTAAATTTGCCTTTTTTTCATAGTGACTCTTTTAGTCATTGTGCCTTTCTCTACTGACTTCTTAGGAAATGGAAGAATTCTTTCTTGATGCTAATTAGCTATACAATACAGAGTGTACTGTGGTTTTTATTAGCTTAAGCTACTCTTTTGAGAATTTTCAAGTTTCCTATTCTATGATACATCATAAAGCCTCTTAACTTTTTTTGTGAAGGACAATAGGAATATGCAATTCATTTTTTAGGTTTTAGAAACTGTACTTGACAGAAA
This sequence comes from Antechinus flavipes, assembly GCF_016432865.1. Taxonomy (NCBI): domain Eukaryota; kingdom Metazoa; phylum Chordata; class Mammalia; order Dasyuromorphia; family Dasyuridae; genus Antechinus; species Antechinus flavipes. The sequence continues at coordinate 541,309,327 of NC_067399.1, forward strand.
GGCAGGGATAGGCCTCGTGGTCTCCTATTTAGCCTCTAGACTGGGTTGTAGGCAGCAGATTCCCAAATGAAAATTTGTTTTTTTAAATTTAGTCAGCAATTATACCACAAAGTTGTTATAGCTGACAGAGGACTAGATTAGTGGTCAAATTATCTGGGTTCTAATCTTGATTATATGCTATTTGTGTAGCTTTGGGAAAGGCCCATAATTGCTTATCTCAAAACTTTGGCATCTTTAATTCTAAAATGAAGGAATTGGACTTGATCAGGCTTTCTTTTTATTTTTTTTAATATTTTAAATTTTTTTCTTTTTTTAATTTTTAAAACTTTTTATTTTCAAAACTTATGCACTGATAATTTGACAACATTGATCCTTGCATAGCCTTGTGTTTCAGATTTTTCTCCTCCTTTCCCCTACCACTTCTCCTAGATGGCAAGCAATCCAATATATATTAAACATGTTAAAATATATGTTAAATCCAATATGTATAAACATTTACATTGTGCTCTTGTTGCACAAGAAAAATCATATTTAAAAAAGAAAATAAATGAGTAAGAAAACAAAATGCAAGCGAACAACAACAAAAAGAGTGAGAATGCTATGTTGTGATCCACACTCGATTCCCACAGTCCCCTTTCTGGGTGTAGATGACTCTCTTCATCACAAGATCATTGGAATTGGCATCAATCATCTCATTGTTGGAAAGAGCCATGTCTATCAGAATTGTTGATCAGGACTTGAAGTCTGAGTTTACTTTAAAGAAAAATATTATAACTGTACTTCACCACAGTTGATTTCCTTTGTAATCATATATCTTTTTATGCATTTATAAACATTATCCTGAGAAATCTATAGACTTCAACAGACTACTGAAAAGGTCCATAAAACAAAAAAGATTTAAGAACTGCCAAGCTAAATGATCTTTTTCAAATCTAGAATTCTATATTTCAGAGACTTTGTTTTGACTATTAAGGCCTTTTAGGGTTTTGCTTTATGGTAGTACTTCTTTTCCTTGGTCCTTTTAGGCCACAGAGGAAAACCCTGGTTTTTTTTTTTTGGTTTTTTTTTTTTTTTTGATTCTTAGAATGGTATTTCTTTGTCTCTTACCATTTTCTTTTTTTCTCTGACCAAGTCTTTAATACCTCTTCCAGATTCAGTCTATGATCATCTGTATGTCCCCATTTGTATTCATTTCCTCCTAGTATTCATTGTATATATTTCCTTCTTCTGGTTGAATAGCGTGGTGAATTGTGAAATTTTGTAAAGTAAATAATCTAATTTTTGTTAACTATAATTTTTATATACTGGATTTGCTTTAAATCTCTAGGCATAATCATCAAATCTATGTTTTGAGTTTTGATTTTATAACTTTCTCTAGGTGTTTCTAGTTAAAGGTATCAACAATACTGAATTTAATTTTCTTGCTCAGATTTTCCATATTAAGGGTCAAAAAGAAAATGAAGAATTAGAAAATGAGTAAGTTAGAGAGGTAAAAAACCAGAAGAGAATGGTTATTTGTGAACCAAGAGAAGACAGCATAAGGAAGAAAAGTTTTGATCTATAAGCAAAGCTTCTTAAGCTGTGGGTCTCTATCCCATGTGGGGGCTGTGAAATTACAATTTATTAGTAAATTATTGACTTGTATACCTATTTTATACACTGTATATCCAGGATCATATAAAAAATTTCTTTTTGTGCGTTGGGTTATTTTATTTTTTTAAAAACGGATTTCTTTATGAATCATGTTGAGGGAGAAAAATCAGAACAAAAGGGGAAAACCAAGAGAGAGGAAAAAAAAAAAACCAGAAAAAAAGAAGTAAACATAGCATGTGTTGATTCAATCTCCATAGTTCTTTTTCTGGATGCAGATGTTTTCTATCTAGTTTATTGGGATTGCCTTGGAATGCAAAATTTTCTTAGGCAAAAAGGGGTAGTGGATAGAAAAAGTTTGAGAAGACCTGATCCACAGTCAGAACATGTGGAGAATTCAAGGATAAGGTCTTTAAAAAGGCTATTGAGTTTGGTGACTAAAATGTCTTTGGTATCTTTAAAGAGAATAGTTTCAGTAGAATAGTTAGGGCAAAAATCTTATCACAAGAAGGTGAGCAGAGAATAGGGAGAAATGGAGGCATCTAATAAAAGCATATTTTTCAAAAAGTTTGGTGATATAGACGGGAAGTAGTGATGGTGGTGCAGAAAAGCCAGATAAAACATAATAGTCCTTGGAGGTAAGTGCCATTATTTAATCTCCATTTTGTAGGATGTTATGGTCATTTAATTAATAATTGCCAGAGGTGGGATTTGAACTTAAATCTTCTTAACCCCAAACCCAGTCCTACCTCAAATATCCTCTCCTGTCCTCTCACTCAATTAAAATTCTACTTATTCTTAAGGACTCAGGTCAAATTACATTCTTCTATAGTCTCCCTAAAATGATTTATCTTTCTAAAATCCTTCTTGTTCACATCATTCGTTTCAAAGTTGATTGTATCAATTCCTTAGTAATGTTTATTATTGTCTTGAACTATGATTTAAATCTGACAAGGTTAATTCATTTTTTGCCTGACTTGCCCTAAGTGTTAGATTGTCTTTATATAATCTTCAGATTGAGCGTTGTGCCTACTACATAGTGCCTAATACTAAACACCTAGTAGGTACTTAGTAAATATTTGTTGGATTCCATTTATCACAAGTAAACACTTCTCATTTACTCTCATCCTTTCCTATCTTTGCCTTTATATCCTTTGTACTATAGCATTATTCTGTACTTTGCTGTCTTCATTGTGTTGTCCTCTAATGTGTCATTCATGTGTCTCAGAACTATTACACATATCATTTCTCTGTTTCTTAGGCATGTGTCTAACTAGCATGTGATTTGTGATATGATTGTACTATCATACAGGTTAATTGAAACAATTTCCCTATTTTGAGAATCATCTGCTCTTAAATTTTTTTGTTGTTGTCTTGAACCTAGCAATCAGTTTATCCAGTTAGCACTGGAAATATTTCCCATGGCAGTTTCATTATTTTCATTTGATATTTTGGGATGCCATAAGGTCCTTCTCTCTACCAAATATCTTCCCTACTGCTTTTCCATCCTTCCTGAAAAATACTATCAAAAAGACTCCTTTGGGTTCTATTTTCACATAATGAAATTTTACTAACTATTTAAAGCTGAACTTAAATGCCATCTTCTCATGAAGTTTTCCCTTATCTTTTACTATCCCCAGCCCAAGCTACCCCTAATAGAATTGCTCTTTCATCTTAAATCTTAATAGTTCTTTGTACTTTTATTATGTCACATATCACATTCTTACTCTATTCATAGTTATTTGTGTATGTCTTACACTCCTACTAAATTGTTTTGGAAGGAATGGGTACTGATCACCTTACATAATATTTAGTCATCATTTAGTAAATATTTGTTTTATCAAATAGACCTGTAGTGGATAAGGAAAATCCGATTAACCCGAGAGTAAAACAGTATAGATCTAAATGCTACCAGACTTTTATATGAAAGGGAAAAATTTAATATGTGCTTAAAATTTGCTTGTTTCGTATATTGGAGACTTCCCTGTTCTTGTTCTAGAGATCCTGTGATTAACATACTTTACCCCATGGAAGGCAGAGGAAGCTTTTCATTGAGGAACCAAACTGCAAACAAAATATTAAGGAGAGATTTAATGCATCTTTTATTGGTACATTTTCTTGATTAAATTAATACAAGACAAGACCATAAATGATTAACCAAAATACTAACTCATATATTTGCTGGCAGACATTGGGAACTATAAGATATAAATAAGATGGATGGATCGGGCAGTATGTTTATAACAATTTTGTTCTTGGCAGCCTGAAGCATTAGCTACATGGTACTCACCACAAATACTAGAAACCTCATATTATAAAACCACAGATCAAGAGATTTTCCTGTAGTTTCTAAAGCAAGATTCCTTGTTCTGTGATAAAGTCACTCTCATCTCTGAATCTTCTTGCATAAGATGAAGACAGTCAGGGGTGAGGCTTTGATCCCAAAGTTGTATTCTGAAGAGGCTATGATGGTGGAAGTAGAGAGATGGTGAGTGATGGATGATATGATTCTTCTGACTTTTTTTCATCACATTAAGTCCTTCCTTTCAAAACTATTCAGAACTCTCACTCTCTTTGAAAGCCTATCTCTGATCTGTTTGATACAATTCTTGGTTATGTTTTTGTTATTTGTATTTTGGCAATATGTTTTCATGATTCACTCACCTCTTTATATTGATTAATATTCAATTATTTATCAAGTGTCTACTATAGGTAGAACACTAACTACATGCTATAGTTAACACAAAATTATAAGGCAGTCTGGGGACTTTTCAAAAAGTACTTATGATCAAGTTGGGAGATATGTCTACCAACACTAAGTAATATATGCTGAGTGTGAAATGAGTACTACAGGCAAGTGCTAAAGGAGTTTTGGAGAAGGAGAGATCAATGAGGATGGGATGCTTACGGAATTCTTCACAGAGAAGATGGGATTTGAATTGGACTTTGAAAGATGAAAAGGATTTGGTCAGATGGAAGGAAGGAAGGAAGCATTTCAGGTGAGGAGAAGCACAGTGAGCAAAGGCATGTAAGTTATATTTTGAGGAGAGTGAATTAGACATATTTGTGTGCATATAAAATTTCTGTTTATTCAATAGTCTTAAGATTGTGAATTTCGCAAAGACAGGGGCAGGCGTCATTCTGTTTCTGTCCTCATGTAGTCTAACATAGGACTTTGTTTATTAAACATGCTGTTAGATTTCCTGTTTCCAAAGTTTAATTAAAATAATATTATATTTATTGTAACACTTAAAGAATTATGAAACTTCACAATAGAGCTGTAAGATAGGAATATAAATGACAAATTCTAAAATGTTCATAGTTTTCAATATTAGACACCTAAGAAAATTTTATTTCTTAACAAAATTAACTTGCTGAAAAAGTAGAATAGAATCAATAGGTAAATATTTACTGATCATATACATGTAAAGTATTAACGGAATGTAAATGCATAAGACATAGTTATTGGTTTCAAGAAACTTAATAGAGAATAACAACAGGAATAGAAAAATATTAAACAATACAATGCAACATGTGATCAAGATAATAATAGGATCAGGGTACCGTAGAAGTTACTTAGGTCAATTCCCTCATTTCACAGATGAGGAAACTGAGGCTCCAAAAGGTTGTGGTTTACTTCTACTGTACCAGTAGTAATAAATGATAGAGAGGTAGGTAGTATTTGAATCCAAGTCTTCTGGCTTCAAATCCAATACTTTCCCACTCCATATCACATTGTCTATTAGTGTCAAGTATTACAGAAATAAGTATAAAGGAATTTAGAAAAGAGATCACTGAGACCTTGGGGTGAAAAGTAGTCAAAGAAACTTCATGGTGGAGGTGGAATTTGGGCTTGACCTTGATGGGTCTTCAGTGAGAGGTGGGAACAGTCTGAACAGACAGGGTTGGAAAAACACAAGGTATGTATGTGGGAGACAAGAGTGTTCTGTCTAGAGTAGAGGCAAGATCTGGGGAAATGGTGGGAGAAGAATTGGGAGAGAGATTTGAGTTTTTCCAGGTTAAGGAATTTGGACTCTAGCCTAGTAAAAGGGATTGAAAACTACTGATATTTTTCACTCTTTTGGGGAAAATAATTTTGACATGAGAAATGGAATTTTGTTTAATTGCCGCTAGAGGTCTCCCTGTTGTCATGTTTCACGAGCAATATTACTTAAAAAGAATAACCCTTTTTTTCTTTAGCTTGCAGATGTCAGTATGCTACCGAACTTGAAGGAACTTCTCCAGTCTGCAGATGACAAAGATAACAAGGCATGGAATCTGGTGAGCTGGATTTTATCATCAAAGATTCTTACACTACACAGCATAGGGAAAACAGAGGTAAGATTTTAGTGTTTAAAATGACAAATTTCTAGAGCTGAAAGGGAACTTAAAGATCATTCCATTCAATTCTTTCATTTTATAGGTAAAAAAAACTGAGGCTTATAGAGGGTAAGGGATGTATGTGAGGTACACTACTAATTAGTGTTAGAAATGGGATTAAAAGACTAAGACATTAGATTTCCTGATTCTATATGTAGTCTTCTAGACTTTAGAGAAGTACCATGTCTTCCTCCCATTCAGTAAACTTTGGTGGCTCCCTGTCATTTCCAGGAACAACTATAAAATCGTCTGTTTGGTGTTCATAGCCTTTTATAATCAGGCCTCCCTTAGTCTCTCCAGTGTTCGTACGTCTTATACCAACCTTTAATATGCTGTGTGATCTAGTGACACTGGTTTTCTTGTTGTTCCTCACTTAAGATATTATATCTCCCAGTTTGAGTTGGCTTCCTTCAAGTTTTAACTAAAATCCCACCTTTTTGGCCTAGTTATACCTTACCTAAAACATAGAAGAGCAGTCATCACACCCTTTGGTATTGGCTAAGAAATAGAATTGTGGATCTGTGGAATAGATTACATTCACAAGACACAATAATTAATGATGATAGTGATCAAGTGTTTGATAAACCCCAAAACTCCAGCTTCTGAGATAAGAACTCACTATCTGACAAAAATTGCTGGGAAAATTAGAAAATAGTAAGGTAGAAACTAGGCATTGACCAACATCTAACAAGATAAGGTTGAAATGGGTTTATGATTTAGACATAAAGGATGATAGATACTTTAAGCAGATTAGGAAAACAAGGGATAGTCTACCTCTCAGATCTGTTAAGAAGGGAAGAAGAAAGAATTCATGGCCAAAGAATTAGAGAACATTATGAAATGTGAAATGGATAATTTCGATCATATTAGATTAAAAAGTTTTTATACAAACAAAACTAATGCAGCCAAGATTAGAAGGGAAGCACAAAACTGGGATGAAATGTTTACACTCAAGGTTTCTGATAAAGGCCTCATTCCTAAAACACATAGAGATTTGACTCAGATTTATAAGAATGCAAGCCATTCTCCAATTGATAACTGTTCATATTTTTAGATGAAGAAATTGAAGCCATTTCTAGTCACATGAAAAAATGCTCTAGATCACTATTGATTATAGAAATGCAAGTTAAGACAACACTGAGGTATTCCTTCATACCTCTCAGATAAATATTGGAGGGGACATTAATACATTGTTTATGGAGATGTGAACTGATCCAACCATTTTGGAGAGCAATTTGTATCTATGCCTAAAGGGCTATCAAACTGTGCATACCCTTTGATCCAGCCTCTACTAGGCTTATATCCCAAAGAGATCATAACAAAGGGAAAAGGACCCACATGTGCAAAATGTTCTTTATTAATAATAATATTATGAAATATTATTTATTGTAACTTTTGTTATTTAGACAGTTTCTTATCTTACAAGGTGGTTAGAGATATCTTAAGATATTTCACCCTTCCCTTCATCCTCTTTTGACAATATTTGTGACAAAGGTAACTTTTCATACTTATTACATACTTTCAAAGCCCCCCCCATTCAGATATGAGATCCTTATGGAGTCATGACCTATATTTTAAGAAGCTTTGCTGGGGCAGCTAGGTGGTGCAGTGGATAGAGCACCAGCCCTGAAGTCAGGAGGACCTGAGTTCAAATCTGGTCTCAGACACTGTCTAGCTGTATGACCCTGAGCAAGTCACTTAACCCCAATTGCCTCAGCAAAAAAAAAAAAAAAAAAGAAGCTTTGCCTTAGAGAATAGCATTGAAATCAAATGAGGTAATAGATTTAAAAAATCCTTTTAAAGTTAAAAGTTTTATACATTATAATACATTATTAATATTTCTTCAGTTCATTTTCTTCCTGATAGATTAGGTGATTAGAGAAAAGAAATCTTGTAAATGGTAGCTTTTGATTCTTTTTTTCAGGTTGATGTATTTATTGTGATGAAAACATGTTCTTATGTATAAATTCTAATACAGTTTAAAATAAGAGAAGTTGTGGTATCATTTGTTTTGTAATACATTTTGATAGTTTCCCAAATAACATCAAAAATTCCTTTATATTTTCAAGTATGTGAAGATCCAAGAACTAATGGGAATTTCAGGCACTACTGTCCCTGCACCTGACTTTCTGTTTGAAATAGTGTATTCTGGTCGAGTGGATGCCAAATTTCATGAGACCAAAGGAGAAAGGGATCTTATCTATGCATTCCATGGGAGCCGCCTGGAAAACTTCCATTCCATCCTGCATAATGGTTTACACTGCCACTTAAACAAGGTAAGGTTTTAAGGGGAATTTGAAAATATTATAGGTTTAAACCATGGCAAGATCTTCCAGGAAAGGTCTTTTACCATCTTGACTAGTTCTAAAGAAAATTGTCAAGAAAGCCAATGTTGTTTCCGTTTGGAGTTCTAGCTCCTTTTTGCTTCCACAGAGGAACCATCTGTCCCTCTTCTAGAGGAAGAAGCTTGCTCTGTCCTTTGGGAAAAGGCCCAGATAATAAACTTTTTTCATTTGTAAATTTTAATCACTCCTCTTCCTCACTCTTCCTAAGGCATTTTTCACATTTTAAGCTTTATTTTTTTTGCAGGAATGAAAGACTGTTCATGTTAGATGATTTTCTGGAGATCAGCTTAATGGGTGGGCTATATAAGGTATTTTATTGGGTCTGGAGTGGGAGAAGGCCTTCCAATGCCCCTGAGGTTACCCAGTATGCATAAGTATTTTGCAAAAGGCCAGCCCAGAATACTCCATATCTCCTTTGAAACTTTTTTTCCCCACAACTCTGCTGTACCTAATTAATGTTAGTAAAGTACGTTTAGATTGAGAACGAAGAGTTTGTTTACTCTGTTGTCTCATGCATAGTTTGTAGCTTTGCTACTGAAAATCCAGGTGGCCCCTGTTTTATGTAATAGTTGGACTCCAGTGAAGTTAAATCCTACTTTAAATATACTAAGGGCATATATTCTTTGAAGTAAATCCTTTTGTGGAGCAAAGACTCCGTTGTAACCTCTTTTTCCTTTAAACCTGGATTTTCATTTATCAGATTTGTTTAAAGGAAGGCCCATCTTTAGCTCTGACCTATCACATTATTTCCATGGCAGATGTAACAAGTTTTCAGATCAGTCACAGCTGTGTTGGAGCACAGCAGTCTTGCAAAAGATTCTACAGTTTTGTAATAGGTGTGGCCATAGGGTAGACAGCCCAATGGTGTGATGATGGGGTTGTAGGAAAAAAGAGATTTGTTTCAATAACTGGGAAAAAATATGTTGGCTGGGGTACATGAAATATGGGGAAGCTTCTGAATTCCAAAATTAGGAAATGTGATTGTTAAAATTATGACATAATTAACTCTTCTTGTAAGCTTTATTGAACAAATGGAAAAGATTCAGGTCCATGAAAAACTCACTGATGAAAAGACAATTTCTAATACAGGACATTAATTCCACTCTTTAAAAAAAAAGGTTTTTAAAAATTACATATAAAGACAATTTTAAACATTTGATTAAAAAAAATTTTTTTGAGGGGGCAGCCAGCTAGGTGGTGCAGTGGATAGAGCACCAGCCCTGAAGTCAGGAGGACTTGAGTTCAATTCTGGTTTCAGACACTTAATACTTGCTAGCTTGTGACATAGGACAAGTCATTTAATCCCAATTGCCTCAGCAAAAAGCAAAAAAAAAAAAAAAAAAGATTTTTTTTGAGTTCCAAATTTTCTTCTTCCTTGCCTCCCCTTCCCCTCATTGAGAAGGCAAGCAATTTGATAATATACATGGGCAAGTCAAGTAAAATACATTTCCAAATTAGTCATATTGTGAAAGAAAAAACAGACCAAAAAAAACCCCAACAAACTTTTTTCTTTGGAAATGGAGAACATTTTTCACGTTAGTCCTTTGGAATTGTCTTGGATCACTGCTTTAATGATTGTAGCTAAGTCATTCACTTTAATTCTGCTCTTATTGCTAATTTGGTATATTTGGGGATAGGGTTTATTATTTAGCTTCTCTTTCCTGATTTAACCAACTCTGTTGGTAAAAACTTCATGGGACTTTGATAAATAATTATAATATGTTTAGTAATAACCATATGATTGTAACAGGTATGCTGTAAGTTTACTCTTTTGCTAGGAAATGTGGGCCTTAGCAGTTTTTGTGAGAAACCATTTTAAATTATCTTCTAGAGAAAGATGTATCCTACACCTCTAACTTTGATTCAATTGAATGTGTTTCTTTTTTGTTTGACTCTGTCTTTCTAGACATCTTTGTTCGGTGAAGGGACCTATCTCACCAGTGACTTAAGCCTGGCTCTTCTTTACAGTCCTCATGGTATGGGATGGCAGCACAGTCTTTTGGGTCCTATCTTAAGTTGTGTGGCACTGTGTGAGATTATCGACCATCCTGATGTCAAGTGCCAAACCAAGAAAAAGGGTAAGCAGACAGCACTGACCAAAGCTGGGGCCTGGGACTTTGGGCCAAAGCTCGCCCACATCCAGACTATGGGAGAGCTCATAGTAGGTCTCTCAGTGAGTCTATAGGTATTTATGGGATGCTTACTATGTGCAAGATACAGTGCCAGGTGAAATGAAGGGTACAAAGAAAGAGATAACATATTCCTTACCATTAAAGAGTTTAAAGCCTCAATAGGAGATAAGACATAATATAAGGAAAAAAGTGAATAGAATGAGCCAGCAAATTATTCGTACAAAGAGTCTCACATGTCATTGTGACCTGGGATAGATTAGGGAAGGCTTCTCAGGAGATATGTAAATATGTAGAAGTAGGTATATGAAGCAGTGGAGCTATAATTCAGGATCTCTATTGCCAGGAAACCTAATATGGCTCAAGAGTCCCAAAGATAGCAAAAGAAACAGATTCAGACAAGGAATTCAGTTATAAGAACAGTAAGCCAGGTAGATGTATTGGATTTAAACTCTGCGTCATCTACCATGGTAATTGGCTAATTGCATCTTTCACTTTGAGTGTTTGTGAACCATGCTATTGCTCTCCTTCAAGATTTCATAGCCATGATATGTCAGTAAATTGCTTTACAAAACCAGTAATGGATAAAGTACAATCATCCTATTCTCTGCAAATGAGCCTGTTGGGTCCACTGAGAAAAGAGTACCCAGAGATGCTGTCTGTTCCATTGCCTTAATCTAAAACAACTGGCATACCAAAGAACAGACCCATGTCTGACACCACTCACCCAAACCATACAGCACGGAATAGTTGCATTTATAATTCTTGGAGAAATTGCAAATCGTGACAGTTAAACATCAAAACAATTATTTCAGTCTCTACACTCACGCAGCCACATCTTCTTTTAGCTTTGCAGTGCTATCAGTAGGTTGAAATTGTTTCAAGGACAGAAAATAAGTAGCTATCCTAAAAATTTTCACATTGGACTATACTATAAAAGTGTCAATTTTATAGACATCAATTAACAACTATTTATTAAGATCCTAGTAGATGCCAATGCCCTTTTGCTAGTCAAAGACAAAAACAGGATTAAATCAAAACTTTTGGTAACAGCTGGAGAAGAGTAGTAGTGAAAATACTTCTTTTAAATCAAGTTTTAGTTTTGGGCAGCTTATGATATCATTGCCATTTTTAATTCATTCTAGCTCTTTTCTGACTTATCTCCCTTTCTGTTTTTTCCTCCCTACCTGTTTTATATCTTCCTTGGCCCCAACCATAATTGTGCCTATATGTGTTTCTTTTGCTGTATCTCTAGACTACTTTCTCTCTCTCCCTGATGACTTAATTTTGATTTTTCAGCTAATAAAAATCTATTTTCTTTTCCCTTTGTCTGTACCCTTCCTCATTGCAAAAAAAAAGTGACAGAAAGAGAAATAAAATCCTTATAATAGTCAAAACAAATTCTCCCATTGACCATGTCCCAAAAATATGTCCAGTTTTGTTCCTTAAATCCATCATCTATCTGTCAAGAAATAGGTAGCATAATTCATCACTTCTCATGGATAGCATGATTTATTAGTCCTCTGGATTCTTGGTTGTTTTCTCAATCAGACTTCTTAACATCTTTCCAAATTATTTGTTTTTACAGTATTGTTATACTGTTTTCCCAGTTTTACATCAATTCATTCAAATCTTCTGAGACTTCTTGGAAACCATCTCTTTTATCATTCTTTGTGTCTCTCATTTCTTTTTTTCTTTTTTCAACTCTTCCTGCTTCTTATCCATACCTGCAACTTAGTTCTAAGTCCTGCCAATGGCATCTTCATATACTACTGCACCATACTGTGATTTTAGAGGCTAACAAAACTTCTGAATCCATGTTTGCTTATTATGTATTACCTTCAATAAAGTTTTTCTTGGATTTTCACATTTTGTTGTTTTCTTCTTTTTCAGATTCTGAAGAAATAGATAGAAAAAGAGCGAGAGCCAAACATAGTGAAGGGGGAGATGTCCCACCTAAATACTTTGTGGTTACAAACAATCAACTTTTACGAGTAAAATATCTGTTAGTTTATTCTCAGAAACAACATAAGAGGTAAGAAGATTGATTACTTGAGGTGTGGTAAAAAAAAATTTTTTTTTAAATTCATTGAGCAGCAAATAGATTTTATTTGAAAAATATCTGTGTGGTATGGGGAATGACAGAAGCCAATTTGGGAAGAAGTTTAAAGACTTGGAGTTCCTGAAGCACAAGTTACTCTATCCTGCTTGGGAAGGCCTCTTCATTATTCAGCTTTAAAAGCACATGACTTTTACCCTTAGAAAATTATTGTGATCTCCTACCTATACTTGCCTTCTTCCTATTTCTTCCAAAGCTTGGAAATGCAGGAATACCTGGTCGTCCACTGCAGCCCAGTAGTTACCAATTTCTTGGAATCAAGGCAAATTTTCCCTGGTTCAAGCTTATCTATAAGTAAGCATTTAAAACTAGAGACATTGATTGGCAGATACTGGGATATCCTTTGTTTCAAAAAATTAAACCAGGGGTTTGCTTAAGGAAAGATGGGTCAAAAAAGGTAAGAATGAAGTCTTTGCTACTGCCGTCTTTGTACATTTAGAAACTGTACTGTTGAAAGCAGTTCCAGGGCCAGGGAATGCCAATACGCCTCTTAGATTCCTCTGGGTGAAGGAGCACATAGAAGTGTAGCCTTGAGGCCCACTTAGCAAGTGGAATTTATCACAGTTGTCCTTTTGGCCAAAAAATATTGCCTAGATATAAAAAAAATGTTTTTCTTTTCCTCTCCCCTCCCCTTTTTTTTTTTTTTTTAAACTTAGGGTCTCAAGCCAGCCTTCTTGGATTTCTAACCATCGCTTCACTCTCATGATGCTCCTGTATCTGCTACTACTGATCATTATAGGTGTCAGCAATTCTCCCTCTTTCTTGCACTACTGGAATCGAGCATTGGAATCAAAAAGATAAACTTACCTGGATCAGCAGGGTAGCCTCTGCCATATGCCTTAGTACCTCCTTATCTATGAATTCCTACACCTCCACTTAGAACTTTGGGCTAGAAGCTAAGGAAGGGCAATGATTGGAACATTGCAGTGATACCAGAGATTTTGATTATCTTCTGATGCTCCTAGAGAACGTTTGTGCTTCTTAATTGGTCACATTTTGGAGGATAGTGTCAGTTTCAGGATAACTTTGCTGTTCTCTCTGTCCTTAGCAGTTCTGGGAAGCTGACTTCTTAGCAAGGGCCAAAGGAAGAAGCCTGCTGTATTAAAAAACAAGGTGTCTAGGCTCTCTGCAATATGTTTACAATTGCCTCTGGCAGAAATCCTCTCTTTCTAATGCCTTTGGAAGGTGGAAAAATATGTTGTGTGAGGTATAAATCATCAGGCAGTTGGCTTGTTTTGACTTGAAATGTTACAGAGGAACAATGATGTTTCTCACGAAATGGGGGGATTGTTTTTGATTTATAAATTTTGGCTTTAGACTTCTGAATGTGACATCAAAAACTTCAATACTTTTAACCATTTTCTTGACTATCTAGAAACAGCTTTTGCAGCAATGGTGCACTCATTCATTCATTTATAAAATTATAGGATTCATAGCTGTAAGGGGCTTTAGAGAGTCTAGCCCCTCTCATTTTACAGATGAGGAAACAAAAGCTCAAGATTGTCATGATTTGCCTACGATCTAACAAGTGTTGTAAGAGCTGGATTTTGAACCTCTGACTTTGGGTCCAGTGTTCCTTCCACCACACCCCACTGCCTCCCAGAATACCTTCACTCATATATTCATTCAGCAAACATTTCTGAAGCACCTATTCTGTGGAAGATATGAATGGATAAGAAACAAAGGTTTTTGTTGTTTTTTATGTTTTTTGGAGTCTCACAAGAGAAGATTATCTACTTATTTCCATCTGAATATTTCTTTTAAATCAAGGAACTGAATGTTAAAAAAAAAAAATGACTTGATAATTGGGCAACATCTTTGTGAATGTTTCTACATGGTGATTCATTTGGCCAATGTCCACACAACACAGCCTTTTGACTGTTTTTAAGAAAAGAAACCAAGCTATGGGCTTGCTCATGTCACGAGATGGATTTGACATGCTGCAAATAGCTTCATGGAATTTGAACAAACATATCCTAAATGAAAGCTTTTAATAAGAATTTTATTCTTAAGTAATATCACACATCCAAATGTAGTCTTATTTGGTGGGGCATTTGATTTTTGATATACCTCTATGTGGCATTTTATATGAAGAAGAATCCCTTGGATGCCAGGATAGCAGTTTCATTTGTTGCTGTATGTAATATCACTACCTGCTTTCTATTAGGTATCCCAATTTGATTTAAATAAAATATATCCCTATTTTTTCCAGTTGGTGGTTTAAAAACATATGTGTATGTATATTTATGTATACAAACATATATATAATACAATGACATTTATGTATGTATGTATACAAACATATATATGCAATCAAATGTGATTTTCTATAAAAATAAAATTGGTTTCTAATATTTGTTTGCTATCAACATTTTTACAGTGAGGATTGAAAATGGAAAAATAATAAAAGAGATATTTTTAAATTATGTGAGAGGCAGTATGGTGCAGTGGAAAGAGAGCTATCCTCAGAGCCAGGAAGCAAGGTTCTGCCTCTGGCACAAACTGACTGTGTGACTCTGGGCATATCACTTAGCCTTACCCATCTAGTGTCTTAGCAGAGAGGTAGGTAGGGGGTAGCCATACTTTGGCATATACCTTCATATGGTGTATGAAATCTTCATCTGGTAAAGGTAATATATTCCTACAAAATAGTAAGTTGAGAAAAGAGAGCTTAAAGGGAAATACCTTAAACTTTTATCACTTTAACAGGATAATTTGTTGCCACTTTGGAAAGATTAATAGATCTCTTAGGAAATTGAGACACAGAATAGGTAGGTTTTGATGTGAGAGCCAGGGAAATTGCAGAACTGTGTGATTGTAAGTATAGCTAGTTTGGGTGGAGCCTGGATACAAGGGATATAGGGAAATAAAATCACACTTAACTGTCTCTACCATTTTGCCTTCTATCATATAGATAAGCCATCCCCCAATTCAGCTTTCTGGGAATGTGTTTTTCTAAGCTGCTGGAATCCTGGGGTTCTTTCACTCTAGCCAGACTGTGGATAGCAGATGTGAACTGATTATGATTTGTTATTTGCTAAAAAGGGAAGGATTTCTTTCCAGGTGTCTAGTTGGAGAAGGAAGAGTTTTACAATGAGTTACTAATTATTCATATTTTCGACAATTGATCAAAAATAAATCTTTAATTCTACAGAGATGATCATGAAAACTGGGGAGCAAGGGAAGAGAGGGAGTTTGCAATTTCAGGAAAATCAGAAGACCTTATTTTAAAATGTTGTCCCCTTCCCACTCCAACCCTTCTGAGCCCATTCCACTGCAAAGGCCTGAGGTTTGCATTGGCCCTGATATTGGTTATACACACCCTAACTGTTGCTATGGTGATCTTTTGGCCTCAGGGATGAGATTCCAGTCAGTTCATCCTATGAAAACATAATTCTCCCTGAAGCATCTCTTCCCCCTCCTCCTCAGTTCCAGCACATAACACAATTCTGCTCTCCCCATCCCTCCGTTCTGTCCCCCGCCACCTCACTCCTTGAATTTTCCATCTGCCCTCTATTATTTGTTTTCTCCTTGTCAATCTTTCTTTGGATGGATTTCTGTTTATTTCAAAACTAACTTGGGCTCAGCACCACGGAGACAATGTACTGTGCAGTCTTGTTAGAATAATTTCCTTCCTTCACAGCATCTCAGACCTGACATTTGGTTCATCCAAACCAATCAGAACATCCCAAGATGGGAGATAAATCCAAAATAATCATCACCCTCTCTGGTTGTTGGTGCCTTTCATTCACCTTAAAGATTTTAAGATAGACTTGCATTTCCCAATTTATGGGACCAAGACCCATTATAATGTGTTTGAATGTGAGGGAAGAGAGGGAAGGAAGAGGGGAGAAATCCTGAGAGGGACAGTTCCGGTTAAAAGGCAAAATGGTAAAATAGATAGCATACATTTCAACAAATTACACTGTAAGTAGACCTTCATGGCCACATGGTTAGTTTAAAAGTTTCAAGGAAAGTTGTAATTGCTCATTTTGTTTCTAGGAGACTAGATAGACTCCTTACTTCAAATCCATCTTCTATTGATGCCTGGAATTTTCTTTAAAGGCAGAAAATTTTCATTCTACAATTAGAGACAAATTTTAAAGTAAGTGCCAACCTTGGAAGAGGAGACAAGATTGAAAATCTTACCAAAGTGTACAAATGACAAGTGAACAAATGGTTGGTTCCCCTTTTGAGAGCAAACTTTGGTAGCAGAGAACACCAGGGCAATGGGGACAATAGAACAAGGAAGGAATACTATTGAGTGTTAAAAAGAGCTTAGTATGGGAATACTGAGACTTTTGGCAAATTTCAAATTTATGACACTGATCACAGCACAGTACTTAGCATTACTGACTTCTTTCAGCTCTATGATGACTGGTAATAAACAGTAATTGTGGTACACTGATTAATTCAGTCATACCTCATTAATTCATATTAGGAGAAGAGCAAGGAAGATTCAAGAGGTCAGCCTTAATTAAGGAAAAAACTCCAGTTGTCTAATCCTTAAAGCTATATGGATTGATGACTAAAACTGTGCTAAAGAAATGTTGCCTGGCTCTGATGAACACATACGAGTGTTGTTACTAGCCTATCCCTTAAAATGGGTGCTTTAAAAATACTTTGGGGGCTTTTTCAATAGTTTTTAAAAATTATGAAATCAATAATAAAGTGAAGCAGAATTGTCTCTGAAACTGTGAATTTAAATTGTGTATGGTTTGGGTTTTTTAAGGTGTATATTAAATTTAACACTGGAGTAACCAAACTGCCTTGTTTGTGCTTGTTTCTGAACTTCTCTTTCTTCAGTGTATTTTTTAAGATGTTTCATTGAAATTTTTAAAAATTACTGTCCTTCCTTCAAATAGAATCCTTCTGATATAATAAACAAATGTAGTCATTCAAAAGAAACCAGCATGCATTGATGAAAATGCACATTTCATTCTGCACCATTAGTCCATATCTTTTTCAGGAATTAGGAGGTATATTTTATTATCCATCATCTGGAATCATATTGGACTTTGCATTGATTAGAGTTCTGAGGTCATTGTACACTGATTTCCTGGTTCCCACTTTATTTTTGCATAAGTTCATACTACCCTTCCCAGGTTTCTCAGATGTGTCCTTTTGTCATTTCTTGGTAATATTCCATTACATTCATGTATCATATTTTTTTTCTAACTATTGCCCAAATGGATATTTACTTTGTTTCCATATTTTTAGCTACAAAAAAAAAAGCCAGTATAAATACTTTTGTAACATGGGTCCTTTGTAAGGTACTTTGAGGATCCTTGCAAATAATTTGTTCACAATATCTTTGAACCTCTTACAGTCCTTTTATCCCATTCTTTTCTAGGAAGTGCAAAGGTAAACTTGATAACTATTTTTTTTTGCAAATTTAAAAAAGAGTCCACATTAACAAAAGCTGTCTACATGTCCCACTGTCAGGCCATCTCTTATACTGACCCACAAACCTGAGTAAAACAAAAGATTCTTTAGGCTTGGAATGAAAGCCCCATCTAGGTTAATTTAGATGTTTTGGAATCAAGGCTTTCAGCTCAGATAAGCAGTGATTGCTGGAAGATAAAAATAGGAAGTTGAACATACTAGATTTATTTTTTATAGCTCCTAAGACAATGTTATTCAGAAAGCATTTATTAAGTGCCCACCGTTCTTTCCAAGAACTGTGTTAAGCTCAAGCTTGCTGTGTAAGCCAAGCTAAAAAATCCCTGCCCTTAATTTGGCTTAGACAAACAAAATGGGCTTCCATTGTACCCATTTGCACACATAGTAATGCAGGTTTTTTTTTCAGAATGGATTAGTAATGACTTTTTTAAAAATAGTATTCCATCTCTCCAAATACATGTAAAGATAACCTTTAACAATTTACCCCTGCAAAACCCTATATTTCAAATTTTTCTCCCCCGCCCAAGACAGCAAGCAATCTGATACGGACCAAACAAGTGCAACTCCTCTAAACATATCTCCACACTAGTCAAGCTGCACAAGAAAAATCAGACCAAAAGGAAAAAAAACCATGAGAAAGAAAAACTAAACTCAAACCCCCCAAAATCAAAAAAGGTGAAAATAATGATTCCATGAGTTACTATTTTTAGAAAGTTACATCTTTTGGTTTTGCCCTCACATATGTTTCTGAATATTTCCCTCCTTCCTTCACTCCTTGGAAAACCATCCTTTAAAACATGAAAGAGGAAGAAAAAAAATCAGATCAGAAAAACTTAACCAATACATTAACCAAACCTGAGCATGTATATGTTCCATACTCAGTCCCCTGGATTACTTTCTCTTTTTTAAATTATAGCTTTTTATATACAAAACATATGCATGGGTAATTTTTTCAACACTGACCCTTGCAAAACCTTCTGTTCCAACTTTTCTCCTCTTCCCCCCACCCCCTCCCTTAGATGGCAGGTAGTCACATACATGTTAAATATGTTAAAGTATATGTTAAATCCAATATATGTATACATATTTGTACAGTTATCTTGTTGCACAAGAAAGATTGGATTTAGAAAGAAGGTAAAAATAACCTGGGGGGGGGAACAAAAATGCAAGCAAATAGTAACAGAAAGAGTGGAAATACTATGTTGTGGTTCACAGTGCTCTTTCTCTGGCTGTAGTTGGTTCTCTTTACTACAGAACAATTGGAACTGATTTGTATCCTCTCATTGTTGAAGAGAGCCACTTTCATCAGAATTGACCATTGCATAGTCTTCTTGTTGCCGTGTACAATGATCTCCTGGTCCTGCTTATTTCACTCAGCATCAGTTCATGTAAGTCTCTCCAGGCCTCTCTGAAATCATCCTGCTGATCATTTCTTATAGAACAATAATATTCCATGACATCCATATACCATAATTTATTTAGTCATTCTCCAGTTGGTGGGCATCCCTTCAATTTCCCTGGATTACTTTCAATATCAGAAACCAAAATAAGCAGTGATGAGCTGAGGCATTTCAACATTTCAGAGATCTGAGATTTCACTGGGATGAAGTTAACTCTGTTAACTCAGGGTGTAATTGCGTTCTGAGTACAGTTTTTTTGTGTGTGGGGCCTGCGGTCCCAACTGTCCGCATGCCCCACTTAATCTAATGAGAGCCTCTCCATCACTAGGCTGCCGGATCTTTAAGGAGACAACCTCCTGGACCCTACGTCACACCCTTCAAGCTTGCAACTTTCAGGAATCTAGGGAACCTTCCACACCATGATGAGAACTTCGGTAAAATCACTACTTGGAGTGGATGCCTCATAAATGTTGATGATTCAGTTAATAATAAACAATTATGGGGTATGTAAACAATAAAGAACTGACCCCGGAACTGGTCTGGAAGGTCCAGAATCCAGGCTCAAAGCCAGGAAGAATCTGGAAGGTGTTCTAAGTAAGTGGACCATAGGTTGAGTTTTCAAGAGGATTAATGGGACTAGAAGGATCAGGTGGACAGCGGAAGTCAAAGAAAGCAAAAGGTCAAGTCCAGAGAAGCTGGGTAAGACCGGCAGAGCGTCAGGCAGGTCTGGGTCTCCAGAGCCCGGAGATAGAGTACCAGAGAGGCAGGCAGGAGACACCAGAGTGAGCCCTGATCCCGCGACTGAGGTCGTTTTCCTCTCCCCTGTTTATGCTGGGTGTAAGGACATCAGAAACCATACTGTGAGCCACAATCCGGGCAAGTCACTCCCCTTCTCCAAACTGTTTAGAATAATACTTCCCAGGCAGCTAGGTGGTGCAGTGGATAGAGCACCAGCCCTGAAGTCAGGAGGACCTGAGTTCAAATTTGACCTCAGACACTTAACACTTCCTGGTTGTGTGACCCTGGGCAAGTCACTTATCCCCAATTGCCCCAGGAAAAAACCAAAAAACAAACAAAAAACAACTTTCCTGACTCCCTCACAGGGATAATAGTGTCTTCATTTATGCTTATCATACACCAGACATGTCGTGCCCCACAATGGGATTACAAGCACCAAACAAAATACAATCCCTGCCCTCAAGGAGCTCCAAATTTAATGGAGGAAGACTTCCAATGTACAAAAAGGCTGAAAAACTTGGGGAAGGTCACGATTGCAACCCTGGACATCCTCTTTGATGAGAGGATCCAGAAGGAGCTTTCTGCTGTCCTTCAGTGATCTCCAATCAGAGGGAGGGAAGGACCCCAGGGTAAGGAGCATGGAGGAGGTGTGAGGTGTGAGGTCCAGGGCTGATGTAATTTTGCAGGATGATGAGATTCTGGAGGACATGGATGAAGTTCAAGGGAGTTCAGCAGGGTGGGAAATGACGAGATGGCTGCTTTGGGCATCCTCCTTAAATGTCTGTTCATTACTGTCTGAGACAATAACTTTGGCTCTGTGTCAGGGGAAGTGAATTTTTTTTGGAGAGGAGATAGCATACAAATGTCAATAATTGTTTTAATGGCATTGGAAGTTAGCCTATTTTTACATTTGCTTTTCAAAAATTCCCCCAAGAAGTCTATTTCCAAGATTCTGTAAATGACTGCAGGGAAGCCAAACCTTTTTTATATTTTCCAAAACAAATTTTAAGTGCTTTAAAAAATAAAATGCCCATAGAAAATATCTTGTATTCTGGCAAAAACACAAGAAATGAAAGATTTTATTTAAAGAAACTCTTTCCTACTTATTAGGATACTCCAATTTCTTAGCAACTCAGGAGTGATTGGGACCCTTTGCCATCATGATGGCATATAGGAGGACAATGTAAGGCCCTTGAGGCTAGTTCTTTTCTGAGGTCTTTTCTCTTATGGTGTTTTCTCTTATGCTCAGCTCTAGGGCACAGTGGACAGAGTCCCTGAAGCCAAGAAGTCTTATTTTGCTGAGTTCAACCGTGGGCAAGTCACTTAACCATGCTTGCCTCAGTTTCCTCATTTGTAAAAATGACCTGAAGGGGGCAACTAGGTGGTGCAGTGGATAGAGCACCAGCCCTGAAGTCAGGAAGACCTGAGTTCAAATCTGCCCTCAGACACTTAACACTTCCTAGCTGTGTGACCCTGAGCAAGTCACTTAACCCCAGTTGCCTCAAGGGAGGAAAAAAGACCTGGAGAAGGAAATGACAAATCACTCCCATATTTTTGCCAAGAAAACCCCAAATGGGATCATACATAATTAGAAACTACTGAAAAACAAGGTAAGGTAGCAGCTGGCAATTCATGGAGGCGTGCTGTACCCCAGGCTCTTTTCTTCCCTCATCTTTCTGCCATTAATCTCACATGCCATACTCCAATCTCTTTCACATATCTGGAGACTTGCCTGAAGTTTGTACAAATACTTATCACAAAAGAAATTAATTTTCTCAGGATCACAGGATGTCTGTGGAATCTCATGGATCATTTCAGTCTCATGTGAACCCAAACCGAAATTCTCTGTATAGGACCATAGATCTAGAAGTGGGAGAGATTTCAGGGAAAACCTAATCTGACCCTTCAGTTTTACAGATGTAAAAACTGAGGCCCAGGGGTTAAATGGCTCGCCCAGGGTTGCAGAGGTAATGTGTCAGAAGTTGGATTTGAACTCAGGCCTTTTGATTCCATGTACTACATTGCATTCTATGCATCCAGCTTCTCATTCAAGATTTTCAGGGGTGGATCACAACTTCCTCTGCTTGGAGACAGGGTGGGGAATCAACTTTTATCAGCATAATCATTCTTCTGCCATCACCAGGGCTGAATATTGGACCCAAGGTTAGCTGTGGTCACAAATGATAGGCCATGGAAGTCCATCAGTCAATAAGCATTTATTAAGCATCTACTATGTACCAAGTACTGTGTTAAGCACTGTCAGTTGACCCCAAGGCCCCAAGATGAAAGGGATTCGCCATTATCACGATGAGTTATCATTATTCTTACTACCATATGGCCAATAACAGCTATTCACATCCTTGGCACTTTGTAGTTCTGAAACTACATTGTCTCATTTGATCTTCACAAAATCCTCTGCGAACCTTGCAGGAGTCCTTAACTTTTTGTGTCTTACAATCCTACTTTTAAATGCATAAAATAAATACATAAAACTACAAAGGAAACTAGTTATCATAATTAAAAAATTAAAAATGAGTTCACAGACCTCATCTTAAGAACGTATTTTGGGAAGGATTTTGACCAAAAGAAAATGGTAGCACACCATGAACCATGCTAAATGAGAACCAGCTAACTAATTCAGGTTGTCTAACTTGGAGAAGAAAAGGCTCAGGGTGAGGAGAACAACATGATCGTTTTCTCCAAGTATTTGAAGAGTGGTCATATAGAAAATGAACAAGACCTGTTCTGCTTAACTCCAAAAGGCAGATTTAGGGATGTTAGTAGAAATTAAAGACAGGAAGATTTCAGCTTGATGGAAAAACCAACAACCTATTGATTAGGGCTATATGGTAGTGAAATGAAGTCACTCAGAAGGTAGTGGATTTCCTATCTTCGAGGGGGGAGGCAGGATGATCCCTTGCTACTGATCTTATTTGATTTTTGTTTTAGGCACAGATTAGATGAAGATAGTTGCTGAAAGCCTCAGAGGATCCCTCAAATATTCTTCCAACTTGGAGAACCTATGATCCCTAGATAATTGATGCATTTATATAATTATTTACACAGTTATTTATATAATATCATAATATGCTATGCATAATTATTATTCTCATATGGAATAATATATTTTTTACAAAAGTTATCATTATATGTTCCTATATTCAGTTTCCTAGAACCAGTTTGGAACTGATATATATTAAAACTACTGCTCACAAACCCCAGTTTCTCTCTGACATCATAGGAAGACAAAAGGACATTTTCTTAAATGTAAAGTAAATAAAAAGAAATTAAAATAAGCAGCAGTCACTCCATCACTAATTTTCCAAAACTATCTTCTCTCATCCCTCCAGTCTCTGGAAGGTACAAAGGACGACTTGCCCTATCAGTGCAGCACTGAAAGCTAGAAAGCAAATTGAATATAGTGATTTTTCCCATCTGACGAACACAAGAGCCTCAAGGTCTGACTATTGCTATAGTCCCAATGTCCAAAAGGTGCTACTGCTTTAGTATCTGAAAGCATCAGCATCACACTACTGAAGTGGAAGGTAGGGAAATTAATTGAGTGAAAGTCGCCTGGCTCTTTGTTCATGTTTCTTTTCCTTGTCCCCTCAATATCTATCTGCCTCATTCTCTCCTTGACTGGTTCTGCTGCTCTGATCTTTCTCACTCCTCTTTCTCTTTGGACTTCCCAAGAGCCTCTCATTAGGTATGCTGCATATATTCCCAGCTCCAAATTCCTTATTCCTATCCCCATCAACTCCAACCACAAAATTTCAACCTCTTAGCCTTTCCTCTGTGCCCTCTGGGATGCTTGTTCCATAGGCAACAAACCTCTCTTCACCTTAAATCTTTCTCTTTCCCACTCCTTCCATCCATTATCACTGAAATCTAGTTATTCCCCGATGATATAGCTTCCCTTTTCAGTACTGGTTGAATCTTCACTCATTCCCCTCCATTCACTGGTTGAGGTGAAGATGTTGGAATTATCCTTGCTTCCCATGCTACTTCCACATTCTCTTCCTACATCCCTCTCTCCTTTTACATTAATTACCCAAAGTTCTGAAAAATGTTGTTTAAAGACCTTCAAGTCTTCCCTATCTTCCCTATCTCCTTCAATGATCCTCCCCCCAATGCCTGTCCTTATATTAAGGGACTTCAGCATTTATACTAACTTTCCCTCAAACCCTCAAACATTCTATTCTTAACCTACTCACTTCCCATGAGCTTCTCCTCTTCCTCACCCCAGTCACTTGCAAAAATGGTCATACTTTTGATCATCACCCACAAATGCACCACATCATATTCCAGAATTCTGAAATCCTTTCCTCCAACCATAATCTATTGGCTTTCCACCTCTGCCTTTACCTTCCTTTACCAAACTTTTAATTTTCACCTGGCTTCCAATTCCTCACTTCTCTCCTAGGCCATTTCCCCATGCTCTAGCCACTCTCCTTTTTTTCCTTATCTCTATCATTTGGTGAACCAATTCAATTGTACTGTGTTCTCTTTTCTTGAATCTTTAATCTCCTTATCATTTTGTTAATTATATTCAGCCAAGCCTCAGCCTAGGATCATTCCCATCATTTGTCCTGTCATTTTTACACATGTAAATGGGGGAAAACTCACACAGCTATTTAGACTGGACTGTGTCCACTACAAATTTATGTTATACAATCTCAACTGGGCTTCACAGTCCTAGGCAATCCTTCTATATCTGCTTTATCCACACCCTATCCCACTCTTCACAATGGCTCTTCCAACCTTTTCAACCCTCCTCAAACCTCCCCTGGCTCCTCTGCCCCCCACTTTCTTAGCTAAGAACTTTGCTTCATTTTTGCAAGTTATCAAAGACTCCTAAGTTGCCACATTACATGACCTCATTCTCCTTGATCTCTCTTTAGCTTTTGATGTTGCTGATCACTCTCCTCCTTGACACCCTTCTTTAGGTGTTCACTCTTTTGGTTCTTACCTACCTGACCTGATCCTCCAGATCACACTCTCTCATCATAAATGTCCCACAGGCTTCTGTTCTGAACCCTGTTATCTTCTCCCTCTCTACTATTTCATTTGATAATTTCATCAAAACCCTTCTACTTGGTTTAATTACCAATTCTATGCTGATGATTTTCAAATCTGTCCTACCTCAACTTCTCTGTTGACTTCCAACCTAATATCTCCAATTGTCTGAAAAAAATGAGGCAGCTAGGCGGTGCATTGTTTAGAGTACCAGCCCTGAAGTCAGGAGAACCTGAGTTCAAATCTGACCTCAGATACTTAACACTTCCTAGCTGTGTGATCCTGGGCAAGTCACTTAACCCCAATTGTCTCAGCATTTAAAAAATCTCAAAAAAATCATATCAAATGATTATATGAAATATGAAAATATCAAAAAGACATCTCAAACTAGAAGTCTGGTAAACATCTTAAACTGAACATGTCCAGGACCAAATCTATCTTTTCCCTAAACCTTCCCCACTCCTTTCTTTTTTCCCCCAATTTCCTACCTTTCAGATTATGTAGAGGACAATAATGCTCACTCAGTCCCCCAATTTCCTATCTTTGCCCCCCAATTTCCCATCTTTCTCTCCATTTCTTATCTTCCCCCCAATTTCCTATCTTTCTCCCTATTTCTTATCTTTCACCCCATTTCTCATGTTCCCGCCAATTTCCTATCCTTCTGATTATGTAGAGGACAACATCACTCACTCAGTCCCCCCAATTTCCTACCTTTCTGATTTTATAGAGACAATACCACCCACTCAGTCCCTCAGGCTTCCAACCTAGGAGTCATCCTCTGCTCCTCACCTTCTCTTGTGAAGTCCCAATTTGCTGCCTTTGCTGATTTCCAAGGTCTAAATACACACCCTGAAAACTTTGCCCTCAGCTCTAGCCAGCGGGTTTCAGTGCCCTAGCACACCCTTGTCCAGAAGGAGTCTTTACTGACATGGGCAACGTGCGATAGGATTCCATTTCAACTAACGTCGTTATAGAGAAGATTGAACAAAATCCTTTCTCAGTGGTTTCCGGATGTCGAACTGGAAACAGCCTTAGTAGGAACGGGGGGATAGAAAGAGAGTATGTGCATAAGTACACACTAACCCAGGAAAAGGTAACTGTGGGGACACTCTGGCAGAAGACGAGATCTGAATAGTCTAGAAGCAGGCCAGGGGTTGTAAGAAACAAAATGAGGAAGGTTGTTGTTTGTTCTTCCTTCTCATCAGCAAATGAATTAGAATTAAATGTAGGAGGGCTGTGCATTCTTAGTTTCTCCTCCAGATCCATCTGGTCCAGTGGCAATCTATAGATCAGAACAAATGGAGGTGGCCCAGGTAAGGAAGGAAAGCACTCCAGGAATGGAGGCAGCAAAGGGAATCGATCAATCAAATGCGTACTTTGTGCTATAAACGTGGGTACAAAGAATGAAACAAGTCCTATTCAAAAGAAGCTTACGTTCTAATGAGAGGAGATAACAAGGACATATTACATAAATAGATGGTTAATATATAAATTTATAAAGTTAATATAAATTTTAACATAAAGTTAATAAATGTAAATAAATATGTACAAAGTAGTCAGGTAACTAGATATCACAACCATTACCACTCTGGGCCTGAAGTCAGGAGGACTTGTTCAAATTCAGTCCAGATGTTTTCAATCAATATGAGCCTGAGTAAATCACTTAACCTGTCTGCCTCAGTTTTCCTCAACTGTAAAATGGGAATAATAAAAGCACCTTCTGGAAGGGTTATTGTGATGATCAAATGAGAAAATATTTGTAAAAGTGTTTAGCAAAGTGTCTGACACATAGTGGGTGCTATATAAATGCTTGTTTCCTTACTTTCCTTTCTCTAATTAAATGCAAAGGCACAGAGATGGGAGATAGTGGTGATGGGGGAGAGAAATACTCCAGTATCAAAGACTGTGGATTTGTGTAAGAAGGTTGAAAAGGTGGGGGGAGGGAGGAAATCAAGCTGTGAAGAGCTTTTGACAAGCA
Source organism: Antechinus flavipes (assembly GCF_016432865.1). Taxonomy (NCBI): domain Eukaryota; kingdom Metazoa; phylum Chordata; class Mammalia; order Dasyuromorphia; family Dasyuridae; genus Antechinus; species Antechinus flavipes. The sequence continues at coordinate 541,336,425 of NC_067399.1, forward strand.
GAGGAATGTATATTTAATCCTGGAGGTAGCTTTCACCTAGACTGGGCCATGTTCAGCTCTTAGCCAACACAGTGGTCAAATATTGGGGCAGGAAGAGGGGCACGAGCAGGAGCAATTATTTTATGGGGGCTTTGGAGGGGTCTCTGCTCACCACGGAGCCAGACCGAAGATGATAATGTCTGTCTGGGTTGGGAAGGGCCAACCCTCTTCCCAAACCTGGACTTGATGTGTGAACAGCTCCCTCATCTTATTCTCATTATTCTGCATTCTTCGAGGCCTCCAAACCAGGGACCATCAGCAGCCAAATCCCCCTGATTGTCTGAGACATTCTGGTGTTGGATAATAAACAGGCTCCCCTAGTCCAGCCAGCTGTGCAGAGAGTGGTGTTCTTGTCTCCCCGACCGGCCCATTTGGGTGGGGCCTCAGTCTACCCCTTGGGGATGGAAGGATCTATCCATCTGTCCAATTCTGGTTTGGATGAGCCATCCCCCCGCCCACATCCCCCCATCTGATCTCTGATTCAGGCTTTCAGGCCTCCTTAATCCCCATCAGTGTCGGTCCTAGGCAGGAGCCTTTCTCTAGTCATCTGGCCAGACCCCAGACGAGGCTCCCTCACCAGCTGTAGCGTCTCCCTCACCCCTTGGATCTCATACATATGTGGGCTCAAAGAATCGCAGTTCTAGAGTTGGGGGGACTCTATGGATCTAAGGATATAGTTCAACCCCCTCACTTAACAAGTGAGGAAACTGAGTCTCAGAGAAATTAAGTATATAACTGGGAAGAACCCCAGGTAGGATTTGAAGCCAAGTCTCTCCTGAGCCCAATCCATATAATCTTTCTACTGTCTTATCTTTCTAAATCAACTTTTAAAAATGTTATTTTGTTGGATCTTCAGGATAACCATGCGAGACAAGTGCTATTATTATTCCCATTTTATAGTTGAGGAAATTGAGGCAGACAGATTAAAGGAATTGCTCAGGCTTACAAAGATAGAAAGTTTCTGGACTTACTTTGAGTTCAGCGGCTCCTGACTCTAGGCCCAGAGTTCTAACCACTCTGAAAGAGTGGTTATCTGTTTTTATATGTACTTGTTATCTACCCCACAAAATCTTAAAGTAAATCTGACAAGTTTTTTATCACATGACCCCCTTTGGGAGTCCATGAAATCTTTGTATTCCTTTGCAGAATAGCTTTTTTTAAATGCACAAAATAAAATACTTAGAATTACAAAGGAAATCAATCTGTTATAAGAAAAGTTCTCTATCCCTGGGTTAAGAATCCCTGCTAATGTCACCTCGATGTTACTATTCCAGTATGGTCCGCTCCGTTACCCTGCCCCTGCCATGGGTAACCTTTCTCCTTTTGATGAGCAGAGAAGCAATTATTCTGTCTCACCTTTGCCCAGGTGCTCTGATAGGGAGACCCCAGATCTGAGCCAATTCCTGGTCCTTTGCCTCAGCTGAGTCAGCTCCCCCCCTTGCCCTGCCTCTCACCCCCTCTGCTTCCCTCCATACCATCTTAATGCTTTGTTAGGAAGAGAACTGGGAAGATTTGGGTTTCTGGACACTCAGCCCTGTGACCTGGGCTCCTGAAGATGGGGGGGGGCGGCAGAGAAGGAGGAGGAGGACTGCATCCTGGGGGCTTCCCATCCAGTCACTGCCAGCTTTCACCCACAATAGCAAAAAGCAAACTCTCCGACTTACTCTTCCCAAGCTTGAACCTGAAATTGTTTTCATCAGCATTGTTGTGAAAGGACCTGAAAGATGGTTTCCTCTAAGCTCTTCATTTTATGAAGTGATGGAGAACCAAAGGTCCTTGCCAAAAGTGGAGCAATGAGCCCACCACTGTGTGGGAAGAAGGCGGGTCCTCAGACTCCCAAGGGAATCCTAGGGACCAAGTCTCCTCTGACCAGAAAGTGTCTTGTACAAAATGTATCTTGGTGGTCTCATGGCAGCCCCTCGAGGAGGGTGATTTAATAATATTATTACCTCCATTTTTTTCACCTTGGGAAACGGAGAAGAAAGGAATCTTAGAGCTTCGTAGGTTCCTTCTCCGGCGGCTCAGTGGGAAGAGCCCTGGATCTGGAGTCAGAAAATTGCTGCTTTTAATGACTCCCAGGGACCCCTCCAGCCCTGAATCTAAGCTCCAGAGCTGCTTTGTGCCTTTAGATTGGAACTACATGTTTTTGTTGTGGGTCTCATTATGCAGGGTCACAGAGGCAGTCAGCAGCCCCATCAGGACTGGAGCCCAAATTTCCTAACCTCCGGCTAGCTCCCGAGTCCTCTGGCTGGTCCCAAGGTGGGAGGGGGCTGGGGCTGGGGGGAGCAGCCAGCCTCAGTGCCCCAGCCTGCAGCTCCCCCACGGACGGGCAGGCCACGTTTTTGGGGAAGAACATGTTTTGCTCCTAGCCTGTTTTCCACATTAGTCTGGCGGCTGAGCCACTTCCTGACCCACTAGAGGAAAGCCGTTCTCCACGTTGGAAAAGCTTGGTTCACCAGCTGCTCCTAAATCATCTTATCCTGTCACTGAGCAACAAGGAGCCTTCGAGGGCTGAGCAGGACCACCAGCCCCTGGGAAGGGCCCAAAGACAAAGTGCAGCGTGTTCCTGCGGGGAGCTGCCCTCCTCCCACCACTCCACTCAAGGAGGACTTATTAAACACCACTGTATGCCAGTCGCCATGGATACAAAGATAAACTCTCTCCACTGACTTTCCAGGGCCTAGAGCTGCCTGTTTCCTCATGGGGGACAAGAGGAATCGCCTTTAATATTGTTGTTGTTGTTGTTAGGGGGAGAGTCTAGACCTGTGATTTCCTTGGGCTAGGGAACTCAGTGAGTAAACTCTGTCTACTGAAGTAGACAGGCAACTGATTTGCAATTTATGGTCTCAAAGAGTTGCCTAGGACACTGAGGCTGGCCATTGTCACACATCCAGGATATGTCAGTCAAGGCTTGAACTCTGATCCTTCTGATTGCGTGGCTCAGCTCTGTGAGAAGTAATTCTCTCTGGTCCACACAATTTTAATTAATAGTCTCTAAGTTCTAATTCCTAGAGCAGTTAAGTGGCACAGTGGACAGAACTCTGGGCTGGAGTCAATCTTCCTTAATTAAAATCTGGCCTGAGATACTACCTATGTGACCATGGGCAAATCACATAACCCCATTTACCTCAGTTTCCTCATCTGTAAAATGAGCTGGAGAAGGAAATCGTGAACCACTCCAATATCTTTACCAAGAAAACCCCAAATGGGTTCATGATGTGTAGGACATGAATGAAAGACGACCAAATGACAATAAATTTTAACTCCATAAATAATTATTACACAATATGTACAGAATATTGTATTAGACACTGGGAGAAACATTAAGTTTAGATAAAATCTGGTTCTTTCTCTCAAAGTGTTCACAGTCTAAAAAAAATAAGACACAAATATAGGTAAATATAATGTATGACAAATATTTGTAGACCAAGTACGATATGAAGTTGAAACCACAAGATTATTACTAAAACAAAACAAAACAAAACATCAGGGAAGACTTCCTAGGAGGTATATTGTGTGGAAAGGGGATCAAGCATAAACTTAAGGAATATAGGAATTGGGAAGGACCCCAGAAGTCAGCTAATCCAACCTGCTCTTTTTACACATAAGGAAACTGAGACCTGGATGGGACCTTGTGAATCATGTAGCTTTAGACTGTGTACTTCCACACTCCCACGTACAGCTTGAATCAGATTTAAATATAATTGGGGAAATATGGGATAAAATAAATTAAAAGAACAATAGAACACAGATAATAGGTGGTTTTCTACATCCTTGTGCAGCTAAAAGGATTCCTATATACTATGGAGTAGTTCAACCACTTCATTTTACAGATGTGGAAACTGAGGACAAAAGGGATGGGAAGAAGTAACTTACTCCAAGGAATACAGATAATTGGCATCCGAACCAGGGTCAGAAGGCACATCCCCCTAGCCCATGCTGAAACCTTCCTTGGATGGGCCATCTCTGTTACATTTGGGGCCCTGACTAGATTCAGCCCTACACGCGAATCCGCCCCATCTTGTCTCATCCTCCTTTTTTTGTGGGGGGAGTCCTGTCTCCTAAGTTAGACTACAGACTCTCAAAGGGAGGTCATGTCTTCGCCTCTTCCCCTGCTTGCTCCTGGCTCAGATCACAATCATGTTGATTGATTGACCCAAATTAAATTAAGGCAATTATTTTAAATGGCAGGCTTAAAAGAAATAGGGACCTTTCTGCAATGGATGAAGGCGGGGATTGGGTTAGATGCTTTTTCCCCTCCTGCACTCCAGAGGCTCCTTGGAGGCTCCCACAAATCTGCCAGCTCAGGCCTTGCTGTGAGGTTGCAGCCAAGGAGGGGGGCAGCTGAGCTCAGCAGGGCTGGACCGGGAGGGGCCATGTGCCTCCTGTCCTCTCCTGAGCTCCCCCCTCCCTTAGATTCCCATCTCTCCAGTCATGTCTGGACCTGCCCAACCCACCCAAATACTGTGAATTTCTGGCCAGGCAGAGGGCACACGAGGCCCCGTCTGTCTCCCATGATTGATGTGCCCTCCCAGGATGAGCACTCTGTCACTCAGGGCTATTCCGAAGACCCAGGAAGACCTGGGTCTCTCCTTGTTAGGCAAGAGAAGCCATCACAACTGGCTCACTCTTCCAGGACTACCTCTGGTTCTCTTTTCAAATGGGAAGGAGCAAAGAAATAATCTCAATTAGAAGAGCCAGAGGGAGAGAGAAGGGGAAGAGGAGAAAGGGAGAAATGCCTTTTGGCCCCAGCATTAGCGCTCCTGCCAGGGATGGGTGGGGAATTTCATGTGAGCTCCTGGGGAATCCCCCAGAAGCCTGGGGAGATTGACGGGGCCCCCTGCAACTTTCTAACATGTCCCTGTCCCTTAGTTGGTGGGGAGGGAGGGTGAGGGTGAGGCAACAAGCATGCTGAGCAAGGGAAATGCCTTCAGTGTCAAATGTCAGCCCAGGAGAGGACCCAGGGAACTGGGAGAGAAGTCATGGAGATGGACTGATGTCCAATGTGGTCATTAGGGGCAGCCATAACTTACTCAGCCATCCCCTAACCAATGAGCGTGGACTCAGTTTCCAATTCCTTGCCACTACAAAAGCGATTGCTCCCAACATTTTTGTACATGTGGGGGGACATGGTCTTTTGTTTCAAGAGTCCATTCACTCCATCAGAACGTAGAACAAAGCAGGTGCTTAATAAAGATCGGTGAACTGACTGACTGCAAGAACTTAGAGCAGGAAGGAACTTTTCTAGATCATCCAGTTCAACCCCCTCAATTTTCTGGGAAGGAAACTTTGCTCAGAGATTAAGGGACTTGTCAATACAGCAGTAGTCTTCATAGGATCTGACACTTGTTCTACTGTTTGCTTTTTCAAAGAGGACTAATAACATCACAGGGTGGTGCTTGAAAACCACAGTGATAGGGATCAGGCTCACTAAATTTCTTGGGTAAGTGGGGAAGCTCAAGTGCAGGCTCCCTGCCTCCAAAAGGTCTCCACTACAGAGAACCAAGAATAGGCCTTCCCTTTAGGGGTTATTGCCACTAGAATGTAAACTCCTAGAATGCTGGGTTTCTTTTCTTAGTTTCATTTATATCCCCAGAGCTTAGCCTTGTCATACTTAGTGTTTAATAACTATATACTTATGTTTTAGCCTAGAAAGATTTACATTAACTGATACAAAGTGAAGTGAGCAGAACCAAAAGAACAGTGTACACAAAAACAGCAACATTATGATCAACTATAACAGATAATAGACAATATATATTATCTAGCTCTCTATATAGAGAAATAATATATATGTAATATCTAATAGATTTAGCTTTCTCAGCACTACAGTGTTCTAAGACAATTCCAATAAACTTTGCATGAAAAATGCTGTCCACATTCAGAGAGAAAACTATAGAGACTGAATTTAGGTTGAAACATTTGTTTTTTTCTTTCTTGTAGTTTTTCCTTTTTGTTTTTATTTTTGTTTCATTTTAATGTTCTCTGTTTTAGTTTTCTTGGGGTCTCTAAGAACAGCCGCCTTTTCAGCTCAGTAATTAAAACAAGAGTAGCCAGGGGCTAAAGTCCAAATCCTTTATTATCTCCTTCACTCGGGGCTCAGCTAGTTTTTTTAGAGGCCTTATGGACTCTTGGTTTCAGTGGAGAAGTGCAGGAGGAGAGCCTGCCACCAGTGGCCTGACTGAAGATCGAATGAATGTCTGTCCTTGGTTCTGAGAACTTGAGCTTCCACCTGTCTTCTCTGCCCTCTGAAAGCTTCTCTTCTGTGGCTCTCAGTCCCTGCTTATATGCTCCACATTGAGTATAAACCAATCATTACATCACTGGGAAACATTATTTGTTGTAAGATTAAATCAATCACACTGAATCATGCTAAACTAGATTACCATTGTCTTATCAATGACTTAGCTCCTTGTTTCACGTTCAAAGTTCTGGCCCATAACATTTCACAGCATGACTAATAGGGAAATATGTAAAAAATGAATGCACATGTTTAACCCATATGAAATTGCTTACTATCTTGGGGAGAGGGGTGGGAAGGAGAAAAAAAAAAAACTAGAACTTTAAAATCTTTTAAAAATAATATCTTTTTATTTGCAAAATACATACAAAGATAATTTTCAACATCCACCCTTGCAAGATTTGGTATTCCAATTTTTTTCTCCCTCCTTTCCCTCTACTCCTTCCCTTAGACAGCAAGTAATCCAATATATGTTGAACATGTGCAATTCTTCTAAACATATTCCCACATTTATCATTCTGCATAAGAAAAATCAGATCAAAAGGGGAAAATAAAAAAGGAAAAAACCAACCAAACAACAACAAAAGTGAAAACACTGTGTAGTGATCCACATTCAGTCCCCACAATTCTCTCTCTGGGTGCAGATGGCTATCATCATCACAAGATCATTGGAAGTAGCCTGGATAATCTCATTGTTGAAGAGAGCCACGTCCATCAGAATTTATCCTTATATAGTCTTGTTGTGGCCATGTATAATGATCTCCTGGTTCTGCTCATTTCACTCAGCATCAGTTCATATAAGTCTCTCCAGTTTTCTCTGAAATCATCCTGTTGGTCGGTTCTTACAGAACAATAATATTCCATAACATTCATATACCATAATTTATTCAACCATTCTCCAATTGATGAGCATCTACTCAGTTTCCAGTTTCTTGCCACTACAAAGAGGACTGCTACAGGGGGTGTAGCCAAGATGGTGGAGAGTGGACTTGTACCTAGATGACTTCTTCTGAACTTCCCTCAAACCAACAGCAGATTAAGCCTCTGAACCAATATTGGAGTGACAGAACCCACAAATGTTTAGTGTACAACAAATTTTCAGAAGAAGATACTTTGGAAGAACTTCAGAAAAGGTTGGTGTCTACACACTAAGGAATCTACAGCAAGGCTCTTAGGCTACTCTGCCCTAGTTACAAGGCAATGGATCAGCAGATGAGCTGTAAGACACCCAAAGCAAATACAAAAAGCAAATAGTGAGCCTCTAAACCCTGGATCACAGGATGTGGCCATACCTACCTGGCACCAGAAGTAAGTCAACAACACCAGCCCCAGGGTTGCACCTTTGCCTTAAGAGCAGACCTCAATCTCAAAAAAAAGAGCAAAAAAGTAGAAAGAACTCTGACCACAGTTAGCTTTTATGAAGAAAGAGAAAAACAGACCTCACACCCTGAGGATCCTAAAAGCAAATCAGCTCTAGAGGAAGCCCCAAAATATACTATGAATTGGTTCCCATTTCACAAGGCTCTCTTGAAAGAATTCAGAAAAGATCTTAAAAGAGAGTTAGAAGAAGTATGGGGAAAGGAAGTGAGATCTTTGCAAGAAGGTGTGGAAAAGGAAAAACAGAAATTATCTAAAGAAAACTCCTTAAAAATATATTTGATGAAATGGAAAAGGCAAATAACTCCTTACAAAATAGATATGAAAAAGAAACCAATTTGTTGAAAAACAGAATTTGCAAAATGGAAAACAAAAATGTAATGAACAAAACATCTCAAGTGGCCAAATGTAAAAGGAGAGGAAAAAAGCTAACTGAAGAAAATAATTAACTAAAAAGTAGCATTGAACAAATGGAAGAGAATGACTCAATGAGACTTCAAGGATCAGTTGAACAAAGCCAAAAAAAAAAAAAAACCAAGAAAAAATAGAAGAAAATGTAAAATACCTCATTGGAAAAACAACTGACCTGGAAAATACATTTAGGAGAGACAATTTAAGAATTACTAGACTTCCTGAAAACCATGATGAAAAAAAGAGCCTAGACATCATCTTTCAGGAAATCATCAAGAAAAATTGACCAGATGTCTTAGAACTAAAGAGCAGAATGGCCATTAAAAGAATTCACAGATCACCTCTTGAAAGAGACTTCCAAATGAAAACTCCAAGGAACATCGTAACTAAATTTCAGAATTATCAAATAAAGGAGAAAATATTGTAAGCAGCCAGAAGGAAACAATTCAAATATCAAAAAGCCATGATCAGGATTATCTAGGACCTAGCAGCTTCCACTTTAAAAGATCAAAGGGCATAGAATCTGATATTCCAAAAGGCAAAAGAACTTGGATTGTAGCCAAGAATCAATTCTCCAGCAAAACTGAACATCACTTTTCAGGGGAAAAGATAGATATCCAATGAAACAGGTGAATTCCATCTATTTCTGATGAAAAGACCAGAGACGAATAGAAAAGTTGATCTTCAAATATAGAACTCAAGAGAAGCATAAAAAGGTAAAAAGGAAAGAAAAAATAACTTTCTTTTAAAAATTAAAAAGCTTATGTCTCTCATTGGGAAGATGATACATTTAACTCTTGAGATCTGTATTTCTGTTGTGGGTATACTTAGAGGGTGCAGGTATAGTTTGAGTTTATTGTAATGATTTAAAAAAGAAACTAGGAGGAGGAAAGGTGATTCTACTGGAAGAAGAGGAAAATGGAGTTAAAATGAGGTTAATTACACCTCATGAGAGGGCAAAATAGACCTATTACAATTGAGGGAAAGAGAAGAGGGGGATGAACATTGTGCAAATCTTACTCTTACAAGATTTGGCTCAAAGAGAGAATATCAGATACATTTAGCTTCACAGAGAAGTTTGTTTCACCTTATAGGGAAGTAGGAGGGGAAGAAAGAAAGGAAGGAGGGAGGCTGATAGAAGGGAGAACAGAAGTAGAAGGGAAAAGGTATAATAAGAAAGAAGGAGGGGGAGGACTATTTGAGAGAGGAGGTGATCAGTGACAAAACAATGGGGAGGAAGGAAAAGTAGAAGGGAAGAGAAAAATAAATGAGGATAAGCAAGATGGCAGGAAATACAGAGTTAGTAATTTTATCTGGGAATATGAATGGGATGAACTCTCCCATAAAACAGAAGCATAAAAGCTTTAAAAGCCAGAATCCTACAATTTGTTCTTTGCAAGAAACTCATTTAAAGCAGAATGATACATTTAGAATAAAGGTGAAAGACTGGAGTAGAATATATTATACTTCAGCTGAAATGAAAAAAAAAAAAAAGCAGGTGTAATCATCCTGATCTCAGATCAAGCAAAAGCAAAAATAGATCTAATTAAAAGAGATAAAAAAAGAAACTACATCCTATTTAAAGGTACCATAGATAATGAAATAATATCAATACTATACATATATGCACCAAGTGGTATAGTATTCAAATTCCTAGTGGAGAAGTTAAGAAAGCTTCAAGAAAAATTAGACAGCAGAACTATACTAGTGGGAGATCTCAACTTTGCCCTCTTAGAACTAGATAAATCAAACCACAAAATAGATAAGAATTTAAGGAGGTAAACAAAATCCCCCCAAAATTAGGGATGATAGATCTTTGGAGAAAATTGAATGGAGACAGAAAGGAATATATATTTTTTTCTTGGCAGTATGTGGAACCTATACAAAAATTGATCATGTATTAAAGGCATAAAAACCTCAAAATCAAATGTAGAAAGGGAGAAATAATAAAAGCATTTTTTCTCAGATCAATGATGCAATAAAAATTATAGGCAATTAAAGGCCAGGGGGAAATAGACCAAAAATTAATTGGAAACTAAATAATGTAATCTTAAAGAATGATTGGGTAAAACAACAAATCATAGACACAATCAATAATTTCATCCTAGAAAATATCAATAATGAGACAACTTACCAAAATTTGTGGAATGCAGCCAAAGCTATTAAGAGAAATTTTATATCTCTAGATGGTTACATGCATAAAATAGAGAAAGAGAAGGCAATGAATTGGATTTGCAACTAAAAAATCTAGAAAAAGAACAAATTAAAATCCCCCAATTAAATACTAAATTTGAAATTCTAAAAATAAAAGAGGAGATTAATAAAATTGAAAGTAAGAAAACTATTGACAAATAAATACTAACAAATAAAACTAAGAATTGGTTTTATGAAAAAAAACAACAAAATAGATAAATCTTGAGTTAATTTGATTAGAAAAAGGAAAGCAGAAAATTAAATTGTTCATCTCAAAAATGAAAAGGGAGAACTTTCCACCAATGAAGAGGAAATTAGAGCAACAATTAGGAATTATTTTGCCCAACTATATGTCAATAAATTTGATAATCTAAGTTTAAAAAGGAGGAATATCTACAAAAGAATAGATTGTCCAGATTAACAGAAGAGAAAATAAATTACTTAAATAGTCCCATTTTAGAAAAAGAAATAGAACAAGCTATTAATCAACTTCCTAAGAAAAAATCTGCAGAGCCAGATAGATTTACATGTGAATTCTACCAAATATTTAAAGAACAATTAATTCTAATACATGCAATCTATTTGAAAAAATCAGGGAAAGAATGAGTCCTACCAAATTCCTTTTGTGACATAGATATGATGCTAATACCTAAACCAGGTAGGGTGAAAACAGAAAGAAAATTATAGAACATTTTCCTTAATGAATATTGATGCAAAAATCTTAAATAAAATATTAGCAAAGAGATTACAGAAAGATATCCCCAGAATAATACACTATGACCAAGCAAGATTTATACCAGGAATGCAGGGCTGGTTCAATATTAGCAAAACTATTAGCATAATTGACTATATCAATAACCAAATTAACAAATATCATATCACTATCTCAATAGATGCAGAAAAACATTTGATAAAATCCAATACCCATTCCTATTAAAAAAAAACACTAGAGAGTACAGGAATAAATGGGATTTTCCTTAAAATGATCAGTAGCATCTATTTAAAACTATCAACAAGCATCATATATGTAATGGGGACAAACTAGAACCATTCCCATTAAGATCAGGGATGAAACAAGGTGGCCCAGTATCACCATTATTATTCAATATTGTATTAGAAATGTTAGATTTGACAATAAGAGAAGTAAAAGAGATTAAAGGAATTAGAATAAGTAATGAAGAAACCAAATTATCATTCTTTGCAGATGATATGATGATATACTTAGAAAATCCTAGAGAATCAACTAAAAAACTACTAGAAACCATTCACAACTTTAGCAAAGTTACAGGATACAAAAAAAAGGAGGCTGCTACAAACATTTTTGCACATGTGGGTTCTTTTCCCTTTTTTATTATCTCTTTGTGATACAGACCTACTAGAGACACTGCTAATCAAAGGGTATGCAAAGTTTGATAGTCCTTTGGTCATAGTATAACTTAAAATCTTACAAAAATTAATGTTGAAAATTATCTTTAATGGGGAGCTGGACACATCTCAATAAGACTAGGGGTGAAACAAGGATTTACATTATTGCTACTATTATTCAAAATTGTACCAGAAATATTGTCTTTAGCAATAGGAAATGAAAAAGAAATTAAAAGAATCAGAGTAGGCAATGAGGATATAAAACTACCACTCTTTGAAGATGATATGATAGTATACTTAGAGAATCCTAGAGAATCTTCCAAAAACCTACTTGAAACAATTAATTGCTTTAGCAAAGCTGCATGATATAAAATAAACCCACAAAAATTGTCAGCTTTTCTATATCATTAATGAAGCCTAGCAGCAAGAGAGAAAGAAAAATTATATGAGCACAATTAACGAAACACTTTTCATACAAATAAAGTCAGATCTAAATAATTGGGAAAATATTAATTGTTCATGGATAGTCATTCAGTATCATACCAATCAAGCTGCCAAAAAATATTTTATAGAGCTAAAAAAAATGACAAAATTCTTCTGGAAGAACAAAAGTTCAAGAATATCAAGGGAATTAATGGAAAAAACATACAAAGAATGATCATCTAGCAGTACCAGATCTAAAAGTAGCAGTATCACACCTAAGAAATAGAGTGGTGAATCAGTGGAATAGATTAGATACACATGACATAATAATCAATGACTTTACTAATCTAGTGTTTGATAAACCCTAAAACTCCAGTTTCTGGGATAAGAACTCACTATTTCAAAAAAATTGCCGAGAAAATTGGAAAATATTAAGTCAGAAACTCTGCTTAGACCTATATTTCATCTCATATCAAAATAAGGTCAAAATGGGTACATGATTTAGGTGTAAAAGGTGATACTATAAGCAAATTAGGAGAGCAAGGTATAATTTACCTGTCAGATCTTTGGAGAAGGGAGGAATTTATGGCCAAAGAAGAATGAGAAAATAATATAAAATGCAAAATGGATAGTTTTGATTACATTAAATTTAAAAGTTTGCACAAACAAAATCAATGCAGCCAAGATTAGAAAGGAAGCAGAAAGTATGGGAAAAAATTTTACATCTAGTGTTTCTGATAAAGGCCTCATTTCTTTCTTTCTTTCTTTCTTTCTTTCTTTCTTTCTTTCTTTCTTTCTTTCTTTCTTTCTTTTTTTTGTGCCATGAGAGAGGTGAACATAGCATTTATTGATTCACATTCAGTTTCCTAAGTTCTTTTTCTGGATATAGATGGCATTTTTTGTCCAAGTCTATTGGGATTGCTTTGGATCACTGAATCACTGAGAAGAACCAAGTCTTTCATAGTTGATCATTGCACATTCTTGCTGTTATTGTATACAATATATTCCTGGGTCTGCTTGTTTCACTCAGCATTAGTTCATGTAAATCTTTTCAGGCCTTTCACTAATCAGTTGGTTCATCATTAAAAAAAAAAAAAAAACAGTATTCCATTATTTTCATGCATCACAACATGTTCAGCCATTCCACAATTGATAGGCATCCATTCCTTTTCCAATTCTTTGCTGCCATAAAAGGAGCTGCTACAAACATTTTTGCACATGTAGGTACTTTTCCCTTATTTATTTATTTTTATTTTATTTTGTTTTATAATAACTTTTTATTGACAAAACCCATGCCAGGGTAATTTTTTTACAACATTATCCCTTGTACTCACTTCTGTTCCGATTTTTCTCCTCCCTCCCTCTACCCTCTCCCCTAGATGGCAAGCAGTCCTATATATGTTAAATATGTTGCAGTATATCCTAGATACAATATATGTTTGCAGAACCGAATAGTTCTCTTGTTGCATAGGGAGAATTGGATTCAGAAGGTAAAAATAACCCGGAAAGAAAAACAAAAATGCAAACAGTTTACATTCATTTCCCAGTGTTTTTTCTTTGGGTGTAGCTGCTTCTGTCCATCATTTATCAATTGAAACTGAGTTAGATTTCTTTGTCAAAGAAATCCACTTCCATCAGAATACATCCTCATACAGTATCATTGAAGTATATAATGATCTCCTGGTTCTGCTCATTTCACTTAGCATCAGTTCATGTAAGTCTCTCCAAGACTCTCTGTATTATCCTGCTGATCATTTCTTACAGAACAATAATATTCCATAACATTCATATACCACAATTTACCCAGCCATTCTCCAATTGATGGGCATCCATTCAATTTCCAGTTTCTAGCCACTACAAACAGGGCTGCCACAAACATTTTGGCATATACAGGTCCCTTTCCCTTCTTTAGTATTTCTTTGGGGATATAAGCCCAGAAGTAACACTGCTGGATCAAAAGGTATGCACAGTTTGATAACTTTTTGGGCATAATTCCAAATTGCTCTCCAGAATAGTTGGATTCATTCACAACTCCACCAACAATGCATCAGTGTCCCAGTTTTCCCGCATCCCCTCCAACATTCATCATTATTTTTTCCTGTCATCTTAGCCAATCTGACAGATGTGTAGTGGTATCTCAGCGTTGTCTTAATTTGCATTTCTCTGATCAATAGTGATTTGGAACACTCTTTCATATGAGTGGAAATAGTTTCAATTTCATCATCTGAAAATTGTCTGTTCATATCCTTTGACCATTTATCAATTGGAGAATGGCTTGATTTCTTATAAATTTGAGTCAATTCTCTATATATTTTAGAAATGAGGCTAAAGGCCTATGTATATGAAGTATATACATATGGTATATGAAAGTAATGGAATATTATTGTTTTATAAAAATGATGAACAAGCTGATTTTTAGAGAAAACCTGGATTTACATGAACTGATGCTGAGAAAACCAATTAGAACTAGGAAAACATTGTATGCAGCAACTGTAACTATGAGAGACTTGGGTCTTCTTAGTAGTTCAGCGATCCAAGGCAATCTCCATAAATTTTAGATGAAAAACACCATCAGCTATTTTAAATAGAATTTCTCTTTGTATCTCTTTCTACTGGAATTTGTTGATAATATATAAGAATGCTGATGATTTATGTGGATTTATTTTGTATCCTGCAACTTTACTAAAGTTGTGAATTGTTTCTAGTAGTTTTTTAGTGAGAGAACTATGGAGACTGAAAGTAAATCAACATATGCCATGCTCATTTTTTTTCTCTTTTTCTTTTGGCTTTTTTTTTCCTCTCATGGATTTTCCTTTTTATTCTGATTTTTCTCTCACAATATGATTCATAAGGAAATATGTTTTTTAAGTAAATGAATGTACATGTATAATCAGAAAAAAATGTTTTTACGTGTAAATAAGGGAAATGAAAAATTTTAAATGACCTTCATATGTAATTGAAACAATAAAATATACTATTAAATGAAAAATAATAAATAAATAATGTTTTTACTGTCATTGATTTTTTTCCATTGATTCATTGATTGATTCTTCCTGCTCAGGTAATGACCCTGAAATTGAGAGTATTACAAACAGGCTGGACTGGGGATGTCATGGGAAGAAAAGTAATTATATGGAGCACCAGGATACAGTAGAAAGCAAGGTTTGGAATAAAAGGACATGCATTTTTCTTGGCTTAGTCCACCATACACTTTGTTTTATGGTGTCTTTCCCCTTATCCCTCCCCCATGCCATGTGGTGTCTCTCCTACCCCACTATACTAACACTAACTTTTCTCCTAACTCCATTTTTCCTTCTTATAACTAACTCTTTTAGGGTGCTAAGTCCCTTTTGTTTTAGCATGCTAGCTAAAAGCATGTTCCAACCTCATGGGATGTTTCCTTTCTCCCAGTATATGCTAAATTCCACTAGAGAACTTAATAAATAGGTTAATTTAGGTAGTATTGTCATTTTTATTATATTAGCTCAACTTATCCATAAGTACCTAATATTTTTCCAATTGATTGGATCTGACTTTGTGTGGAAAGTGTTTTATAGTTGTGTTCATATAGTTCCTAACTTTGCTTTGGCAGATAGACTCCCAAATATTTTATATTATCAATAGCTATTTTAAATAGAATTTCTCTTTGTATCTCTTTCTACTGGAATTTGTTGATAATATATAAGAATGCTGATGATTTATGTGGATTTATTTTGTATCCTGCAACTTTACTAAAGTTGTAAATTTTTTCTAGTAGTTTTTTAGTTGATTCTTTAGGATTTTCTAAGTATACCATCATATCATCTGCAAAGAGTGATAATTTGGTTTCCTTATTACCTACTCTAATTCCTTTAATCTCTTTCTTCTCTTATTGCCAAAGCTAATATTTCTAATACAATATTGAATAATAATGGTGATAGGGGCAATCTTGTTTCACCCCTGATCTTACTGGGAATGGTAATAGTTTATCCCCATTACATATGATGCTTGCTGATAAGTTTTAAATAGATGCTACTGACTATTTTAAGGAAAAGTCCATTTATTCCTATACTCTCTAGTGTGTTTAATAGGAATGGATATTGGATTTTATCAAATGCTTTTTCTGCATCTATGAGATAATTATATGATATTAGTTAATTTGGTTATTGATATAGTCAATTATGGTAATAGTTTGCTAATATTGAACCAACCCTGCATTCCTGGTATAAATCCTACTTGGTCATAGTATATTATTCTGGGGATGACTTTCTGTAATCTCCTTGCTAATATTATATTTAAGATATTTGCATCAATATTCATTAGGAAAATTGGTTTCCCAACCCTATTTATCATTCCTACTGTCTACTTTATCCCTTATCTAACTTCTTCTCTTAAACAGAATTTTTTAAAAGGGACATAGGTTTGAATTGGGCCTCAGCCACCCACTTTCTTTAGGACTTTGAGCAATCATTGGATCTCTGTGAGCCTTAATTTCCTCATCTGTAAAATGAGAGATTTGGACTAGATAGATGGCGTCCAGAGTCCCTTCCAGCTCTACATTTATGATCCTCAGAAGTCATCCCCTCACACCAGAAAACACACAAATACCACACACAAATAAACCCCGTCTCTACTCCTAATGGGTTTAGTCTCTAGCAAAGTGACACGAAGAACATTTTTTTCTTTTTCAAATAAAAAAAAAATGGGGAGAGGGAGGATGGAAGTGTGAGAGCAAAGGATTGTCTCAAAACTAATGTGTTTAAGGAAAGTTCTGCCTCATGCTGGCCCAGACACAGAAAGTCTAGTCAGAGAGCATCTGACGACCAGGGTCTCTGTGAGTAAACACAATGCACTGCCGGCCCCCTGAGCTCATTTCCCTTGGCCAGAGACTCGGAGGGATGATGTCACCACTGGGTCTGGCTGCTCCTACTGGCCACAGAGGTTCTGAGTTAAATCTGTGATTGAGTTATTAGAAACAGGCGCTCTTTGGCGCTGTTCCCAAACATCCGTCTCTGAACCCCTTTCGAAGTTCAGATGGGAAGACTGGGGTTGGGGGAGAGCATCCTGTGGTTTCCTTTCAGGGCATCCCAGAGGACTGAGCACTGTCCGATAGCCATTCTCTGTATGGTGGTGATGTGAGGGGGCACCCCCTTATGATGAGGGAGTTATCCAACGCCCAGGTCTGCCTCCATCAAAGAAATTGGCCAGAACAGCCCAAGCTAGCCCAAGGAAGCTCGGTTGAGGGTGGACAGTGCTCAAAGGTATGGTCTGGTCAGAGCCCACAGCCTGAGGCTGAGCCAGGTGTCCAGAATAGCAAAGGCAACCTGTATTTCAATCCCTCTGGCGCTGAGGTCACTACTGTCTCTCCCTGGGGGATAGCTTCTCTTTCCAGAACTGGGAGACTTTTCCATGAGCAGAACCCAGGTCAAGGGCGGGAGGGAGAAATAGCCTACAATACGCCCTCTGTGTCTTCATTCTCCACTGACTAGGGGTAGTGTACCTGGTTAAACAACTTACTTTAATCCCTCCTAATCCTCAATGGCACCCAGCTGCTACTTTTATGAGTTTTTGAAGCCATGGAGCCTTTGCAGAAATTAAGGTTTGGACGAGTCACTGGTACAAATGACAGAGACCTAGACTGACGCTGAGTTCTGGAGCTGGTTCTCAAGTCTGGTAGTGTCCCTAATCTTAGCTGGGAACTGGGGTGTCTAGGGGAAGGTGAAGGTAGGAGAAGAAGACTTTAGAGAGAGATCTCTTTACCTGTGGAGGTTGGACTTAGGGAAGTGCTCATCTCATCTAGGAAAAGTCCTCAGGATCCCCCCTCCAGCATGGGTGGGTTTCTGTTTTCTTCTGCTTTAAGTCACTTTTTTACAAGTGGTTTGTAGAGTCCAGTGCAGTGATGAAGGGGGAGGGATGCCCTGTCTCAAAAAATGCTTCCACATTTCATCTTCCACTTCTGACCTTATTCCCAACCACTGACCCAGAAAGGAGGTTGTTAGTGATGGTGGGATGGATTTGGTGGAAATGGTGTTCCTCTGTTGTCCCCAAAACTTTCAGTAGATTTAGAAGTAGTTTATAGGGAGTGCAGTGTAACAAGGAGAAGAAGGTAAGGGATGACCAAAGGAATGGAAGAAGTTGCGCTGTGGCAGGGGAGGTCAATGGAGAAGTATAAAATGTAGGGATAGTGGACAAAGGACTTTTAGGAAGGAGGCAGCTGGGTGGTGTAGTACATAGAATGCTTGGTCTGGAATGAGGAAGACTTAAAGACTTCAAATCTGGCTTCACACGGTTACTAGTTATGTGACCCTGTGTAAGTCCTTTAACCCTGTTTTGCCTCAGTTTCCTCATCTATAAAATGATCTCAAGAAAAAAATAGCAAACTATTTCAGTACCTTTGCTAAGAAAACCCCAATGGAAATATGAAGAGTTAGATACAACTGAATAACAACAACATGCCTCTCGACATTTTTGTATCTTAGGACAAAGCCCTTGTTGCCCCCACCCTAGTTATAGCTTTGGAATATTTCCTGCTCCCTTCAGTCCCCTCTGTCTAAGGGGACTGGGAAGAATGGGGATTCTATGTCATTCCATGGAGTACCCACCTGATGGGGTCTTCCCTCTCTATGCTTTTCCCACCACCCTAATTTTCAGCTTTTTGCTACATACTACTGCTTAACATCCTGAGAAGTCTCTACCTTGAAGAAGAACCTCTAGGGAATGTTGATAAGCTCCTTGAATTTATTCTTCAATGATTAACAAACGCTCATAACTTTCCTCCCACCCAGCTAACATTATTCAAATCCCATTCTCAATCAATGCCTACTCTTTTATTTCTATCCCCCTCAACCCAGTGCCCCACAGTGTTCCAGCTATCCACCCCTTCCATTGTGCTCTCTAGGAGGCTCCTCCATTGCTTCCTTTTTCCATTCCTTCCATCTTCTGGTTCTCACTGACACTTAGGACTGACTCCTGTTTACGCAGTGTCTTTGACTGCTTTTTAGCTACGGTCTCACTTTCCCTCATACCTTGGGACTCACTGATGGAGGTGAAGGACTTGGAATATCCCTCAATCCCCATTGCCACTTTTGAGATTTTCCCCTACCATTTTCATTAAGCAATTTCTCCTTCTTTGAGATTCATGCTATCCAAATCAAACAATCCCAATCAACCTCTAAAACACCGGATCTTCTACAAATTTATGTTATGTAATCTCAGTCGAACCCTCCTTGCAGTGAGCCAATCCTTCTATACTTTTTTGATTCACTACTTCTTTTCTTTTCTTTTTTTTCCCCGAGGCAATTGGGGTTAAGTGATTTGCCTAGGATCCACAGTTTCATTTACCAAAGCAGTTTTTCCAAATCTTTTCAGAAAAAGCTTGAATTCAAATTCAGCCTCAGATACTTATTAGCTGTGTGACTCTAGGCAAAACAGTTTTTCTCTGTTTATCTCAGTTTCCTCAACTGAAAAATATGAATAATAATAGTATCTAACCTTGGAGGGTTGTTATACAGAGTCAATCAGTCAATATACATTTACTAAGCATCTACACATACCAGGAACTGTGCTAAATACTTGGGACACAAAAAAGAAGCAAAAGACAGTTCCTGTCCCCAAGGAGTTTATAATTTAATGGGGGAGACACTTAGCAAACAAGATGTACAGTACATGGCTCAATGGAAGATGGATTGGAGTAAGGAAAGACTTGAGGTGGGTAGATCATCAGTGGGCTCTTTGATCTACAATAGCTTGGTGGCAATATCAGGGGAAAGAGGGAGGTTGTATTAGAGAGATGATGCAAAAGTAAAATTGCCAGTCCATGATTGGATATGGCTGGTGGGAGAGAATGAGGTGTCAAAGATAACATCTAGTTAGTCCTGAGAGAAGGGAGAAGGGAGCTGCCTCCAGAGTAATAGGGAAGTTAGTAGGAAGGGAGGATTTAGAGGGAAAGATAATGAGTGAGCTTTGAATTCATTATTTAAAATAAGATAATATTTGTAAAAGCTCTTACATTGGAGCCTGGAACATAATAGGTGCTAGGTTCCATATAACAACCCTCCAAAGTAGATACTATCATTATTCCTATTTTTCAGTTGAGGAAACTGAGATAAACAGAAAAACTGACTTGCCTAGAGTCACACAGGTGCTATGAGACTCTAAGAGGAACTCACCAATGAGAGAAGGAGATCTCATCCTGTAGAAGAAGGTGATAAACAGTACTGAAGAAGGAATAAGAACGTCAAGAAAGATGAGGATTGAGAAATGCTCACTAAATTTGTTAGGTGATGACTAAGCTAGACTATTCAGTGTCATAAAAAAGAGCTAGATGAGGAAGTTGAAGCAAATTGATTATAGACAGCCTTCTCAGGAGCTTCACCCCAAAAGGCAATGGAAATATTGGATGAATTTTTTCTGAAAAGATTTGGAAAAATTGCTTTGGTAAATGAAATAGTGGGATCCTAGTAGGAATTCATCCTAGTGGGAAATATTGGATGGGGACAGACAGCTCAAAGGAGAGTTTTCTGAGGATGGAGTCTGTTTCTGGGCCACAGAGAAGCAATCAATAGACAGGGAGAGATTGAAGATTAGTAAAACAGTAGGGGTTTTAGAAGGAAAAATATGCTGAGGAAGATGAAATAGAATAGAGTCTTTTGCTCATGTAGAGAACTAGCCTTGGCAAGAAGGGCCATTTTGTTATATGAGACAGGAATGAAGGGGAAGATAGCAGCAAAAGGCATTTAATTGGTGAAAGATGAAGAGGAGGGGAGAAAAAGGAGTTATAGGCTAATGGCCTCAAATTTTTTTCTTTTTTTTAATTAAAGCTTTTTAATTTTCAAAAGATTGAATGGATAATTTTTCAACATTTACCCTTGCAAAACCTTGTATTCTAATTTTTCCTCTCCTTTTCTCTCCCCGCTCCCCTACATATTGAGTAATCCAATATATGTTAAACATGGTAAAAAAAAATATGTGTTAAATCCAATATATGCATATATATTTATACAATTATCTTGCGGCACAAGAAAAATCAAATCAAAAAGTGTAAAAAAAAAAAAAAAAGCAAGCAACAACAAGAAGAGTGAAAATACTATGTTGTGATCCACACTCAGTCCCCAACGGTCCTTTCTCTGTGGCTCTCTTCATCACAAGATCATTGAAATTGGCCTGAATCAAAAACAAAAGGCCAAGAATTTCAAGGGAATTAATGAAAAAAAAATCAAATGAAGGTGGCCTAGCTGTACCAGATCTAAAATTATATTATAAAGCAGCAGTTACTAAAACCATCTGGTATTGGCTAAGAAATAGACTAGTTGATCAATGGAATAAGTTAGGTTCAAAGGACAAAACAGCCAATAACTTTAATAATATAGTGTTTGACAAACCCAAAGACACCAGTTTCTGGGATAAGAATGCATTATTTGACAAAAATTGCTGGGAAAACTGGAAATCAGTATGGCAGAAACTAGGCATTGACCCACACTTAACACCGTACACCAAGATAAGGTCAAAATGGGTTCATGACCTAGGCATAAAGAATGAGATGATAAATAAATTGGAAGAGCATAGGATAGTTTACCTCGCAGACCTGTGGAAGAGGGAGGAATTTATGACCAAAAAAGAACTAGAGATCACTATTGACCACAACATAGAAAATTTTGATTATATCAAACTGAAAAGTTTTTGTACAAACAAAACAAATGCAAACAAGATTAGAAGGGAAACAATAAACTGGGAAAACATTTTTACAATCAAAGGTTCTGATAAAGGCCTCATTTCCAAAATATATAGAGAACTGACCCTAATCTATAAGAAATCAAACCATTCTCCAATTGATAAATGGTCAAAGGATATGAACAGACAATTCTCAGACGAAAAAATTGAAACTATTTATAGACATATGAAAATATGCTCCAAATCATTATTAATCAGAGAAATGCAAATTAAGACAACTCTGAGATACCACTACACACCTGTCAGATTGGCTAGAATGACAGGGAAAGATAATGGGGAATGTTGGAGGGGATGTGGGAAAATAGGGACACTGATACATTATTGGTGGAATTGTGAACACATCCAGCCATTCTGGAGAGCAATTTGGAACTATGCTCAAAAAGTTATCAAACTGTGCATACCCTTTGATCCAGCAGTGTTTCTACTGGGCTTATATCCCAAAGAGATACTAAAGAAAGGAAAGGGACCTGTATGTGCCAAAATGTTTGTGGCAGCCCTGTTTGTAGTGGCTAGAAGCTGGAAAATGAAAGGATGTCCATCCATTGGAGAATGGTTGAGTAAATTGTGGTATATGAACGTTATGGAATATTATTGTTCTGTAAGGAACGACCAGCAGGATGAGTACAGAGAGGACTGGCGAGACTTACATGAACTGATGCTGAGTGAAATGAGCAGAACCAGGAGATCATTATATACCTCAACAATGATACTGTTTGAGGATGTATTCTGATGGAAGTGGATCTCTTCGATAAAGAGAGCCTTAATTGATCAAAGATGGACAGAAGCAGCTACACCCAGAGAAAGAACACTGGAAATGAATATAAACTGCTTGCATTTATGTTTTTCCTCCCGGGTTATTTATACCTTCTGAATTCAATTCTCCCTGTGCAACAAGAAAACTGTTTGGTTCTGTACACATATATTGTATCTAGGATATACTGCAACCCATTCAACATGTAAAGGACTCTTGCCATCTGGGGGAAGGGATGGAGGGAGGGAGGGGAAAAATCGGAACAGAAATGAATGCAAGGGATAATGCTGTAAAAAATTACCCTGGCATGCGTTCTATCAATAAAAAATTATTAAAAAAAAAAAAGAAAAGAAACTGGCCTGAATCATTGTTGAAAAGAATGGTCTCAATTTTTTTCAGTGAAGTATGAAGCCAAGTTCTCAGCTGAGAGGGTGGGAGGAGGGCTACCCATGGTAGGTTTAAAGAGGAAAAGAGAGAGAATAAATTCTGTATCTATAATCAATAGAAATTCTCTAAGGGAAAGATCACAAGGTCATATATTTAGGGCTAGAAGGCATCTTGAAGGCCATCTTTTCCAACCCCTAAATTTAGTCTAAAGTTCAGAGATAATAAGTTACATACCCAAGGTTGCACAAGTAGTGAGCATCAGTTTCTAAATGTGAATTGAATTCTCTGATCTCCAAATCTAATGCTCTTTCCATGGTATCCCAGTGACTTTCACTTTTTAGATTACTCAATCAATCAATCAATATTTATTAAGCTCTTATTATATGCCAGACACTGTGCTGAGCGCTGCGTATACAAGAAGAGACAAAAAACAGCCCTTGCCTTCAAGGAGCTTATAATCTAATAAAAAAGACAACCAACAAACATATCTAAACAAGCAAATGCTGGAAAAATATGAAATAATTAAAAGCGAGAAGGCACTGGAATTAAGAGGAATTGGGAAAGTCTTCTTGTAAAAGATGGAGTCTTAGTTAGAAATAAAGTAAGCCATATTGGTTAGGAGACAGAGTTGAAGAGGGAGAATGCTCCAGGAATGAGGGACAGCCAAAGGAAATATTCAGAGCTGAGAGGAGAACAGCCAGGAGGGCCAGTATCCCTGGAGGGAGGAAAGTATGTTTTGGGGTGTCAGGTATAAGAAGACTGGAAAGATATGAGGAGAGTAAGTCATGAAGGACTTTGAACACCAAATAGAGGCTTTCATATTTGATCTTGGAGGTGATGGTGAGCACAGAGCTTACTAAATGGGAGTAAGGTGGGAGATGGGGTGACATGGTCAGACTTGCGCTTTAGGAAAATCACTTTATGATTAAATGCAGGATGGACTGGAGTGGGGAAAAATGGAGTCTAGCAGACTCACCAGCAGGCTGTTGAAGTAATCAAGGTGTGAGGTGCTGAGGATCTGCACGAGGGTGATGGCAGTGTCAGGGGAGAAAATAGGGCAGAATCAAAAAATATTGGAAAGGTGAAACCATCAGGCCTTGGAACTCAAAGTGGTTTTAGTAGAGTAGAAGTGGACCTTCTATGGCTAGGAAGTGTTAGCTAGGCTGGGGAGCAGAAGCTACAAACCAAAACCCTTTTAGGCAATGAAGGAATGGGGTATGGGAGTCACTCCCAGAGGATAAAAGCAGTAAAGTTTCCAAGGGAGAATAAACAAAATAGTGAGAGGCTTCCAGGCCACTTCAAGTGGAGAACCATTGAAGGGGCTCTGGACATTTAGATTGGAAAAGAGAATATTTAGGAGGCATGACAGATATCTTCAAATACAGTAGCATGTATAGAAGGATTCTCAAACTCTCTGATGCTATGGGTTGTTGAGCAAATGTCACTCTGCTCTATGGTTATTTCATCATATAATTTTTTAATTGGATATGTGATTTCTTTAGTAGATGGATTTGCTTAGAAGAAGCTCTCTATACCAAAGAAATCACAAGTTTAATATTAAAAAATCACGTGATAGAGATGTTCTCAGAGTTTCAGAGAGACAAGTTTCAGTTTTATGTAAGGAAAAATTCCAAACAATCCAGGCTTCTCCAAAGTGGAACAGGTGGTCAAGGAGGCAGCGGGCTCCCCAATACCAGAAAGCTTCAAATGGAAACTGGATGATCCCTTGTAAAGGAAGTGCTAAAGAGGATTCCTGTGCAAGTCCAGGCTGGAGTAAATGACCTCTAAGGTTCTTTCCAAAGACCTCTGAGAGTCTGAGATTGTTGAGATTCTAGTTTTCTTATCAGTGTAAGTTTCAGTGCTGTGGATTTCTTATATGGAAAAACAGAAGGGGAGAGACAGAGACAGAGGCAGAGGTAGACAGAAACAGAGAGAGACAGAGACAGAGACAGAGGCAGAGGTAGACAGAAACAGAGAGAGAGAGAGAGAGAGAGAGAAGAGAGAGAGAGAGAGAGAGAGAGAGAGAGAGAGAGAGAGAGAGAGAGAGAGAGACGGACAGAGAGACAGAGACAGAGAGAGACAGAGACAGAGGTAGACAGAAACAGAGAGAAAGACAGACACAGACACAGACACAGACACAGAGACACAGAGACAGACAGAGACAGACACAGACACAGACACAGAGACAGACAGAGACAGAGACAGACAGAAACAGAGAGAGACAGAGATAGAGACAGAGGCAGAGGCAGAGGTAGACAGAAACAGAGAGAGACAGAGACAGAGGTAGACAGAAACAGAGAGAGAGAGAGAGAGAGAAGAGAGAGAGAGAGAGAGAGACAGAGAGAGAGAGAGACAGAGAGAGACAGAGACACAGAGACAGAGACAGAGACAGAAACAGAGAGAGACAGAGAGAGACAGAGACAGAGACAGAGACAGAAACAGAGACAGAGGCAGAGGCAGAGGCAGAGGTAGACAGAAACAGAGACAGACAGACAGACAGACAGACAGAGACAGAAGCAGACAGAAACAGAGTCAGAGAGAGATAGAGAGAGTGATAGAGACAGAGATAGAGACAGAGAGATGCTAGATAAAGATGGACAGATGATTGACAGAGATAGATTGATTGATTGATCACATAGTGCCTTGTTAGGCACTTAATAAGCTCTTGTTGATTTATTTAAATACCCCCAAAAAGAGTTTACTTTCTCCCAGTGGTAACAGGATACCCATAGAATTTAATGAGTAGAGTTAGTACTGTGATGTAGGAAAATAAGTTGCTCATCTGGTGTGCTAGTAAATCTTTAACAAAGAGCTGTCTAAAAAGCATGGCACTTTTAAATTTAACCTACATTATTCACATTTTCTCCATCACTTATTCAGTCTAGACAATCAACAAAACAATAAATCAGCTTCTGATTTTTAGCACTTGCTAATTTCCCAGGTGTAGATGCTCACAGGGAAATTTTAACAATCAACTCTGGAGCAGAGAGGAGCTAGATCTAGCACTTGTTGGGAGATGCTCCTCATTCGTAATCTTATTCCAGAAAATACACATTCATAGGATTTGGGGAGTGGGGGAGGAGATACAGAAAGATACAAAATAGGGCACTGGCATTTGCAAAGGGGATCACTAGGTCCCAGTCAATCATTCAATAAACATTTATTAAGTACTTACCATATGTCAGACACTGAGGATTCTGGGAATACAAAACAGACCAAAGATAGTCTCCCAGCTTACAATCTAATGGGGGAGAAAACAAGAAAACCATTGGGTACAGACAAGTTATATAGAGAATAAATAGGAAGTAATTGAGGAAAGACACTAGAATTAAGAGGGGTTGGGAAAGGCTTCCTGTGCAAGATGGGATTTTAGTTGGAAATAAAGGAAGCCAGACAGGTCACTAGACAGAGTTGAAGAGGGAGGACATTCCAGGCATGAAGGACAACCAGTGGAAATACCCAGATAGTGTCTTGTTCCTGGAACAGTCAGGAGGTCAGTGTCATGAATCAGAGAGTGTGTGGTAAGGAGTAAGAAGACTGGAAAGGTAGGATGGGTATAGGTTATGCAGGGCTTTGAAGGACAAACAAAACATTTGGTCCTGGGTTCAAGAGATCAATATATTGGTGTGGGTGGCCATCTTTCAGATGTGGCCTATGGGGTACCAAGAAGACCACCTGTTCCCTATCCAGCTGCTCTGGGACCTTTTTGTCCTATCCATCATTAAGGTCATTCTGGGCTTACAACATTATCAAATCTCAGAACTGAAGGAGTATTATAAATCCAATCACTCACAAGAGTTAATTCTGTGGCATCTTAGATGAATGGTCCTCTGGATTGTGATGGAATACTTCCATCAATGGGGATCCAGATTCACCATGAATACAGTTTACGATTTGAAAATTCTCATTATAAAGTTCTTCCTTACATTGATTTATTTCCCTGTAATTTCTTCCCATTGGTCTTGGCCCTTGGAGCCAGATACTTGACACTTACTACTTGTGTGACTCTTGACAAGTTATTTACCTCCAACTGCCTCAAAAAAAAAGTCAATTATCATGTCTTCCCTAAATTATCTATTGTCCAATCTAAATGTTACCAATTTCCTCACTGCTGCTCCTGGGAACTCTGTCCAGTTTAATATTTCTCTTAAAAGGATTGGTAATAATTCCCAATATGATTGAGTAATGCGACCAAGATTGTGTTAGTTTTTGAATAGCTGAATCCTCCGTTTAGATATGGTCAGTATACTCTGAGAGGTCATTAAAGACATTGACCTTGGAGTCAGAGAGTCCTGCACTTGAAATTCACATCTGGCACTTCCCAGGTTCTAATTTCTAATATGTACAATAAGGGCAAATAACACCTTTAGTGCCCAGAACAATGCCTGGTGCAGCAGAAACTTAATAAATGATGACTGATTGAAAAGGGGTATTGTACCAGCTGAGATCAGAGAACAGAGATTTACAACAGGAAGGCATCCTAAAGGTCATTTAGTCCAATATTTTACAGATAAACTGTAATTAGATAGCTCGTTTAGGTAGTCAGGATTTTGAACCTAGGAACTCTGGATTGCCTAGGAAGGTAGAAACTGTGTCTTCTCCTTCAGTAGGGAGAAAACTCAATAATGATTTCTAAGGTCTCTTCCTTTTTCTAAAATTCCATAAACACTAGTGGGCTTGTCTCCCAGGCTCTGAGGCAGTCTGCCCAAACTTGCTAACGTATTCCCTTTATCCCATTAGGAAGAAACCAAACCTTGGAGTGCGTTTTGTTCACCACCATTAGAATCCTTTCTCCATAGACCCCTTACTACTATTCTTACAATACCTTGTGCCTTTCCTCAATAGATTATCTCCTATTTTTTTTTTAGCCATATAAAATTTATTTCCATGTAACTATATTGGGGAGGAAAGCAAAAAAAAAGTAGAGAAATTTATACCTCATTTTGTACCAGAGTACATTTTGTACCTCTCTCTCTGGAGGTAGATAGCATTTTCTCACCATGAGTACCTTAGAATTGTTTTGGATCATTGTGTTGATCAGAGCCTTTCACAGTTGGTCATCAGTATAACATTGCTCTTACTTTGCACAATGATCTTCAATTCTGCTACTTCAATTTTCACCAAAGTTCATACAAGTCTCACCATATTTTATTTTTTTCTGAAACTATGCCCCTCATCATTTTTTATAACATATTAGTTTCCATTACAATCATATGCCACAATTTGTTTAGCCATTCCCCAGTTGATGAGCATCTCTTCAATTTCCAATTCTTTGCTACCACAAAAAGAGCTGCTATATGTGACAAATGTGAGCATACATACATACATACATACAATAGAGAATACATTTAACATATATTGGATTACTTGCTGTCTAAGAGAGGGGTTTGGGGGAAGGGAAGGAGAATCATTTGGAACACAAAAGTTTTGTGAGGGTGAATGTTCAAAACTATCTTTGCATATATTTTGAAAATAAAAAGTTATTTAATGTTTAAAAAAGAGCTGCTATAAATATTTTTGTACATATAGGTTCTTTCTATTTTTCTTTGATTTCTTTGGGATACAGACAGTATGCTGGGTTAAATGGTATGTACAGTTTTATAGACCTTTTGGACATAGTTTCAGATTGTTCTCCAGAATGGTTCACTAGTTCACTGGTGTACAGAGAGCTCATTAATGATGTACCTATTTTCTCACATACCCTCCAGCATTTGTCATTTCTGATAGATGTGAGGTGGTACCTCAAAATTGTTTTAATTGGCCTTTTTCTAGTCAATAGAGACTTCAAGCATTTTTTCATGTGACTAGAAATAGTTTTAATGTCTTCATCTGAAAACTGCCTGCTCATATCCTTTGAGTATTTATCAACTGATGAATGGCTATTATTTTTATAAATTTGACTCAATTCTCTATATATTTGAGAATAAAAGCCTTTGTCAGAGAAACTAACTGTAATATTTTCTGATGTTACTTCATTATTTATACTTTTTTAACAAAATATAATTTCCCTGTTCTATTTTTGCTTTTGCTTTGTGTGAAATTATGATTGCTACCTCTGACTTTTTTACTTTAGTTAAAGCATAATAGATCTTGACCCAGCCCTTCATTTTAACTTTATGTGTGGCTTTCTGTTTCAAATGTGTCTCTTATACATAATACATGTATGTATATATATCTTCTTCCTTCTTTGAACCAATTCTGATGAAAATGAGGTTCAAGCATTATCTGTCCCTCTTCTGTGTACTATTTACTTTTATACTTTTTATAGTACTAAATTTCCCCATTCAATTTATTGAGTCCTTTATGATTAATCTTTTATGTTTCTCTTTTTAATGCTTCTCTTGAGTCTTTATTTGAATGATATATTTCATCCAAAATGCCTGGAAGTTCTCTTTTTCATTAAATATCTAGTTTTTCCCCTGAAGGATTATATTCTGTTTTGCTGGTAGGTGATTCTTGGTTGTAATTCTAGCTCCTTTGCTTTCCAAAATATCATACCCCAAGTCCTCTGATCCTTTATCATGGAAGCTACTAAGTCTTGTATCAACCTGACTGTAGTTCCATGATATTTGAATTGTTTCTTTCTGGCTATTTGCAATATTTTCTCCTTTACCTGGGAGCTATGGAATTTGGTTATAATATTCCTGAAAGGTTTCACTTGGGGATCTCTTTTAGGAGGTGATCAATGGATTCTTTCAATTTTTATTTTATCCCACTGAGCTAAAATATCAGGCCAATTTTTCTTGATAATTTCTTGAACTATGATGTGTAGGCTCTTTGATCATCTCGATCAATCAGATAGTCTAATAATTTTTAAACTACTTCTCCTCCAAATATTTTCTAGGTCAGTTGTTTTTCCAATGAGATATTTTCCAATTCCTTTATTTTTTCATGCTTTTGACCTTGTTCTATTGTTTCTTCACATCTCATAATCATTAATTTCCACTTCCCCAATTCTAATTTTTAAGAAATTATTTTCTTCAGTGAGCTTTCATACTTGTTCCCCCACTTGGCCAATTTGTTTTTTAAGGAGTTCTTTTCTTCAGTAAAATTTTTTACCTCCTTTTCCATTTGGTCTATTCTGTTTTTTAGAGAGTTTTTTCCTTCAGTGAATGTTTGGGCTTTTTTTTGTCATTAGGCCAATTCTGATTTTTAGGTGTTCTATTCTTTAATATTTTTGTGCTTTTTTTTTTTACCAAGCTGTTAATTTCTTTCATAATTTTCTTGTATCATTCTCATTTCTTTCTCCAATTTTCCCCCTCTCACTCTTATCTCTTTTTTTAACTCTTCCAGGAATTTTTCTTGGACTTGGGTTCAATTAGCATTTTTCTTTGCGGCTTGTTTAAAATAGCTTTTCCCACATTGTCTTTTTTCTAATTTTATGTCTTAGTTTTTCCTGAGACCATCATAGCTTTTTTATTGTTCATTTTTCCAGCCTAATTTTTGACTTTAATATTTATGTTAAAGGTGGGTTCTGCTCCCTTGGGGGGTGGGAAAGCACTGTCCCAACCTTCACCTTTTTTTGTGCTGCTGTTTTCAGAGCTAGTTCTAAAAGTCTGCAATTTTTTGAGGCTTCCAAGGCAGTGCGATCTGGGGAGAGGTCTGGTCACAGCTCTCTTGTTCTATATTCTGGTTTTTATTTAGGAAGGGCCACTGCTACCTTGAAGCTGAAACAACTAGTGCTCCTTTTGGCTCTGAAACTGAATCCAGAACTGCTCATGAGCAGCAGAGTTGCTCTATCAGTACCAGTGCCCTCAAAAGGTTGCCTCTAACCTTTTTCTGTCCAACTCTCCTACCATTTCTGGGCTGAGAGCTCCCAAAGCTACTGTTGCTGTTGCAGCTTCAAGGCCCATGTGGTGTTCCTGCCATGCTCTGGACCTGTACTCACCTTGCTATTAGAGGTCATTTTTATAGACCTCCTAAATTTTCTTAGGCTAAAAAAATGTCTCCCTCTGATCTTTTTTAGGTTCTGCCACTTCAGAATTTGATTTTTAGGCATTATTTTAAAGTGATTTGGAACAGAATATTGTGAGAATTTGCTGGCTTGTATTCTGTTATCTTTGATTACTTTCTAATTATCCATTTATAACTTGTTTATACATAGTTGTTTGCTTGCTGTCTTCCGTTTTAGATTGTGAGCTCCTTAAAGACGGAATGTCTTTTTTCTTTATATATCTACTCCTTGGCACAGGATCAGGCATATAGTAGGCACTTCATATTATTATTTTAACAACCATATTATTATTTTAAAATTTTTTCCATCAATTTTTTAAACTTTGACAAGCAACAAAATAATAAATCAAGTCTTAAATTGTAGCCTTTGCTGAAAATTTAACAATCACTAGTTAGAGCTGGTGTTAGTACGTACATACATACATACATAAACATACATACCTATACATAAGCAGAAATCCCCTGTACAACAAACATTCTACTGGGTAAAACAAAAACAAAACAAACAAACAAACAAAAAACCTTGACTAAACCTGAAGCCAGAAGATTATACTTTGACTCTGCTTTTACTCCATCATACTATGTCATATGCCCTTGGACAAGTCAGTCTCCTGATCTGAGGTTCCATGTGTGTTAAATAAGAAGGTTAAATTAAATGACCTTTAAAAACTTTCTTTTTAAAATTTTTCCCTCCCTCCCCCAAAAGAAAAAGGAAATAATTGCAATAAATAGAGTTAAGCAAAACAAATCCCCACATTGGTCATGTCCAAAAATGTGTGTGTTCTTCTGCATTTTCACCTCTCTGTAAGAAAGCAGGGAGCTCTCCCTCATCAGTTGGTCATCATGTCAAACAGAATGTAAAGTCTATGCTCCTATACCTGCCAAATGGTCATCCAGTTTTTCCTAGCTTGGGAACCCATTAGCCCAGAAGGAATCCAGTGCACTTTTGGAGAGTTCTAATTGTTTGGGAGGTTCTTCTTTTGATTAAGCCTAAATCTGTCTCTCTAGAACTTATACTCAGAGACCCTGAGTAGTTCTACTGTTTGTGACCACACAGAACAACTCTTCCTTTAAAGTCTTTATCTATCCATCCAAGTCTTCTCTTCATGTTAAACAACCTCAGTTCCTTCCATTGATCCTCACATGAACCGATGAAAAGCGTTTCTCCATCCTGACAGTATGTTTTTCACCTTATCAATGCCCTTCCTAAAATGTGGTACTCAGAACTCCATCCAGTACTTCAAACATAATCAGAAAAATATATGGAATGTAGAACTATGGCTTTCATCATTCAAGGAAGGAAGAAAAGAAAGGATCCTTTTATCAGAAAAGCAAAATAAAAAGATTAAGACCTATGACATTTTTAGGCCAATGGTTATAATACTAGATTAATTTTTTCCAAGCCTGAATTTGTAGCTGCTTTTTCCTTTAACAACCCCTCCACCAAAAACAAAACAAAACCAAAAAAAAAAAATGGACTTCTTACAAGGAGAAGGGTTCTTCACACAAATATGTGATGTTCACGTAAATATGTACTATTCTGAACAAAACAGTCTTGCTGACAGAGATGGTCCAGGTCCAATAATGTGTTTCTTATTCTGCCTATTAATCCATTATCTCAACAACTTCTAAATCTGCCAACTTGCACCGTTGTCTAGCCTTGTGGGTCCCTCTTGTCTGCAAGAACTGTATGAGAGATTTTGTACTTTAGGTAGGGCAATTAGCTTCTCAAAACCTTAGTTTCCTCATCTGTAAAATGGGAATAATGGTAACTGTGTAATATAGTATCATAAGAACAGAGCCCCAGAAGAGACCTCAGATGATCTAAATCCAACCCCTTCTAGTCCACCTGGTCCAACCCCTTTCATTTTACAGATCAGGAAACTGAGTGACAGAGGAAGAGATGTCCAGAGGCACAAAGGTGATAATGGGAGATCCAGGTTCAATCCTGGGTCCTTTACCTCCACATTGAATGCTCCGGCACTATACTTCACTGTAAGCCTCAGGGTGATGGGCGTGAGTCACCATCCTGCCCTGGCTAGAAGGCAGCAGCCACTCATGGACCGGGTCCCAAGATGACTGGCACAGGAGCCATGACCGGCTCTGTTCTTTGGACCTGAGCCAATTTGGCCCTTCTCGGGGATCCCTTACACGGTCTATGACTCCTGGGGACTCATGAGCTTACTGCGGGTTTAATGCCGACACCCCACTGACTTTGGCTGTACTCCAGCCCAGAACTCCCAAGCTCAAGCGATGGATGCACCAGCCTCCACTTCCCCAGCAACATAGACGGACGGCATTTGTGCAGCCCCATGCCCAGCTAAACTATAAATTTCTCTACTAATGTTCATTATTCTTTTTCCAGCTGACAGAAGACGAGTCTTCAAGAAGCCAGGTTATATCAGTCTCCTGGAACCTGGACCTGAAGGCAGTTTGGCCCTTGTACTATTTTCTTTCTTTTTAACATACAGACTTTCTGCAAATCCTCTCTACAAGATGAGGAAACCAGATGTTAGCTTTCTCCTTTCGGCCCCTTAACATAACTTCTCTATTCCCCAGCCTCCAGTCTGCCCTCAGCATAGGTCAAAATGCCTTCCCTGACATCTGATTCCTCATCCTTTTCCACTCCAGCCCCAGAGGAGGCAGAAAGTCCAGGGAGCTGCTGACCCCCTTGTGCTTGCTCCATGGACCTAAGGGTCAGTTTGCCCAGTTAACGAGTCTTAAGGGCTAAGAGTCTCAAGGAGGAGATCTTGGGAAGAGACTCAGGTCTGGCAGCAGGGGTTCCTAGTTCCCAGACAAAGACTTGTTCTCAAGCTTGGAGGAGATGATTGTCTGGATATGTGAGTAGGAGTTGTTCTCAACAAAATTGTCCTCCAGATTTGCCTTTTTTCCCCTACTTTCCTATTCTGTGTTCTATCTTCCTCTTCATAGCCCTTGAGGAAAAAGAGCTGACAGATTTACTCATACTAAGATGTTAACGACTCTATTCAGTGGGGTCTGTAAGAGTAGCTGGGGAAGAACCATACTTATCCAAAGGAATAAAGTTCTAACGATGGTATTTTAGACATTAATGGAGGTATCA
The DNA here is from genome assembly GCF_016432865.1 of Antechinus flavipes. Lineage (NCBI taxonomy): Eukaryota > Metazoa > Chordata > Mammalia > Dasyuromorphia > Dasyuridae > Antechinus > Antechinus flavipes. Next base: position 541,370,355 of record NC_067399.1, read on the forward strand.
TGCTTTTGGGAGGAAGGAGTCTTGCTGCTGCCTGCTAACTGTAGTAATTAGTTCCTACTCTGTCCATATTTAAAACCAGCCTAGTCTATGGAGCTTTGTGGGCTCTATGAGCATCCATGGGCTACTGTGTCTGTGTCTTTGCCATCTCTTTCTCTCTGAATGGCCAGGAACATGACACCCTCCATCTCCAGGGTCCAGTATAGGTCACTGAGATCTGTACGCTTGTTTTGCTGGAAAGACTTCTCCTTTGGCAAGGGGGAGAATACATTTTTGAGGTGAGATGTTGTATAACAGCCTGGATTGGAAAATATAAAAACCATGTTGGCGCCAAAAGCCAAAGCCAAGAATTAGGAGGGAACTTCTGGGCCCTTCCTTTGATGTCCTGCTTTTTTTTACACTCATAGGACACTGAGGATATTAGGGACAACCAAGGAAAACACCCACTGGAACCTTTCAAATATGGTTTTATTAACAAAATTATCTTTAGATTGTTGACGAGTTTTTCCATGACATGGAAAGGTCATGGAGAAATGACCCTTAAGTGGAAAAATGAGCTCCCTTTCCTAATGGTCATGATGTTTTTGCCTCATTTTCATAGTTTTCTTTGCTTCTTCTTTGGGGATACACAAATACCGAGACAGTTGCCCTCTGGGAATATGTGTCCTTGTGACTCAGTATATCTGAGTGATGGTAGCCATGACTCCAGGCTGTGACTGTGTGGATGAGGGGTCTGTGCTTAGGCCTATCTCTATTTACAAGTTTCTTTTTATTTTTTTTCATTGTAAAAACCTTACATTCTCTTCTAATACCACACAACAGATATACAGATGAACCCGGAGGCAGGCAACAAATAAAAACCATGGTCATATATGCAGTTGCATACACATGTGTATCATCACAGCAACACACCCTTACATGCATGCACACAGAAGGATGGATTCGGAATTCTGTGTTGAATCATAGAATGTGTAGAGCTAAAAAGTTCCTTTGAGATCTCTTCCAGTTTTCTCTTTTTTGTAGATAAAGAAACAGAGACCTAGTGAAAGGGAGAGACTTGCTGAGTAGTGCATGACTTCCCTTTTGTGTGTGATTTCCTCCATTAAGTTATAAATCCTTGAGGGCAGGGGCTGTCTTTTTCATATTTGTATTTCTAACACTTAATGCAGTGTCTGGCATATAGTAGGTGCTTAATAAATGCATATTGTCTAACTCTGTGTGTGTATAAATATCACTATCTAAATTTGATCAATGTGGCTACTTCTACCAGAATATCATAGAATCAGAGCAGTAGAGCTGGAAGGGACCTCAAAGGCCCTTCACTTTACAGATTAGGATAAAGTTTTATAAAATAAAGTTATTCTAAACTCAACTCATCTGAGTTTCACAGTTTATGCTTTTGGTGATACAAATCACAATCCTTCCATAACTTTGAAAGGTAAGCTATTTGAAAGTAGCTTTTAATTATTTGTAGTGGTATTTTCCAATACCCACCACAAAGACTAGTACATAACAGATGCTTTAAAAAAAAAAAAAGCTGATTGATTATAGTCTTTGAAAGTTGCCCTAACAAAGTGGGAAAACATCTTCAGAGTTAAAGGTTCTGATAAAGGCCTCATTTCCAAAATATATAGAGAACTGACTCAAATTTATAAAAAATCAAGCCATTCTCCAATTGATAAATGGTCAAAGGATATGAATAGACAATTTTCAGAGGATGAAATTGAAACTATTACCACTCATATGAAAGAGTGTTCCAAATCATTATTGATCAGAGAAATGCAAATTAAGACAACTCTGAGATACCACTACACACCTGTTAGATTGGCTAAGATGACAGGAAAAAATAATGATGAATGTTGGAGGGGATGCAGGAAAACGGGGACACTGGTGCATTGTTGGTGGAGTTGTGAACGAATCCAACCATTCTGGAGAGCAGTCTGGAATTATGCCCAAAAAATTATCAAATTGTGCATACCCTTTGATCCAGCAGTGTTTCTATTGGGCTTATATCCCAAAGAGATACTAAAGAAGGGAAAGGGACCTGTATGGGCCAAAATGTTTGTAGCAGCCCTGTTTGTAGTGGCTAGAAACTGGGAAATGAATGGATACCCATCAATTGGAGAATGGCTGGGTAAATTGTGGTATATGAATGTTATGGAATATTATTGTTCTGTAAGAAATGACCAGCAGGATGTATACAGAGAGGCTTGGCGAGATTTATATGAACTGATGCTAAGTGAAATGAGCAGGACCAGGAGATCATTATACACTTCAACAAGATATTGTATGAGGGTGTATTCTGATGGAAGTGGATTTCTTTGACAAAGAGACCTAACTCAGTTTCAATTGATAAATGATGGACAGAAGCAGCTACACCCAAAGAAAGAACACTGGGAAATGAATGTGAACTATTTGCATTTTTGTTTTTCTTTCCGGGTTATTTTCACCTTCTGAATCCAATTCTCCCTGTGCAACAAGAGAACTGTTCAGTTCTGCAAACATATATTGTATCTAGGATATACTGCAACATATCTAACATATATAGGACTGCTTGCCATCTGGGGGAGGGGGTGGAAGGAGGGAGGGGAAAAATCAGAACAGAAGCGAGTGCAAGGGATAATGTTGTAAAAAAAATTACCTGGCATGGGTTCTGTCAATATAAAGTTATTATAAAAGAAAAGAAAAGAAAAAGAAAAAAAAAAGAAAGTTGCTCTAGCTGAAATGTGGCGGCTAGGTCATATAGGAGATAGAGTGCTGGGATGGAAATCAAAAAGGTTTATCTTTCTGCATTCAAACCTCAAGATATTTACCAGCTATATGATCCTGGACAAGTCACTTAACTCTGTTTGCCTTTGTTTCCTCATCTATAAAATGAGCCAAAGAAGGAAATGGCAAACCATTCCAGTATCTTTCCCAAGAAAATCCCAAATGGAGCCATGACGAGTTAGACACAACTGAAAAACAACTGAATTACTTGCTTTGAAACTGCTAGCTGGAAATATTCCTCTTCTTGCAGCCAACTCAGGAGTGAGACTCTCCAAATAAGCTAGGCAGGTCCTGGGACAACAAATGCATCGTCTATCACTAGACCCACAGTTGAAGGCTTCTTAACTTGAAGCAATAGAGACTATCACAATTTTGCTCACTCTTATAAAACTCTGGAGACTCTAGGATCATTTCCATACAGTGAGGAGTTATCAGAACTTTATTGGAAGGCAATATGTTTCTTTACATATAAAGACCTTCACATTCCCCTTAACTATATTTTGAATTCAATAGTATTTTTTCCAGTTACATGTAAAGTTAGTTTTCAACATTCTTTTTTATAAGATTTTGAATTCCAATTTTTTTTCTCGCTTTCTTCCTTTCTCACTCCTCCCTGAGACAGTAAACAATCTGATAAAGGTTATACATGTCCCACAACTGACTTGATGAAATTATAGTGTTTTCAGACTTGGAGTGGCCCCATTTGCAGGATGTAAGGATCATATAACACAGATCCTGAGACAAAAGGAAATACCTCTTTCAGACTTAGAGTGGCCATGTTTGCATGTGAAAAGATCCAAGAATGCAGTTGAGCACAGATGATGGACTCCTTAATCACCATCTTTGCATGGCTGCCTTTTCTCTGCTCAAGTCAATAAAGTATTTATAAAGCAAGCATGGACTACGTGCCAGACACTGTGCTAAGTCTTGAGAATACAGACACACTCCCTATCTTTAAGGAACTCACAATCTAATGCTGCAAACAACTATTTAAAAATAAGATAGGTATAGGATAAATGAATTATGCGGCAAATATGAGAGTCAGAATTGAGTTGAGAAGAGAATCAGCAATAGAAGAACTCAGTTCTTGGGGCAAAGCATGTGGGCATTGTAGACAAGCATTTGTATGCAGTCTGATAAGGGTATTTAAGGATACTGGGTTTTGGACCCCAACCTTTGGAATGGATGGAAGAGGGAGGGCAGAATTCTGTATGATTTAGATACTATACTTCTAACAGAGAAAAGACAGCACTAGTTTTTGGCATTTTTTTTTAATTAAAGCTTTTTATTTCCAAAACATATGCACAGATAATTTTCAACATTTACCCTTGCAAAATCTTGTGGGTTTTTTTTCTCCCTCTCTCTCCCCTAGATGGCAAGTTATCTAATATATGTTAAAGTTGTGCGATTTTCTATACATATTTCCATAATTATCATGGACAGCACTAGTTTTGAAAGTTGCTTTGTATTTCCAAGTTCAAGAGTTCCAAAGTCTCTATATCCAAAGGGCTATCAAACTGCACAACCTTTGATCCAGCAGTGTCTCTACTAAAGAGACCTAAAGAGATCATAAAAAAAGGAAAAGGACCAATGTGTGCAAAAATGTTTGTGGCAGCTCTCTTTGTAATGGCAAGGAATTGGCAACTGAGTGGATGCCCATCAGTTGGAGAATGATTGAATAAGTTATGGGGTGTGTGTATGTATGTATGCATGCATATATATATATACATATATATATGTTATGGAATATTATTGTTCTATAAGAAATGCTCAGAAAGATGATTTCAGAGAGGCCTGGAGAGACTTACAGGAACTAATGCTAAATGAAGCGAGTAGAACCAAGAGAACACTGTATATAGCAACTACAAGATTATATGATGATCAACTCTAATGGATGTGGCTCTTTTCAAAAATGAAGTGATTCAGGCCAGTTCCAATCGACTTGTGATGGAGAAAGGCATCTGAATTCAGAAAGAAGCGTGTTGGGACTGAATGCATTTTCACCTTTTGTTATTATTGCTGTTTGCTTGCTTTTTTTTTCTTTCTCATTTTTTCCCTTTTTGATTTGATTTTTCTTGTGCAGGATGATAAATGTAGAAACATATATATATATGAATTGTACATCTTTCACATATATTGGATTACTTGCTGTATAGGGAAGGAGTGGAGGGAAATGAGGGAGAAAAATTTGGAACACAAAGTTTTGCAAGAATAAATGTTGAAAACTATCTTTGTATATATTTTGAAAATTAAAAGCTATTATTAAAAATAATAATAAAATTAAAAGCTTTTTTTTAAAAAAAAAAGAGTTCCAGAGTCTTGAGAGTTCTAACCATTGGATCTTTGAGAGAAAAGATTCCTTTTTTCATTTAGTTTCTTGAGAAAGAGACAATCCACATGGTTCTTACACAATGTTTATTAAGTACTGAAGTAGGTGACAGGGATAGAGTTAATGGGTCTGGAGTCGAAGTTGTTCAGCTCAGCTCTCTGTGACCCTATATGGAATTTTCTTGATAAAGATGTTAGAATGGTCTGCCATCTCCTTCTCCAGCTCATTTTATAGATGAGGAAACTGAGGCAAGCAAGGTAAAGTGACTTGGTGACAGTCACACAGTTAGGAAATGTCTGAGGCCGGATTTGAACTAAGGAAAATGAGTCCTCCTGATTCTAGGCCTGGCATTCTATCCCCTTCCTCACCTAACTGCTCTGAGTTAAAATTCAACCTCAGACCCTAGGTGACCCTGGGCAGAACACAATCTCTGTCACCTTCTCAACTTTAAAATGGGCACATTTCCTGGAGTTGTAATTATAAGATATATATATGTATGTAATATTATAATATAATCTATTATAGTTTCCTGAGAAAGAAAAACAACTTTATGGGAATGTATTTTGAATGCTGTTCATTCAGCTCATACTTGTACTCTCTGACCCATTCACAAGGTTCAGATCTCTTGGCTTGCCAGGGCCTAATTTGGACTTTCTTGGTCCTTTCGATGTCTTTCTGGAAGTTGTAGGTCTAATCCTTGGAGAAGCAGCAATGTTTCAGTCACTACCCCTCCCCTCATTCCAACACACAATCACCCTGGGCAGTCAACCTCAGGATCTCTCCATCTGTCAAACAAGTAAAATTCTAGAAGATTCTAGAGAGATTCAGAGAAGAGGATGAAGTTAATAACTGATTTCTTCTGCTTCTGCTTCCTTCTCCTCTTCCTTCACCTCCTCCCTCTCCTTTTCCTGCTCTTCCTCCTCCTTCTCCTCCTTTTCTTCTCCTCCTCTTCCTCCTCCTCCTTCTCCTCCTCCTCCTTCTCCTCCTTTTCTTCTCCTCCTCTTCCTCCTCCTCCTCTTCTTCTTCTTCTTCTTCTTCTTCTTCTTCTTCTTCTTCTTCTTCTTCTTCTTCTTCCTCTTCTTCTTCTTCTTCTTCCTCTTCTTCTTCTTCTCTTCTTCTTCTTCTTCTTCCTCTCTTCTTCTTCTTCTTCTTCTTCTTCTTCTTCTTCTTCTTCTTTCTTCCTCTTCCTCTTCTTCTTTCTTCTTTTTGCAATTGGGATTAGGGGACTAGTCCAGCATAAATTAAGTTAAACATCTAAGGCTGAATTTGAACTCAGGTCCTCCTGACTTGAGGGATGTTCCACCTAAATCCTGAGCTATTTCTTAGTCCAGAATGGATGATTCTGTGGTCAATTATCTTCAAAGGGACCCCTGTCACTGGGACCTATGAAGAGTTCCTGCATCTTCTCAATAAGGAACATGTCCTTCAGTATATGTCCCACAGACAGGGCCCAGGACATGTGGTCACCTCCATGAAACGTGCCCCAGTTCAGTAGATCAAGGAGTTCCTCCTGCTCATCCCCATTACACTACATTTTTCTTCTATGAGATATTCTTTAACTAGTAGAGCAGAAGATTCTGGAGGGGTCAGGGAAGAAGATGAAGCTAATAACTGATTTCATCTAAGATTATGGCCTAAAGGTTAAGGAAACTCCAAGATGGTGAATCTGGGTAATTGGAAAAATCTCACACACTTGACAGAGATAGGGTAGGTTTTAGGAGAAACACAATGAGTTTTCTTTTAGAGATATTGAACAAGAGATGTCTGTGGGATATTTTAAATGTTTTATAGGGAATTGGTGATGTGGGTGGGACTGGAGCTTAGGGGAGAGACTAACAGTGGTTATATTGATATATTGATATAGGAGCCATAAAGTCACCAAAGTGAGAGTATATAGAGAAAAGGATGCCCAAGTTAGAGGCTGGTGATAAACCAGCAAAAGAGACTAGCAAGGTAAAGTTATTATACATATAGGAGAATGAAAACCAAAGACTGTTTAGGGGGAGATAAAGAAGGTGTCAACAGTATAAAATGCAAAAAAAAATGAGAACAGAGAAAAGGTCACCAAACCTTGAAAATAAAAATTTGCATATAACTTTGGAGAGCAGTTTCAATTTAATTATGAGATGGGAAACCAAATTATAAAAAGGGTAGTGTAGTGAGTGAGGAGATACAGATCATAGACAGTTTTTAAAAGGAGCTTGGCTCTGAGAGTGAAGATAAAAATAAAGCACTCTCTTGTGAAAATGGCAAGGGCAAATGAGTTTTATAAGGATGGGGGAATTTTTAGGTAACAAGGAACCTTAGACAGGAAGATACTATGGATTGTGCGATGGTGCAGATTGAGGCAATCTGCTGGAGGAGACTGAAGGGTATGAGATCAAGGGTGCATGGAGAGGGATTGGCCTTGGTGAAAGAAAAAGTCACCTCTTCATTAAAGAGTGGATAGAGAAAAAGAAGAGAGAATAGGAAGTGATGTCAGAATTATGAGATATAAAGGAGGGGAAAGGGAACTTACCAAGAATAGTCTCTATTCTTCCAGTAAATTATGAGGGGGCATCACCATCTAAGAGGGTGAGAACAGGAGGCCTAAGAAGAAAAGAAATGGTTTGAAACAGTAATTTTGGGAAAATGTAGAGAATCAATCAGGGAGAAATAAAAGTATTGCCTTTTTTGCTGCAATATCACTCTCACTTATTTGCCATTTCGCCACCCAGAAGATGGTGAACATTTTGGTTTATGAGTGTGATAACAAACATTTATATGAGGCCCTCAAAACATTTTGCCTCAAAGTGACATGATATAGAAAGAATTACATCTAAGGGTTATCAATCCCATTTTACAGATGGGGAAACTAAAGTTCAGAGGATTTAAATGTATTGCTCAGGGTAACAGAGATAAGGTGTGTGTGTGAGACAGGATTTGTCTACCAAGTGTCTACTGCTCTCTCTACCAATCTGCTGAGACCCATGAAGAATCCTCCAGCACCTGAGTTTCCAAAGTAACCTTCCTAGAATTGGCCGTCAGGACTTCTAACTCTGAAGGGTGCGCTGGTACCCTTGGTGGATCCCAGTGGTCGCTGTGTGGGTAGAAGAAGGCTTTCCCTGGAACAAGGGAGGCTTCTCACCCTCACAGCTTTCCACAGCTCTGGCCCATAAAATGCCCACGCATGTTTGGGAGCAGGACTGTTAGAGAGGGCAGTTGCTCTGGGCACCACCCCAGGCCCCACCTCAACACCATAAATTCTCCTGCTCCAGCAAAAACAATCTCACCGCCCGAGCCACCTGGGGCTCCCCAGGGGGAAACTGCCTGGAAAAAAGGACATGGAACTTGGAGGGGAGGAGCAGAGCCGCCCAGAAAGATGGAGAATACTCTGTGTCCTGAATATGATAACCAACATTTACATACGGTTCTATGGTGAAGGAGGTGCAGCTGTTATCAATTGTAAAGAAAGGGAAATGGAAACTGAGAATTTAAATGACTTGTCCAAGATCACAGAGGTACAATGTCTGGGGCAGGATTTGAACTCAAATGACTCCAAATGCAGTATTCTATCCCCCTAGATGAATAGATAAATATGGCAAGTGCCCCCATAATCATACTACAGTAAAATATACTACAAAAATCATTCTCCTCCTGAAATCTCATTGTTGGGAGAATTCCCTTCATGAACACAGATCACAAACCCTTCATGTTCTAGTGGATGGCTTTTGTAAATTGCTGTGGCCAAAAATTTTCATCACTTGGTAGCTAAGTGATGAGATAACTCACATTTACTTTGTTGTTCACAAAGCACTTTCTTTACAACAACCTTGTGAGAGAAAGGTAGCTCAAGTGTGATTATGCCCATTATACAGATAAGAAAACTGAGGCTGAAAGGTTTTAATAACTTGCCCATGATCACACAGCTAGTAAGTACCAGAGCCAGAATTCAAACTTGAATCTTCTGGCTCCAGTGTGAACGTGGGAAGACCAAAATAATAAGCACACTGCAGGGAAGAGAATAAGTATAGCTTCTGCCTTGGGTACTTTTTACAAGTATCACCTCATTTGATCCTCACAATAGCCCTTCCAGGACAGAGCTATTATTATTTCCATTTTTCCTCTGAGGAAAGAGGCAGAGGTTTGTTGCTCTTCGGTTGTTTTCTAGTTGTGTCTGACTCACTGTTTCCCTCCTTGAGGGTTTCTTGGCAAAGATACTGGAGTGTTTTGTCATTTCCTTCTCCATTTTACAGATGAGGAAACTGAGGCAAACAGAGTTGAGTGACTTGCCCCGGGTCACACAGCTAGCAGTGTTTGAGGCTGACTTTGACTGAGGAAGGATGACTCTTCCTGACTTCAGGTCTAGAACTCCGTGCATTACGGGATTACCTAGCTGCCCTACAGGTAGAGCTTCTAAGTCCAAGACCACATTTGAACCCAGATGCTCTTGACTGCAGTGCTGGATCCAATGCTTCAGTGTGAGGTTATTATTATGATGGTGATCACATTGTAATTAAATAATTCATGATGACAGAAACAATGAACATAGAATGGTGACATCACAATTGGTTGGGATGGTTTTCATATGGCAAATCTAACCCTGGCTTAAAGCCTTAAATATTTTTACCATCTTTTCAGGATTTCTATCTATTCAATAGAAATGATCCAAATGACCTTTGTCTTTGCTCTCAAGCCTTTCAGTGTTCTTTACTTTCTACAGATTTCCAAATCACAAGAATGAATCTCTTGATTTCCTGGGCTCCTGAGCTGTTTAGTTTTTTTAGGTTAATAATAATAATAATAATAATATTTACATAAATTAATACCTATTCATACATTCATACATACCTATTACCTAGATTGATACTAATCATAATATATAACTAGGAAAATATTTACAAATATTATCTCCTTCAATCCATACAACAACTTTAGGAGGTAGGTATCATCATTATTCCCATTTTACATTTGAAGAAACTGAAATCAAGGACTTGTCCAGGGTCCCACAGTAAGTAAGAGTGAATTTGAACTTAGGTTTTCTTGGCTCCAGGCTCAGCACTCTATCCACTGAGCCACCTAACTATGGTCTTCCCTTCTGCCACTGAGATTGTGCTCTCATTCAGCATTTTTGCCTCTTTTCCTTCTGCCTACCCATGTCTAGCATACAATTCACACCCCAAGAATGGATTATCTAGGACTGTGAAGTCATACTCAAATAGAAACAGATCTCTACAGGTTGCATATTGACTTAGAAAACCACTAATCAATCTTATCTTTATACTGTATTTGCAAAGGCAGGGGAACTTGATGGCTTTGTGAATAAAATTCCTAGCCTGGATTCAGGAAGACTCATCTTCCTAAGTCAAATCTGGCCTCAGACACTCATTTGTTGTATAAACCCCAGCAAGTCACCTAACCCTGTTTGCCTCAGTTACCTCATCTGTAAAATGAGCTGAAAAAAGAAATGGCAAACCACTTCAATATCTTTGCCAAGAAAATACCAAATAGAGTCATAAAGAGTTGGACACAAGTGGACAAACATTGTATTTTTATTTATTTTGTTAAAGATTTTCCAATTACGTTTTAACCTGGTTTGGGAGCATTTGGGAGTTTTTCTGGCACCCATGAGTTTGACAGTTCAGGTCCAAGATTTCTTCTCTAAGACAAAGAGAACATTAAAAAATGCTAGACTAAAGTAAGTTGAAGTGTTTATAAAAGATAATTCTCCCAACTCTACAAAATCTTTATGTAAGTCATCTGTATGTGAACAGAGGGCATCTTTCATAAAGGTTATTATTATGGCACAAGGAAGATTTCAAAGATATATACTCATTAATGGAATACATCTGTATCATCTTCCAGGCCACTGATAGATGTGGAGAATGGGTCCAATCATGTTTATTGTTTGTTAATTGGGAACAATCTTTACACTCAGTAAAACAAAATGCAAAACTTAGTCCTATAGCATCTTTTAAAGCAATGTCTCTCCCATCCATAAATCAAGATCCTTTTAAAATCTAATGACAGATTTAGGGAGAGAGTAGATATGAAAGGGAAAGAGAAAAAATTGGAACACAAAATGTTACAAAAATGAATGCTGACAGCCTTACGCCTGGCATGCCAAGGGTCTCTGCCCACTGGAATAATATTTCCAGTGCCCTCTTCTCTTTACCTAACATCTTTTACTAACTAGACTTTAACCTTACTTCGTATGCCCATAATAAAGCACCTTTATCAACCTAAAAAAAATGAATGCTGAAAGATTATGTGATGATCAACTTTGATGGATGTGGCTCTTTTCAACAATGAGGTGATTCCGGCCAATTCCAATAGACTCATGATGGATAGAGAGATCTGCATCCAGAAAGAGGACTATGGGAATTGAATATGGATCCCAACATAGTATTTTCACTTTTTTGTTGTTGTTGTTTGCTTGTTTTCTTCTCATTTTTCCTTTTTGATCTGATTTTTCTTATGCAGCATGATAAATGTGGAAATAAATATAGAAGAATTGTGCATGTTTAACATATATTAGATTACTTGCTGTCTAGGGGAGGGGATGGAGGGAAGGGAGGGAGAAAAATTCGGAGTACAAGGTTTTGCAAGGATGAATGTTGAAGACTATTTTTGCATATATTTTGAAAATAAAAAGCTATTTTTTAAGGAACAAATATTGAAAATAATATTTACATGTTTTGGAAAAATGAAATACTATTGAGAAAAAAGATGTAATGACAGAAATAACTCTCTTCAATTGCCCTATAATCAAAAATATCTAATAATGGATAAAATAGGATAATGTGTGGCACAGTAGATAGAGTGCTAGATTTGGAATAATGAAGACAAATTCAAATTCTGACTCAGACACTTATTAGCTGTAAGATCCCTAGTCAAGGTGTATCTCACTCTCTCACCACATCTATAAAATGGGGATAATTGTGTCTACATTACAGAGTTATATAAAAGTACTTTGCAAATTGTAAAGGGATTTAGGATACTAGCTATATAATCCAAAATGGTTGCCATTTGATGGAAGAGACCCAACATAAAGTTTAGATTAAAGAAGGGTTCCAGTTGATGATGAGATATTCCAGATGCTCCTGTTTTTCTATGACATTGTGTTGATTATATCAAACTCTAAGACATTGTAGAGTCTCCTGGAAGAGACGTGTAAGCACTCAAAAGAGTTTGGCTTGTCTACCCACACAGGAAAAGACCAAAAGGATAAAGAATGTCTGTTGCCCAGATTTCAACATGCATAGGAAAGAACACTTGTCCAAGCATATGTATACATGAAACAGATAGTACAGATGGGCCATGAGCTGGGCTCAGAGGAATAAGAGGAGGAAGAGGAGAGCAGACTGAATTGTTCTGGGGAAATCGCAAAGCACTTATACTAACCTCAAGTTTCCTTACAAGACAAACATTTTACAGGTATTGCTGTTTGGCACTGAGACCTGGAATTTCACTGGTTCTACAGAACTAAAGAAGAGCATCAATCACACAGAGGATAATGGAAAGATGCATGGTGGGAATGAGCAGGCTGTAAGATATAACTAATAAGGAATTCTGAAGAGCAGGAGTAAAAGATGTCCCCAAAGAAGGGTGGGTTAGTTATAGAGGAAGAGCAAGGGATGATGGGTAGGCATTCAGAATATTCTGCTGCTATCTTCATGAAATAAGTGAGGAAGCCCTTCAGCACAGTGAACTTATGGGAGGACATGGATGATAGCTGCTCAAGATGTGCAAGCAGGGATGAGTCCCAATTTACATTACTGAAGGGAAGTCTTGAATCAATGAAATTATAGATCTATTTGAGTATTTGAATATTCTGTTCTCTGAAGGTATACATTTCCTAAATAATAACTCACAAGGTCCCATCAATCAATTTACTTTTTGATGGACTGAGGAAACAATTAGTTCAAAGCAAAGATGCTTAATGTAATTGCATTAGATAATCAGCAACAAAGTATTTCTCTTACAAAAATTCCATAAATGCATGTAACATCATTGGGAAGGGTGAATACATATAAAGACTATGTATACAGGTCCACATTCAGGGAACAGGAGAGAGCACATACTTGGAAGAGCAATGAATGGATGCTGAGCCATAGGACACTCAACTATGTCAGACTTAGTCTCCTTTCCGCTCATAGATGTATGAATCTCAGACAGACATGTAGTCTTCACTGTTTAACTTCACTGGCTATCATTTATCATATCCATCTTCTGGTCATCTGAAATCTTCTGCTATCTTTTTTTCAATAGAAGAATGGAAACTGACATGCTTTTGTATCAAGAAGATTATAAGATCATTTTAATTTTTAAATTTAAATTTAATTTAATTTTAAGCTTTTTCTTGCTATAATTCTTTCAGAAAAGGTCCAAAACTCTTGTTTGAGACCAGAAAAAAAGCCTTTCTATAGAATTCTCCCATCTTGTTCTTTTCAGTCCTGGTTGAGTGTCCCAGAAGGAGTAATAATTATTTGCCTAATAAATACTAAACAGTTCTGGAGGAGGTTGGGTTTTCCCAGTTTTTGAATCCTAGCTTTTTCTGTTCTCCCATGCAGATGAATAAATAGGGAAAAGGCACAGAGACAATGCCAATGGAACCCCTACCACATCCTGCTTCAAACTCATTGTCTTTCCCACATTCCTGACACTCCTTTGCAGATATAGCCATACTTAAAGTCTCAATGGGAATTTATATTCCTTTTATCTAAAAAAATAAGTATTTTATTAATGGATTTTGGCTTATTCACTACACCATTCCCTAATAATTCTCTTCCCCCACTTCAAAAATCTTCCTTTTACTACCAAAAAAAACCCCAGTTAAATCAAACAAACTAGTACATCAACCATGCTTTATGTAACATTCTACATCCATCCAACTTTACCTCTCTCCTGAGGAGGGAAGTCTCATTATTTGTCCTCTGGAACCAAGATTGGTCATTGCTGAGATCAACTGCCTTTTAGTACTGCCTTCAGTGACACAATTGTAGTTTTTGTGTATATCATTCTCTTGAGTCCTTCCCTCAACAGTTTGTGTTCTCAGGTTTATAGAACACTGGGACCCAGCTCATTTGCTTGGGGTCTAATTTATCTATCTTTTCCAGGTGTGCATTTCCATTTTTTCTCTATTTAAATTCTCTAACCTAAGCTCACTGGGTCCCTACAGCAATTTCAGGGCCAGTTTATCAAGGAACTTAGTAGGTGCTCTGAGCATGTTCTGATCTAGCCATTGACTACCTAACTATCTGTCTCCAGCCCAAACAATATACATTAGCCAAAGACAGTTTTTCATCACTTCTAAATACAACCCAACATCCCTCAGAAAATAATTAGAGGAGCATTTTGTCACACAAACACAGGGAATTTTTATACCAAATGTAAGATTAGAGAATACTATGGTAAGTGTGGTGAATGGTGATTTTCCAACATTGTGCTTTCCGATCCTCTTCTACTTAAGAGGAATGCTGAATGTAAAGAAGAGTCATAATTAGGGCAGTAAGCTGGGGCACTGTTTCAGGATACCAAACTGAGACTGGCATTTCCCTTACCTGTTAAATAACAAGCTTCAGAAGCTTAGAATTGATAGAATTTAATGCCTAATTAGCAATAGTAATTAGTTAACATAAGAAGTAACAGATGGAGGCTGGGATGAGCTGAGCTCCTCTCCAGTTGCACCCCACTATTCTTTGCCTTTACACACTCGGATGAACATCTCGCTAGCACTGGTGCCTGCTGGTGTACTGGTGTCTCTGTGTCCCTACGGTTGCCACCTCTCCCTTATAAGGATATTGTTTGTAATACTTGTCTCAGCCACAAAAATTTGTAGTTATGTCTCTGTATGGAGGACAGACATGTCTCCCTGGGGAATCTTTTCTTTTTTTTTTTTCTTTTTCTTATTATTATAGCTTTTTTATTTACAAGATATATGCATGGGTAATTTTTCAGCATTGACCCTTGCAAAACCTTCTGTTCCAGTTTTTCCCCTTCTTCCTTCCACCCCCTCCCCAGATGGCAGGTAGTCCAATATATGTTAAAATATATGTTAAATCTAATATATGTATACATATTTATACAGTTATCTTGCTGCACAAGAAAAATTGGATCAAGAAAGAAAAAAAAAACGGAAAAGGAAAACAAAAATGCAAACAAACAATAACAGAAAGGGTGGAAATGCTGTGTTGTGGTCCATAGTCATTTCCCATACTTTTCTCTCCGGGTGTAACTGATTCTCTTCCTTACTGAACAATTGGAACTGGTTTGAATCATCTCACTGTTGAAGAGAGCCACATCCATTAAAACTGATCGTTGTATAGTCTTGTTGTTGATGTCCTGGTCCTTCTCATTTCGCTCAGCATCAGTTCGTGTAAGTCTCTCCAGACCTTTCTGAAATCATCCTGCTGGTCATTTCTTACAGAACAATAATATTCCATAACATTCATATATCACAATTTATTCAGCCATTCTCCAACTGATGGGTATTCACTCAGTTTCTAGTTTCTGGCCACTACAAAGAGAGCTGCCACAAACATTTTTGCACATACAGGTCCCTTTAATATCTCTTTGGGATATAAGCTCTGGGGATCTTTTCAAAAAAGAAATCTTACATCTGTGGAGCCTGGGATAGGAAAGGATATTCTTGCTTGGAAGGGACTATGTGATTTTTAGAAGGTTCTATTCACATGGTGAATTTTAAATTTAATTTTAAAATTATTTGTTAATCTCTTTTGATAGATAAAATGCTATCCTAGTAAACAAAGATGTAGGAAAGTATAGAACTAGTGAGCTTGGAATCAGAGGAATCTGCATTCCAAGTTCTCTCTGATCTGTGCAGGCTGTATGACTCCAGGAAAAATAAAAGGAGTGGGTTTGATGGCTTTTGCTAGGGGCGGGCCTAATGGGAACACTCTGTTCAGTTTTGGGATGAAGAGATACTCTTGCCTCATTAGGTGTGTGACTCTGCGCAACTCACTTAACCTCAGCCTCAGTTTTCTCATCTGTAAAAGGGGGATAATAGCATCACCTACTTCTCAGAACAGTTATGAGGATAAAATGAAATAATATTTGTTAGGTGTTCTAAGAACTTCAATGTAGACTATAACGGTCAGCTAACATTATTATATTGGTGTTGTACTTAGATATGGTTTTGCTTCACCAGCATCCCCCATCTCCTTATGGAAATGCATCTGGTTACAGAGCAGAGAGTGGTGACAAGTGGTGATTTTGGTATACACCAACTCTGAAGGCCAATCCCTATGAATGAAGCTTTGTATACCCTTAGGTGATCAGAAAGGTGCATTAGTAGTAGGCAGGGTCCAGTCATGTCCTTTTAGTGGAAACATCCCTGTTGGGGGCCAAAGTGGATGCCATGGCCCTATCCCATCTTATAGGAAGGAAGGAGGGATGGGCGTGACTCAGGGAGACCTGGTAACTATTAATACTATCCCAGCCTCTAAAGTTCCTTCCTTTTCTAGATCTTGTACTTCCATGTATGCTTCTGTATATGGATGTGGTTCCCAGTCCCAAACAAATGTTGGCCATCATTCCTGATTGGCCAGTGGTGTGGTTAGGATCTTAAAATAGACCAATAGGCTGAAGCTTAAGCAACATAAATTTGAGTAGAGTCAAGGTTAATTTGGAGGGTAATGGGGAAAGAGATATCAATCATCAGTTATCCCCCCAAAGTAATTTAAATTAACATCAATTACTGAAAGACATTATTTGAGAAGGGATAAGAAAACCAAGACAGCGAGGTAGTGCAATAGACAGAATGTCAGGTCTGGAGTCAGTAAGACTCATCTTCCTGAATTCAAATCTAGCTCAGACACTAACTGGGCAAGTCACTTAATCCCATTTGTTCACTTGTAAAAGGTGCTAGAGAAGGATTCTTCAGTATCTTTTCCCAGAAAACCCTAAACTGGATCACACTATTGAAAAATGACCGAATAATAACAAAATTACAAGAACAAACCTCGCAAAATGGGAGCATGCTTCCCTCTACCACCCCTTTTCTGGGAAGAGTTAGGTTAGGAAACCTTCCAGCCACTAAGTTCATTCTTGAGGACGGCATCGCCTTCAGATAAGTTGCTTCCTCACTTGCCTCAGTGACCAGGTCACTTCATTGCTTTAAATTTTAAGAAAGATGCTCCTAAAATAAAAATAAATAGATAAAAGCAAAGTGGCTCCTCATCCAGCTCTGTTGCCGCCATTACCACCTCCAGTTGCTGAGGGGACTTTGATGGCTCTTCCCACTATTTAAAACTAACAAACTGGCCCATCCCATGTCCAATATTTATTCACTTAAGACCAGAAAGAGTAATCACAAGAAAGAATCAGAGGAGGATTGGGTGCGTGGACACATGGTGGTTGGGTGGGGAGATAAGGCAGCTTCATGGTTCCACTGTCGGTTCTACCATTGATGCTTCTCCTTTCACCAAGAGTCTTATAGCAGTTCTATGTGTCTCAGCCCTTGGGAAAAAGAGAGAGAGAGTCTGTCCATTCAGAGCTTCTCCACCGACCTTCCTAGCTCAGCAGCCAGTTAAGAGGCTTTTTATCACCATATCCTGTAGAAAACAGAACACTTGCCCATGCCTCCGTGCCTTGGGGAAGAAAAGGTCCTTTCCCTCATACATTTCCAGATGCAGTCTCCAAGGCTGTCCACATGGTTGGTAACAAGCAGAAGAAATTATCCACGCTCCAAGGACTGGTCCTCATTGGCCAGGCTCCTAATTATATCAAAAGGCCCTGAGAGAACCCTTTGGACTTCACTCTGTGATCCACAGGCATCTGAATGTTGGCACTAGTTTGGGGTGCAGAACAGTCTGAGCAGAAGATAGAACTCAGGGTTCAGATGGATTCTTAGATCATTATAACAGGAAGAGATCTTAGAGACCATCTAATACAACCATCCATTTTACAGATCAGGGAGTTGAATCATAGAGTAAATGATCTGCGCAAAGTTGCAGGGCTACTTATCAGCAAAGCCAGGACTCGAACTCAGTACAGTGTTCTTTTCATTGCAAGGGGCCATTTAAATCAGGACAGGGAACATAATTCTAGCAAGATTTTCCTCGTCGGGATAACTGTAGTAGTGACTTGTGGCCCCTAGGGAATTGTAACTTTGGATAAAGTTCTGGACTTTCTTTCTCACACTGACATCTTTGCCTCATAATCACAGAAGTGATAGGATGGATTTTCAGAAATGAAAGAGAGGGACCTCAGAGCCAAGACCCCCCGGCTGTGATATTCTTGGTTCATTTTTCTGGATGTCTAATCACAAGAACAGCCAGGTGTTAAAGTCTAAATCCTTTATTATTTCCCTACCTGATGCTGGGCAGCTTTCTGGACAGTCTTTCAGTCTGGCCTTGGTCTTAGTGGGGGAAGCACAAGAGGCCAGGCCAGCCACCAGAAGCCTGAGTGAAGATGGAAATGAATCTCTCTCTCTCTCCTTCCCTCTGAGAGCTTAAGCTCCTGCCTACAGTTTTCTTGTCTTCTCTGCCTCTGAACGAACCTGGCTTGAGACTCCTAATTTATATGCTCTATACTGAGTATAAAGCAACCATTATATCACTAGGAAACTATTATTTGTTGTAAGATTAAATAAATCATACTAAACTTAGAGAACTATTAAGCATCATGCTAAATTAGATAACCATTGTCTCATTAATTCCACTGAATTAGCACCTTGTAGGAATCCTTGTTTCAAGTTCAGAGTTCTGGCCCATAACATCTCCCTCTTTCTTTTGTTTTAGAACATAGGTGGTCATGCCCTCCCTGACTTCTCAACCCAAAAAGGAAGTGATCACGCCCTTCCTGACTTCTCAGAAAAGGGGTAAAAACACCAAAAAGAAGGTGATCATGCCCTCTCTGACATCTCAGAAAGGGAGATGAAAACCAAAGGAAATGGGGAATCAAATCAAATTAGCAGGTTTCTAAAGGATCTCCCTTGAAACAGCTATATGTAAATTTATCAACATGGGGGTTATTACATAAGCACATAGCAATATAGCACAGCCTAATAGTGATTTAACAAACAACATGCATCAACATGAGGAATTATACATGTCCATAAGTCCTAGAAATAGTCCAAAACGAATCTGATCAAGGGAAGAAATCAAGTCCCTTTTGAAGAAGTTTTGTTTTCACAGTGAGATAAGACACATACATAAAAAATAATGAAAGGCACCAGGCCTCGGTGACAAGTGACAAACACTAAGTATTTATTCTTGCTGATCTGTGCACAAGAGATCTGGTATTAGAGCAGGGAGAGAGCCCTTTTGGCAGGGGGAGCAGTTGGGGAAGACTTTCTGAAGAAAGTGGGATCTGAGGGGAGCCTTGAAGAATTGAAATTGTCAGCGAGAAAGGAAGGTATGTGGAAACAATGAAAGCAAAGGTTCAGAGGCAGAAATATGTGGTTCCTCCCTAGGGTCCCAAGCCATATTCCCCTTTATCCCTTGCCTAAGGCCCCTGGCCTGTCTCTCCTTCAGTTCCCAGGCCCTTGGACAGTGACCCTGAACATTACATAAAGATGTGGCAGCCAAGGCTTCTCACCATCAAACTCTCAGCCAGCATTGGCAATCATTTGCCTCCCTCTCTTGGGGAACTTGGTCTCCTCATCAGCACTGCCTAATCCTCCTTAGCTCAGTCTCAGAATCTTCCTGAGTGCCCAAGGATCAGCTTCAAATGTATCTGTAAGGTCCCCTTTCCTCCTTTGCCAAATCAAAGCAGGTGGGCAAAGCCTTCAAGCCAGAGAAAGGAATGGCACCACAACTACCTTTAATAAGAGGTGGGCATGGGAGTGGGGTGGGCAGGCAAGGCTGAAAGAAGCTCCCTACCTGAGACCGGTGCCTGCAAATCTGTAATGCTTTGTCCTTCTCCCAGACCTGACTTTTCTTCCTTTGAGGCTTCTGGGGAGAAAGGAAAGAGATTGTTCAGCAAGGAGATAAAGATAGGGCAAAAGATGGTGGGTGTTATAGTGGGGTCAAAGGCACAGTCATCAAACACAGGCTGGTTCAATGGAAAGAGCACTGGGCATGGAGTAAAAAAGACCTTGGTTCACAGGATTATAGATTTAGAACTTGAAGGAATAAAGGCTTAGTATCAAGAGGACCTGGGTTCAAATTCTGTCTCATACACATAAAATATGTAACTTTGGATGTGTTCCTTAAAGAATCTGTGCCTCAGTTTCCTTATCTGTGAAATTAAAAGGATTAGATTAATGCTTTCTTCTGCCCTCTCCAGTTCTAATTCTAAAAGGGCCCCATTCCAACTACAAACAGGCCAAAACGAACCACCATCCAAGATCCAGCCAGAGGTTCCAACCTCCTCCAGCTCTATGGCAGAGAGAGAGTTAATTGAAATGGGCAATTGGATTTGGGCCATAGGTGGCTGAGCTGAAAATCCCTTCACCCCCCGAATGAAGACCTTACCCAAGGGAAGAAGAGGAGGCTAGGTTAGTCAACTGGGGAAGTGACTGATGATGATTAAGATTTCCAGGCAGCAGTTGGAAGCTGGATGAGTATAGAATGTGCCTGGATAATTGTGGGATGGTCACTGGATGGTTCCCAATGGTCAAAGACAATCATTGGCTAAGTCCCTTCTCAGATATCCAGAGTCCAAATATCTTTAGCTATTACTAGTCTATAGTCCACTTGTACAGACTCTATATAACAAATCATAACAAATGAAAGCAGTCACGTAATTTCCCATGGAAAGTTAGGGTTGGGGGTATTTAGCACCCGATCCAAAAGAATTAATAATACCATGATGATAATTCCTCTGTGGCAGAGGTTGTAGGAGAGAGGATGGTTTCAAAGAGAAGGGAAACTGAGACATAAAGACTCATGCAGGTATCAAGAAGGCTGAGATAGATCATTCCCACACCCCTTCCTTCCCTTAAGTCTGTCTGAACCATGGAAACCTCCATCAGCCACTTCCCCATCCCTCTACCCGCTTGAACTTTGCACGTCTCTCCAACAGCCAGGGAGTGGACCACGAGTGGAAGAGAAAAGAGTCACGTATTGATCGGCTGCTGACTTTGGCTCAGCCTCTGGCCCCACCCATTTCTGACCCCATCTCTCCGTCTCAGATTCCAACCTCAGTAAGATGTTGCTGCCTCTGGCCTCGCCTTTGAACACCAAGTTCTTTGGAGCACTCCTGTCTTTCTCTCCTCTCTGCGCTGCTGGCAGTTTCTCTGAGAGACAGAATCCTAGACTGTCGGAGCTGGAAGAGATGTTGGAGATCCAGCCCTCTAATTTTATCAATAAGGAAACTGGGTCCCAGCAGGGGTGAGTGATTTGTCCGAAGTCACCCAGCTGGCCCAGGACAGAGACACGGGGCTTTTTATCTTGCAGTCCACGCTTCTTTGTCCGGCTCCATCTTGGCTGCTCCCTAGCTCCTAGTTCTCCCCAGGCCACTTTCCTTGATTCCCTCCAGCAGGGACATAGAACTTGGGTCAGATGTTTGACAAAATCCACAGTCGTGACTTTTGGCCTGGTGCAGGCTCTGATGCAAACCTGATGCTGGGCTGAGCTGGCTGCGGGGCTGCCAGGGTCTGGGCTTAGTAGATGCTGACCAGATTTGGGCCTGGGCGAGACAGGGGAGGGGGCTGGTTTCAGGTGGCAGTCACAAAATTCTGTAGGCGAGACCTCAGCCTCACCCAGTAGTTGTGTTTGATCAAGAAAGAGGTTCACTCACAGATGACCTTCAAGACAATCTTGCCCTACACAATATGACTTGAGAGAGAGACAGAGAGAAAGACAGCCAGAGATTGAGACAGAGAAACAGAGACAGAAGAGACAGAGAGAGATGGAAAGCGACCAAGAGACGGAGACAGAAAGACAGAGACAGTAACAGGGAGAATTCAAAACACCATGGTCCCTATTCCCTATGTTATATCTTCCTTCCCATCTTGCCATTGCTTCATAGTCCAGCATATAGTCCATTCTTGTTCTCTTCCTGGGAGGAAGTATGTGCAGGATTTTCCCTGGGGTCACATATCATAGACAGACAGCTTAAGTCCATCAAGTCCAACTCTTCCATTTTGCAGATGAGAAAACTGAAGGATTAAGTGATTTATCCAGGTCACACAGCTAGAGTGTCTCAGGCAAGATTACCAAGATGTTCTTGACTTCAGGGCTGGCACCACTGTGCCATCTAGCTTCCATCTAAAAGGAAGAGTTTGAAATTTGGAGATTCTTCCCAGGAACTTGGTGGGAAGGAACATCTTTTAGCCATTCAATAAACAATTTAATAAACATTTTATCAAGCACTTATCATGTGCCATGCACTGTGCTAAGCACTGGGATTATGAAAAAGAGGCAAAAGACAATCCCTGTCCTCAAGGAGCTTATAATTTAATCTACTAGGTACTCCTTAGACAAGACCATCCCTCAGTCTGCCTCTGTCTTAGACTTGGTTCAGGATTTGTGGATGTAGAGCTCAGCACTCCAGACACTCAGAGATGGGCGCTTTGTAACTGATCTCGTGCAGATTTCTTTGTTTCTATCTGGATGCCCACACATGGGAGGCTCTCTTCCCCAGGCTATAATGCAAGCTAGGCTGTCAAGCTAAAGTGTAGTCGCAGATCTTGGAAACAGGTTCAGTTCCTCCTTCCTCAGGGAGCCCCAATTTTGCCAGGCTGAGGGCAGAGACAAGAGGAAATCAGCCCACATGCCCACAATGAGTCTGAGGGGGGTGGACTTCTATCACGGTCAAGGTTGGATTGGAGGAGGATGCTGGGCAACCTATCACTTCACAATGAGGGGAATGGTAGAAAATCAATCAACTAGAATTTATTAAGCACCTACTATGTGTCAGGTATTACGTTAGGCATTGCGAGTACAAACACAGAAATGAAATTTCTTGTATCCAGGGACCTTCTGTTTTAGAAAGGAAATACAACGTGTACACAGATATATACAAAACAAACAATGGTTTGGTGGCCCACTAACAACTGGGGAAGTCAGGAAGGGCCTCTGGACAGAGGTGATCACTGGGTGAAGGAAGATGGAGGCTCTAAGAAACAGAAGTCAGTAGAGGGGAGAGCTTAGAAGGGAGGGGAGAGAGGTGATTTGGATAAATTGTTCAAAATCTATGATCTTATGATTCTGTCAATTACTTTGCCTCTTTTCTAGGAAAAAAGCCTTCCCTTATTTGGCCCTTTTCCTATATCTGCCATCATTAAAAGTTTTCAAAATCTGGATGTAAAAATATATACCTTATTGTACAAAGTACAGTAGGTAGTATGCTTCCTGCTTCACTCCCATCACTCTCACAAATCTTTTGATTGGTTACTCTCTTAATCAGAATTCTGAAGTCTTTGCAGATTGTTTTCCTTTATATTTTTGTGGTTCTCATTTAATTGTTAGCCCCCTCCCCCAGTTCTGTTTGCATCAGTTCACGTAAATCTTCCCAAGTTTTTCTGCATTTTTCATCTTTGTCATTTCTTGTGGCTCAATAATATTCCATTATGTTCACACGCCCCCATTTTTGGAGCCACGTAAGCAGTTGCTTTCTCCCCCTCCTGGTGAGTCTGGCTGCACATGTGTATACGTGCACACACACACTCACAGACATGAGCACTGGGCAGAGTTACCAGAGGGCTTAGAAGAAGCTGGGGCCAGGGCCCAATTGGGATAGAGCTCTTGAGGGGCACAAATGAAACAGCGTCTGGGTAGAGTAGCGTGTCTGTTCGGGGAGCAGGGGTGCTGCTGCAGACATAAATAAGACCTGTTTTCCCATCTGCGTCTCTCCGACTTCCACCTCACACCTTCCTTCCCCAAGGCTCAAGTTGTGGCCACCTACTCTCCCAATGGACTCTCTGAGGGCAGGAGACAAGCTCAAGGGTCCGTGGGCTTGATGGGTCTGTGAAGAAGAGTTCAGAACATGCTGAGCTCAGCTTGAAACAAATTACTTCTCCATTTCTGGGAGTGAGGGTTAGAGGGTGACAGCCACAGCTTGGCCAGAAAAAAAATGCCCTGACCCACTTTGAAAGTAGCAGAAAACATAGAATTCCCCACATCCCCTTCCTCTGAACTGTTTGTGTTCCACAGAGCCCCAGTCAGCTCCCAGGGGGGCTGTCCTTTCCATTTCCAAATTCTATGGTTCCAAAAACTCTTTATCCCCACCGTTTGCAAAGTCTTTCCTGAAGGAGGGTCTGGATGTCAAATCATTGCCTCTGTGGGCTGCTGTGGGGAGGGGAGTGGGTGCTGAGGTTTCCTTAGGCTCAGATCTGGTTTCGGCTGCAGCTTCCCGTGGCTCTGTGCCACGAGCTGAGCCACCAGCTGTGCTATATAAGCCGGGCGGTCCAGCTGGCCTGTGTGAAGAAGGCACAGGACCCTAGCTGAGGAGCTGAGCTCAGGACTCTGTAAGTAATTGCTCTTCCCATCCCCATCCTCATCTCTGAGCACTGGACCCGCTCCCCACCCTCGCTCTCAACCACCTTTCTTTTTGCTGGAACTCAGGACCGGCTCTAAGCCCTCCCCTGGTATCAGACCCTACTTGATCAAGCTCCTTTCTAGCTTGCTTGGAATTTGCGCACAGTGAGACCAGAGCCTCCATTTCTTATAGGAAAGTGAAATGTCCTACCTTTATCCATCCTTTTATCTCCTTCTTGTTTCTTTCTCCCTTTTCCTCCATTCCCCAGCCAAGCTGTCTCCTTTAGTTTGGTTCTGCTAGAAGCCTTGATACCTTTGGAAGAATCTCATTCTCTTTGTGATGTTCCCTGGAGCTGCTTTGTCCACTGGCTTCGGTTACACATGGAGGCAGGAAAGACTTTTAGTCGGGGGATGTGGTTAGGAAAGCTCACAGAGCTGCCAGAAGGGAAATGCTTTTTCCACAAGGTACCTGAGGCTGCCTTGGTCTCTACAGAGAAGAGGCTCAGATTCAAGCCTGGCAAACACTTGGGCCCCTTTGTTCCCCTCTGTCAAACTTCTACCTGGTCTTAAAGCAAAACACCCAACTGTGCTGTCATTTTTAGGTAAATGCCACCTCGTCTCGTGGGGGTCTCAGTTATCGAATTTGTAACTTGTGAAGGTGACACTAGAAGCTTATTGGATTTCTAAGGCCCCCACCGGGTCTCAAATTCTATGAAATAGGTTTCTAGAACCAAGGGTGTGGTTTGATTCTTCCTCATGGGTGGCTGTCACCCCTCCCTTCCCATCCGGCCTTCTCTTCCCCATCTGGAATCTGTACCCCACCCCCTGCCCTCCCACCCCCCAGCTGTTTCTCCACCCTTTGAATTGAGCTGGACATTGGAGGTTGAAGCTAAGGATTTTTGAATCTCCCTCTGTCCCAATTTTCCAGGAACCAGATAGATCTGAGTCTGGCCAAATCCCTGGGGAAGAGATAAAAATGTCTTCCTGGGAAGATAGTCGACATCTCCCTTTACAAGTCTAATTTAGAATCTGTTGAATAGTCCTTATTAAAAAAATAAAAATAAAAATAAACGACAAATCAAGAGTTCTCTTTTGGGACAGGAGGCATTCCTACATGACTTGGCGGGACGTGGAACATTTGGGAAGCAAATCTGCTTTCACGCTCAGTCCTCTCAGCTCCCTATTATCTCACCCTCATTTCTTGCCTCCAGCTTGGGGCTTCCCAAACAAAATGAATGAAATTTGTTCCAGCTGCAACCTATGTACATCTGGAAATAAATTCGTTGAGGGGTCTGTTTCTGATTCATTTGCCTTCCACACCGATTGTGACCCTCCCCAAGCTGTCCCAGTCAGTCCCTCCTGAGTGTTGGGGGTAAAGGTTGAAAGAACAAGACCTTGCGGAGAAACTGTGTCGAGGCTACAGATCCAGCAGCCTCCTCATTTTGTGGAAAGTGAGCGCTGGGTCAGGAGCTGAGGTCAAGAAGCACATTCTGAGGACCTTGAAGCCTGTGGGGACTGAAGGTGTGTGTGGTGAGAGGGGGCGGAGAATCTGAGCACGGAGATTGGAGATGATAAATAACACACAGGAGTCTTGCAGGAAAAGGGCAAGGGAGGAGGAGAGGGGAGCTGATAAATCATTCAAAACAGTTTCCTTTGGAGACCAGCTCTGGTTCTTTTGCCGAATGCTATTGGCACTAGTGAAGAGAATAATTCTAAGTGGCCCTCTTGCTTCCAAATGCTGGCATGCGAAGGGCTGTGAACTGAGAAGCAATGGAGCACTTCAAGGAGAAATTGTGTGTGTGTGTGTGTGTCTGTATGCGAGAGCACACACACTCATACCTGGGGGAGCAGGGATGGGGACTGCCATATCTGCTGGGTTTGACATGGATTAGGGGGGTGAGAGGGGAGATAAGAACAGTGGTCCGAATATCTCACTCCAAATGCAAGATTTCCTCCTTCCCAACAAGAGAAGCTTTTCTCCCTTAAACCAAAAATACTCAGAGATTTAAGGAATCTAATAAAACCAACTTTCTTTACAGGTCACTGAATCTGGAGAGACTTTCGGGAAAGTTATATTTAGAGGAAGTCACCCTTTCTTAACTCCCCATCCTCCCCATCCAGGGGCCAGAGGGAGCTATGGCAGTAGTGAAGATCTGGGTGGTCTTCCTCCTGATCCTGGAGGTCACCTTCGCACTGGGTAAAGGCTAAGTATCCCCTATTTCCTGAGCATCACATAAGGAAGGAAAATGTATTTTCTCTCCCTCTACCAACCTCATTATTGAAGGAAAAAAAAGAAAATGAAAGCCCTAGTAACAAATATGCACCATCAAGCAAGCAAACAAAAAACTGCATTGACCATGTCCAAAAGATACATGCTGCGTTCTGTATCCCGAGTCCATCTCCCTTCTGTCAGGAGGGGGAGCGTGCTTCATCATCGGACCTCAGGAGTCCTGTTGGCCATTGTCTAAGTCTCCCACTTGCCGTATCAAAGGCCAGACCCAGACACCTTCCCCTGTCAAGGAGTGGCAAAGGATTCAGATGTTGGGGCTTGGCCCACTTTCCATTTTCACTTAAATTTGGATTCGGATGCCTGGTTTCAAGTAGGTGACATGTGCCCATCTTTATACAAGGAAGCTGATGAACTACCTGGCCCCAGGGCCGATCCATCCTAGCCTCTGACATGAAGCCTTATCAGGCCATCAGGGGCAGCTAGATGGCAAAGTGGAGAGTCAGAAGGGTCTGACTTTAAATTCGGCCTCGGCCAGTTGACCCTTACTAGCTGTGTGACTCGCCCCCATGCCTTGCCTCCCTCCCCCCAAAAGCTAGCTATCAACTAAAAATTTCTCTATACCCCAACTGCTCCCAATTTAGGGAAAGGAGCCCCTCTCATTGGGCTCCTCAACTCTCTTGGTTTTGCTAGGGACTCCAGTTTCCTATTCAGGTGGGTGACAGGAATAAATGGTTTTAAAGAGCCCTTCCCATATTGCCATTCTCCCTGCAGCTTTCAGCACACAGGTGCTTGAACAAATGTTGTCTCAGCACCCCTTCCCCAACCCCCTCAGTTTCTTCCTTTTCCATCCTGACAGCTGGCAGCTTGAAAAGATGATTAAACATTTGGCAATCTGGGAGAAAATCAAATTAGTTTGATTAAAAAGAATTCCTATGCCTCAATTAAGCAAAAAAAAAAATTCTAATTTGGGTTCTGAACATGAGAGTTAATTGGTTTTCAAAGCTGCTATTGCTTCGCTACTGAGGCTGCTTACTGTCTTTGCTGCTCCCACTTCCCCCTCCCTCACACACCCCTATTCTGAACTGGGAAGACGACCTGGCTTCAAAAACCAGCTCTATGATGTATTTATCTGTGCGATCTGGGGCAAGTCCTTTGTCCCCTGCCTCAGCTTCCTCATCTGTGAAATAAGATAGGAGAACTAGATAAGTCGCTAAAAGTCCATTTCAGACTCTAAAATCCACTTCAGCTCTAAATCTTGTGACTTTCTATGATTATAAACATATGACTTGGATTAGTGAAGGCAAGGGGAGATGGCCTTCGATAGCTAACACCCCCTTTGGAATTTAAGATGAGGCCCCACTGAAAAAATAGGCCCCTATGGATGGGGGCAGGGCAGGGAAAAGGGGACTATTTTTAATCCTCAGTGTTTTGGCATTTGTATGAAGCCAGGCTTTCAAAAAAAAAAAAAAAAAGCTTAAGCTGAAGGGTCAGAGACAGTTCAGGCCAATACTGGGGGATAATAATGCTCCTCAGAGACAGGTTCTCCAAACTCTTTCTCTTACTATTAGTGACTTTAATCCCTAGGACATTAATTGGAACATATGGAAAATATCCTTTTTGATCCTTAGGGTCCTCTTATATAAAATGAGAATACTAATAACCCTCTTCCCATAGACTTATTGTGAAGACCAAATGAAATATTTCTATAAGGCACTTTGCAAAATTTAAAACATTATATAAATCTCCATTATCATCAGTTATTATCTAGCCATTCCCTGAGGGAAGAAAGGGTGGTAGTGAAATAAGGGCTTTTAATGACCAGGAAATTTTAGTCTGAGCTTTGGTGCTGTTCCTTGCGGGTAATATATGACTCACCACTACTTGTTGGTTATAGAATCCTAGGTTTTCAGAGACCAACTCATCGGCCTTTTCCCTGATTTTACATACAGGGAAGGGGAATCTAAAATGGTGAAATGATCACACAGCTAAAACCATGTGCCCTGATGTGGGCCAGCATTATAATGTCACTGTCTCCCTTTGTTACCATGTATTGCGAGGCAGTGTGGAAAGATGGGAAGGAATAATAGATACGCTGGGGTAGGTACCCTGGCCTCCTGGGTACTTGTGCAGGAAAGGGAAGCCTGGTTGCACCCCACGAGGCCCCACAGGATGTCAGGGACAGTGACGCGTACAGGTGTGTTTGAGATCCTGCCACTAGTTTTATTCATTGTGGTATAGTAGAAAGAACGCTGGATGTGATGGCCAGGAGACCTGCATTCTAATTTCACTTTTGCCACTAACTTGCTAAGTACTTTATAAGAACCTTGTAGTGTCTTCATTTACAAAAAGAAGGGATGAGTTACATGATATCTGAGCTTCCTGTTAAGTCTAAAGAATCTCAAGATCAAACTTATTTAAAATGCAAATCTCTCTAGAAAGTAGAACCCAGGAAGCCACTATCAGTCACTAATACTTTAGTATGAATGAGTTTATTTAATCACTTTTTCCTATATAAGAGGGTAGCATGCAGATTTTAGGTGTTTGATGGAGACTAGTGGAATAAGAGAAGGAGAGGGTACAGAGAGGAAAGGAGCTGCTACCCAAGACTTCGAACTTCACAGACTTCATGATTTTGCTTGGGGAGACACGTTGGGGGGTCTCAAAAGGACCTGCCTGACTCCTTACAATCACCCAGATGCCTAGTGCAAGGTCAGCTTCTCTTCCTACAGAAGTTACATCTTTGCACCCCTCACTTCCAATCTAGTGTCCGCTGCAGGCCCCGGGATGAGGCAGACGGTGCTTTCCCAGTCTGTTCGGAGAGTGCAGCCAGGGAGGAGGAACCTCAACAATTTGGCCAAGCCTGCTGATCCTGAAGACAGTAAGTGACTGATATCTGTGGGTCCTCAACCTCTGAGCTGTGGGAGTCTGGGAGAAGAGGGATAAAAGTGGGTGGACAGAGGAGAAGACTCTTTCACAAGCTACTAAGTTTGTAGTAGTAGCTGATAAGTAGAAAAGTAGTGACTAGAAAATCAGGAAAGCCAGGACATACCTGCACTGGAATTAATTAGTCCAGAGGGAATAATAAAGGCACCATGCATTATTACTGTATTTTTATACTTTTTCAAAATGCTTTCTCTACAAAACTAAAAAAAAGTATTTTTTCATGTTCTAATATTATTTTCTCCAGTTACTTAGAAAACAATTTTTTACATGTTTTTAAAACTTTGAGTTCCAGATACTCTCCCTTTCTCTCCACAATCTTTATTGAGAAGCCATATGTAGTTTCTATAAAAGTCACATTGCAAAAGAAAATATAGATTCCTCCCCCCCAACAAAAAATTTTTAACAAAAGTATGTTTCAGTCTGTATTCAGACACAGACATACATTCAAATGTATGCCATCCACATCCACAGACTACATTTTAGTTCTTTCTCTGGGTATCGATAGTATTTTTTATCATAAGTCCTTCAGAGTAGTCTTAAATCATTGTGTTGCTGAGAATAGATAAGTCATTCACAGATGACATCCCACTACTTTGCTATTATTGTATATACAGTATATTTTACTTTGAGCTCATGGAAAACTTTTCAGGTTTTTCTGCTAACATCCTGCTCATCATTTCTTGTAAAACAATAATATTTTATCATACTACATACTACTATTTAATCAGTGATTCCCCAATTGATGTGCATCGCCTCAATTTGTAATTTTTTGCCTCCAGAAAAGAGCTGTTAAGTCTAAAGAATCTCAAGATCAAACTTATTTAAAATGCAAATCTCTCTAGAAAGTAGAACCCAGGAAGCCACTATCAGTCACTAATACTTTAGTATGAATGGATCTAAGAAAAATCGGATCGAAGAAAATATTTTGCACATATGGATTCTTTTCCTTTTTTTTAATCTCTTTTGGGTTTCATGCCTAATAAATGGTAATGTTAGGTCAAAAGATATGCCTGATTTTAAAGCCCTAAAAAAAAGTATTTATGAGGTACTTCTGCCCAGCCCTGTAGTAGATCCTATGAGATGACAAAAAAATGGTAGAAGTCATCTTCCCTGCCCTAATGAAGTCTAACGAAAAAAAAAAAAAAATGAAACAGGCAAAAGGTAGGACAAGGAAGTAATGTAAACAAACTACAAATGGGGATTCAGAGAAAGAAGAGATTACTTTTAAATGGAGACACTCATGGAAGGCTTTGGGAAAGAGGTAGACTTTGATTTGGGTTTTTAAGAAATGGGAGAACAAACCAGGAGAAGGAGGAGGCAAAAGTGCCCTAGATAGAAGGCACAGCATAAGCAAAGCTGTAAGGGCAGGACACGTCAGTGGTGGTTTTTAGGATAAATAGAGTAGAAGTTAGGGCTAAAAAAATAAGTTTGAGATGACTCATGGAGTGTCGTGGATGCCAGGTTCAGGAGTTTAGATTTTATTCACTTATTAGGGAACTATTAAAAGTTTTGTGCAGAGTGCTAACTCAATAAGGTTTAGAAAAGGTTTAGAAAGATCAATCTAGCAGCAAAAGCAGCCATTCCTGCTACTTCCTTTTGTCAAGATGAGGTGATCTCCCAGATCAGGAAAGACATATTCTTAGGCCATGAGACCACCAAGTGGCTTCGATGGGCTCAGGACCATATTGTTTCCTTCTCGTGCCACCTCACCCCTCATCTCTTCCCCACTGGCTCCATAATACCCACCTGTAACCTCACCTGTCTCTTGGTTACTCAGGTCCTGGGGAGTGGACAACGTGGTTCAACATCGACCACCCTGGTGGACAGGGTGACTATGAGCGGCTGGATGCCATCCGCTTTTACTATGGGGATCGAGTGTGCTCAAGACCTCTACGGCTGGAGGCCCGGACCACTGACTGGATCCCTGCGGCTGGAACTGGCCAGAGAGTCCACAGCAGCCCTCATGAGGGCTTCTGGTGCATCAACAAGGAGCAGCTGCCAGGCAAGAACTGCTCCAACTACACTGTCAGATTCTTCTGCCCGCCAGGTGAGTAAGGGATATATAGCTTCCTTTGTCCTCTCTCACACATACATTGCCATTGTGAGACTGAGAAAAATCCTTTCCCTGAAACAATGGTAGCAAAAATATGGGGTTCTGGATGGTTCAAGGGAACAGCAATGCCCCATGATCCTCCCTGACCCTCTCAATTGGAAAGAGTCAATCATCCACAGGTGGCCTAGTATTATAGAAACTTTTGGTCTGGAATGCTAACTCCAGTTATTTGCTTCCTATTGGATCTTGGAAAAGTCACTGTGTCTCATTAGGTCTCAGTTTTCTTTTTGGTCAAATAAGGATGTTGGACTACATAATTTCTAAAAAATTTTCCAGCTCTAAAGCCTATGATCCAAAAGCCTTGCTCTGGAGTACAGATTTGCCTTCATCTTGCCTTGAACATGTACCAAGAGAATGCTGGGGGTTGGAGAAGGCAGCTTGTGAATAACTGTGAATAGCTTCAATTCAGTGGGTTTCTAGAGCTTTATAAAACCTTTGCTCTGCTTGAACTCACAAATTGTACATTTTCAAGGCAAGCACTTACACTTCAGAAATCTACAAATGCTACAAATTGGGGCTTAGTTTATTGTTCTGTTGATTGTCTAGATTTAAGAAAGGGATGAAGAAAAAATGCAGATTAAATTTTAAAGTATGTCCTGCAGGATTTTTTTTTTCTCCTCGAAAGTAGTTTTGCTCTGCATCTCTCATTTACATATATACCATTCCCATAATGGAACACCAGACTCAATCTCTCAGTTTTACAGTTACAGTTACCAGTAACTGGTACCAAGGATCTAGTACCTTAACCTTTAGTTCATACAATCAACTTAACATTGCCCAGACTTGGTCATTTTGTTCAACTTCTTCCCAGCTTGAGCTCTTGGTCAATAAACTACTAAGGACTTTGCTCCCAAAGATCACAATATTTTGCAGTCACTGAGTGAGGAAGATCACTGAAAGTGACGATTACAAAACTGGTGGGCAGAGCCTAGACATAGTCCTACCTCCCCACCTCAGCCCACTGCTGCCTCTCTTGCAGGTCTTCCCCCTTTCTGGGCATTTTATGCCTTTTTTTGTTTTAAAAATCCCTAATCCAAACTGCCCACATTGTACAGCCTAATGCTAGGTTATGAAGAATAGATTGTTATGGTCTTCATGTAGTCTTCTGGCAAAGGCCAGTGACCTTCACTCACCAAGGCTTTGGTGGAATGGGGGAATAGATGGAATTTCAATTCCAAGCCCTACTATAATTGATAATTATTCTGCATCCCATCTCTCTGGGCTAGGAGACCCAGGGCTTGCCAATCTCTGTGAAGATATTCAAGTTTTTCCTATATGGGCAAGAGAGAACAAATTGTTTTTTGTTTTGTCTTTTGATTTTCTTTTTTCTTTTTTTATTTGTTAACTTTTGTCTATTATACTGATGAATTTATTTTATTTTTTCAATTAAGAAAAATCAATCTCCCCCCCCATTATTGAGGAAAATAACAAAAGCCTTAAGAAATATGCATAGTCAAGCAAAAATTATGCGTGCATTGCCCATATCCCCCCAAAATGTATGCTTCATTTCAATCTTAGTCTATCATTACTCTGTACAGGGGTGGGTAGCATGTATCATTGTCTAAACCCTGGAATCCCTGGGTTAATCATTTAGTTGTTCACACTTCTCAAGCCTTTCTAAGTTCTCATTATGATGCTGTTAATATATGAACCATACTCTTAGTTCTGCACAATTCACACAAGCCATACTATAATTCTTTGAGACTATTCCCTTTCATTATTTTTTATATCCCTGACAATATTTTTTTACATTCACACATATTTTCTTGTCCACTCCCAACTGCTGGGTACTCCTTTAGTTCTCACTTCTTTGACCCTGCAAAAAAGGTTGCCTTAAATATTTTTGTTCATATGAGTCCTTTCCCTTTTTCTTTTATGCTTAGCAATAGTATTGCTATTTTAGGGGCATAGTACCAAATTGCTTTTTAGAATGGCTACACCAACTCTCAGCTCCACCAATGATGAGGTAATGTGCCTGTTTTCCTAGCATACTATTTTTAAAAGTGATGTTGTGTTCAGCAAATAATCACTTACTCTTTGCAAGTGTAGAAATAGACTACAAGGATAGATTTATGGATTCACAGAACCTCACTTTTGGAAGGAATCTCAGGGAAAGAAATCCAACTTGTATTTGGACCAGAATGTCTTCTATCACATCACGTCCTCTGTTCAAGTCGCTGGCTTCCAACTTTAAGCAAGACCTTCGGTCTTTTGTCTTCTTGCTAGTAGCTCTCATGGACAATTCCCTTGGAGAACTATATTTCTTGGGGGAAAGTTGCATGGTGAAAAGAGGCTGTCTGCCAATTGGGGGTCTATGGCAGTTGTCTTTTGAAAGGCTATGGGGAGGACTTTGAATGGATATCTTTGGAGATGAAAGAGGGAAATGGGAAATGAGGAGACCAGACAAAAATCCCTACTGATTCTAGTCGGGCTGCCTTATAGGGTCTTTACGCCGAGAGACTGAGAGGATCTGGAGTCTTTGGTCCCAGTGGAGTGACTGCTCAGCCGCCTGTGGTCACACTGGTGTCCAAACCCGAACTCGGAGTTGCATGGTAGAGATGCCGCAGCTCTGCACTGAAGCCACAGAGGAGGGCCGGCTCTGTGTGAGCCAGGCCTGTCCAGGTACCAGCCTCATACTCTATTCCTTCCTCTCCAGAGAAAGGGAAGGCAACGTAAGATTGCTTCTTTAAGAGCTTTCTTTGTCGTTCCTTTCCTCCTCCTTTACTAGTGTCTTCCCTTTGAAATTTCCTTCCCCATATAGAATGTACACAGTTTGTTTGCATGTTATACTCACCACTAGAATATAAGCTTCTTGAGGGCAAAATTTAGATTTTTTGTCTTTCTTTGTATCCCTATCACCCTAGAACATAGTAGGAGTCTAATACATTCTGGTTGACTCTCTGACATATATATTCCAATCTGATGTTGTAATTTGCTGGCAATTTAATGGACAAATCACTAGCCTTACTGTCAGGAAGACCCAAATTCAAATTCTACCTCATACATTTACTAAGTGCATAACACCTGGACAAGTTGCTCAACCCCCAGGCAGTTTTCCTCCTATGTAACACAGAGACATGAATGACACGTCATGGTATCAATGTAAAGATTTTTACAAACTTTAATGTGCTATATAAATGTTAGTTACTATGAATGAATGAATAGCAGTTATATTAAGCCTTTACTATGTACAAGCTCTGTATTAAGCATAGAAGGTACACATAGAAAAGGAAGATAGTTACTGCTTTCAAGAAGCTCACATTCAAATTAATGGAGAAAGGAAAAAGTCAGCTCAAAGTCAGATGGAAAGATCCCATGATCCTGGGGCACAACAGCAAAGCAGGTGGTCATGCCTCTTTTTTAATGTCTTTTCCTCCAAGAAAATCACTAATGCCTGATGCTGGACCATCTGATGATGTCAATGTCTTTGGTGACAAAGATTTTCTTTCCTGGGTCTTCAGCTGTGATTGTAGCACCTGCAGAGCAGCTCCCAGCTTGTATTTATAGGGAAGGGGGGGGGGGCTTGCCTCCCAGGATGATGCCTATGGGCACTGAACTAGAAGTATTGCCTTTCCTGAGGTTCTTGGGTTCTGGTCTCCACTGGGGTCTGAGGACAGATGGTAATCAGGCTGGTTGTATTGGTTTGACCTGCTGGTCCTTCCTGCATCCCATCTTTTCCTCAGGGCACCTTACTGTCTCAGCAAGGCTGGCTTGCCTGATCTGCGGGTTATAGCTATTTGGTAGCTAGTGAAGATGGCTGGACCCTTCTCCTCAGGAGTTTCTTCCCTGGAATATGGGCTATTCCTATTAGCGAACCTGCCTGTCAGTCATTCTTAATTTGAGTACCCATTATGTACAAAGGCTACAGGAGCACTATTAAGGAAGATGGAGACAGCAGTCTTCAAGTTTTTGAAGACTTGTGTGAAAGAGGAAAAGCTTGTTTTGTTTGGTATAAAGAGAAAGGAGCAAGGAACAATAGGCAGAAAAGAGAGAAGTAAATTTAGGCTTGATGAAAGGAGAAACTTTCTAACAATTAGAGAACTGTTCAAAACCAGAATAAATTGCTTAGCAAAGTACATATTCTCTGTCACAGAAAATCTTCAAGGGGAATCTGGATGGCCACTTCTCAGGGGCATTGTGCAGGTAATTCTGGCTTAGGATAGATTAGACCAGATAACTTCAGAAATCTCTATCAACCCTAAATTTCTGTGTGTAAGTCTCTAGGTTCAAGGGCCTAGAATCTCAGTTGGAACAAAGCATGTTCTAATCTCCACTTGGAAAAAGGAAGTTCTCTTTGGGTCATTTGGGCTCTTCTTGAACATATTCAATGACAAAGACTGTTTACTGCTTCCCAAGGTAGTTTCTGATCTAAAGAAGGAAACATGGTCCCTCCTCATAGGAAATTTAAGTCAGCTTGGTGAAATAGGGTGCATGCATATTTAAAAAAAAAAAAAGAATTACTCTGTAGTGATGATGATGATAACTATGATGATGATAATTCTAAGAAAAGTTCAAAATTCAAGAACGGCTTTCCACAAAAACCTATGAGGCCAATAATATAAGTAATATTACTCCCATTTTATAGATGAAAAAAATCAGGGCTTAGAGAACTTAAATGATTAGGATTCAAACCCAGGATATTTGACTTCAAGCCCAGTGTTAAGTGTAAATTGAGGCAGCACAAAACTAATCCATACGTGATGGGCAGATGACAAGTAAAAGAAAGCTCTCCCTGGAGTAAGATGAATCAGGGCAGCTCTCCCAGAAGCAGCTTGAGGTAGGAAAAAAAGAATACAGGAGTCAGAAAATCTGTTTTAGCCTTCATTTTGCCACTATTTGTTTGACTACTTTCTGGGTCTCAGTTTTCTCCTCTGTTTGTATCTCTGTAAAATAAGCAGTTTGTACCAGATGATTTCTAAGGTCTTCACAAGTTCCAATATAGGATTGAAGGAGGGGAAAAGCACTATTTGGTAGAAAATTGCCCCAATTTCATTTCCCTTCTACACTTATCTCTTCCTGCCCCACCTCACTTCTTCCCCTCTAGGTAGAAGGAAAAATCAATCACTATTAAATGCTTACTATGAACCAGGCACTATGTCAAGCACTGGGGCTATAATTAATGAGAAGAAAGAATCCCTGTCCCCAACAAGCTTACAATTTAATAGGGAAGATAACATGCAAACAAATATATGCAAAACAAGCTATATATAAGTAGGAAATAATTAATCATGGAAAAGCATTGGAATTAAGAGAGGTTGGGTAAAGCTTCCTATAGAAGATGGGATTTTAGTTGTAAGTTAGGGGAGGAAAGGGTACATTCCAGGCAGAGTGATTGCCCAATCAGAGGCAGACAGACTCTTGTTCATGGGACAGCAAGAGGTGTCACTGAATCTAAGAGAAAGGTATAAGAAGACTGCAAAAGTAGAAGGGGATTAGGTTTTAAATGGCTTTGAATACCAAAAGAAGCATTTTATTTGCTGGCTCTGGTAACAATAAGTGGGGTGGGCTGCTGTGGTGTTATCAGCCTGACTTTTAAGAAAATCCCTTCAGGATTTTGGGGAGACTTGAGGCAGTAAAACCCACCAACAGACTTTTGCAGTAATCCAGTCCTGAGGTGATGAGGGCTATCAGCCCCTGGTCACTGGGTTTTCTCTTCTTCCAGCTTGTGACATGTCATGCACCATGGGCCAGGTGAATGCTGATTGTGACGCCTGCATGTGTGAGGATTTCGTACTGCATGGGGCCATTTCTCTTCCTGATGGGGGCCCCGCCACAGGAGCCACTGTCCATTTGCTGACCAAGACTGTTAAGCCACTGACCCAGACTGACAGCAATGGGAGGTTCCGAATCCCTGGCTTGTGCCCTGATGGCAAAACTGTTCTGAAAATCACCAAAGCCAAGTTTGCACCCATTCTCCTGACAATGCCCAAGACCAACAAGAAGATGGCCACTGTTAGTGCTGAGTTTGCAAGAGCAGGTACCCATCTGATTCTTCTTGGGTTAGGAGACAGTCTAAAATAAGAGTTCTCAACCTAGGATCCATGAAATTGTTTTTAAAAATTTGTTTTTGATGACTATACTTCAATATAATTGAAACATGATTCTGAAGTTGAAAGGTCTTCTTAAGCTTCATCAGATTGCTCTAAAAAATGGTAGTCAGCCATCTTAGTTTCTTTGAGCTCCTTAAATTATTACTTTGGAGTTTATAGAGGCTGTTGATCCCTGCCCAAGATGATTATCCGGTCTCACTGGGAATCTTATAAACTTTTCTAGCACCTCTAGTACAAGAGTTCTTAACCTATGGCCCATCAACTTAGTTTAAAATATCTTTTGATAACTGTTTCACAAGAGTTGGTTTCCTTTGTAATCACTTATCTTATTTTGAACATTTAAAAACATTCACCAGACTGCCAAAGAAGCCCAGAACACAAATACAAAAATGAGTAAGAGCCTCTGCTTTTGTACCAAGTAGGAGGACAAAGGACCTGGGTCAGGAGGAAATTGTGGCAGATATGGGTTCTGTCCCAGACTAGGGGATTAATGAGGTAAGGAGGAGATGAGAGTGGAGCTACAGAATGTAGGCCTTGGGCCTAGAAGCTCCAGGTAACCCAGGCCTAGTCTAGGAGAGCTTCATGGATTATTCTATAACGTGTTTGGCTGAGTGTGAATCAAAGCAAAAACATTCATTTTACAACTATAAAGGTTAATCTCCCCTCTCAGAGCTACCTTACATTGTGAAGAATCCAGAGACTAAGGCAAGGAAAACTGGACAGAGTGTGTCTTTCTGCTGTAAAGCCACAGGGAAGCCCAGTCCAGAGAAGTATTTCTGGTAAGAAGTAATACTCAATTCTGTGGCCCCAGCCTTCAGCTGTCCCTTATGGTCTTCCTCAGGGAAACCAGCACCTCCCTTGAGCCGTTCAAGAATGGTCTTTAAATTGACTTGTAGTGACCGGGGGGATTTATTTTTTGCCCTTCTTCTGGGGCTCTCTCTTTAATAGTTGTTCCCTTTGTCCTTCCAGTATTTCCAGGGGCATGATGGCTGCCACATGGTCGGGCAGATAGCTCCCAGAAAGGCGGATGGGTTGGGAAAGGAGGACCAGACTACTTCAGTGTCTTTCACCCACTGTAGGTACCACAACAACACCCTGCTGGACCCTTCATTATACAAGTATGAGAGCAACCTGATATTGAAAAATCTGCAGAAGGAGCAAGCTGGAGAATATTTCTGCAAGGCCCAAAGTGATGCAGGAGTTGTGAAGTCACAGATTGCTCGGCTGACTATTATAGGTAAGTCTAAGGATAGTCCTCAATTTCCTGAGCATACTCATAGAAATGGATCTCCATTTACATTTTATTTTTCTAGATTATATGCATGTAAAAAATGTTTTTTAACATTTGTTTTTAAAATTTTTAAGTTCCAAAAATTCCTCTCCCCTTCCCCTTACAAAAGCAAGCAATTTGATGTAGATTATGCATGTGAAAATCATCCGCATACAGTTTATATCCAGCTTTGATGTCTGGTTTTCTTCACAGTGAAATGTCAAGCTGAGAGGACAAATATGCTTCATTATACTCATAGGAGAGGAGGCCTGTTAGTGGGGGGGGGGGGAGAGGAGGAGGAAGGAGATTCAATAAGGGCAAATATCAGCTAATACACCTTGAGGGAAATAGTCCATGCTATGTCTTAAAAAGACAATCTCTATACAATCAATCTTGACCCTGTAAGGGTCAACCCATTCACTAAGTCATGGAATACCAGAACTAGGGAAAGCTTATTAACTCCCCAAAGAAGTGCTTTTAAGACAATAACAGGAGGTTCAAGAAGGGTATAAAGGAGTCAAAGATGATAGATCATAATGACATTATTATTAGGAGCAGTCTTATAATTTCATTGGTGTAGTGAGTTCTCAGTGAGAAATTTCTTCTATCAGTGCTGCTAGACATCTTTCCCTATAAATTGTCTTAGAGAGTTCCCTATTGCACTGAGAGATTAAGTAATTGCCCTGGGTCTCTGAGACATATGTGCCAGGGATGGAGAACATGGATCCAGGTTTTCTTGACTCTGAAGCTAGACTCCACTCTACTATACTACTCTGCTTCTCAATGAATTAGGGAATTAAAAAAAAGAATAGCAGGATCACTTATTTGTAAAGTGTTCAATCTGCAAAATGGTTTTCTACATACGTTAGCTTTACAACAAAGACATGAAGTAGCTTGTGTGATTAATATTACTTGAATTTTTGTTGTTGGGAAAACTGAAGCTGAGGTTAAGTGACTTCAAATTATACAGCTAATGGGAGCAAATCTGATTCTTCAGCCCAGGTCTAATAATGCTGTTCAGTATTCCCTCAACTACGTAGAAGTTGGGGGTGTATCCCTGACCCTTTGAAGTTGACAAAATGGAGGGCAACATATCCTTTCATAATGCATTATTCAGTGCCACTATAAGGGACAGAATGGGGAGGAGGGATGGAACACTGGTTATAACCCAGTGCAGAAGTTTTTACAGTAATAGAGTAAATATTATCAATAGTGGCACATTTTGGGATAAAGGTCAGGAATATAGATTAATATAAATATACACAGACTTATACATATGTATAGAGAGAATACAATATAATAAATTCAAAGGATATTGCGTAGAGATTATTTCTAGCAAAGAACTCGGGGGCCCATTCTCCCAGAACAAATGCTTTGATATTAAAATCAAAGAATAGTAAATCATAAGTTTGTTGCTAACTTGGGTTTTCTTTTTGGGAATGCGGTTCCTTCCACTGTACTGGCTTTTAGCAGTTTGGGGGAAAACATTTATTTATCAAATAAGCCTGAGGTCTCTGAAGGAGTCAATGTTGTCTCCAAATCATGAACTACCTTCTCCTCATCTGCATGTTTGAAGAAGGGACAGAGAGGAAACAGAAGCCTCTCATTCCATCTAAGACTGCTGAGTCCTCTCTAACATGGGGAATGTAAAAAACGTAGAATAAGCTTTCCAAAGCAGAAAACCTCCCTGTTGTCAGATCAGCAAGTAGGGATTCCAGGGTTCTGGTCATTATCAGTCCCTTTACACCTTGGAAAATGAGAAACAATACAATCTGTCCCTCTTCCTAACAATTCTTTCATATGTTCTTGGAGGTGAGCTTAAATATGGATCACTTTATCAAGCGCTCCATTGTCAAGTTCCTAAAAAACAAAAGCTGACAGTTGATATGTTTTTTTTTCTCTCAGTTCCCAAGACTCTCTGATGATGCCTGTCTAATACGGATAAATTAAGGCTGTCTATAGTACTTTATTACTTAAGTCTTAGTCCTTTTGTCTATAGGCATCAAATGGAAACTTTCCTGAGACACAATTGAGCCACCTTCCCCTTAAATCTGAAGAATATGGGTTCTGTCTGTAGAGGAGGAGGGAGGTCCTGGGGCCCCAGCTAGTGTTTAGTCTGAGTACTGTCTCTGTCCCAGGTGCTGGGATATAGGAAATGGATATATAAATATGAAATAACCTTTTATGGAATTTACATCATTTGCCTTAACAGCGCCAAATGAGCCTCCTTGCAACCCAACGCCTGAGAGTTACTTCATCCAGCTGCCTCATGATTGTTTCCAGAATGCCACAAACTCCTTCTACTATGATGTGGGGAGGTGCCCGATCAAGACATGTGCTGGGCAGCATGACAATGGGCTCAGATGCAAAGATGCTACAGAAAGCTGTTGTGGAATCTCCAAGATGGAAGAGAGGGAGATCCAGTGTAGTGGGTACACACTCCCTACCAAGGTGGCCACACAATGCCGCTGCCAAAAGTGCACAGAGACAAGGAGCATAGTCAGGGGTCGAGTCAGTGCGGCCGACAACGGGGAGCCCATGAGGTTTGGTCACATTTACATGGGGAACCAAAGAATTAGCATGACCGGCTACAAGGGGACCTTCACCCTGCA
The DNA here is from genome assembly GCF_016432865.1 of Antechinus flavipes. Classification (NCBI taxonomy): domain Eukaryota; kingdom Metazoa; phylum Chordata; class Mammalia; order Dasyuromorphia; family Dasyuridae; genus Antechinus; species Antechinus flavipes. The sequence goes on from NC_067399.1 coordinate 541,412,035, forward strand.
CGTGCCCCAGGACACTGAGAGGCTGGTACTCACCTTTGTGGACCGGCTACAGAAGTTTGTGAACACCACCAAAGTGCTTCCTTTCAACAAGAAGGGCAGTGCAGTATTCCATGAGATTAAGATGCTCAGGAAGAAAGCACCACTTACCCTGGAGTCTACAGAGACCAACATCATCCCCCTGGGGGAGGTGGATGGAGAAGATCCCATGGCAGAGCTAGAAATCCCTTCCGACAGCTTCTACAGGCAGAATGGGGATCGCTATAGGGGCAAAGTCAAGGCCAGTGTGACTTTCCTGGACCCACGGAACATTTCCACCGCCACGGCCACCCAAAGCGACTTGAATTTCATCAACAATGAAGGAGACACATTCCCGCTCCGGACATATGGCATGTTCTCTGTAGACTTCACAGATGAAGCTGCCTCCGAATCACTTAACGCAGGCAAAGTGAAGGTACACCTTGACTCGGCTCAGATCAAGATGCCTGAGCACGTGCCCGCGATGAAACTGTGGTCACTGAACCCTGACACGGGGCTGTGGGAGGAGGAAGGAGACTTCAAGTTTGAGAACAAGAGGAGAAACAAAAGGGAAGAAAGAACCTTCCTGGTGGGAAACATGGAGATCCGTGAAAGGAGACTCTTCAATCTCGATGTTCCTGAGAGCAGGAGGTGCTACATCAAGGTGAGGGCTTACCGGAGTGAGAGGTTCCTTCCCAGTGAGCAGGTCCAAGGGGTGGTGGTCTCTGTAATTAATCTGGAGCCCAAAAGTGGCTTCTCATCCAATCCCAGAGCCTGGGGCCGCTTTGACAGTGTCATCACGGGTCCCAATGGCGCCTGCCTGCCCGCCTTCTGTGATGATCGGTCCCCGGATGCCTACTCTGCCTACGTCTTGGCAAGCCTGGGTGGAGAAGAGCTCGAAGCTGTGGAGTCTTCACCCAAATTCAATCCCAATGCCATTGGAGTCCCCCAGCCCTATCTCAACAAGCTCAAGTACAGAAGGACAGATCATGATGATCCCAAAGTCAAGAAAACTGCCTTCCAGATCAACATGGCCAAACCAAGGCCGAATACAGCTGAGGAGAGCAACGGCCCTATCTATGCCTTTGAGAATCTCCGGGAGTGTGAAGAGGCTCCTTACAGTGCCCCCCATTTCAGGTTCTATAGGGTAGAGGGAGATAGATACGACTACAACACTGTCCCCTTCAACGAAGACGACCCCATGAGTTGGACAGAGGACTACCTGGCGTGGTGGCCCAAGCCTATGGAGTTCCGGGCGTGCTATATCAAAGTTAAGATTGTGGGGCCGGTGGAAGTAAACGTGAGGTCCCGGAACATGGGGGGCACACATCGGCAGACAGTGGGGAAGCTCTACGGCATCCGGGACGTGAGGAGCACCCGGGACAGAGACCAGCCCAATGTCTCCTCTGCCTGCCTAGAATTCAAATGCAGCGGGATGCTTTATGACCAGGACCGGGTGGATCGCACCTTGGTCAAGATAATTCCCCAGGGCAGCTGTCACCGGGCCAGCGTGAACAGCATGCTGCATGAATACCTGGTCAACCACCTCCCCTTGGCTGTTAACAACGACACCAGCGAATACACCATGCTGGCCCCATTGGACCCTCTTGGGCACAACTACGGCATCTACACCGTCACCGACCAAGACCCTCGGACAGCTAAGGAGATAGCCCTCGGCAGGTGCTTTGATGGCACGTCTGATGGCTCCTCCCGAGTCATGAAGAGCAATGTGGGGGTCGCTCTCACATTTAACTGCGCAGAAAGGCAGGTAGGGCGGCAGAGCGCTTTTCAGTACCTTCAAAGCCCCCCAGCTCGGGCCACCGCAGGCTCCCTCAGAGGAAGAGGGGTTGGGAGGAGGCAGGAAAGGGAGAGTCAGCCTGGACAGCGGCGTCGAGGGGGGCCAATCTCTCTGAGATTTCCTGCAAGGGCTCAACAACAACAACCACTCACCAACAACTAGATCCTAGGGATTTCCTTTACCGTGGAATATCTTATGGAAACATAGCACAAACTGCTACCAAGTTAATTTAAGTATATACATCCTGGTACGATTTGCTGTGTGTTCCAGATGTTGTTGCTGTCTTTGTCCCATGCTAGCTGCAATTTATTCATAAAGGCTATTTCAAGTAAAGTCCCCTCTAAACATACACACACACACACACACACACACACACACACACACACACACACACACACCCCTCTGATAAAACCTGAGGAGCTAGAAAGAACTTAGAGCTCCTTTTCTCAAGTGTGATTGACGTTAATCTCCTAAGGTACAACCGTCTCTAAGATGACAGATTTAAGGACAGACATAAGATAAATGATGGTGCCCTTGATCAGTGGGACTGGAGTGAATCAAGCAAAGTTCATACAAATGGTAACAAGACAGAAGAATAAACCACAAGATTTTGTACTTGAAGTGTAAATAACTTATTTATTTCTTTGCTAGATTTAGGGTGATTTGCATGAATTCTAGGCTGAGCTAGTGAGTAGTGCACTATAATCACAGGTCCTTTACTGCAGCTATGGAAGATGACTATCTTGATTCCATAAATGCAGCTTTGCAAAAAGGGATAATACGTTTTACTCTGCTTTTATTCAAGCTAAAATGCCAGTGTAGTTGAGGGCAGATTTAAATAAAGAGGTATTTTTCACTTTGATTTGGCTCCCTCTCTTCTGTATTTTGGCCATAAAATCATTCACATGAAGGACTACGTAAGCCAGATGGCCAGCAAAGAATGATTGATTTCATTCCAGAGAATATAAAGTTCAGAGTGGATTGAGAGGGCTGTGCTCTTACAGGGTTTAATCGGAAGAGTACCCCTTCCTCTGTAACAAGGTACAAAGTACAACCACTGGAGTTCTTGCGGATCACATTTTCCATTAGCAAGGATAAGCTGAAATCTGTGGGTCACTGAGCATATTCTAGGTCCTTTAAGTAATGTGAAGAACAAGAATCAAATATATTCCCCCAGTATTAAGGAACTTACACAATGGCTTGGTCTGGGAATCTAATGATTGGTGCCAAGTGGACCTCTGGCTTCCTCAAGCCTGGTTCTCCCTCCAGCTGCACTGGTTGACCTCACTGAGCTATGTTTTTGGTTTTTTTTTCCAGGCTGTTCTAAAGATGGACAGCTTTTGCAGACATCCAATCGTTGTTATGTATATCCTATGTCCCTTCCAGCCAAATAATCAGTCCAAGTGGTTTTTCTTTAGGAAAAAGGCTTAGTTTAAAATAGTATATCGGAGGCTAGTACGTGCTGCCAGAGGGATACTGCACCCTGAAGCTTATTCTCTACCTACAGTCCAGGACAAGCTACAGCATTCCCTGACCTTCTCCTATGACTGCCAAGGGAAAGAGCCAAGATGGGAGGTGGGAAGCATTTTTTGATTAGGAAAACTATTCTATGAGAAATGGGGCAAAAGAACATCCACTCTTTTCCTGGATAAGATGTGATAACTCCTTTTGGCTACTACCATCATGATCTGGATTTGAGCCCCTGGCTTGTGTTCATCTGGACTCCCTAAGGCTACTTGGCTAATTATAAATTTCTCAAATCATTTAATCATATATTTGAAACCACAGAGCATTCGTTAATGCTGAAATCTGGTATGGCTGTGATTGCTCTTTGACCCATTTCCAGAGTATGCTTCTGTCCACTATTTCCCAAAAGGACCATTTTGCAGCCCAGCCTGTAAGTCCCGCCAGGTCATTTGGGCTGAGGAACCAACCCTGGCTTCTTTGCAGCCATCTGGAGCACACACTGAAAACAAAGGGAGGCAGCCACACTTTTTACTAGCTTCCTAAGTCAGAATTCACTGCTGCTAGGTCCAAAATGCCCTGTATATTTCCGTATGAAAGGAATACTTGCATAAAGAGTATTGACAATTTGAGAAAACTGTCCTCCCCACCAGCTTCCTCTCCCTACCCATTCACATTTCTGGCTCTCTTGAATGAATCAGCACCCAATCAGAAGTGCTGGAAGCTGGCAAATCTTTCTTAAGCCAAATCACAGTGCCTCCTCATTCCCAAGTTTTATGCCTTTTCAATGAACCAAAGCCCTAAAGGATGAAGCCTGAGACTCTCAAGTTCTCTGGTAACCCTCATTTTACCAAACCCCACTGTACACACTCAGAGGGTGTCATGAGGGCAAAGTATTTTTAGTCTATTGCAGAAAAGGCTCTGACATACTAATAGAACATGAAGGTATATTGAATTGTCATCATCTTCATTATCAACATGGTATGGTGCTTGGAGTACTGAATTTGAACATGGGTTCAAAGCTCAGCTGTGCTACTTACATATCTATGTAGGCAAGTGATATCTCTGGGCCTATATTTCTCATCTATAAATTAAGAGAATTGGACTAAATAATCTCTAAGGTCCCTTCCTGTTCTAAATCTATGATCTATGATCCTATGAACCTTTAAAAAAATAACTACTTAATACTTGCAAAACACTGTGCAAGGTGGTGTAAATACAAAGAGAAAACATAATCCCTGCTCTCAAGGAATTTACAAGGTAGCTGAGGAAACAAGACATATACCATAAGTAAAAGATAACTACCAATGCTATAGGAAGTATCAAATGAATGCTTCAGGAAGTGCTTCAGTTCAATTCAATAAGCAATTATTAAATGTTTTATATTTACAAGATAATGTACTAGGTGACTGAGGTTTTTAAAAATTCTTAAGGAACTAACAATCTACTGGTAAGATTCAACATTTATATTAAATCAATACCAATTATAGGAGGTTAGAAGGGTTAAAGACCACTTGCAAGATAAGGTAGTAAAATCTTTATGCTAGAGTGGGATCTGAGTTGAGTCTTAAATTATGAAAAAAGGAAAAGAGAACATTTCTAGCAGAAGGAATAAGTAAGATGAGATGTGTTGGGAGTTAGATATTTCACCCAAGAATTTGGCTATTTGAATTGAGTAACCCCTCATTTATTTTAAAGCATGGGGGATGACCTACTTCTTATAACTAAATTTTCCAAAGAACTGAAGCTTACTCCTTTATGTGCTAAAATAAATAAATAAATAAATGACCACATTGAATAGAAGTCTTTCCAGATACATCCCATACATTCCCATCTTACTAAATAGGATATCCAATATAATTTAACTTTTTCTTGATGATTCAGAATTGTCATTGTGGATAGCAATTACTAGCTGTACAAAAACACAGCAATACTTTTAGCAATTCCTAAATTAGCAATATTCATTGTGTGGGTAGAGCAAGTACACCGTATTCTAAATCATCTCTGCTTTCTTGATTCTCCTGTTCCTGCCTTCCTGCCAGGCTTTCACATCTTAGTGGTGAATTAATATAGTCTGTTTCCCACCCTTTATCTTCCAATTAAATGCTATCGGCTGGGAAATAACATAACCAATCTTGTTAGACTATATCTAAAATAACATACAGATTTAAGAATAATTATTTGATAAAAAGCTCTGGCTGAGAGGATCTAAGCTGAAATTCCACTCTGGGTAGGGAGTCAAGATGGCAGATTAGAGGCAGCCACCCAGTTGAACTCTGCCAACACTTCCTTCCAAACAATTTTAAAATAACCCCTCAAATCAAATTTTGGAGAGACAAAGACAACAAAAGGTCAGAGTGGGATATTTTTCCAGCCTAAGACAACTTAGGAGGTTGGCTAGAGAGCTTTGTAACATTGGAGTCATGGCTGTAATACCAGCAGTGGATCTTAGAAGTTTTTGCTACAGTGCAACAGCATATAGCTTTGGGAGCTCTCAGCCCAGAGACATTAAGAGGGACAGATGACTGGATAGAAGGAGATTACAGAGGACCCTTTGTTGGCACTGAATGGCATTGGTGCTGACTAGCAACTCTACTACCCCTAAGTGGTTTTGATTCATAGTTGCTGGATGGAGAAGTGTTTGTGATGGGTCACAAGTGAGCAAGAGCCCTAAGACAGAGGGAGTGCTAGCATTTAGGGTTGCAGAAGAGAAAGAGTTCTAATTAAAGTTCTAGGGCTAAAAGGACACTAACACTATGGGGAGCAGGATAAGACCAGAGCACAGACCAGGACAGTAGTGACTACATCTCTTCCAGGTCACCTTGGAAGCATGGAAAATTTGTTCTGAAAATAGCAGCCCCCCCAAAAGCTTAGAACTTGCGACAGTTCTTCCTCACCTCCAGGTGAGCAGAGCCCAGCTTTAGCACAAAGTTCAAATTCAAGAAATAGTCTGGGAAAATGAACAAACAATAACAAAAAAGAACTTCATCATAAAAAGCTACTCTGGTGGCAAGGAAACCAATACACAAATAGAAGACAATAATGTAAAAACAGCTAAAAGTAAAATCTCAAAGAAAAATACTAATTGGAAAAAAAAAGTGACCAAAGGAAAAAAAAAGGGGCAAATTAGATACTACTAGGATTTTAGTAAAGATTATAAGCAAACCATACACATAATAAACATATTTTCTCTTAGCAAAAAAAAAAAAAAAAGAAAAAGAAAAATACTAATTGAACCCAACTATAAGAATTTCTGGAAGAGTTAAAGAAAGAGATGAATGAGAGAGGGAAAATTGGGAGGAAAGTAAGAATAATATAAGAAAATTATGAAAAAGAGAACAGCTTAGTAAAAGTAGCACAAAAAAAATGTTGAATAAAAGAACACTAAACAAAATAAAACAAATTGGCCTAACAGTAAAAGAGGCACAAACATTCAATGGTGAGAAGAACTCCCTAAAAAGCATAACAGGCCAAATGGAAAAGGTTAAAAAAAAAAAACTTTGAAAAAAAATAAATCCTTGATAGAGAATATTATATAATGAAATGAAAGATGGATAATTTTGATTATATGAAATGACAAAGTTTTGCATAAAGCAAGCCAATGCAATCAAAATTAGAAGCGAAGCAGAAAGCAGGGAAACAATTTTTATAGCCAGTGTTTCTGATAAAGGCCTCATTTCTAAAATATATAGAGAACTGAGTCAAATTTATAAAAATACAAGTCATTCCCCAATTGGTAAATGGTCCAAGGAAATGAACAGGAAGTTTTCAGATGAAGAAATTAAAGCCATTTATAGTTATATGAACAAGCAATTTTCAGAAGAAAGTAAACCAATCTATAGTCATATGAAAAGATGCTTTAAATCACTATTAATTAGTAAAATTAAATTAAAACAACTCTGAGGTACCACCTGACATCTACCAGAAATAACAAATGTTGGCAGGGATAAGAGAAAACAGGTATAATAATGAATTGTACAACTGTGAATTAATCCAATCATTCTGGAGAAAAATTTAGAACTATATCCAAAGGGCTATTAAAAACTCTATATCCTTTGCCCCAGAAATACTACTACTACTAGGTCTATAGCCCAAAGAAATGAAAGAAGAAGGACTTATACATACAAAGATATTTGTAACAGCTCTTCTTGTGTTGACAAAGATTGAACATCGAGGAGATGCTCATCAACTGGGGAAGGCTGAACAAATTGTGGCATATGATTTTGACAGAATATTGTGCTATGAGAAATGATAAGGAGGATGGTTTCACAAATGTAACAACAACATGAGAATATCTATGTGAACTGATGAAAAGTGGAGAAGAATCAGAAGATCATTGGGCACAATAACAAGTAACGATGAATAATTGTGAAAGACTTGGATCCTCTGATCAATACAATAATGTAAAATAATTCCAAAAAAGTCTTGATAAAAAAAATTTTATCAACTTCCAGAAAAAGAACTGATGAACTCAGTGTACCTTGAAGTATCCTGAAATATTATTTTCTTGCTTTTAGTGATATGGCTAATATGGAAATATTTTTGGAAGATTTCACATTTGTAACTGATACCATTTGATTTGCCTTCTCAGTGGACAGAAGGGAGGGAAAGAGGGAAGAAAGATTTTGAAACGCAAAATTTCAAAAAAAAAAATTAAATAAATAACAAATTTGAAAGAAGGCAAAAAATGAAATTCTACTCTGCTGCTCTACAAAATAACTAGTAATATTAATAAAAACAAATGGTTTTCAACATCTAACACCCTATACCAAGATAAGATAGAAATGGGTTCACGATTTAGATATAAAAGATGATACTATAAGCAAATTGTAAAGCAAGGAATAGTCAGATCTATGTAGAAGGAGGAATTTATGACCAAATAAGAACTAGGGAGCATTATGAAATGCAAAATAGATAATTTTGATTATATTAAATTAAAAAGGTTTTGCACAAACAAAACCAATGCAGCTAAGATCAGAAGGGAAGCAGAAAACTGAAGGAAAAAATTTTTACAGCCAGTGTTTATGATAAAGGCCTCATTTTTAAAATGTACAGAGAATTGATTCAAATTTATAAGAATACAAATCATTCCCCAATTGATAAATGGTCAAAAAATATTAAAGCCATTTCTAGTCATATGAAAAAAATGCTCTGAATCATTATTGATTAGAGAAATGCAAATTAAGAAAACTTTGAGGTACCACTTCATACCTCTCAGATTGACTATAATGATGGAAAAAGATAATGATAAATGTTGGAGAAGATGAAGGACAATTGAGACACTAATACATTGTTGATAGAGTTGTGAACTGATCCTACAATTCTAGAGAACTCTACCATTTTGACACTATGCCCAAAGGGCTATCAAACTTCGAATAGTGTCACTACCGAGTCTGAAACGCAAAGAAATCATAAAAAGGGGGAAAGGACCCACATGTACAAAAATGTTTGTAGCAGCCCTTTTTGTAGTGGCAAAGATCTGGAAATTGAATGGATGCCTATCAGTTGAAGAATGGTTGAATAAGTTATGGTATGTGAATGTAATGGAATATTATTGTTCTATAAAAAATGATGAACAGGCTGATTACAAGAAATACTTATATGAACTGATGTTGAATGAAGTGAACAGATCCAAGAGAACATTGTACAAAGTAACAAAAAGATTTTGTGATGATCAACTGTGATGGAGTTGGTTCTTTTTTAACAATGCAGTGATTTAAGGCAGTTACAATAGACTTGGGATGGAAAATGCCATCTGCATCCAAAGACATAACTATAGAGACTGAATATATATTGAAGCATAGTATTTTCACTTTTTGTTTGTTTTTTTTCTTTCTTATGGTTTTTTCCCCTTTTGATCTGATTTTTCTTGTACAACATGACAAATATGGAATTATATTTAAAAGAATTGCACATATTTAACTTAGTTTAATGGTTTACTTAATAATACAGTCATATTGATCAATTTCAACTTAAGTATAACCTCTTCCTTACTCCTCTCTGATGGGAGCATGAGAAGAAAAAGGGAAAAGAAAACTTAGTGTCCTACCTGATATAGATTTCAGGCTTTTGCTGCTTGAGGGACAATGATAAATAGCAGAAGGTCCTGGACTGAAAATAGCATGGGACATGGCCAATGTTTGAACTTTAAAAGAGAAAAGTTAAGTAAAGACAAAGCAAGAGAGAGAAACATGGGATAAAGTGCTAGGTAATTTTTTCCCCAACTGCTAACCAAGAATGGCATAGGTAGTTGGTTAAATCCTAGGGTACCTAAACAATACTGCCTTCCCCCAAATAACTTATGCTTCATCCTTGCTGAAACAGTGGGAGGCAGAGATTTGAATCTGAACAACTGAGCTGTGTATTTTCTTAAACTCCTAGTTTTGGGGTATGCTTACAGACTAATTTTAAGCTATGTTCAAAAGGAGCCAAAGTTATACAACTCACATGGATTCCAATATATCTGATTTTATTCCTTTCTCTTCATTAGTTAAAGTAAGGGATTATATACAGTTAAATCATATGTGTAGATTATTCTATTATGCCATGTATATGTGATTAGAAAATATTTAAGTTCATTACAAAAGGGAAGAGGTCACACTCTTAGTGAGGGCTGAGCCAAGAGATTAATTGAATAAATCCACTTTGACCACACCTCTAGGTGAAAAGCAGGACTTGACTGATCTTCATAAAAAGGGTGGAGTTAGAGAACTGAGTTTGACAGCTCTGTGAGAACTAAAGAGAGTTTGTCTTTTTCCTCTAGAAGATTTGGAGTTGAGTGGAGCACATAACTACTAATGTGAATCTGGAATTGTTAATCTCTGGCCTTCATCAAAAAAAATGGGGTCACATATGTGTAAAAATGTTTGTGTAAGCCTTTTGTAGTGGCAGGAATTGGAAATTGAGTAGATGTCCGTTAATTGGGGAATGGCTTGAATAAATTATAGTATATGAATACAATAGAATATTATTGTTCTTAATGAGCAGACCGATTTCAGAAAAAGCTTGGAAGACTTACATGAACTCATGCTAAGTGAAGTGAGCAGAACCAAGAGAACATTGTATACAGTAACAAAAAGATTATGTGATGATTAACTTTAATGGACTTGACTCTTTTCAACAATGAGGTGATTCAAGGCAATTACAATACACTTGTGATGGAAAGAGCAATCTTCATGAATGTGGATCAAAGCATAGTATTTTCATCTTTGTTGGTATTTGTTTGCTTTTTTTTCCCTTTCTCGTGTTTTTTTCCCCTTTTTGATCTGATTTTTCTTGTGCAGCATGATGAATATGGAAATATGTTTAGAAGAATTACACATGTTCAATCTATATTGGATTGCTTGCTGTCTGGGGAGGAGGGAAAGAAAGGAAGGGAAAAAATTTTGAAATACAAGCTTTTGCAAAGGTGAATGCTGAAAACTATCTTTGTATGTATTTGGAAAAATAAAAAGTTATAAAAAATAAAATGGATCAGGAAACTGGGCAGCAGTGCCCTCCAGTGACCAAATAAATGTAAAAGTGCTTATAAAACAGACCTTTCAGTTCTATACTTTCCCTGTTCCTGATGAAGCTCTCCATTTGAAATTAAAATATTTCTTGCACCAAAAAGATAGGATAAAAGTAGAGAGGAACATGAGAAAGAAACTTCAGGACAATAAATATGAACTATTAAAAAAAGAAATCACATAATAAAACACTCAAAATATATTCATGAAAACATAATTTGCAACATTACATAGACTCTGGGTGGAATTCTAAAGTTTAGTTTTTAAGAAGTAAACTGGCTCAAATATGGCGATCATATTTCCTGTCCTGCTCTTCATAAGATAAAGTATATCTTTAATAAGAATTTAAAAAAAAACAACTTTGTCAAACTACAAGCGCTTTTTTGGGGGGGCGGGGGGGAAGGGAGGGAGAGTTGGGGGCTGGAAAGCACAGTCACCTCATCCAATAATTTTTCCCTTGCCCTCTGAACAAGAGTAATGAAAAAACAATGGTCAGATCACGGTGGATTAGCGCCATCTGGTGATCCCTTCCCATTAGGAAGTGGGAACAGAGTCCTGTCCAACATCAACTCAGGATGCTAGAATTTGGAACTGAAAGGGACATGATGTAATGCCGGAGAAACTGAGGCAGGATAAAGATTAGAGAACAACTTAATAATTTATTTGAAAGGGAGAGATTTACTGGGACCAAATGGATCTATGGTTTGGTCCCAGGGCTGAATGAGACTAGTGTGTCCCAGAATCGAGCAGTGAATGTTGGATACAAGATTCTTTTATAGGGTAATAAGAACAATGACATAATGGAGGTGATACTTAGATGGGGATGACCTAATGGGGGGAAAAACCTAGGATGACATAATGGAGGGAGGTACCCGAGAGGCTCCTGATATTCTAATGATATCTAAAATGGTTAAAGACCTTTATCCCATCAAACATTAAGAGGGAATGATTATAGCTTGAAGCAGAGTAGCAGAATAGGACAATTAGGGAAACTGGGTCAAGACATTAAAAGGGAACTAAGGCACAACACTGAGAGATTCATCTAATCTTTACATTTTAAAGAAGAGGAAACAAAGTCAAAGAAGCACTGAGATGCTGGGGGACACACCTTGGTTAGAACTTGGGGCTCCTGGCTTTGAAAGCATTGTTTCTTCCACTATATAATCAACTTCAGATACAACAGATTCAAAATACGATAACCAGTGACTTTTGGCAGGCTGTAAGAGAAGCACAGTCCATAGAGAGAGGTCCTACACATTCTGCTGCCACAGAACCGAGGGCATTAAAAAGCAATCTCTCTCCATTTCTGGTCTCAAATGAAAGATTATTAAAGATAAAAAGGTTTTCTGACTTTACCTTATCTGTTCATCATTCCCCAGTCTTTCATGCAACTAGTTAAGAGTGCTAAGACCTTGAATCAGGAAGACATGAGTTCAGATTCTGCCATAAGTACTTACTAGTGTGACTGTGAGCAAGTCCCTTTACCTCTGTTTCAGTTTCTTCATTTGTAAAATGAGAAAAATAACAGCACCTCACTCCCAGGGTTGTAGAGAGGATCAAATGAGATAACAACAAAAAAGCACTTTGGTCCTGAGTAACTAAGTGGGCCTTAGCAGAGAAAGCAGAAACATTGATAGGATTAAGCTACTAGCCAAAGTAAGCAAGGAAGAGCACTATAGGATCATCTCAGCCTTTATGTGGGTCTTTTGTTCTTAAGGAGGCCTTTTTATGGTATCTTCCTTTTTATGGTATCTTCCCTTTAATGGTGTCTTCCTCCTGATTAATTGTGAGTTCCACTAGAGAATTTGTCTTTCCCCTTGTTAATTACTAAAACCCCTTTTTCTTGCTGGATACTGTTACTGCCATGGATTTAGTCTCCTCTTAACAGCTTTATAAATCTTTGCCTCTTGATTTGGGGGTCTATGTCTACAAAATCTTTCGGGATGAATCAGGAAACCAGCCTGTAACTCCAATATACTTTGGGGGTCTCACTCCATATCCCATCATTTTGGTGGCTAACTTCATCATTCCAGTGACCTAATACGGGAGGATTCTGACTGCATCCCGAACCTCAACAAAAGTGCTGTGTGAATGCTGGCCACCATCTGTGATCTGTTGCTCTTCTTCATATTCATAGCCCACTGCTTTCAGGTCCTGACTATTTCACCTCTGTAACATCTCTCCTATCAGTCTCCTCCTTCTCTCTTCTCCATGATTCTGTTGAAGTACAAGGTCTAATTTTTACCCACCTGGAGTACAGCAAACATAGCTATTCTCTCCCCATCAGAGTGGTCTTTCTTATTATATCTGGGGTTGGCACTCCTGAACTCAAAAGTTCTCAATAGCTTGTTATTAACCAAAATTTGTTGTTGTTATTCATTCATTTCAGTCATGTCCCATTTTTATAACCTCATTTGGGGTTTTCTTAGCAAAGATACTGGAGTAGTTTGCCATTTTCTTCTCCAGCTCATTTGATAGGTAGAGAAGCTGCACCTACAAAGTAAAAATCAGATTTTATTGTCTAGCATTCAAGGCCCTCTAAAATCAAGAACCAACTTTATCTAACATGTTACTCCTCTTACCTCCTGAGAGACAAACTCTACTATTTTTCCTCTGTCTTCTTAGCATATCCTACATTTTTTCACCTCCATGCCCTTCTTCATGCTCTTCCTTGTTTCTAGACTATCCCTTATTTCCTACCAATCTTTTAAAGCCCACTTTAAATTCCAACTCTACTAGTAAATCTTCTTTGATTTTCCTAGTCAGTAAAGTAATCCAGTAAACAATCACCAAACAACTACTTTGAGCCAAATACTACTGTGCTAGGTTTTGGGGAATATCAAAATCAAAACAAAACCATCCCTGTGCTCCAGCAATGTCTAGTATTTAAGGTATTTAACAAACAGATGTTTGCTTGCTTGTTCAAAGAGCTATGTTCTAGCAATCAACCAATAAATCAATCAGTAAACATTTGCTAAGTGCCTATTGCCAGGTACTATATCAAGCACCAAATATATAAATGCAGAAAAAGATAGGCCCTGCCTTCAAGTAGCTTACAATTTTTTAACATAACTTTTTATTTTCAAAATATATGCAAAGGTAGTTTACAATATTCATCCTTGCAAAACCTTGTGTTCCAAATTTTTTCTCCCTCCCTTCTCCCATTCCCTCCCCTAGACAGCAAGTAATTCAATATATGTTAAACATATGCAATTCTTCTATACATATTTCCACGTTTAACATGCTGCACTACTAAAAATCAGATCAAAAAGGGAGAAAAAATGAGAAAGAACAAAAAATCAAGCAAACAGCAACCAAAAAAGTGAAAATACTAGATGTTGTGATCCACTTTCAATCCCCATGGTTCTCTCTCTGGGGGCTCTCTCCATCACAAATCTATTGAAATTCACCTCATTATTGAAAAGAGCCACATCCATCAGAATTGATCATCATATAATTTTGCTGTTGCTCTTTACAATATTCTCTTCGTTCTATTCACTTTATTTAGCATCAATTCATGCAAGTCTCTCCAGGTCTTTCTGAAATCATCCTGCTGATCATTTCTTATAGAACAATAATATTCCTTAACATACATATACCATAACTTATTCAACCATTCTCCAACTGATGGGCATTCATTCAGTTTCCAGTTCTTTGCCACTACAAAAAGAGCTGCCACAAACATTTTTGTACTTGTGGGTCTTTTTTCCTTTTTTATGGTCTCTTTGGGATACAAGCCCAGTAGAGTCACTGCTGGATCAAAGTGTATATGCAGTTTGATAGCCCATTGGGCATAGTTTCAAATTGCTCTTCAGAATGATTAGACAAGTTCACAACTCTACCAACAATGTATTAGTGTCCCAGTTTTCCTTCATCCCCTCCAACTTTTATCATTATTTTTTCCTGTCATCTTAGCCAAACTAGAGGTATATAATGGTGCCTCATCTTAATTTGCATTTTTCTAATCAATAGTGATTTAGAGCATTTTTTACATAACTAAAAATGGTTTTAATTTCTTCATCTAAAAATTATTTGTTTATATCCTTTGACCATTTATCAATTGGAGAATGGTTTTTATTCTTTTAAATTGGAGTCCATTTTCTATATATTTTAGAAATGAGGTCTTTAATCAGAACCCTTAGATATAAAAAAATTTTCCCCAGTTTTCTGCTTCCATTCTAATCTTGTCTGCCATTAGTTTTGTTTGTCAAAAAGTTTTTAACTTGACATAATCAAAATCATTTTGCATTTCATAATATTCTCTAGTTCTTTAGCCACGAATTCCTCCCTTCTCCACAGATCTGAGAGATAGACTATCCTTTGTTCTTCTCATTTGCTTATAGTATTATATTCTTCATTTCTAAATCATGAACCCATTTAGACCTTATCTTGGGTTAGGTCTTGTTCAATACTTAGTTTCCGCCATGCTATTTTTCAATTTCCCCAGCAATTTTTTGTCAAATAATGAGTTCTGATCTCAGAAGCTAGTGTCTATGGGTTTATCAAATATTAGATTACTAAAATCATTGAGTATTGTGTCTTGTGAGCCTAACCACTGATCAATTACTCTATTTCTTAGCTAGTACCAAATGGTTTTGATGACCGCTGCTTTGTAATATAGTTTTAGGTCTGGTACAGCTGGGCCACCTTCATTTCCTTTTTTTTTTTTTTTTTTTTTTTTAAATTATTTCCCTTGAAATTCTTGACCTTTTGTTCTTTCATATGAACTTTGTTAATTTTTTTTTTTTTAGCTCAGTAAAGTAATTTTTTGGCAGTTTAATTGATATGGCACTGAATAAATACATTGATTTAGGTAGATATTACCTATTTATTATTTAGCTTACAATCAAATAGGGGAAGGACAACACACATAGGAAAGCTAAAAAGGTAAAGGCAGGGAAAGGCATCTGACAAGGTAGTTTAGTGAAAAGTCAGAAACCTAATATCCAGGTGAGAAATAAGACATGAATGAACTCCATCCTTAAATGGAGGTTTTAGAGTTCAATCAGAGGAAATGAAGATGGAGTACTAAGTCTCATGAGATTCTAGGAAAAAAATCCAACTCTTACATAAGAAAGTAAAGGCTGGGTAATTTAGAGAGGGAAAGAACCCCAACTAGAAGGTTTCATCAAGATAATAAAACCCAAATTGAGCCTTAAAGAAAGATAAAGATTACAAAAGGCAGAGATGAAGAGTGATGATAATAGCAGCTAGCATCAGATAATGCTTTAAGATTTGCAAAGCATTATACAAATATTATTACCTTTGAACTTCACAACAACCTAAATTATCCCCATTTTACAAATAAGGAAACTGAGGCAATTGGGTATTAAATTAGTAATATGAAACTGGATTTGAACTCAGGTTTTCCTGATTGCAGGCTCAACACCACCCCCCCCTCCTCCCCCGCCCTCCCACAATGCCATGTAGATTCCTTAGTTTTTGGATTTTTACTTTGTGATTCCAGTTTTTAGTTATCTCTTTTGGATTTTTGCCACTTGGAAATTTTATAAGCATCCTTCTGTGCCTTAATCCAAATCATTGATAAAACTATTAAATTACCAGGACCAAGCACAGATCCCTGAGGTTCGCCTGCTGTCACATTGGCATTAAGCCATTAACTATTCTTTGAATCTGGCCAACTAACAAGTTTTAAATTCATCTGATTATATAATTGTTTAAACTGTATCTCTATTGTGCCCTCAAAAATGGAATGAGGTACTTTATCAAAAGGTTTGCTAAAATTCCAAGAAACTATGTCCACAGCATTCTCCTTGTTCAGTCTCAAAAAAGGAAATGAGATGAATTGTTTGTGATAAAACCATGTTGACTTTCTGTAATCACTGATTCTCTTTCCAGAGATTGACTAGCCGTTGATGTAATGATCAGATCAGATTTCCTGGGAATTGAAGTCAAATTAAAAACAAAATAAATTTTAAAAATGAAAAAAACTGAAATTAAGCCCACTGACCCTTTCTTTGCTTCACATAGGGTATCATACTCTTATGTGTAGGTTTTCTGCCCAAAGGAATGTAATTTTTTTCCTAATACTGAAAGATACCTTGGAGTTGACCAGCTAGATTTCTTTCTAAAGAACTATGCCTTAAACTTTCTCATTGATTGGTCAACATTAAGTCCCAAGCCAAATCCTGATTGATCCTTGTTTCTGCTCTTTGATTGAAGAAATAAGTTTCTGTTTTGTCCAAAAATCCTGAGTCTTCCCTGCCCAGACTGGATTTTTTTCTTTTTTGACTCAGTAAAGGAGGCCATTCTTATCTAGTTTCAGTCATTGAATGAATGTTGCCTCAGACAAACTGAGACCTTAAAAAAGCCCAAGTTTCCTACTGTAGCTGGGGCAGGTGTCCTGATCTACATCTAGCCACAAATTGCTCTGAAAGAGAGAGTAAGGCAGGTGATTTTGCAGTCCTCCCTCACTTAAATTCAATTCACTTGCATGTCATGTGCCACCACCTTCCTGATGTCACAGTCCTCTTCAAGAAAAATAACAACAACAATACATCATTAACAAAATTATTTTTGCAAAGATCTGATTGTGTTATTCTCCTACTCAAAAATTTTGAGTCACATACTACTGTCTAAGACATAAAATTCAAACTCCATAATTTAGAATTTAAGATCTTCTGAAATCTAGTTCCAATCTGCCTTTCTAGTCTTATCTCAAAGGCAGCTAAGTTTCACTGACAGAGTGATAAGATGTGCCTGATAGAATGCCTGATCTAGGGTCAAAAAGACTCATCTTTGTGAGTTCAAATCTATTTGTAAACACTAGCTGTGTGATCCTGGACAAATCACTCAATCCTGTTTGCCTCAGTTTCCTCATCTGTAAAATGAGCTGGAGAAGAAAATGGCAAATCTCTCCAGTATCTCTACCAAGAAAACACCAAACAGGGTCATGATCAGACTGAACAATAACAACAACAGTGTTATCTCATACTACTCCTAGAATTCACTGAATCTCACAATTGGAAGTGAATCATACCTGTATAAATGATTCCCTCTAGACTTTATGTTATTCAAGGCAACACAATTCACTCTTAAAGAATTCAATTTTTTTTAAGAAAATGTCTTCTACATAAACCAGAAAGGGCCAAAACAGAGGAAAAAATTATAGATGAATCTCCCTAATGAACCTTGATGCAAAAATGTTAAATAAAATATTAACAAAGAGATTGCAGCAATTTCTCATCAGGATAATACACTACAAACAAGTGAGCTTTATACCAGGAATGTAGGGCTAGTTCAATATCAGGAAAACTATTGACTTAATTGACTATATAAATAATAAAACTAACAGAAATTATATGATTATCTCAATAGAAAAAGTTTTTGACAAAATGCACCACTCATTCCTATTAAAAATACTAGAGTATATAGGAATAATGGAGTTTTCCAGCAAACATTATATGTAATGGGATTAAGCTAAAAGCATTCCCAATAAAATCAGAGGTGAAACAAGGATGCCCATAATCGCCATTACTCAATATTGTACTAGAAATGTTGCTTTAGCAGTAAGAGAAGAAAAAGAAATTGAAGGAATTAGAGTAGGTATCTACTATCACTTTTTGAAGATGATATATGTATACTTAAAGAATGCTAGATAATCAACTATTTGATTCTCTTCAAAAAACTACTTGAAACAAAGAAAATATATTCTTTCAAGTCAAAATCTACCTTTCCCAATTCCACCCACCACTTTGCCGGGTAGAAACTAAGTGGAAATAGAATAATCCCTCTTCTGCACTATATAGCCTTCAACTTCTTGAAGAGAGATTATGTTTGTAATAAGTCTCTCTCTTTATTTAGGCTAAACACCTTCAACTCCTTGAATTTATTATCATACAAGTTAATCTCCATGATCACTGCCATATTGGTTACTCAATGCTGAGAACATTCCAGTTTATCAGTATCCTTTTTGAAAAGTGATAACCTGAAGGGAATATCATATCTCAAATATGGTTTGACCCTAGGACTCAAGACTATCACTTTCTCATTCGGGACGCGAAGCTTCTCTTAAAAAAGCCCAAATTCATATCTTCTTGACTTACTGTGCCCCAGATCTATCTATCTTTCTATTCTTTCTTTCTCTTTCTTTTCTTTTCTTTCTTTCTTTCATTTTTTTTCTTTTTTTTTTTTTTTTTTTTTTTGCACATGTGGATCCTTTTTCCTCCTTTGTTTTTTTATTATTATTTATTTTTAACACAAATTGTTTTATGAATCACCCCAGATCTTTTTCAAATAAACTTCTATCTAGCCATATCTATCCCTTATTGTGTCTTATAAAGTTGATTTTTTAAAAACCTACCTGAAATTTTACACTTGTCCTAAAATGTCATTTTATTAGATTTGGCTTAAAAAAGGATTTCAAGCCTTTCATTACCAAAGAGAGAAAAAAGTGACAAAATATTAATTAATGATAACTCAAATGCCTACTTTTTCATTTCTGCAAAACTTTTATAAGTATAATTTATGCATAAATTCAGGACATCTATGATGAACTCATAAGAAGGGAATAAGCAGAATTTTACAAACAACAGCTGGTTACATCTTTATAGTCACATAACTGACTGAAGGGTTTAAAGAAGTCAAGAGCTCACTATTTTTGATAATTAAAAAAAACATTCAACTTGGCAGAGCAAAATGTTGTTTAAAAGACTTTTTTCCCCAACAGTATCTCTCATGTATATGTCAAAATTATATAATATTATGTAATGGGCTGAGGCTTGAGTTCATGCACTGAGGACCCAAGCATGTGAGGCTAAATAGTGAGGCTAAATAAATTGGACCTTACTCTATTAATATATATACTTGGAGAAAGAATGGCCCCCGCCCACTCTTTGTGCAAGTCCTGATGTGTTGTATAGGAAATGACGATTTTGGTGGGTGGAGGCAGGGGAATAGAAAGGGAAGTGGAAAGAGAGACTGCTGGCTGGTTTATTGACATTGCTCGCATTGCTATTGTGACTGCCCTTCACCTCTGATCCCCCTTTCACATGCAATCCCCCTTGACCTCTGCTAGCTGGCTTCCTGTCGCAGCTGCCTATATTGCTATTGCAATCCTTCTTCACCTCTACTAAGAATAAAGATTGAAGATTTTTCCCTTAACCTGAATTCCTGACTCCGGCTGATTTTAAATACGCGGTCATCACAATATTCCTTGAGAGCTGTAACAACAAAGAGAAATTTGAGCAGTTACCATCTGATTATTATTAATCAAGGTATAAAAGGGACAATTGCTAAAGTTGTTTAATGCAGAGTCCAAATGGAAGAATTCCTCATAGCCCTAAATTCTTTGGATGCTCATTTGCAAATGATAACAAGCACTGCAACAGCACAGAGTCTTCTAAATGAGAACCATAATCAGTTAAACTTAACTATTCACACTAGAAGTAAAGGCATGAAGAACGCCTATTGTCCCATTGCCCATGGTGACATTCACTTAAATGGACAACATATAGAATTGATCAATCAGAACACATAACTTGGATAAACACTATAAATGGACAATATTTTAGGTTCAGAATTGAATGAGAGAAAACTAGGTTAGATTGCTTTTGAGAAATTACACAATGCTTTAAATTTTCCAAGGCTTTTCAATATAAATCAAAGGTCCTTTTTTTTAAAAAAAATTAATACCAATATTGCTTAAGTGATGCTGTAAGGATGCAAGAAACAGAATACCCACAGTCTGCAAAGAGTTAAATTACAGGTCACTCAAAGGGAATGAAGAAGTACATGGTAGAAATCAGGGTGATAACATCACTAAAATATGGTGATCAAAGCCCAGAAGTAATTTCAATGTAGATTGAAATATGTTATTAGTCAAGAATTCTGCAAAAGAGTTATAAAGGATATCATCAAAGTAATGGAGCCAAAAGAAAGCCAATCATATGGCAAGGATAAGAGGTAAATAGCTAATATCTTTTGTGTTCCACAGGTATCCTTACAATGTCAGAAGAACAATAATAATCCCTCTAGCACATTAGGGGTCCTTTCAAGGATTTACAGGATACATACAAAGGACACACACACAAGATAAGAAGGCATGAATGGGTGAAAATCTTTGTCACTGAAAATACTACTCATATTAATGAGGTTCCAGATCTATCAAAAAATTTTCATTTGACTCAAAGTTCTAACCTACTGAGGTCTCCTTAGAACTTGATTGTTATTCAAAATATTAGTTATTCCTCCTAACTTTGTGGCATTTGTAAATTCCATCTTGCCATTAAGAAATATTAAATACCATTGAATCAAGTACAGATCTTTGGGGTACTCGATTCATGATCTTTCTGATCTAGGACCATTAATGATTACTTTGTGGGTCTATCTAGTCGATGCTTAATCCATTAATTTCTAGCCCTCATCTCCCTATTTTTTCCACAAGAATATTATGAATAAAATTATCTGATGCTTTAATTTTTAAAAATCTAGGTAAATTACATTTCTCCAAGCTACCAGTTTAATTATCCTGTCAGAAACAGAAATTGAATTAGTTTGACATGATTTGTTTTTGATTAAACTATGCTGGCTAATTGTGATTTCTAAATATTCAGTAATCTTCTCATTATAATTTTTGTTATTCAGTCACACAGTCATATCTGATTCTTTGTGACCCCATGGGCCATATTCTGCCAAGCTTTTATCTATTCTCTACTATTTCCCAAAGTCTATCCAAACTTATGTTTGTTGCTTCCATAACACTATCTATCTATCTCATCCTCTGCCATCCCCAGGGATCCATTAATAATTCATTTTGGAATTTTGCCAAGACCTGAAGGCAAACTCACTGGGCTTGTAATTTACAGAATCTATCTACCAACTTCCTTTGAGTTTTTAAAAATGGAGTCCATTCTCTGATATTTCTCAAAGATCACTGTAAGCAGCTTAGTAATTATTTTTATTATCTCTTTAACGATTTTGTGATATAGTTTTTCTCTGCCAGATGATGTGAATTTATCTTAGATTCTTAAGGTTCTTAAGAGATCTTATTACTGCTCTACTTGGCTAAAGATTTTAATTCCTCATTAGCTATTTTTGTTTTCTTTTTCATTTAAAGATTATTCTCTTTGATAGAGAAACAGAAAAAAAAAATAAGTCAATAATTCTGCTTTCTCTCCACTTTTCATTATCTTTGTCATCTAACAAAGTAGTTCACTTTTCCTTCTTCAACCAATCCTCTTTCCCTTAATACAGCTTAAAAAACCCAAACAAACCCTTTTTCATCATCTTTACATTTCTTACTGGTCTCAACTCATTTGGAACTTAAGCACTCCTGGAACTATTTTTATATCATTGTACTATTTTTATATTTATCTTCATTTTCACCTGTTCTTTGTTTCCATCTTTTGTAAATCTTTTAAAAATCAATGTTGGTTGATGAGTTGTAATGCGGAAGAAACTGAGCAAGACAAGAGATCTTCTTCAGCCACCAGCCCTTTTATTGTATCCTCCCTGATCTCCTTGCTTCCATCATTGAATCTTTCATGCCATTCTGTTTGATTTCTTTGTATTTAATCATTGTAAACTTGTTTTATTTCTACTTGTAGCTATATCTCTTCTCTCCTTTTAGACATAAACTCCATAGAGTCAAGAGATCTTGATATCTCCAATTGTCAACAATCATAGCAAATATTCAATAAATGATCACTAAATTGAATTAAAACCACATCAGTTTAGGGAAAGAGTGCTGCCGTATCACAGTATTTATTATAGGGTCTGTAGTACACTAAAGGCCTCAGATCTTTTCTTCATAAACTCCTATCCTGTTTCCCTGGCTTCTTTTAAGGCTCTGCTAAAATCCTACCTTCTTCAAGAGATCTTTCTAAATTTCCTCTTCCCAACCTCCTCAGTTCTTTCTCTCTGAGATAACTCTCCATTCAGACTATATCTAGATACATCTAGATATAGTGTATATACAGATACATATGTATATATAGTACGTGTGTGTGAGCCAGCTGTAAGTCCTTTGGAAGGCTGGAGGACTTTGGGAGACTTAACAAGACTAGTTTCCCAACTGATAACTCATATCTGAGCTCCTTCAGATTATTTACTGACAATTGACATGAGTGAATGTAATTTACTTTAAGACAGGACGCTTTCAAAAATGAAAATAAATAACAAAGTCCAGGATGGGCCTTGAATAATAGAACAAGTTAATGCCACAGCCTTGGTTATAATTTCTATGGTTTTTCTGGCATTTGGATAATGTATAACAAAGAAAAATATACTTATAGTGAGGTATAAAAGGGAAGCTATAAGTAATAAAGTCAGTTCAAGATGTAAGCTTGAACTCACCTGACCCTACTCCTATTTATTTCACTCACTGCTTCATCTAGCACTCACACCAGTTGTTGGCATATATATAGTGTCTATATAAATATATACACATGTAGTATATACTATATATTGTACACACTATATATGTAAAGATACATAATATATGTGTACATATAGATAGTAGTATATAAATACTTATTTGCATGGTGTCTCCCATTCTTGAAGGCAAAAACTGTGGGTTTTTTCCATTTATCCACTTATGCTTAGCACAATGCCTAACCCAGCAGAAATGCTTATTACTTTCTGAATGACTGCCTGATCAAACTATCTATGTCTCTCTCATCCTATGCTTATGCAGATGATTTAATTTGTTTTTTTTAATTCATGGTTTTACATTTATGCCTTTTATATTTAATTTTCTTTAATTTTCACTATTTCCGTCTGTTGAGATACTTTGAGGGCCTGATTTGCTATCCAGGACATTAATTTCTCTCCACAAATCTTAACAATTATGCCATCTACTTCTTAAAAATATTAATTTTTTTAATCTAGCAAACTCTAAACTGTTTTACATACATGACTTTATTTTTGTCATGGTTATCACTCATGTTTTAAAAGGGAGCTTTCTTGTTCTTGCCATTCTATTCTGAATAAGGTACCACTAAAACAATGGACATATTTTAAGGGGAAAAAAATCAGTTGTTATTTGTTGTCTAAAAATATTTTACCTGTAAACATTTTGTTCCCAACTCAGTTGCTGCTCCTTAAAGACAAGGAACAAATTTTATATTTCCCATGAATCTTGTCTCAGGGTTTAGTCCACTGCTCTGTACACATTAGATCAATGATACCAACCAATGAATTAACTGATAAACTCTGAAGTTTCTACTCTTTTTTTTAATTAAAGCTTTTTATTTTCAAAATATATGCATAGATAATTTTCAACATTCACCCTTGCAAAACCTTGTGTTCCAAAATTTTTTCCCTCCCTTCCTCTATCCTCTCCCCTAACCTGTAGGTAATCCAATATATGTTAAACATAGGCAATTCCTCTATTTCCACAATTATCATGTTGCACAAGAAAAATCAGATCAAAAAGGAAAAAATGAGAAAGAAAACAAAATGCAAGCGAAGAAACAACAAAAAGAGTGAAAATGCTATGTTGTGATCTATATTCAGTTCCTATAGTTCTGGGTGCAGATGGCTCTCTTTATCACAAGATCATCAGAACTGGCCTGAATTATTTCACTGTGGAAAAGAGCCATGCCCCATAGAATTGATCATTGTATAATCTTGCTGTTGCTATGTACAATGATCTTCTGGTTTTACTCATAAAGTTTCGACTCTTTATAAGCAAAATATTTAGTTTTATAAACTAGAAGGTACAAGGAAAACACTGAAATAAATACAAAGAGTTCTGTAGAAAATAAAGTTATTCAAGAAGAAAACTTGCTTTCAAATATGTAGGACATAAAAGATAAATAACTGAAGACAAATGTCACCTCCTCAGGTGAAAGGATTTGAGCTAGAAAATTACATTTGACTTTCTTTTTCAAGCATCATTAACTTGTCAGAAAAGAGCAGAAGGATATTGTAATTTGGATGTATTACATTCTAAAAAGAGATGATAAATTATGATCCACAGTACTTACCATTATTTTCATGGGCATTTGGATTATCCCCAAGCGAATTATTTGGGCTCTGATGGCTCAGAATGAGTATAAATAGCAATTGTTTCTGTTTTGCTCAGAAACCCTGAGAGTCTTCCCCTCTCTGATTTTTTTGGGGGGAGGTGGAGAAAGGAAGTAGGCAAAAGAGGCCATTCTTTGCCTCATTTTCTTACCTTACCTTAATCACCACATGGGTATTGCCTCAGAGAAACTGAGACCGGGGAAAGACTATAGCTTAAAAAGGCCAAGATCTCCCACCACATCTGGAGCAATTTTTAGTCATCCTGATCTATATCTTGCCACTGGATTTAGTTCTGGAGAAAAGAGTGAAACTGGTGACTTTGTATAGCCCTACCTCACTTAAATCCAATTCACTTACAAGCCTTGACATCTCCTTCCTGATGTCATGTTCCTCTTTGAGAACGAAAAATAAACAACTATGACATGCAGGGCTAAGTTGGATTACTAGAGAAAACTGCATGTTTGCTTAATAGTCTTAAAGATAATCTGGTAGAAAATTGATAGACATTTTTCTGTATAATGTTGAGTAGAAAATGAAACTGTGATTTGGGACTTATAGCCCCTAATGTCTCTTTTAACCAAAATTAAATATCTGATAGTTATCAGACAGCTCATCAAAAAAAAAAAAAAAAATTAAGTACATAATCCTGACTCCTTTTTAGTTTCCAGCTGGAAAAAGTACACTTGTGAAACAACATATTCTATTCCGAAGAAGCTAGCCAAATCCATTTGCTAACAGAACAAAAAAGAACATAAGATTGGTTTAGCTAGACAACTAACAAAATTTGAAGTGCAAAATGTTAAAAAGGTAAGATATTAAAACTAATTTTTAAAAATAAAAGTAGATAGAAAGATTAGGAGCTAACACAGAAAATCAGGTCAGCAGCAAGGCCTAGTCTTAAATTAAGTCAACATGGCATACTTATAGCTTTTGGTTAGATGAAGATTTAGAGAATATGGTAAGCTCTAAGGGAATAGGACAGACCCCATAAAGTTCCTAAGTGGAAACATGTATTCTTATCAAGAGGTATCAGCAAATAGTAGAACAAAAGGATGAAGCTGGCTAGTTTAGTTCCTTTTTTTTCCCCTTCTTTTTTTGACTAGGTTTCCCTTTCTTTCTAGATTACAAGTGCAGCAGAAGACCCTCACAAAATCAATCTCTCCTGACTATTTAGCACAAAAACTTTAATCTACTGTGTCCAACTTATACTGGTTTGCTTCTCTTCAGGCATCCTGGTGACTTTCCTAATCCTGGGAATCTCATCATATTGGTTCTCTGTTTAGTAAGGACACCTGTTGAGCGTTAGCCTTATTGCATATTCAACTCAAATCCAATATTCATATTCATATTCAATATTCATTCAAATTCATATTAATTCTCAATTCTCAAATTCAAATGATCCATCACTGTCAGCTTCCTCTAGTAGCAGGGATTGTAGGTAATTATATGGAAATCATTCCCAAAAATTCTGAAATTTATATTAAGAATTCTAACAATTTAACAAATTACAAATGAAAGGGTTCTAGATCTTAAGTACTGATAAGATTATAATTTCTAAGGCAAACCATAAAGGGCACTGATGAGGATCAGCTCAATCTTACAGTCCCACCCCCTGTGGGAATCTTGGGTGATCCTATATTACCTTATACAATAAGAAAGGGCAGTTATGTCAAATCCCTGAGGTTAAATTTCCCCCATAAATCTGTCCATGGCCTACCCCATCTTCGCTGAATCGCTTTGGATTAACCCACCACAGCATTCTGCTTCATGGTGTCTTTTTTCCCTCCCCCATGCCTCATGGTATCTTTCTCCTTCTTATAGTTAACTCTTTTAGAGTATTAAACTCTTCTATGGATTTAGCCTGCCAGTCTATGGCATACTCCCACCTCATTGAGTATTCTCTTTTTCCTGCTTAATTCTGAGTTCCACTAAGGAATTTGTCCTTTTCATTGTTAATTGTTAAAACCATTTTCTTTGCTAAATATATGCTCTCCCTATTTCATATTTACCACCTCTGGTGTCTATTGTATTTCTTCATTTACCTTTTCTCAAAAATAAATCTACTTTTTGAAAAAGAGAAAGACATTGGGAATTTTTCACATGCAAATTACTATCAAACTCCATTATTTGGTGCCAAACTTCAACAGTAGGTGCCAATTGCTCACCTAAGTCTCATCATTCTTCCTGGACAATCCCTAATGGTCGTGAACGAGATAAGGTGAGATCTTTCAAGACA
Source organism: Antechinus flavipes (assembly GCF_016432865.1). Lineage (NCBI taxonomy): Eukaryota > Metazoa > Chordata > Mammalia > Dasyuromorphia > Dasyuridae > Antechinus > Antechinus flavipes. The sequence continues at coordinate 541,439,045 of NC_067399.1, forward strand.
GTTGTGAAAATCGAGTAAGGCTTCATCTATTTCAAAGTTTGAGTAGGCCTGAAGGACTTTAAGCATTAAGTCAAGGGCATACTTAAAGTGTCTCCTCCCTGCCATCCTACTAAGGACATACTTAAAAGTCTCCTCTCTGTTATCCCCCTAAGAGCATACTTAAATCCCCTTCTTGTTATCCTCCCTATTTCAACCAAATATGGGCAACTATGTACTTACTGGTCAAGTTCAATTTCTTGGGAAGTTCATGCATTTAGAATGTAAGATCCTCAGCCAATAAAGATGAGGGTCAGTGGCGGGAGGGGAATTTGCATTAGGGATTAAAAGCGTTGACCCTGCCCCCTACAGTGCTTCCTCCCTTCGATTGTCTGCTCGATGTATGGGGCCCCAGATTCTTGCTAGAACGTATAATAAACTTTGCTTTGCTTCTAGAGATCTCTCCAGTCTTTTTTTATTAAATGGTTTCTGACCCTCACAGTTGTTATTAAAAAACATCAACTTGAAGCAAGGTAATGAAGATCCAGAAACATTGTTATGTCATCACTGGTATCAGCCTTGACTGAAAAATAGATTTCTTCTCATAATTCACAATAGGAAATTCATGAATTCTTAGTTTTCTTACTATAAACTCTAGAACTTTAGACAATGATTTCCATATCATTACCTATTTAACATTTCAAGTTGGATGTCCCCAGTTCATCTCAAACTTAAGTCATGAAGAGTTGGATAGACTGAACATGTTCTATTCATCGTTTAAAGTACGTTTGTCATTTGTCGAGTTCAGAATAAAAAATTTTAATTTATTTATTATTCATTGTTCAGTATAATAGTGTAAAAGTTTACTACAAACATAGGAAACTTTTCATAATAGGTGTACTCCTTAACTGTTCATGAAGTTAATTTCTGTAAAGTGTATCTCAATTGACTTCCATTTTACTTTTAGCTTGAGCTCCCATACCTATAGCTATTCTTGCTAGGCTTTGAAAGCTCCTACTTTTCTTATCTTGAATGTGAATGAATAAAAAGTATTTACATATGTACTACTACCAAACACTATACTAGGTGATAAAAACACAAAAGCAAAGATAGTTTTTTTCTTCAGGTGTAAGAATCACATACCAGATACTGAATAGGACCTTGGGGGCAATAGATTGTCACAAATAAAGTGTGATGGTTTTGACTTACTTGTTTAAGATGTAGATAGCCATATAATGTTCACAAGGTTGTCTAAATGATCTCTGGAATCTGGCCCACTCCTCTCCAAAGAAGATCAAAATCTCTGTCTTGAAGGAACAAGAGCTGTTCTTTTCTCTATCTTAGTTTTTTGTTTGTTCTTTCTCTATCTTAGCTTTTATGGATTCAGTTATCATTTCTATACTGATGATGGTTTTCTAAATCTGATGAGGTCAAGTAGCAATTCCTAGTTAGAAACATACATAATAAATTCACAAAGGTTTCTCTTAACCACAAGCAACATTTATTTAGGAAGAGGATATAAACAAAATAAAGAGGTAAAAATAGGTACCATAAGGTGATAAATATGAAATAAAATTTGTAAGAGCAATAAGGTAGCAATGAAAGAGATTTGGAAGAAACCATTAAAGGAACATACAGTGAGGTGCGAGTACACCATTGTACGGGTTAAATACATAGAGTAAAGTAGATTAGCCAGTTAAAGGGGAAAGACATTATTAAAAGGAAGAGACTATGAGAAAGGAAATAAGAATACTTCATAGTGGACTTAGGCCTGAAAAGGATTTATCAAAGATCTTCATCATAAGCACATCTTTACTAGGAGAAATATATTCTTGGAAGATAATCAGGGAAGGAGGGGAAATAAAGATGGGAACATGGATGTATATTGAGATGTTGAGATTGCCTTGAAGATACTTATAAAGGCAGTTTGAGAAAGCTGGCTTCCCATCACTGACAATTTAAAAGATGCTAATCAAGGCAGTCTGGCATATCATGTTTGCCTTAACTATAGTAATAATAATAGTAATAAATAATAAGAATAATTTCCTGAAAAAGGGAGAGAATAAGCTCATTTCAGGAATCACATCAAATCCAGGGTTAAACTGCTTATTTATAATAATAACTCCAAACTAAATTCTTATCTTACCCTCCAAACTCTATCCATTTCTAAACTCCTCTAATACTATGGAGGGTACCACTATCCTATCAGTCTCTCAGAATCACAATCAAAGAGTAATCCTGAATTCCTCACTCTCTCATCTTCATATTCAATCTATGGCCAGTCAATTTTATCTTTGCAATATCTTTTGAATAATTTTCTTCTTTATTACTGCCATCACCTTGATGCAGGAATTCATCTTCTTACCTGCTGCAACAGTCCACTGATGAGTTGGCCTGTGTGGGGGACAAGACCACTGACTCAAATAAATCAAGATTTCTCAAGGTAAAAGCAGAAAGAAATTTTGTTAAGATCTGTCAATAAAGGGCATCTCCCTCCCCACAAGCAGTTGGGTAAGGATAGACAAGGCCCAGTTAATAGACAAAAATTATATAGGAGCCTGCGTTAACATTCCCTATAGACTGGACCTTTACCCTGATTAGTCAGGACAAATGACCTCACATTCTAAGTCATAAATAAGGAAAAACTTCTAACCCAACTCCATCTTTGGGATTAATAAATTACCTTAAATGGGAGTTTCAATGCCTAGGTGGCCCTAAGTCAGTATCCCAAAGAAAAGGGTTATGTGGTCTGACTCCTTGTAAATCACATAATCTCTAGAGAAACTTGGCCCTGGAGCACAGCCAACCTTCACACAATTCTTTTTTTTTTTTTTTAAATTTTAATAGCTTTTTATTTACAAGTTACATGCATGGGTAATTTTACAGCATTGACAATTGCCAAACCTTTTGTTCCAATTTTTCCCCTTCTTCCCCTCACCCCCCTCCCCTAGATGGCAGGATGACTAATATATGTTAAATATATTAGAGTATAAATTGAATACAAAATAAGTATACATTTCCAAACCATTATTTTGCTGTACAAAAAGAATCAGACTTCGAAATAGTGTACAAGTAGCCTGTGAAGAAAATCAAAAATGCAGGTAGGTGAAAATATAGGGATTGGGAATTCGATGTAATGGTTCTTAGTCATCTCCCAGAGTTCTTTTGCTGGGTGTAACTAGTTCAGTTCATTACTGCTTCATTAGAACTGATTTGGTTCATCTTATTGCTGAAGATGGCCAGGTCCATCAGAATTGATCATCATATAGTATTGTTGTTGAAGTATATAATGATCTCCTGGTCCTGCTCATTTCACTCAGCATCAATTCGCTTCACTCAACTCTTAGAACCTGTCTCCATCTTGTGAGACAGCTTTCACTGGTCACTTCATTTACCTGCATTTACCTAACTCAAATTTCTCCCTACTCTAGTCCATTTCTGACATTTAGCTGTCAAAAGTGATTTTCTTAAAGTGCATTTCCAACAATGTCAAGTATCTCTTCAATAAACTTTAGTGGCTCCTCATCATCTCTAGGAAGAAATACATTTTTTGTCTGGTGGGCTTTTTAAAATTAATTAATTTGGGGACAGCTAGGTGACACAGTGGATAGAGCATCAGCCCTAAAGTCAGGAGGACATGAGTTCCAATCTGGTATCAGACACTTAATACTTCCTAGCTGTTTGACCCTAGGCAAATCAATAAATCCCAATTACCCTAGGAAAAAAAGCAAAAAAGAAAAAAGAAAAAAATATTGCCACGTACACAACAAAACATGAGATTATTCAAAATATGAGACAATAAGTTTCTATTTCAAGAAACCCTACATAATACTACATATTATGTTTAGAGCTATGCACTTTTTTATTAAAGCTTTATATTTTCAAAACATAAGCATAAATAATTTTCAACATTACCCTTGCAAAACCTTGTGTTCCCAATTTTTTCCCTTTCCCCTACCTCCTCCCCTAGATAGTAGATAATGTATGTTGAACATGTGCAATGCTTCTATACATATTTCCACAATTATCATATGTGGGATGGCTGCAAGACACCCTTCCCCAAATTAACTAATCAGACACATCTTCAGGTACAAAGAGAAAGCATTTATTTAGTACCTGCAGGGAGAGGCCCAGGCACATACCTGGAAGCTATCCCAGCTCCCCACCACGTGCTCGGGGAACCTGAGCACCTTTCAGCTTGTCAAGATTTAAAAAGCAAAAAACTTAACTCTTTTCATTGGATAGACTAAAAAGACATAATCATCCTTGACTAATAGTCACCAATGTTGTCTGCTTCCCACAGGTCATGTCACTTCCTGTAACTTCCTGAGGGTCTGACTTTTAGAAAGCATGTGACTCCCTGTTATGGACCAGAACTTGAAACAAGGTGCTAAGTCAGTGGAATTGATAGAGACAATGATTATTTAGCATGGTATTTATCAGTTCTCTAGTTCAGTGCATGTACTTAGTACTTACTAGAGTTCTACAAGATTCACACCTTTAAGAAAGCATATATAAGCTAGGAGCCTCAACCAGGAGTCAATCCAGAGATTCAGAAGCCAGAGAAGGCAGTAGAGGAGATTCAGAAGCCAGAGCTCAAGCTCTCGGAACCAAGATTACAGAAGGCCTCTAAGAAAGCTAACTGGGTCACAGTGAAGGAGAAAAGACTTGAAAGAGACAATAAAGGATTTGGACTCCTGGCAAAACTTGGGGTGATTACTAAACTGGAATGAAGGCTGTTCCCAGAAGCCCCCCAAGAAACTTGATCCCAGAGAACATTACATTTTAGAGAAGAATATTACAACTCCCTGCAACCCAAGGTCTAAGACTTGATGTTCTGGCTCTGGGAATAGGGATCATGTGACTTAAGTCTCAAACTGAGAAAACTTGATCCAGTTAGTCCTATTCAATCATGCTGCACAAGAAAAAATCAGATCAAAAAGGAAAAAAATGAGAAAAAAAATATGCATCTTTTCTTTGTTTTCTTGTAGATTTTCTTTTGTTCCCTTCTGTGCACTTTTCACTTTATTCTTTTTTTTCCCTTTTTCCTCCCTCCACCTCCTCTAAGAAGATTACAATTAAACATGGGTATATGTATACTTACATAGACACACACACAAACACACACACACACATATAAAATCATGTATATATACACACATATATTTATATACATCTATGTAGGATCATATTATACTTATTTGTCTTCTTTCTCTGAAGGTAGATAACAAATGTCATTCTTCATAAGTCCAAATATTTTCCACATTTTTTAAAATTTAACTAACTCATCATTTCTACACCACAGAAATATTCCAACATTATGCCATCCAGTTACTTTAAATAGTTTAAAACAATATTGATTAAAAGGGTTGACATAGTTTCCCTATTTTTCTTTTGATTAAATCTATTTCAGCTTTAATTTTATTTAAGATCAATTATTTTTCCCTAATAAGCTCTATTCCTGATCATTATTTTGATGCATATCTCTTATTTCCTATTCCTACTGAATGGGACTGATTGGATGAAATATTTCTCAGTATTGTCTCATGTTCCCAGGATGGGACCTTGGGAGGTCAGTTGATCTCTGGAGGGATGAACTTTGAACCTGGAGATGCAGGAAGTTGCAGGAAGTGACATGATCTGTGGGAGGCAGCCAGCATTGGTGACTATTGGTCAAGGATGGTTACATACTTTTAGTTTATCCAATGAGAAGACTTGAGTCCTTTGCTTTTTGAACCCTGGCCAGGTTCCAGGAGCACATGGCAAGAGTTGGAATAGCTCCCAAGTGTGTCTGGGCCTCTCCCTGCAGGGATTAAATAAATGCTTTCTCTTTGTACCTGATGATGTCTCTGACTAGTTAACTGGATTGGAAGGGGGTCTTGCACCCTAACTGTCCCTCACAATTTATGGGGGCTCGTCCGGGATCTGGCTTCCCAGAAAGATGGCTGGGATCCTGATTCAAGGTAGGCACCAGGTTGGGTTCTCCAATCAACCTTGAGATCAGACACAGATTCTCTGTGAAGAATGGGCCTAGACTAGGAGAGACACTCAGATACAAATAGAAGGCACACAAGTCTTTAAAGATGAATCCTGGATGAGAGAGAGCCAGTAATTTATGCATGCGTAATCCTAGAGTCACTGTCTGTTAATGTGCCCTTGAACTATCCTAGTGAGGCCTGGGATCATCAAGCCTTGGGTGACTCAGATGAGTGTGAGGTTCTGGGGTGAGAGCCAGATTTAGGGGTTCTGTTAACAGCACAAGATAGGGGTGCTCTATGGTTTGTTATGAAGATAGGCAACTCCTTCTGACCCTGGTCTGCCAAGCCACCCTGGAGGGGTTCGGCTGTGCATTTGCTGGAGACCAGTGGGATGAGATTGGATGCTCTGAGAGAAGGCAGTCCAACTCAAATCTTCGGAACAAAAAGAAAAAAAAAGTGCACTTGGGTATTTCTGTTATATGTAGGAAAGTGGGAAAGAGATGGTCTCTTCCATATGATTTTTGTCTGTGTGTCTTTATGCAGAATGTCTGTCATGTTTGTTCTGTGAGCTAGAATTTGTTAGGAAAAAAAAGAGAGAGAGACTTCCCTGTAGGCTCCAACTCTGGCCAAAGTTGGAGCTTTAGGAAAGTCCATCGGGAATAATGGTCAGGGAATTTGGCAATTGGTCATTTCAAAATTCCAAAGCAATTCAATTAAACTGGGGAGGATTGTGAAGAGAGAGTGAAGATGGTAGTTTCTTTCCCTTCCCTCGTGTCCTGACTGCAGCAGGGCCATATTATTGGGAATTTAAAGCTGTATTTGATTGGATTTTACGTTAAAATATAGGTTATATTTTATATATTATAATATTACATATAATATATATATATTTTTATGCCGATTGCTTATCTTAGGGGAGGTCGTGGTTGTGTCCCCTACTTAGATGGTATGGTACTTTCTAGAAGTATTGGGTAATTTCCAAACTATGCTCTGTTTTATGAAATTTGGTTATTTGCAAATCTTGAAGTTTAAAGTTTTCTTAAAAGTGATTTAAAGACAAGAGACAAGAAAGATCGATTTGCAAAAACAATTAATAGTTTAAATGGAGCATCTAGTATTGATTTGGGAATGTTTAAAGTATGTCGGAGAAGTTTTGAGCAAGTAGGCATTGGGAAGAGAAAGATGGGACAGAAGAGATGGTATGAGAGGAGGAAGAAAAAGGAAAATGGCTTTCCGGAAAATAGGGGATAAAAAGGCACAAACCCCTAGTGATTTTGCTGTTTGCCATGGGAAAGGAGATATCTCATGAGGTTGGGGCCTGCCTTTAGCTGGCAGATTAGATCCGGGGGAAATGGCATCCTAAAAAAGTTAGCTGTGAGAAGTTGGGGTCAGGAAGCATGGTGGAATGGGGGAAGGGTGTGGAAAGGGACAATCTAATCCCTCCCCCCCATTAAGTATGGTGGCTTTTTTTTTTTTTTTTAAACAAACTGCAGCTCCTTGCTGGTTCAAACATTGTTTTTACTGTTTAAAGGAATAGCCTACATTTATATGGTGTTAATAACTGAATATTTTATTTTTATTTTTCAAGTCTAGCTACTCTAAGAAGTTTGTTGTAACTGTTAAGTTTTCTGAAAACAATTTATTACTAAGATATCCCATCTGTCTTCAGCAAATTTATTTAAGTGCATAATAGTCTCCTCGTTTAAGGAATATGATAAAAAAAAAAAAAAAAAAACCCAAAACCTAGAGCAGGATTTTAATCTGATCTGATAATCTGGTAGGGTTATTTCCAAATGTTTAATTTTTTTTTTTAAGAAGAGAATATTAATGTTAAATCTGAAAGTTTCATTTATGTGGAAACAGGATGGACAATAAGCAATTTTGAATTTTTCTCTGTATTGGGTATTTTAAAAGCAAAATGATTTGTGTAATGTTGAACTTAGAACCATCTACTTAGATATGAAAGATAAACTGTATAAACTGTGAACTTTCTAGGATGAACCTCTTACTGTGATCCCTGAGAACTAGATTCATCTGAAGCTTTGATTGATAATTGCTGTAATCCCTGCAGAGATTAAATAAATGCTTTCTCTTTGTACTTGATGATGATGTACTTGGATTGGGAAGGGGGTCTTGCACAGGACCTGTCCCCTTGCTCTACTGACTCCTTTATTTCTACCTGCTACTTAGCTTTGCTATTACTTACTCTATCCTACCCACTCCTTTATCTTAACCCTGTCCTTCCTTCTTAATCCCATTTCCATTAATCTATACACCTTTCTACACTTCCCTTATACTATTCCCTCACTCTCATTTTTTTATGCCTTCCTAGATAGATGTTTTATATAGACAGACATATATACACACATATACATATATATGAATATGTAAATATGTATTGTTTCCTCTAACCCATTCCCAATGTATATAGGATTCCAGAAATACTAGCCCTCTTCCCCCATCAAATTCCTTTATATCAGTTCTTATATCTCATTTGCTTAACATACTCTTTTTACTTTTTCCTACATGGTCTTGTTTAGAATTATATCATACACTGCTCTACTCCAATCTTTCTTTTGAATTACCAAATTACTAATGACAATCTTAGATATATGATTTAATTTCCATATATAAAAAGTTTGTCTTTACTAAATCCTTTGAAATTAGTTTTTTATGTTTATCTTATATTTCTTTTGGATCTTATATTGTCAGATTGTCTATTTGGTTCAGGTCTTTTTGCAACAAAATCCTGAAAATCTGGCAATTCATTTATTGTCCTTTTTTCATTCAGGATTATGCTTAACTTTGGGAGTATATTTTCAGCCCTAATTTTTTTTGCTCTTTGATTATACAGTGTTCCAAGATGTTGTCTTTGAATGTAGTCATTGCTAAGCCTTGTATAATTCTAACTATGGCCTCTAATTATTGGACTTATTTTCTTGTTGCTTGTAATATTCTCTCTTTGATCTGGGAGTTTCAGAACTGGTTGTAAGTTTTCCTCACAGGATCTCTTACAAGGGGGATCAATGGATTTTTTCTATTTCTGTTTTCTCTTCTTATTCTAAAACTTCAGGACAATTTTCTTTAATTACTTACGTTTTTACATCAAGATTCTTTTTTGATTATAGTTTTCAGGTAGTCCAATTTTTGTTTCTTGTACTGTTTTCTAGATGTTGTTTTTCTTATGCCTCACATTCTTTTTATTTTTTCTATTTTATTATTTCTTGTCTTCCCCTTGCCCAATTCTAGTTTTCAAGTAATCGCTTTTTCTTATAAGATTCTAGATATTCTTTTCTAGTTGGTTTACTTCATTTTCATAATCTCTTTGTTTTTCTCGAATTGTTTTTTTTTTTAATTTTTCTTCAATCTCTCGATTTTTAAAATCTTTTTTTAGTTCTATGTATTATTTTTGAGCAGTTGATCATTTAACATTACTTTTTTGGGGTAAGAGAGGCTTTTATTAAACGTCAGCATCATCCTTTGAAAATTGCCATAGTAACTTTCTATGGTTGGGTTCCCTCTGTTCATTTTTTTAAAATTTGTATTTGTAGAAAAAACTGTTGGTATAATTGAAGGGAGTGGGTATAGCTTCTAAAGGAAATATAGCAGTAATCCTAAAATTTCCTGACCTTAGAGTGCTATTGTTCTAACAGTCTATGATTCTAAAGCCTTCTGGCCTTAGGATAAGTTCTACAAAGGTGGTAGTCTGTCAGATAGATAATCAGCTGGTCAGTGATAACCAAGTACCTGAGACAATAGTGAATAGATCACTCCACAGTTTTATTTCTGGCCACAAAATCAGCATATCAGTGACACAAAAAACTGGATCTCTCTGATTTTCCCATACATTTGTCTTCTTGCTCCTAGTTCTTTGCTAAAATACTTTTGAAACTTAGCCTGCTTCAATTTGCATTACAATTACAATAAACTTTGCCCCTTCACTTGGAGATGGGTTCAAGTCTGCAAATTCTTTTAAGACACCTTGTGACACTGGTCTGTAACTTCAACCTTTTAGGGTCGCCTTTTGAACCTCAACATAATCATCTTTAATACTGTGGTATGGTGCCTCTGGCCTCAGGTTCTCCTTCAGTTCTCCCCTCTTGCCTGGAACCCAAAACCTAAAAGTCCATCTTCCCGTAAGTGCCTGTAGCCAACAGTGTGCCTGCCACATTGCTTATGTACTTACCAGGTGTATCCTTCTTGCCCAGGAATGAGTCTCAGAAACATAGCTGGGTCTGGCATTTCTTATTAGCATGTGGATGACTCACATAGTCTGGGAGGTGAAAATTTTCCATGGCTAGGGTCCTGGTTATCTTCCCAACCAGCTAGCTCCAGAGGCCCGGCTGCTTTTTGTTTCATTGAAACTAGCTTGGAGGTGTTTACACTTCACAGGGGGCAAACTTCAGTCTTGGTATCTCTCTTGGTTTTTCTAATTGTCTCAGTGCCCCAACTTTTGTTGATTTTTAGTGCTCTATATTCTTCTGAAGGTGCATTTTTGTCTTGTGGGTAAAATCTGAAGAGCTTGGGATTTTTTTTACCTACTCTGACATCTTTTCAGAATCCTCTGCCTTGGTTTTTTATTGTAACATCAAATTCAATTTTATTTTATTTTCAGTTCTAAATTCTCTCCTTCTTCCACCCATTGAAAAGGCAAGAAAAATAAAACTCATTATAAATGTGTATAGATATGCAAAACAGATTTCTGCATTAGTCATGATCCCCCCAACGAAAGAAAAAAAAAGAGAAACAGAAAAAAATATTCAATTTGTACTCAATTCAGCAGTTCTCTTTTTTTGTATCCCTAATACCTACAAAAACATATGCTTATTTACTGGCTGAATCAAAGAGGAGTATAAGACTAGAATTTTATCAACTCACTAAAAATTGGTGGTCCTAGAGGGTTCATTGAGTACAGAAAAAAAGTTGCTTCCCTAGTTACTAGCTCTTAGCTTAAACTTTGGAGGAGAGCAGCCTCAAACTTACACCAGTTAGCCTGGCTTGTTACTACCAAATGCTGGTTACAAAAATGTGAATGAGTAAACTTATTATTCAAGTGAACAAAAATGGAAGTTATAGAGATTGGAATATATTAGATAACATGTGAGAATGAATTAGCTCTCTTTGCTGAGAGAGGTGACATGTAAACTCAGAGATCAAGAAAGAGATCGAGAGAAACAAAGACAGAGAGAGAGAGAGAGAGAGAGAGAGAGAGAGAGAGAGAGAGAGAGAGAGAAGGGCTGTAATCTCACCAATGGAAAAAGTCTTCTAAATCTTTTGTAAGTAAACTGGCAGTCAGAAACATTTTTACACTTCCAAAATTTTTTTCTTCTCCCCATGACCCTGTGTCTCACCATAAGTATCTTTCCTCAAGCTCTGGGACCAACTCTACTTTCTTAGAAATCTTCCATCTAGAAATACCCATTTATATATTGTCTCCTTCATTTGAATAAACTCCTAAAGAATAGGGAGTTGTTTCATCATTCCCTATATCCCCAATACATTTACAGTCCCTGACACTCAAAAAAAACTGCTGGTTGCATGTCTTGACTTCATGATCTCTAAGATCTCTTTCAGCTCTAAAACTATGAGCCTATGATGACATCATAAAAGAACAGGAACACTACCAAGCATAAGTGCTATTTGTAGGTCACTGACAACATGACATGCATCTACTCTTCTAACTTCCCTCCTTACCCTATAGGAGGAAAAAGAGGGCTTTATTATTTTGTTTATATTCCATTTTGGGGACGTTTTTCTGACGTCCCATATGTCTCTAAAGCTCAATACGCAGTGTACTTTTCTCACTGCTTCCCATTTCCTAATGCCCAGAAATCCTACTTTCATTCATCATACTGGCAGCAGTATAAGAAGGTAAGATTATTAAATCACTGTATTAGCTTTTTTGGAGTACATTTTGCTAGTCTTCCTGAGTACATAGCTGCTTCTCTATCCATTAACCCATACTACTTATAAAAGGTAAATAAGGAGTTAATTAGATACCTAAAATGTACCTGCTACTGAAAATAGTTTTTGAGTGGTAAGTAATCAAAATAAGATGTTTGTCTGACTTACGTGAAGACTCCCTAGGCTTGGTTCCAAAGAGGCGTGAATCTGGGCCATAGCTCTGAGAAAAAAAAGTTACATGATTCTTCCTGTTTATCATTGAGAGAAAACTCACTTCACTTAGGAAAAGTATTGAAAAATCTTCAAAAGTCAGTATTTGTTGAACTAGAATACTAATGGAATTCTTGATAAGAAATTTGTAGAATTTCAATATGATTTATCATCTTCCCAATTATATAAAACTTTCTAAATAGCATGGTTTATATTTAGGGATTATTTAGGCAAATACTAGCGTGGTAGTTTTGTAAAGTCAATATTCCAAGATATTGAAATAAATAAATGCCACAGAATCAGCAACTAGTAGGGAATAGGTGGATAAAGAGAAGTTATGTATGATGACTCAAATATTTACTGTATATTTGTTCTTCTTAGACATATATTACTCAACCTATATAATTTGTTGATTTGTCAGAGTCTGTGCTCCCATTGGTATATAGTCTTAAAAGAATTGTTTCATTTCCACACCCCAAAGAGATTTCAGAGCAGGAAATTAACAGATAATCTAAAGACGGTACTTAAAATGACCTATCATTATTTTTAATCAGGTTAGCAATTAAAAGCTAAGAAATGTACCAAGTTCCTTTAAGTCTTCCAAGGCTATAGTATAATGTTCTGACGTGTTTTGATCCTCCTATCCTAATTTTAGAGTTGGATCCTATATGTTATATAGTCCAATCCATATAAATGAAACATTCCAAAAATTAAGTGGCTTGCTTATAAGATCATACAAGGAGTCAGAGGCTAAGCTAAGATTCAAACTCAGGTTGTTATATTTTAAATACTGAGCTTTTATTACATTGATTTCATCCATAAAGGAATTCTATGATTAATTCTTTTTTTTCAAATGGCAAGAACATTTAAGTAACTATTGGTTAAGCTGTCATTTTGCTAATGAGACCAAATAATTTTGAAGAAAAGCACACCATCTCTTTCACTTATGAATGTACCATCATTTTTCCTTTGTTTTTTTCTCAATTACATATAAGTAAAATGTTAACATGCGTTTTTTAATTTTGAGTTTCAAATTCTCTCTTGTCCTTACTTTTCTCCCCCTACCATTGAGAGAGAAGGCAAGAAATTTGATATAGATTATACATGTGTGGTCATATAAATCATTTCCATATTATGTTGCAAAAGACAATGCAGGTTAAAAAAAAAAAACTCCAAGAATAATGCTAATAAAAAAAAAAAAGCATGCATTCAGAGTTCATCAGTTCTTTCTCTGGTGGTGGATAGCATTTTTCATCAAGATCTTTTGGCATTATAGCATTTTTCATCAAGATCTTTTGGCATTATCTTGTATCATTGTATTGTCCAGAATAGCTAAGCCATTTGGTTGATTATCATACAATATTGCTAATATTGCTATCACTGTGTACAATGTTCTCTTGGTTCTACTCACTTCACTTTGCATCAGTTTATATAAATCTTTCACAGGTTTTTCTAAAATCAGCTTGCTCATCATTTCTTATAGCACAATAGTATTCCATCACAATCATAGGCCACAGATTATTCAGTCATTCCCCCATTTATAGGCATCCTTTCAATTTTCAATTCTTTGTTAGCACAAAAGAAGCTACCACAAATATTTTTGTACATATAGATCTATTTCATTTTTCTTTGTACTTTTTGGTTTACAGGCCTAGTAGTAGTAGTAGTATTGCTAGCTCAAAAGGTATGCACAGTTTGATTACCTTTTGGTTGTAGTTCCAAATTGCTCTGCAGAATGATTGGATCAGTTCATAACTCTTTCAACAGTACATTAGTGTCTCAATTTCCCACATCCCCTCCAAGGTTTATCATTTTCTTTTTCTGTCATATTAGTCAATCTGATTTGTGTGAGATTGTATCTCAGAGTTCTGTTAATTTATATTTCTCTAATCAATAATGTTTTAGAGTATTTAAATAATATGACTAAAGATAGCCTCAATTTCTTCTTTTGACAACTGCTTGTTACTATTCTTTGACCATTTATCAACTGGGGAATGACTCATATTCTTATAAAACTGACTCATTTCTCTTTATGTGAAAAATGAGACTTTTACCAGAGAAACTTGCTAGTTTTTTGTTTTTTTTTTTCAATTTCCTTCTTTCCTTCTACTCTTGGCTGCTTTAGTGCTGCTTGTGCAAACTCTTTTTAATTTGATGTAGTCAAAATTACCCATTTTACATCTTGTAGTGCTCTGTCTTGTTTGATCACAAATTCTCCCCTTATCCATAAATCTGACAGGTAATGTATTCTATGATCCACTAATATGCTTTTATTATCCTTTATATCTAAATCATGTACCCATTTTGACCTTTAAGACTTAAGAAGTTTGTAGGGGTTTATAAGAAGTCTTTCCAGGGGAGTACAGTCTGACAGAAAGGACACCTGTTACAACCATTGAGCCTTGAGGTTGCTGGCACACTATGGCTTTCAGTTTATCCTGGCCCTCTTTTTATTTTATTTTTTATGTTTGTCATTTATCTAGTGAACTCACAAGTAAATTTAAATTTTTAAAATGCCAATATTATCCAATAAGAAAAGTTTATTAAATCAGTTTTCTCTTTAAAGTCTATTCTAATAGAGGTATTCCATTAGAGAAGTGGATACAAAGAATTTAATGCTTCGGAAAATATATGGAAAAGGGTTAAATTAACATTTCCCTAAGATTGGACTCAATTACACAGGAGCATGTCTTTTTTCAAAGATTTAACATGAAGCAACAGTTCCAAACTAATATAATAATATTATTCAGTAATTAATTTATTTTAGAGAAATTAATAGTCTAGTAGCAGCCACCTCAGAAATCAATGGTTGTACTAAGTAATTTTCCCACAAACACCACTTAGAGACAGATGAAGGCCATTCTGAGGTTATTTGGAGGAACAACTGTTAGTTAGATATCTTGGACCTTGGATTCAAGAACTATTTATGAAGAACTGAAGCCACAGGATTCCTTCCTGGCCTAAATCAACATGGTTGAGCTTTGTATTTGGAATAATTTGACCTTAGTTTGAGTCCTAGTTCAGCACTTATTCAAGTCACTGAATTTTTAGGGCCTCACTCATCCATACAAATTGGATTATATAACCTATAAGATACAGCTCTAAAATTATGATCCTCCAATTCATTACAACATGAAATTGTACCACAACCTAGTAAGTTATCGATAGAAATAAACAGCAAGCTGTCACTGCTAGATGTAATATCTTAAAATGAACAAAAATCCTTAATTATCTTCAACTGGATAACTCAAGCTTCAGAAAAATCTAATTGAATGTCAAAAAAATACATTCTAGAAAGCCCTGAAAAGCATATGGCTGCATTTTTCTTCTGAACTTTCTTAAAGGCTAAAATTAAACATCGACTTATTAGCAAGACAATTCTATCTCGTGGATCACTTTAACGCATTCTCAGGCTGCCACTAGTTTTCCTATGTGCCACTAGTTTTCCTATCTTCTTCCTACAGGAAAGAATTTCTATACAATACCCACCGGAAGCTTTCAACATAAATCCGTACTAAGTGTCTACAACTACAACTCCCAGCAGGCGGACTAGGTTCTATGTCTCCTATCAGAAAGTCCAAGGATATGGGAGGGCGCCCACCTCCCCGAATGGCCTGGCGGGATTTGTAGTCCTGAAAATAGAGTTTTGGATACGAGAGGTCGCGTGCGCAAACCCTTTTCTTCTTATACTCCACCTCACGTTAATCTCACGTACCCCGCCCCTCTCCTTCAGCGCGTGCCCACGCCCCCTCCCCTCCCCCCGGCGTCCCAGGGCGCAGGCGCGCGCACGCTCCCGGGCCCGGTGGGCGGGAGGGGGGTGGGGGGGGTAGGAAGGGAAGAGTGGGGTGGGGGGGGTGTGGTTAGATATCTACCCGGCGGAGCCGGCAGCTGCGGGGCGCGAAGAGCGGTGCGGCCTAGTGACTAGGCGAGCAGGCTCTGCACTGACCCCGGGGAGGGCGAGAGTGGCCGGAGCAGAGCCGGAGAAAACGGCCGGGCAGAGAAAGCGGCTAAGGCCGGGAAGCGGCAGCGGAAGGGCGGCCGGCGGGGCAGCTCCGGCCTAGGCCCGGCGGAGATGTCCGGCTGCTGCGCTTGTACCTGCGCGGCCGCGCGACTCATCACCTCCTCGCTCGGCTCCGCGCAGAGAGGTAACAAAGTAGTCCCTCTTCCTCCTTTCCCCAACCTTGCGGCGGGAGACGACTCGCTCGCTCCGGGACTTGTTTGTCCGCCTGACAGCGGGATCTTCCCCAATTAGGGGACTAGGCCGCCTTCTTCCTTGGGCCGTCTCACTTGTCCCCTCGCCTCCCAAGATGATCCGCCCCTAGGTTCCCCTCCTGACAAACGGGGAGCTCAGCTAGCCCCCCTCATCTGAAGTGAATCCCCTGGTTTTCCTTCGCAGCCTCCGAGGGAAGACTCTTAGAGATGAGGTTTTTGTGGTACGAAAGAAACAAACTCACATTTCCGTGTCACTAGGAGAAATCGGGGAAGCTGCAAACAGCTGCTCGAGTCCCTCCGCCCCCCCTTCTGTCACCTCCCCCAAGGTCCCCAAATCATAAGGATTTGTTAGCAAACTTATCCGCGGAGGAGCGGGGGGGGGGGGGGGGGGAGGGGGGAAGGAGAGCTGTGTGTGCGTGTTTGTGTACGTGAGAGCTTGGGTTAATTTCTCAGGGGGGGTGGGGAGTGTGGGGGGGTGGGGATTAGTCTGTATCCCGAGGCTTTTTCCCTGCCTGGACTTGCTCCGGAGCCGTCACTTTGCAACCTCTGGGACATAGGCCTCTTTGAGAGCCTCCCAGGTCATGTCCCTGTCATTGTGTTGTATTGCTCACACACAGACATAAACAGGCCTCGCAAGACTTAATGAACCTCGTGATCCCGTTGGGAAACTGATCCAAAAGCAGTTCTGCCAACTTCAGGAATGAGTTGATCGAGATCAGGAAAGATTTCCCCTTGGAATTTTCTTTTGGGGGTGGGGAGGGCGGAGAGAAGGCAATGGGAAAAGGGGAAGATACTATCCTCTCTGTGAATATTGTCATAGACACCCCTATATGTGTTTTTCTGTCCCCCATTAGGGGACATGGAATTAGTTGCTATCAGCAAGTGGTTCCTCCCCCCCCCCCCAATTATTGCTGTCACTGTGAAAGAGATGGGCTAGCAACTAAAAAGCTCTTCCGAAAGAAGCATATGTTCCTATCCCAAAAGTGTCATACACTTAAAATAAATGTGGCCTAGACCTACATAATGACTTCCTGCCTAGCAAGACAAATTTGTAATCAGAGGATTATGATATTAACCTTTCCTTTTTAAAAAAAATAAAATTCTGGAAAAGTAAAATAATCCTGCATAATTTTCTGTGGAAGTTTTAATAGGAAATTTTAGTAACAATTTCTCAATCATAGTATTCAATTTGGTTTAGGCCTATGTTTTGCTGTGTCTAACTTTGCTTACATATTATTGCTCTCAACAGGTAGAAAACTCTCTTTCCAAGAATCAGTTTTGTAACTACAAGTAATTGAATCGCTGGGTTTAGATTGTCTGATGCAGTTTAGGAAATTCTTTGGAAAAGAATATTACATAATTTTAAAAGAGGATGATAATAGAGGGGAGTAGAGTTTTTATTCCTGGCACTTTAAAATTTTTTCTGAAAAAAATAGAATATTAGGATTGTCATCTGTAGGCATTACTGTTAGTATGTATAATAACTAGCATTTACAACATAATAACCATATATTTTACATATGTTTCTTTTGATCCTCAGAACAACTTTAGGTAGGAGGTGTAAGGAGTATTATTATCCCTATTTTTAACTGAGGAAACTGAGACAAACAGGTTAAGTGACTTGCCCTTCACATATACCTATTAAGTACCTGACTCAGGAATTCTGTTCTGGTTTTCCTCATAATACAAACCCAGCACTCTGTACACTAGGATATTAGTATATACTACCAATAGTTTTGTGAAATATAGAATCTTAAAAGTTGTATAGTAATATAATAAAACTTAAAAATGTTTATCGTGTCCATATTACGTATTGTTTTTCAGCCATATCTGACTCTTTACAGCTCTATTTGGGTTTTTGTTTTTTTGGCAGAGATACTGAAGTGATTTTCCATTTCCTTCTCTAGTTTATTTTACAGATGAGGAAACTGAGGCAAAGGGGATTAAGTGACTTGCTCAGGAGCACCATAGCTAATAAATGTCTAAAGCCAGATTTGAACTCATGAAGATGAGTTCCTGATTCCAAGCCCATTGCTCTATCCATGTACCAACTAGATGCCCTTATATTATGTGTAGACCTTTTAATTTCCTGATAAAACAAAGTCTGTATTCACATCCAATAAAATAATCTTTATAGGCTTGATGCTAACTTCATTTTTCTAAAATACTTTTGGAAAGTTCTTTTTAAAATAAGGTTTATATCTTCAGTAACTAATTGAATTGAATTTCTTGTATAAAATGTAGTTAATAATTTAAAAAATAGTAATTTTATTATTTTGGGAAGAAGCAAAGTGAATGTGAAGTAATAGACTCAGTGAAGTACCATACTTCATAGCAGATATCCTGTTGATCATTTCAGGCCTTTTTTGATTTCTAAAGGAAATTTGAAAAGTCAGTTAATTGGCAAATTGTAATGGCTAATGATACCACATCTATATCTCCTACCAGAAAAGGATAGGCTATGTCTACAAATGTATGGCATAGGCATGCCTAGCATAATGTTGCTAAGACTAACATGGTTATGTTTATAACAACCATAATGTTTCATAATATTGCTATAATGTTATTTGACTGAACACTGATTTATATTGTTCCTATACAAATATATTCTTATAATGTTTTGCCTAATGTTATGTTTTTGCAAAATCAATTAGATCAGGTATGACTATTGTTTTTCCTCTCTCATGTTTTAACTTCTACAGAATTAACTATAGCTAAGTGAGATTTATAAAATTTTATTTCTAGCTAAAATTATATATATAATTTAAATGTGTGTGTGTGTGTATGTGTGTGTGTGTGTATATATATATATATATATATATATATATATATATATATATATATATATATATATAAAATGTATATTTTTAAAAATTAGTTTCAACTCCTACAAGTTAATTTACTTTCTAAAATATAATTATCCCGAACTACAAAATTCCTGATCCTGAAGGCCAGTAATTTAGATTTTTTTATATTTCTGATTTCATTTGCCTAGGGAACCTTCTCCACCAATGTAAGATAGAGTTAAATGATACCAGAGTCACTTGCTCAGGGTCACACAGCCAATGTAGTTATGTCAGGAAAGATTTAAAATGAACCCAGGTCTTTTAGATTCTAGGGTAAGCTTTTTTTTTTTTGTTTATTTTCTTTACAGTAGTATTTTTTCCCCCAATTACATACAAAGAAAACAAGTTTTAGCATTCATTTAGTCGTAAAACATATTTCAATATTAGTCATTAGAAGAAACAGACCAAAAGGGAAAAAATATGGAAAAAAAGTGAAAAATTGTATGCTTTGATCGGTTTTCAGACTCCCATCAGTCTGATTTCTCTGCAGGTGGATAACATATTTAATCATCAGTCCTTTGGATTTGTCTTGGAGCATTGTATTGGTGAGAATAGTAGTCATTCAAAGTTGATTATCCTACAGTATTTCACTTTCTGTGCACAATGTTCTCCTGGTTCTGCTCACTTATAAAGTAAGGCTTATATCTTGAGTAACTATAGAATTGAATTTCTTGTGTAAGGTGCAGTTGTTAATTTAATAAATATTAATTTTATCATTTGGGGGGAAGCAAAATGAATATGAAGTGATGGACTCAGTGAAGTACCATAATTCGTGTCATATGTCCTATTGGTCATTTCAGGCCTTTTTTGATTTCTAAAGGAAATTTGAAAAATCAGTTATTTGGTAAATGGTAATGGCTAATGCCACCAAACTGACATGTGTATACATCTCCTATCAGAAAAGGGTAGGCTGTGTCCACACATATGTGGCATAGACACCTTGCTTTAATTCATATTAAATCTTCCACAGATTTTTCTGAAATCAGCCTGCTTATCATTTCTTATAGCACAGTATCATTCCATCACAATTATATGACACAGCTTGTACAGCTATTCCCCAGATGATGGGCATCCCTTCATCCAATTGTCATTATAAAGCTGCTATGAATATTTTTGTACACAGTTTCTCCATCCCTCCTTTTAAAAAATATCTTTATGATACAGACATTAGTATTGTTAGCTGAAATATTATATAAAATTTGATTGTCCTTTGGGCATAATTCCAAATTGCTTTACAATGTTTCGATCAATTCATAACTCCACCAATAGTGCATCAGTGTCCCAATTTTCTCACATCTTTCAACATTTATCATTCTTTTTTCTTGTATTGGTCATTGTGATAGATGTGTGGTGGTATGTCAGAGTTGTTTTGATTTCTATGTCTCTAATCAGTGATTTAGAACATATTTTAATATTAATATAGTACCTTTAATTTCTTCATCTAAAAACTGTAGGGCAGGCTTTTAATCGTGATTGCCAAATTCAGATTTCCTGAAACTTCTGTTGCCCTTTCTTTCATAATCAAGGTCTGTATACCTTCTTGGGGATTAATGTGAAGATTTAAAGTTGTCCAGATGCTTTTGCTAACACAAACTTCACAGGGTTTATAAATTAACAAAATGGATAAATGCTAAATCACCTCCATTTCTGCTGTAGCAAACCCTGTTTTTCTTTTCTTGACATTTGCCTATTGAAGCCATTGGGCTGGTTAATTGTAAAACAACAGATATTCTGAAACTTTTATTATATCATCAAGCCTTTGGTTGCCAGATGTTGAATTTTTTGGCCTTGTCAGCTGGAGAAGAAATAAGAATGTGATCTCTAGTAATTGAGAGAACCCAACAAAAGAAAAATCCCAGATCTTTCAGAATGTTTAAATAGGGAAAGAGATCTTAAAAGTTTGTTCTTCATAGTTAATTTTATGAATAGGAGGGAATCTTATGAATATAGAATCCTGTAAAAGTAGACCAAACTATTTTGTTATGGAAACAAGAGGCAAACACTCATTTATAAAATTGGGAAAGTATTATTATTTATCCTTATTGAATTTTGTTTGCAAACAACATTTATATGGAAACCAAATGCTTAATCGAGCAATGTGTTGAACTGTTTAAAAGTGTTGATCATAAAAGATCTTTGTCCAATTTTGGTTTTCAGTTTGGGAAATGAAATATTTAAAAGTTTTTTGCTCAGTATTTTAATTCTGGAATTGTTAAAGATTAACGATTGATTTATGTTGTAAGCTGAATAACCTTTTGCTTTTCTAAAAAAATTGTGTTCATTATGTGAAAATTTTATAATTCAATTTAACAGGAAAACAAATATTAAAAATTTGATTAATTACTCTTCTATTCTTTGCTATTCTCATAACAGAAAAAATACTTTATTAGAATAATTTTAAAATTAGCTGATCTAGTGTACCTTTCTCTACAGAAACAAAAGTTATATAAAGAGTAGCCTTCTGAAATACAGCACTATGTAGCACTAAATGTTTCTTTATTTGGTCTGTTTTACCAAGCTATGATTGTTTATATTTTTAATATAAACTGATTTCTTAATTTCTTATAAAAACTTGTAAGGTTTATGAATGTGAGCTTGTGTAAGACTATTTGATTTCATTAATAGAGGTTCTATCTAATGAAATATAAGATTTAACTTCCCTTGGCTTTAATGAATTGGGAGTTATTTATTAAGAACTAGTCACTTAGGTATAGCAATTTGGGTGTTGGTTACATCCCAGTTTTGACTCTGGATGTAAATAGTTCTGCTTGTTACTGTTTTAACAACATACTACTTATGTGAAGATAATAAAACTTCAGTTTTGAAATAACGAGAAAAATCATTTGGTTGGTTAATAGAGTTGAGTTGGTCCTGCACTAAATTCTTTATCCCAAAGGTTTGACTTCTCTATTTACAAAATAAAGTATTTCTACTTATCAGTATCATTAATATGATTCTCATAGCATGAGATTCTCTTGAAAGGTTTTATTATACTTTTTCTTTCCCTAATAACAGATAAACTAATTTCACACTTTCTGAAATGCCTTAAAAAGTACCTGAAAAGGAAGCTATGTATAATGTGTGCTTTTTACTGGGAAATAAAATTATTTATGTTCTACATTAATAAGATCTCAGAGATATGTTAATTTTGCTTTAGGAGTAATTGAAAATGTTTATATAAAAGTAGTTGAAATAAAACACTTGAAATTTTTAACTCACAAAACCTCATTTACTATTAGTGATCTATAAATTAATTTTATATGAAGGTTTCTGAATTATATTGGTTCTTTTTAGCTTGTTTATTTATTTGACCTACTTTGCTAGACCTATTATGGACTTGATGACGAAGGAGAGTAGTGGAGGGATAGAGATGTTAATGTTTAGCTTAAAGTTTATCCAGATTGTCTAAAGTTTTTGTACAACATTAATAGAAGCATTTATAGAGTATTTGTTTTGAGGCAAACAGGAATATAATTACATTATAATGGAGGCTCTCTAAACTTACTTGTTTGACAACTCCTTAACACTCAAAAATGACTGAGGAGCTAAAAGTTTTGTCTTTTTATTAAAATATGTATGTATATATTTAGTATATCTATTTATATTTATCCTATTAAAATTTTAAAATTGGCATAGTTAGGTGATGCAGCTGTTAATATCACTAAGGCCTAGAGTCAGGAAGACCTGATGCAAATCAAGCTTAAACACTTTTCATTTTTGTGATCTTGGGCAAGCGGCTTAACTTCTAGGTGTGCTTCAGTTTCCTCAAGTATATGATAGGTATAATAATGGCACCTATCTTCCACGAATAATTGTAAAGTTCTTAGTAGTGCCTGAGACAGAATAATACTATGTAAAAATGTAGCTATTAATAAAACATAGTGTTATTATGAAAATAGTTTTGGCCACAAGGAATCCCAGAAAGGATCTCGGGGACTCCAGTGCTTTTTTGACCATAGTTGGAGATTCACTGTACTAGAGAAAATGAAATTAAATAGAAAAGGGAGCTCTTTTTAGTTGTAAATGACTGTATTAGGCATAGGACAAATAGCTGAAAATCCCTCCCCCCCCTTCCATCTGTTCATCATACAGTGAAAATAATTTGAGAGTATCTGGGTCCCAATCTTGTGTGTGTGCAATATTTGTTATGATTTATCTTAGGGAAATCATTAACTCTTTCTGACTCTTAGATTTCTCATCTGTAAAAGAAGGGCTTGCTTTTCTAGCTCAGAGGTGTCAAACTCAAATAGAAACAGGGCCACATGTTGACCTAGAAAACTGCATGTTAACATTACCTATGTTCTGTTACATATCTATTGCATTAAATATTTTCTAGTTATGCTTTTAATTTTAATTTTTAAAAGTTTATTCATTTAGGTTATCCATGTACATTAATTTTTTTAAATTTTATTTTATTTAATAATAACTTTATATTGACAAAATCCATGCCAGGGTAATTTTTTTACAACATTATCCCTTGCACTCACTTCTCTTCCGATTTTTCCCCTCCCTCCCTCCACCCCCTCCCCTAGATGGCAAGCAGTCCTATATATGTTACAATATATGTTTGCAGAACCGAACAGTTCTCTTGTTGCACAGGGAGAATTGGATTCAGAAGGTAAAAATAACCCAGGAAGAAAAACAAAAATGCAAATAGTTCACATTCGTTTCCCAGTGTTCTTTGGGTGTAGCTGCTTCTGTCCATCATTTATCATTTGAAACTCAGTTAGGTCTCTTTGTCAAAGAAATCCACTTCCATCAGAATACATCCTCATACTATATCATGAGATGTGGAATCACCTAATTCCTCCTGCTGTGAAGTATCATACTCAGAATTGTACTTAACTCCATTCTTATCTCATTCTTGCTCCTTTTCACTTGGTATAGTTGACACCTCTCCCTGCTGCTGTTTCTTCTTTTTCCTTATTTTAATACTTATAAATTTTCCTAAAGCTAGTTGTATTAAATTATATGTATTAAGTATGTCTTTGGAAATTGAATTAGGCCCATTTTTATTATAGAATTGACAAAGATCCTCTCCTACCAATTTCCATTCATTTAGATCTAATTCCTTTTCCAGAGAGAAACAAGGACATATGTCCTTTACAGTTTGTAAAAGTTCAGTGATTTGCTGTAAACTTATAATTAAACCTTGGCTTTCCATAACTTTGACAATACTCTCTAAACATTTTCCTTGAACAGAAATAGAAGGCTGTTTTCTAAACATGTCCCATCTTAGCTGAAATTCTATTTTAACTCTTTTAACAAAATTTCTTTGTTGCACTCACCCTAATTTCTGGGTTGAAGAGTCTTTTCCACTGGATCAGGATCAGAGATTTTCCACTAGATCAGGATCTGAATCAGCCCCATGTTGGGCGCCAAAATGTTGGTGTTCTTTTTTCTTCTTTAAAATGTATAATATAAGATGATGGTTCTCTCTGGGGGAGAGGTGCAGGTTTCTTGGGGGTATAATGATCTCCTTGTTCTGCTCATTTCACTTAGCATCAGTTCATGTAAGTCTCTCCAAGCCTTTCTGTATTCATCCTGCTGGTCATTTCTTTTTTTTTTTTTTTTTTTTAATTTTTATTTAATAATTACTTTATATTGACAGAATCCATGCCAGGGTGATTTTTTTTACAACATTATCCCTTGCACTCGTTTCTGTTCCGATTTTTTTCCCCTCCCTCCCTCCCCCCCTCCCCTAGATGGCAAGCAGTCCTTTATATGTTGGATATGTTGCAGTATATCCTAGATACAATATATGTTTGCAGAACTGAACAGTTCTCTTGTTGCATAGGGAGAATTGGATTCAGAAGGTATAAATAACCCGGGAAGAAAAACAAAAATGCAGATAGTTCACATTTGTTTCCCAGTGTTCTTTCTTTGGGTGTAGCTGCTTTTGTCCGTCATTTATCAATTGAAACTCAGTTAGGTCTCTTTGTCAAAGAAATCCACTTCCATCAAAATATGTCCTCATACAATATCGTTGTCGAAGTATATAACGATCTCCTGGTTCTGCTCATTTCACTTAGCATCAGTTCATGTAAGTCTCTCCAAGCGTCTCTGTATTCATCCTGCTGGTCATTTCTTACAGAACAATAATATTCCATAACATTCATATACCACAATTTACCCAGCCATTCTCCAATTGATGGGCGTCCATTCATTTTCCAGTTTCTAGCCACTACAAATAGGGCTGTTACAAACATTTTGGCACATACAGGTCCCTTTCCCTTCTTTAGTATTTCTTTGGGATATAAGCCCAATAGAAACACTGCTGGATCAAAGGGTATGCACAATTTGATAATTTTTTGGGCATAATTCCAGATTGCTCTCCAGAATGGTTAGATTCGTTCACAACTCCACCAACAATGCATTGGTTTCCCAGTTTTCCCACATCCCCTCCAACATTCATCATTATTTTTTCTTGTCATCTTAGCCAATCTGACAGGTATGTAGTGGTATCTCAGAGTTGTCTTAATTTGCATTTCTCTGATCAATAATGATTTGAAACACTCTTTCATATGAGTGGTAATAGTTTCAATTTCATCCTCTGAAAATTGTCTGTTCATATCCTTTGACCATTTATCAATTGGAGAATGGCTTGATTTCTTATAAATTTGAGTCAGTTCTCTATATATTTTGGAAATGAGGCCTTTATCAGAACATTTAACTGTAAAGATGTTTTCCCAGTTTGTTGCTTCCCTTCTAATCTTGTTTGCATTAGTTTTGTTTGTACATTCATTTTTAAAATAGCCTTTTATTTTTCAAAATACAAAGATAATTTTCAGCATTCACCTGTGCAAAACCTTGTGTTCCAAATTTTTCTCCCTCCCTCTTTATCTCCTATCTCCCCTAGACAGCAAATAATTCAATATAGATTGAACAGTTCTAAACATATTTCCACATTTATCATGCTGCACAAGAAAAATCAGATGAAAAAGGGAAAAAAAGGGGGGGGGAGCAAGCAAAGAACAAAAAAGTATTAGTATTTTCACTAAGTTATAATCCATGTTCAATGTCCATAGTCTTTTTAGATGCAGATAGCTCTTTAAAACAAAACTGGCCTGAATTATTTCATTGTTGAAAAGAACCACTCGCATTACAGTTAGTAATAATAATAATCTTGTTATACTATGTATAATGTTCTCTTGGTTCTACTCACTTCACTTAGTGTCAGTTCATGTCAATATCTCTAGGCCTTTCTAAAATCATTCGGCTAATCATTTCATCTAGAAAATAATAATCCATTACATTCACATATCATAACTTTTTTCATTCATATACCATAATTTATTCAGCCATTCCCCAGCTGATGAGCATCCATTCAGTTTCCAGTTTTTTGCCAGTACAAAAAGGGCTGAAAGAAACATTTTTGCACATGGGGTTCTTTTCCCTTTTTATGATGGGACAAGCCCAATAGAGACACTGCTGGATCAAAAAGTATACACAGTTTGAAGCCCTTTGGTCATAGTTCCAAATAGCTCTCCAGAATGGCAGGATCAGTTCACAACTCCAACAATGTATTAGTGTCTCAGTTTTTCTACATTTCCCTCCAATATTTATCATCTTTTTCTGTCATTTTAGTCATTCTGTGAGGTGTGAAGTGGTGCTTCAGATTTGCCTTACTTTGTGTTTGAAAGTGATTTAGAGCATTTTGTTATAAGACTAGAAATGGCTTTAATTTCTTCTGAAAATTGTTCATATCTTTTGACCATTTGTCAGTTGGAGAATAGCTTATATTTTTGCGAATTTAAATCAGTTCCATATATTTAAAAGTGAGGCCTTTATCAGAAATCTTCGATGCAAAATCTTTTTTCTCAGTTTTTTACTTCATTTCTAAATTGGTTTTGTTTGTACATCATTTTCTTTCTTTCTTTCTTTCTTTCTTTCTTTCGTTCTTTCTTTCTTTCGTTCTTTCTTTCTTTCTTTCTTTTAACATCTATCCTCAAGAGTTCTATTGGGAGAGAAAAATTGAACAAAAGGGGGAAAAAAACACAAGAAAAAAAAATAAGCAAAGAAGTGAAAATAATATGTGTAGGTCCACATTCAGTCTCCATAACATTTTCTCTGAATGCAAATGGAAGTTAATGGGGATTGCCTTGGATCTCTGAATTCCTGAGAAAAATAAAATCATTTTTGATCATCACACAATCTTGTTGCTATGTATACTGTTTTTCTTGGTTCTGCTTGCTTTATTCAACATCAATTCATGTAAATCTTTCCTAGCTTTTCTAAAATCAGTGCTTTCATCATTTTTTAAAGAACAATGATATTCCATTTCTTTCATATACCATGACTTATTCAGCCATTCTCCAATTGATGGGCATCCACTCATTTTCCAGTTCTTTGCCAGTAAGGCTGCTACAGACATTTTTGCTACAAACAAGTACCTCTTTTCCCCTCTTTTATGATTTCTTTGGGATATAGACCTAATAATGACACTGCTGGATCAAAGGGTATGCACAGTTTTACAGCCCTTTGGGCATAGTTTCAAATAGTTCTCCAGAATATTTGGATCATTTATCAACTGAGGAATGACTTGTAGTCTTATAAATTTGATCCTGTTCTCTATATATTTTAGAAATGATGTCTTTATCAGAAACACTGCAAAAATCTTTACCCAGCTTTGTGCCTGCCTTCTGATCTTGGTTGCATTGGTTTTGTTTGTGCAAAACCTTTTTAATTTAATGTTAAAAGAATTATCCATTTTGCATTTTGTGATGCTCTTTAGTTCTTATTTGGTCATAAATTCTTCTGCTAACAGGTCTGGTAACAGGTAAACTATTCCTTATTCTCTTAATTTGTTTATAACATCAGCCTTTACACTTAAATCATGTACCCATTTTGACCTTATTTTGATATAGGGTGTGAGATGTAAGTTTATGCCAAGTTTGTGACATGCTATTTTCTAGTGTTTCCAGTAATTTTTGTGAAATAGTGAGTTCTTATCCTAGAAGCTGGAGTTTTTGACGTTAATCAAACAGTAGATCACTAAAGTCATTATTTTGTCATTTGTATCTGAACTATTCCATTGATCCAATACTCTATTTCCTAGCTAGTACCAGATGGTTTTGATGGCTACTGCTTTATAATAGAGTTATTACATTTTAGTCTGGTTCAGGCCTCTCTTAGGAATCTGTTTGATACCTCTACACTAGGTGGCCCATTAAGAGCCCTTCCAGCTCCAACTCTGTAATATTATGATCCATTATTCATTTCAACCGCTCCTCCTCTTTCCCTCTCTCATATAGATTTCAATCAAGTACCTCCTCTTTCCCTCTCTTTCATATAGATAGATATAGGGGTGTGTGTGTGTGTGTGTGTGTGTGTGTGTGTGTGTGTGTGTGTGTTTATAAGCCATGGTACTAGGTGATTCATTTGCATGCTATTATAAAGTACAATTTTTTGGACATAGATCAGATTGCTGGAATGGTATAAACCTTTAAAAACTTGTAAGGAAATTTGTTTATAGATTTATACACACTGGTGAATGAATATATTTCCCACTCAACTCTTCTCAGGAATAATTGAAGAAAATTATTTCCTAAAGTGCTTTGATGAGTAGATATGGGTAGGGGGGGGAAAGAAAAATAAAGAAGGAAACAAAGCTTGGCATTTTTAGGAAAACATGGACAAGAATTGCATATGATGAAAAGTTATGGACAAGTAGTCCTACCTGTATGATGTCATGGATCCATAAAAATATACAACCTCTAGCTTTATGGTTTACAAAGTGTTTTCTTCCTGGTATTCTCATTTCAGAGTAACAGACATCTTTGAAAAAATAAGTTATTTTGATTAAAACTTGTTAAAATTCAGTCAGTTTCAGACCACCAATCTTTAAAAAAAATTAATTTGGGAATTTTGAGTATGGTTGTAGCCTGAATACATTTTGTTTATATATCAAAAATCCATCTGTTATAATAAATAAATTCAAACATCCATTTTTGTATTTTGGAGGGAAAAAAGGAATCATTTGCAGGGTTTAGATCTTGGTTTGTCAAAGATGTTATCCTCTGGATTTTAGTCTTGTTTAAATATGAACTTTTAGTTATGTCCTTGGAAAATGAAAATTTTTATTCAATTAGCTTAAGTATAATAACAAACTATTCTAATAAATTGAGGCTTAATATCTTAACAGGTTGTAGATTGAGTTTTCAGGATTGTGAGGAGTTGCTTCTATTAAAAAAATTACAGGAAGAGGATGTGTTCCAAAGATAGTCTTCTTTTTCAGAAATGTCATTTTTGGAGGTAGAAATAATATAGGAGGCGTTTTACTACAATTCAGGATTATGGTTGGCCTCTCCCTCTTCTTCCAAGTGCTGATGCCATGCTATGTCTTGTCAATCAGACTGCATCCTAGCCCATTTTCTACAATAGGTCTTAACCTGAATGATGCTTTTATCTCCTCCTCAGCCTCCAGTTTCACTGACTGAACATCAAGTTGATTACAGTATCCTTCCAACTCCCTTTAAATCCAGGCTGGCTTTGTTTAAAAAAAAAAAAAAAAAAAGACAACTTAATTATCTTTAGATGATTTGTCAACTTGACATACCACATAACTAACCAGCTTATATTTTTTCCCTCAGGTATTTCTTGTGGACGAAGTCACTTCCCAGTTTTAGGAAGGCTGGGGACGTTTGAAACACAGATTCTTCGAAGAACTCCTTTTAGGACTTTTTCAGAAACACCAGCATACTTTGCTTCAAAAGATGGGACTAGCAAGGATGGTTCTGGAGATGGAAATAAGGTAGTCATTGTACCTTTTTTTTTTTTTTGGCTGAGGCAGTTGGGGTTAAGTGACTTGCTCAGGTGCCCATAGCTAGGAATGCAGATACTCACTTAAGGATCTGAGACTAGATTTGAACTCCGATCCTGCTGACTTCAGGGCAGGGCTCTATCCACTGCACCACCTAGCTGCCCTTATCATTGTACCTTTAATACTGTATTTAAAACACCTCTTTTAAAAATGTGAGAGTATATAGCAGTCTGGTTCCTTAGTCGGTTTTGGTTTTGTTTGTTTCTGAAGTTAAATGTGATTTGTTGATAAGAAAGTAGTTTGCAAATACTCAGTATGATGTTTTATATATAGTATCATCCTTTATAAGTATGAATTTATTAAAACATAATACCCCAGAATGGTATAGAATTTGAGAGCAAGGTGAAATCTGCTAGTCAGCCAGTCACCAGTATTATTTGGAATATTCTGGTTCTTAACTTGATGTGATATTTGTTCTAAAAAGCCATCTCTTAGCCTAATACAGATATTCAAGTTCATCCTATTTCACATTTTCCAGTTATTAAGTATTCTCTAATTTGTTTATATGATATTGTATAACTTTTTAGCCAGCAGACAGGATGATAAATTTCCCCCTAAATCTGGAAGTATATTTTTGCCCATGAGTATGCTTGTTTTGGGAGGAGGGGAGAATGTTTTTATCAGCATTTTTTAAAAAATTACTACCACTTCTCAATACTACCTCTAACCTTTCTTGTAACAAAGATACACAGTTAAACAGAACAAACTAATGCATCTGTAATGTATGATAAACATGTACAGCATTCTCCATCCCTAGTCTATTATAGTCTTTGCTGAGAGAGTGAGTCTAAATGTGAGAGTATGGATTCATTATCTTTCTTCCTGTACTCTAGAATGGTCATTTTGGTCCTCAGAATCCTGCTATCTTTTAATTTTTTTTCACATTTTTGTCATTATTATATATGTACATGTCTTTCCAAGTTTTCTTTGAATTTCTCATGTGTTTTTTCTTATGGTTCAGTAGTGTTTCCTGACCATCATATACATAATTAGTTCAGCTTTTCCTAAATGGTGAATATCTATTTTGTTTCCTGTTTTTGTCATCACAGAGTCTTATTAATAGAACTCTAAAAATTTATTGGTATCCTTTGGTTTTTTTAACATTACCAGAATTTCCCCATTATTCATTCCTACTCTGTCTCTTCCCAAAGAATCATCTCTTATAGCACTATTTTTTTTAGATACCAAAAAAGAGAAAAACAATCACTAAAATTAATCAATGAGTCAGAAAGTTTGAAAACAGACTGAAAGTCTGAAAATATGTGCAATTTAACACAATTGTGGGCTTTCTATCTCTGCAATGGGGCGGGGTGCATAGCTTCTTGTATCTTATGTTATTTTGTAATTTTAATTCTTTGTAATTTTGCAACCCACAGTTTTATTTTTTACATTAATGTAGTCATCACGTGTAATTTTATTGGATTTTGCTTAATTTCTATCAGTTCATAGATCTTTTCATTATACATATATATGTATTCCATGTATTCTAATATTATTCTATTCCACAGCTTGTTTAACCATTCCTCAGTTCACAGATAACTACTTTGTTTGCAATTCTTTACCATTTTAAAAAGTGCTGCTATAATGATTTTGGTCTATGTGGTCACTTTATTCTTGTCAGTGGTGGTCTTAGAATATAAACCTAATTGTAGAATCTCTGGGTCAAAGGGTACTGACTTTGTAGGCACTTTATTTACAAAATTCCAAATTACCTTTTTTCCCTAAAATAGTTGTACTTATTCATAGCTCCCCCAATAGTATAATAACATGCATTTAATTTTCCATAACTAATTGTACTTTTTGCAGATTGCATTTTTCCCATATGTAGCATTGTGGTAAAATACTATATTCTGTGATGCCATGTGGGGAATCAATTTGCATTCCATAAGGTATTGGCATTATCAAAGATTTAAAAAAAAAAAAAACTCTAACCATTTTGGGCTCAAATATACGAATCTGTAATTGCTTACCAGTAGTAACTATCTCTTTCTCATGTTGATTGATCTTTTCAAAAAAAAATATTTTTTTTCATTTAACAGAAGTTGATTTTCTTTTTCTTTTCCCATTCCCAACCTAGCACAGGGGAAAGAAAAACAAAACCCTTGTAACATTTACATTGGCAAAACAAATTCCCACATTGGCCTTTGTCCAAAAAAAAAAAAAAAATCTTATTTTGCACCCTGAGTCTATCACTTTTCTGTCACAGGGTAAATAATAATACATACACTGTTTTAGTTCGTATATATTTCCCCAAGTTTCTTTGAAAACATCCCTTTAATAATTTTATATGATTTAATAATATTCTATTAATTTATTCATATGCATATGTAGTTTTAAGCTATTCTGAAAAAAGAGAAAAAGGTCATTCGTGTGTGTGTGTGTGTGTGTGTGTGTGTGTGTGTATGTACTCCCAGTTATAGATATAGATATAGATACACACATACACATATCTACATCACAAAATAATAATAATGTGAATTGGAAACAATTTTGGAATATATAAGTAAATTGTGGTACATTACTATAATGAAATATTAGATGCTATAAGAAACACTAAATACATGGTGGAAAGAAACATAGAAAGACACGAATTGATGCAGAATATTGAAGATAAGAACCAGGAAAACAATATATACCATGATTGCAACATAAGCAGGAAGAAGGAAATGAAACAAAACACAATGTAATTATAATGACCGAGAAGTATTAAGAAATTGTACTACTTCCTTTCTTTTATTGGAGGGATAAGGGACTCTGGGTATGGAATGTTGCACATTCTGTCAGGCATAATTGGAATGATGGTAGTTTTGCAGAGTTTTTCTTTCTTTCTTTCTTTTTTTTTTTTTTTTTTTTTTTGTGTTAACTTTTGTCACAAGGGAAGGCTTACTTGGTTGAGGAGGAGGAGGAAAAATATATAAAGAAATGAATGTAATTGTCAAAAATAAATGTAAATGAAATTAATTTGACCAGGCCTAATGAATAAGTCAGATTGTAAAACACTTCATAAGTCAGGTATGCTGATAACATTCAAGAACTAGAAGTTGGGATAAAAATTATAGTTGCTCTTACAATATTATTAGTATAATCATACATTATTAAGGTGTATATAAAATAATTGCGTGAAACTAACACTTTCCTCTTTTTTTTCCCACAAACATTAGAAACCAGTGAGTGAAGGAGGCAGTAAAAAATCAGGCTCTGGGAGTTCTGGGAAAGGAGGAAACCAGTTGAGATGTCCAAAATGTGGTGATCTGTGTACACATGTGGAGACTTTTGTGTGTAAGTGTTAACATAATGTTACCTTTTAGTGTTCTTTCCTCATTTCTTCTTTTTCTCTCTTTTCATTTTTATAAATTAATTGTAGTAATTTAGAAAGTAGAATTGTTTTATTCCTATTACAGATAGGATATTTATATTGTTAATTTTATATTTGTCGTAATAGTGGAGAGCAGAGGTGTCAAAAAAATTTCTCCTAGTTGCTCCATGTTAAAATGTAATCGGCAAAAACAAAATAAAAATACAAACAACTTCAATAATGTTAATTTTTTTAGTTTTCTCATTTAATATGTGGTGGGCAGGGAGATGATTCTATTGGATTTAATACCACTGGTTTAGGGAATAAATTTTAGACCTTGATTACTAATTATTTTTGTATTTAGTATTTTTGATGTGTGACATAAGACTTATCTTTAAGTCAAAGATGCATTTACATAGACTTCCTTCATTAAAGATTTAATTAATTAAACAAGCATTGTTGAATTCTTTCTATGTACAGGGAAGGCACTGATACATTCTGGAAAGTAGAGGGGAAAACAAAGAATAAGATACTGATTGAAGCCCTCAAGGAATTTTAATACTAATACATGAGATATAAAGCACATATGAAATATAAAGTAGTTTGTAATAAGTGACAAAAAAAGCAATATAGAGAATAGGAAAATGAAAACTTATTGAATCCATATTGTACATACCTTTTTAAACAATGTTAATTTTCCAAATCTAGAGGTGCTATTACTAATGTTATTTTCTGAACCAAATGTCACATTTGCTATCACTGCTTAAGCGAATGATAGTGATTCAAAAAGTGATTCAGATGGCACCACCCTTTGAACCATCTCCCTTTAATTGTTCCAGGTATAAAAAGGTTGAAGGACAGGCTTGTCAAGCTTTTGAATCTGACCTTATTAGAATCCCACCCACCGCACCATATTAAAATATACCTAGTTGCAACATTCACTTTTTGCAATTAGTTCAAGAGACATTTAAACATTTTTGAGACATTTAAAAACATAAAATTCTCACTTAAAGGAAAAAAAATTATTATATACATTATAGTTTTACAATCTTAAAAAAACACAGGTAATAAAACCTATGTATTGATGCTCCCCTTTTTCTAAACCCATGAGGGAAAAGAGACTCACAATTCATTTTTAAGATAGTGTCATGTCAGCTTAGAATGGAGTTAAAAGTCATACTTTTCATCTGTGCCCATGGATAATTTACTTAAGGTTCTTGGACTTTAGTCTTTTCACCCGGATAGTGAGATGGGAGAAGTTTAGATGATCTCTAATAGGATCATTTAGATGACTTCTAGAATTAATATTACATAATTTTTCTTCTTGAGATCAGTATAAGAAGTTTTTGCTTTTGAGATGAGTGAATGGTATACTATTATGCCCTGAAGAGATATAGAAAAGAGTCAGTGTGAGTGAATTAAAAATAAGATTATTAGATTATAAATTATTCAATTTTTACTGGCAGTAATCTATGATTTTTTAGTCTTATGGTTTAACATACGAACATCCTTGTCTTAAGACAAATTTCTAAACCTTACAGACCTAGCAAATAACTCTTTATTTTTAAAGAAGAAATTTGTACAAATGAATGGATATTGAATATTAAATTAGATGTTCAAAAAACCTGTATTCCTAGATTTTTCCTTGACTTTTTAAAAATTGGATTCTGGGCATTTCACCTACATTCCTTCCAAATGGCAGTTATTTATTTTTGCTAAGTCCTGTAAAATTTGCCATCTTTTAAAAAGTTAGTGTTTAGTTACATATTATTTTAACAAAATGTATTCCATGGATATGTATTTACCCTTTGGTAAACTAGTCAAAGGAAGAATTGGTATTTTGTGAGTGGCTGGTTTTAAAGAATGAGAGTAAATAATTGCCAGGAGACTCCCTTGCTCAAAACTAGTCCCCTTTACATCTCTACCAGTTAGACTGTATTTGGTTAATAATAGATGTAGGATAATTGTTGCCTTTCACAGCTTAGTGAGGTATGCTGGAAAGACCTCTAAAACTCATGCCTGTGAATGAATCCATAATACCTCATATATCATTATTCTAAATTGGAAATAAGATAATACAGGAATGGCAACAGCATAGAAACACAAAAAAGGAAATTGAGTTAAAATAAAGAATATTTAATACATAGAATGAGTAATTTCAATCTGTGACTAATAAAGTATGTAGCTGTTTGTGTAGAATGTTGTTTAAATTTCTAAGTATTCTTTAATTAACATTGAAAATCTGGTAACTTTTTAAAAAGTCTCTGGAAAAACTTGAATTTTAGACATTCCTTTTAAAATTTGTTTTACTGTAGGAAATTTCAGTCCTCTGAATTAATTATTTTGTCTTATTCCCTCAAAAGATATTTTATTTTCTGTTCCTACCTTCCTTTTTCATCTGGTGGGGAAAAAAAAAAAAGAAAGCCAATCCTTTTAACAGATATGCTTAGTCAATCCAAATAAATTCATCATTGACCATGTCTAAAAATATGGATTTCTGTCTGTACCCTGAATCTATCACCTTTCTTTCCAGAAATAGATAGCATATTGCTTCGAGAATTTTGAGGGATCCTGAAGAAGCAATATCTCTTTCTTTCTTGCTTTCTTTCTCTCTTTCTTCCTTTCTTATCTTTCTTTCCTTTCCTTTTCTTTCTTTCTCTTTCTTTCTTTCTCTCTTTGTCTCTTTCTCTCTCTCCTTTCTTTCTTTCTTCCTTGCTTTCTTTCTTCCTTCCTTCTTTTCTTCCTTTCTGTCTTCCTTCCTTCCTTCCTTTCTGTCTTTCTTCCTTTCTTCTTCCCTTCCCTTCTTCCCTCCTTCCTTCTCTCTCTCTCTCTCTCTTTCAAAACTTTTGGTTAATTTGAAACTTTTCCTAGTGGCCTTTGAAAGCAAGGTCATAACTGTTGGGAATGTACAAGCATGTGCATGCAGTCTTATTCTATCTTTGATGATCATTGGTTTTGGAGAAAAAAGGGCTTCTGAATAGGCAAGAAATTTGAGCTTTTCATAGTGTTGCATATTCTTATATAAGAAAATTAGGAAATTTCAAAGAAATTTTAAACTTTACAAAATCTTTGAATTTCTAATTCAAAATTTTAATAAGTGCAAATATTTATGAAATGTTAAAACTTCACCACCACCACCACTCTTTAAATATTATGGGAGTAAAACAAAAAAAAATTTCATTTTGATGTGTAAAAGTTTAAAGGATTTAGTTCTGTGATGTGTAAGTACTGGGTAACTTGGAAAACAGAATCCAAGTGAAACATACAAAATCTGTTCTTTATCTGCAATATGTGAATATATTTTAAAATCCAGCTCAGTGGCAAATTCTAGTTCAGGTAAAAATCAAGTAATCTCTTGACAGTAAACAAGAGTTGTGTCATACCGGGGATGCTTGCCCTTTGACCTAGTTTTCTATTGGGAGGGATATTTTACTTTTGTATTCTTGGGCAGGCAGGATTTTTTGGTCACATCTGAAAGTAAGAGAAACTCTTAGAAGTTTTTAGTTTTTGACATTGGTTACTTCTAAACCCATTGTAAATAAGTGCTTCATTACAATCTGCCTTTTGGGAAAGCAGTTAGAAAGTTGAAAAAGAATTATGTGCAGAGGGTTATATGCAAATTTGGTTGGCTTTCTTTTATTAAATGCTTACTGTGTTCTTACCATGGGTTTTAAAAAAGAAAAAAAGATGAATAATCCATTTTTCTAATTTGCCATTTAAAATTTATCAAGTAAATAAAAAAGTTTTGAAAATTATCTTGAATCTAAGAATGAAAACAAATCAAAATTGCATTACAACAAACATTTGTTTTCTAAATTTGAAAGGTTTACCTTTCTCATATTTTTCTTTGAATTATGTGAATATTTAGGTGTATTTGCCTTTTTTCACAAAATAAGCAATATAGATATTAATTTAAGCTTGTGTTTTTATAGCTTTCCCAAAAGAACAATTCCTTGTAGTTTGGTCAATATTGGAAATTGTTACATGTTATACAAAGACAGTGAGAGTAAAATTGTTGATTGTCCAAGTGACAGTGACATTGGTGAACTTTAGGCCCTAAACTACCAAAACAAGAGTTGAGTGGAGAGAGGCAAGGAAAGAGATAAAATTATGTGGGCTTCTGAATACATTCTAAAATCATGTGGACAGATGTTGATTTAGTTATTATTTCAGACTGATCATCTATTCCTCTTTTCCTTTAGTATGAACATAATTGTCAGGTGATTTTTGTTTTCCCAAAGTACTGTAACCCACAGCAGAGGGCACTGTATATAAATGGCTTATAGTTTAGAACTAAGAAATCTTTTCTAGCCTTCCAGGTTTGTCTTTGTTGGATTGTAAAGCTTGATTTTTTTTTTTTTAATCACATACATACAAGTTAAATACTTTGCCTAGATATCATATTGTCTTATTCATATTTGGTATTTACATTCATATTTTTCTTGTTATTTTAGTTATTTTATTTCATGAGTTCTCCCTCCTGTATACAAAGTGATTTTAGGTCAAAAGAATAAGAACTTTAGTAATTAAATAGTGAAATAATTGGGATTATTTAAAGTTAGATGATTTATAAATGTTCATTTGACTTCCTAAATTACGTATATGCCTTTTGCATTTTTACAGGTGAAATGAGCTTTATCTGTATTTTTCTACTTTTGAAATTTGACAGCTTCAGAATTTCAACAGCACCTGCAAAGTTGTAGTTTGTTATTTGTCAAAATGCCTGGTCCTAGTGACTTATTTTCAGCTTTTTACAAACTACCACTACCACAATGTGTTACATTATTCAAGCACAAATCTGTCTTCTATTTGTTTCCTCTTAAGTGATTATATTAATTTAACATAATATAATTCTTGGAGAAAAGGTTTGCAGAGCTTTAACATGGCTTCATATTTACTAAACCCATCTATTTTTATAGTTCATTTAGTATGTTATTTTGAACTAATAATTCTAAGCCTTTTTGCTGCTAGTGAGTGGGCTATCAGGGCACTCTTGCTCAGGGGTACAGCTTTCATTTATATTAAGTCCATAAGGTAAAATAATTGCTACTTGAATAATTTCTCTTTTATTTGCCCCTGTTCACCTTTTTTCTTTCACAGCTTCCACCCGATTTGTGAAGTGTGAAAAATGTCATCATTTTTTTGTTGTGCTATCTGAAGCCGACTCAAAGAAAAGCATAATTAAAGAGCCTGAATCAGCAGCAGAAGCTGTAAAATTGGCATTCCAACAGAAACCACCTCCTCCCCCCAAAAAGGTATAGGTTTTAGTTTAATCTTTTGTAAGCATTCTTTCCTTAAAATATTCCGTCCCCCCCTCCCCAATAAATTCTAAGTCCATAGTGAATTCTAATCTTTAATAATGATAAAACATAGGTAAGCCTCAAAACTTTGGCATAGTAGTCTGAATTATTGTAGATATTTAATATTTAAATAGAGAAATTAATTGCCTTTTGTGATCATATCAGAGCTGCATTCATTTGTTATAATTTGAGTATTTTTTCTATTTTAAAATACCAATTTAAAAAAGTATTCAAATGATTATTAAAGTAGCTTTATATCAAAAATAAACTACATGATCCTTAATGAGCAGCAGCTACTTTTTTTGCATTGATTTTAGCCTATTGTACCTACGGATCCTAGGATACTATGGTTCTTCCCTTTTGAAACAGTGTGAATGAAATATTATATTTCACATGTCTACAAATCTGCATTTTACACTATGTACTGAAACTACTTGTTGATCAAGGTGCTCAGGAACCTGGTGTTCCACTTTATTTTCTTGCAGTTCTTATAGGTGGTTTTGGCCATGGAATGACCTGGCTCTTTCATGGAGAGCTCAAAGCCTTTCTCATTGACTGGCTATCTCCTACCAGATCTTATGTGGGCAGCATCCCTATTAAGAAATCTCCCTTTCTTCTTTCCACCAGAGTATTTCTTTTCATTTGTAGCTTGTTTTCTTAGTATGCTTCCCCTTCTATACATTCTCTCCCCTTCCCCCCCTTTTTTAATCTTCCCCCTTCATCCGTTTTTATTAGTGAGCTTAGGGATTCCCCTATTCAGGTATGTCCTGACATATTTTCTGGATTTATAGTTGTGATGATGTGTATGAAATATAGAAAAGAATTGTATTAAATGTATATTGTAAACTTGAACTGTCCATGTGAAATAACAAAATAGGAAAAAATAGCCTTTTAAGATTATCTTGTACTAATGTATATGTCATCTAGACATTTGTTTTCAAATGAAACTTCAGAAAATATGTAGATGATCATTTTTAAAAGGTATAGTCCTGCTCAAAAAGCTGAAGAAATTTGCCTCTATGCCCTAAATTATTGGTATGAAAATAGAATTGAATCTTAATGTTGTCATTCCACAGAATCGTAACATCTAGCTCAATTTTTCTTCATATCTGTCAAATTCTAAATGTCTCTTATTATATATGTGTAAATGGTAATTTTTTGATAGTTATAAAATTCCTTTTTATGAAAAAGTAAACCTTGGTTCCAGTCTTGTCTGTATCCTTTTGAAGAAGGTAAGAAAAGAGTTGATGTGATTAACTTGGAAAAAGTCTAATTAATTAACCAACAGTGACAAAAACCTTTTTTATACTCATTTATGTTGTCATTAAATGTTTTTGTTTGTATTGTTATCTTTGTTTCCTGTACTAAACATTGACAAAAAACAAGTCGTAAAAGTACAAAGTACTTTTAAAAACAAAAGTTGAGTTTCTCTTCATTAAGAATTTTTGTGCCGAAAATTACCCTGGCATGGGTTCTGTCAATAAAAAATTATTAAAAAAGAAAAAAAAATTTGTGCCTCTGAATTAGTCAGCTTAGTCAGCATCAATTGCCTATTCTGTGCCAGGCTCTATAGTCTGCTAAGAATGTAAACACAAAGAAGGATATTACTCCTACTCAATTTTATTTCTTAGTATTTTAGTTCAGATTTATTTTTAATAAAATATGCTTGATATTTTATATTTATGCTGTGGCTTCGTTAAATAAATTTTGATCATTTTTGATTTCTAATCATTTCTGCTCCCCAGATTTATAACTACCTCGACAAATATGTTGTTGGTCAGTCATTTGCCAAGAAGGTGCTTTCAGTTGCTGTCTACAATCATTACAAGAGAATTTATAATAATATCCCAGCCAACTTGAGGCAGCAGGCAGAAGTTGAAAAGCAGACATCATTAACTCCTAGAGGTTAGTGTTATTATTGGTAATTTTTGTAACTTAATTTCACTATATTTAGAAGATAGTAACTGGTTTTCTCCTTTATCTTTTTAAAGTGCTGTTGTTTTAGAGGCATAGAATTTTTTTGAAATTCAACTTATGACAGCTAGTTCCTAGTTATTTTGGAAAAATTTGCATCCATGATTCACTCAGTTGTCATTGTAAATGGTAGATTTTGATTCTTCAATAAGCTATCTTGATATGTTATGGACTGTGGCAGTAAAAAAAAAAAAAGGTTTAATGTAGTAATTTTAAGTAGCAAAAAATAGTGACTGCTACAACTTTTTATTAAATTTTATTAAGTTTTTATGGATAATAGTATCTGAGGATGATTTTCAGAGACCAAATATATAACTGATTAAATAAGGCTGCATCTTGAATGTACTACGAACAAGTTCTGTATTTTAGTTAAAACTAGTGTTCTCATATATTCTGTAATTTAACTTTTGCATCTTTAAAAAATACAAATTTTTGCAGTGGTTTTGCCACTTTTATCATTCTAATTTTTTAAATAAGATTTTTTTTTTTTTTTTTGCTGAGGAGGCATTTGGGGTTAAGTGACTTGCATAGGGTCACACAGCTAGGAAGTGTTAAGTGTCTGAGACTAAATTTGAACTCAGGTCCTCCTGATTAGTGCTCTAACCACCTACTGCCCCTAAATAAGATTGTTTAAAAATTATCAAACTGTAACCACTGTACCACCTACTGCCCCTAAATAGGATTTTTAAAAAATTATCAAACTGTAACCATCAATAAACTCAGTATATAATAATAGGAATTTTAAAAGATTGTACGTCAAGCAATAAATTTTTATGATTTATCGTTTGTTTAAAAACAGTATTTTATTTAATTTCATTTATGGTAATGAATGCCCTTTTTTCATGTTCCCTTTGAAGTTTTTATTTTGGGGGTCTTTTCAGATTTTTGTTCCTGTTATTCAAATAATTATAGTCATATTTTTGGCTCTGTTTTTTTATTATTATTATTCTGCATCACTTCATCTTTTTTGTTTTTTTCTCTTTTGCTTTTATATTTGTCATATGTAGTACAAATGATTAAGTTTACATGGCATCTCAAGAAACATTTATTAAACTCCCAACTGCATAATAAATACTGGATTAGATCCTAGGAATAGAGAGACAAAAATTATTTAGTCCCTCTCAATCTCTTTTTTATACCTAACAAGGGACCACATGTAACAGTGATTATTTGGCTGTTTTATTTCTCTCTTAGAATTAGAAATAAGAAGACGGGAGGATGAGTACAGATTTACAAGTAAGTGATTTCTTAGGCCTGTGTAATTTATTCCTTTTAAATTTTGCTTTAGTCAAGTATCTCAATAGTAATGATAGGAATGTATCTGTTTGCATGTATATCATTGGGAAAACATTGCCTTCTAAATATGTTTATCCAAACATGTATGAAATATAAACGTCTCAGGGAGTTTTTTCAGCATTATTTTGTATAGTTTGCTGTGTCTGGTGTTCTTAGTTCATTTCTATTGTGATCCTTATTAGCCTGCAGAATAATGTTCTGTAGTATTTCTATGTCAATAATTATGTCATTGTATATTAATAACTATTTTTGAAGTTTGTGGATTTCCTATTTGTCAGATTATAAAAAGTAAAATTACTAGCTTACAGATATCTTTTTTTAAAATAGCTTTTTATTTACAAGTTATATGTATGGGTAATTTTATAGCATTGACAATTGCCAAATCTTTTTGTTCCAATTTTTCCCTCCCTTCCTCCCACCCTCTCCCCTAGATGACAGGATGACCAGTAGATGTTAAATATATTAAAGTATAAATTAGGTACACAATAAGTATACATGACCAAACCGTTATTTTGCTGTACAAAAAGAATCGGACTATGAAATAGTGTACAATTAGCCTGTGAAGGAAATCAAAAATGCAGGCAGGCAAAAATATAGGGATTGGGAATTCAATGTAATTAATGGTCCTTAGTCATCTCCCAGAGTTCTTTCACTGGTTCAGTTCATTACTGCTCCATTAGAACTGATTTGGTTCATCTCATTGCTGGAGATGGCCAGGTCCATCAAAATTGATCATCATATAGTATTATTTTTGAAGTATATAAGGATCTTCTGGCCCTGCTCGTTTCACTCAGCATCAGTTCGTGTAAGTCTCTCCAGGCCTTTCTGAAATCATCCTGTTAGTCATTTCTTACCAAACAATAATATTCCATAATATTCATATACCACAATTTATTCAGCCATTCTCCAATTGATGGGCATCTACTCAGTTTCCAGTTTCTGGCTACTACAAAGAGACCTGCCACAAACATTCGTGCACATACAGGTCTCTTTCCCTTTGTTATGATCTCTTTGGGTTAAAGCCCAGTAGTAACACTGCTGGATCAAAGAGTATGCACAGTTTGGGTAACTTTTTGAGCATAGTTGCAAATTGCTCTCCAGAATTGCTGGATGTGTTCACAATTCCACCAACAATGTATCAGTGTCCCAGTTTTCCCACATCCCCTCCAACATTCCGCATTATCTTTCCCTGTCATTCTAGCCAGTCTGACAAGGGTGTAGTGGTATCTCAGAGTTGTCTTAATTTGCATTTCTCTGTTTAATAATGACTTGGAGCATCTTTTCATATGGCTAGAAATAGTTTCAATTTCTTCATCTGAGAATTGTTTGTTTGTATCCTTTGATTGTGGAGAATTCTGATCTGCATCATTGAATGAGGATCTTATCCCATATATAGGAGCAGGTCCACCTCTAAATCTGAAGCTCTGTGCTCTTTGTGCAAGGTCATTTATTTGTGTATTTTAGTTTTTTAGTTTTTTCAACCAACCTCTAATTTTTTACTTCATCATTTAATAGGTATAATAACCAAATTCAAGTGCTTCTAAAGTGCTTTCTAAAAAAAAGTTTAGTAGCATTAGCTGTGCTGTCTTACCATAGCACAAAGCATTGCTGCATGTTAGGTAAAATATCATAAGGTATTTGACTTTAGATAGGTGGGTGTGTATGTGTGTAACAATTTAAGTGAAATTGTCTTTGGTATTTTCAATATTTCAATTTTCAGAATTGCTTCAGATTGCTGGAATTAGTCCACATGGCAATGCTCTAGGAGCATCAATGCAGCAGCAAGTGAATCAACAAATACCTCAGGAGAAAAGGGGAGGTGAAGTCCTAGATTCTGCCCATGATGACATAAAGCTTGAAAAAAGTAATATTTTGCTGCTGGGACCAACTGGGTCAGGTAAATAATGTAAATATTTTCTTACTTTTTGAAAAAACATTGCTATTATATAGATAAAGTTGGTTTAGGATTCTTCTAAAATTCTTCTAGGATTCTAAACACCATTTATTATAGGACTGTGGTTTTTTGGAAGTCCAAAAGTTCAGTCTTATCATAAATTATTAACTCTTCTTTGGCTTCATGTTGCCTGATGTTGCTCCCTTATGAGCAGCCAGCATCTTACCTTTGTAAGGTGATTTATAAAGCACCCTGAATCTGAGGAATTAAAGGAGATAGAAAAAGGATTGGAGAAGAGTTTGGGACTTCAGCAGCAGGACCACCTGCCTCAGTGGTCTGATAAGTGCTGTCAATCATTGGCATTTATAAAGCTACTGTATGCCCTAGACTAAGCCCTGGAAATAAAAACAAAGAGGCAAGAGACAGGTATTGCCCTCAGAGAGCTCACAGACTAAGGCTGGAGAAGCAGCATAATGATTATATTCAAACCTGAATTCAGTTTTTAGTTTTGTGTACTTCCAAAGCACGGCCCAGCAGAACTCTTGGTTATTTTTTCTATTTGTAGGTAAAACGTTGCTGGCCCAAACTTTAGCTAA
This sequence comes from Antechinus flavipes, assembly GCF_016432865.1. NCBI lineage: Eukaryota > Metazoa > Chordata > Mammalia > Dasyuromorphia > Dasyuridae > Antechinus > Antechinus flavipes. The sequence goes on from NC_067399.1 coordinate 541,483,348, forward strand.
ATGCCTTGATGTACCTTTCGCTATCTGTGACTGCACTACCTTGACTCAAGCGGGATATGTAGGTGAAGATATTGAATCTGTGATTGCCAAATTGCTACAGGATGCCAATTATAATGTAGAAAAAGCACAACAAGGTAATTTCTCTCTGGATTTCTCATATGTCCCCTAATTGACAAAGTTGCTGAAGTAATTGTGTTGGGGTATTAGAATGCTGCTTTTTATTTTGGGTTGAGAAATAAAGTCCTCTTAAGTGTACTTCTTTAAAAAGTAATTTAAGTACTTTTTAAAGTGCATATTTGTCATATACTCCACCATATTTAGTGCACTGCATAGAAGTTCTTCCCCAAAAGGAATTTGGTGAGGTGACACACAGGGAGGCTGGAAGACCCAGTCACCCAGGAGCTCTTATTCATTATTGCCAGACTCTGTCTGCCACTCATATCCATACCAGTGTCATAGAGCTAAAGTGGATAGTGGTTTAAGGGCATAAATGCTTATTGGTTGATTTGTAGATCTTAATTCTAATTAGAGATAAAAGAGAAAGAGAAGTAACCTTATATACAAGAGCCTGTATGAACCTGCTGCTTCATGGCCTATTTTTCCTCTGTCATCATACTTCCTATTTCCAGCCTTAAAGACAGATACAAGCAGATTACTCCTGCCTCCCCCACCTCCATTTCTCTGGTTCATCAGAACAAGTAGATAATCCCCCTAGAAGTAAGAAAGGGCCTTTTTTTTTTTTTTAAAGATTCTTCTCAGGAAAAAGAACTGGAAGCCTCCAGCATGAAGTACAGATCTAGGAGGAAAAATCAATAGAGTACAGGGATCTTACATCTTAGTAAACTCTGTAAATCATAATAGCACATGAAAAAAGATGAATGGGGCAAACAAGTATGTTTGTGTAATGGGAAACAAATGCATATGTTGTGTAACAATTTTTAAACTTACTTTTGCTACTTAATATTTTAAAGATAAGGTTATTGTATGTATTTCATATTTCATATTATAAATAGAATCCTCCTTAAATTATAGGAATTGTCTTTCTGGATGAAGTAGATAAGATTGGCAGTGTGCCAGGCATTCATCAGTTACGGGATGTAGGTGGAGAAGGCGTTCAGCAAGTAAGCAGTTGAATATTTTGTTCAAGCCTACTAAAAAGGAGGGAATACATCAACTTCCTAGATATTGTACGTTTGGTTTGACATTCAGTTAGAGTCTGTATTATTCATACTATCTCTACAGTAAACTTTGTGTCATCTTGCAAAATCCCAGAGTTTATAGAAAGATATTTCTGAGTGCTTTTATTTATCATATTACTTGAAAGTCTGAGTTATTTCGAAAAATAAAAAGATCAAATTTTGTTTTCAGCATCATTTTTCCAGAGCCCTTAAATTAAGCTTCAGTGACATTTGAAAAAGGATTTTCTCACAAATATTTCTTAAAGAGAGTGTTCTTATTATTATGTTTACACATGAATAAATTTCTTTTCCCCTTATGTTTAGACATTAATTTTTAAGAGTTGTGTATGGAGTCTTAAAATGTTACAGGGGAAAAGGGCCTTAGAGATTCTTTAATCCCACTTTCTCATGTTACAGAAAAAGAACATTGAGGCCTCTCCCCCTTCTCCCCTCCCTCCTCCCCTCTCCCCTCCGCCCCCCAATGAAGTTAACTATTTGCCCAAGTGACTACACTTAATGGCAGAATCAAGTTTGGAACCCAAGTCTTTTAGCTCCTGGTTCTGTGTTCCTTGCATCATCTTTGTTATAATAATCAGCTTATTCAGTTTATAATTTTAGTAAAGGAACAAATGCATAAATAATGAAAATACAAAATAGATATTTTTCCAGCATCCAATTTTTAATAAAACTAGTCTTAAATTTTAATGTGAGTTGCATTTTTGTTCTTATACTTTGAAACAATCTAGCCAATATTTGGAAAATAGAGGCTCTTTGAAAATAATTAAAGGACATTTGAATATTTTTCTTCCTTCAGAAGAAAAAAATATAAAAACAAAATCCTTGTAATAAGCACATAGACAAGCAGAAATTCCCATGTTGTTCATGTCTAAAAATGTCTATCTCATTCTGCATATCATTTTTTTAACAGGATGTGGGTGACATTCTAATCTTTAATCTTTTGGAATCATAATTGATTATTGCTTTGAACAGAGTTCTTAAGTTTAAAAAAAAGTTCTTAATTATAAAGTTCCCCTTTTTCTTCAGAACTGGGGAAAGGTTTAGAGGCTGTAAGCACTTCAGATACTTTAGTAAATAGTTCCTGTTTCCTAATCTGAGGCATAGAGAGATTTCACTTTTTAAAAAGCATTTACTAATAATGAATTTTGAAGAACCTAATCACATAGGCCAAGAAATTCAAATTAGTGATTTCTTAAATAACAGGGTTTTGTAATAACTTCAGAAGAAATTAACAACAGAATGTTATTTAAATTTTACTTTTTTATGTTGCGTGAAAGTTGGGAATTTTGTTTATCATTTCTCTGCTTTTCCTCTTTGAGAAAAGCAATTTCAGTTTTTTCTTTTTTGCTGTTCAGAGTTGTACTTTGATATGATGTCATAAACCTTTCATTTTTTTCTTTAGGGTTTATTAAAACTTTTAGAAGGTACAATAGTCAATGTTCCAGAAAAGAATTCCCGAAAACTTCGTGGAGAAACAGTGCAAGTTGATACAACAAACATACTGTTTGTTGCATCTGGTGCTTTTAATGGTTTAGACAGAATAATCAGCAGAAGGAAAAATGAGAAGGTGAGCTTTCCAAAGACATAATAAGATGAGATCATTAATGTTATTATTAAAATGAGATCTTATTTTATACTTGCTCTGCTAATTAAGCATGGCCAAAACAGAACTCATTATTTTCTCCCCCAAAAAATCTACCCTTCACAACTTTTCTGTTAAGAGAATTACTTAATGTGTTTAAAAAAAAAAAATGGATGTACTTAAATAACCAAAAAAAAAAAAAAAAAATTGCTCTTACATGTAATTGGGGAAAATTTTTTTAAAAATTGTTTTTAATTGCTCAAGTTCCCAGCCTCAGAGTTATCTTTGTCACTTTGACCTTCCTCATTTCATATATATAGTCAGTTGCCACATCTTGTCAGCATTATTACTAACATAGATCTTACATCCATTTCCTTTTCTGTTCACTTAGTTACCAGTGTAGTTCAAGCCCTCATCCACTTTTACAGGATCGTTCTCACTGATCTCAGTTCCTTCATTCCAGTCTCCATTTCCTCATCTGTTAATGGGGATAATAATAACTATCTCTCAGGTTTTTTCAGATTCCTTTTCTGTATTCTTATAATAAAAAGCATATTTGTTAATTCTATAGATAATTATTGTTTTATATATATATCTTTAGTTATTTTTCAAGCAAAACCTTAAAATAAAACTTTTTAAAAATAACATCAGAAATAAAGCTGTAGATCTCATTAACAACATGCAAAAATACTTTTTTGCTGCCATTATATTTTATTAGACTTTACCTTCTTAATAAATTGACAATTTAAAGGCAACATGTAAATATAAAATTACATCTCCTTTCCTCCTCATAGTTTAATTCATTCATATCATTCATACAGATTATCTTTCTGCATTCAGTCATATTGCTCTGTCATTCAAAAACCTTTTCCTCTTTTCTAATCATTCTAATGGAATACTGTGTATGTATGGGTGAATAGGTGGGTGTTTGTTTATATCATGATCTTTTTATAATTGAACTGATGCTAATTACTATTTTCCCTTTTTTTAAAATTAGTGCATATAAAGTCAGAAAACTTCCAATTTTCTGGCATGTTTTGTCTGAAAAAAAAAAGTTTTTAAAAAAAGATTTTCAGAAAGTTCTGTAATTATTTATAACCTCAAAGAGGGATGGACACATTTCTTGTCCTGTGACATTTATCATTTGATTTATCACAGAACCCTGCTGAACATATATATTTTTTTTATTCTTAGAATTTCTCTTAACTGAATATTTTTTTCTTTGACAGTATCTTGGATTTGGAACACCAGCTAACTTAGGAAAAGGCAGGAGAGCTGCAGCAGCAGCAGATCTTGCCAACCGAAGTGGGGAATCAAATGCCCATCAAGACATTGAAGAAAAAGATCGTTTATTACGCCATGTGGAAGCCAGAGATCTCATTGAATTTGGCATGATTCCAGAGTTTGTGGGACGGTTACCCGTGGTGGTTCCCTTGCATAGCCTAGATGAAAAAACTCTTGTACAGATTCTTACTGAACCACGTAACGCAGTTGTTCCCCAGTACCAGGCATTATTCAGCATGGATAAGGTTTGATAATTTTTCCTCTTATTTAGTGTCATTATTTTAAAAGTTCCCTCATAGAATTCTCTAAACTAGTTCTTCACATAAAAAAAAAAAATGTCACTTCCACTATTGTCAGTACCCACTAACAGATATCAAAGGTAGAATGAAGTGAGATTCAAAAAGTTGAGTGAAAGGCACATATAGTTGGAGTCATGAAGGTAGTGAATGTGCTTCTTCCTTGTTTATAGAGTGATAATGGTGATAACAAAATCTAGAAACATGGAGAGGTAACTCACATCACAGTTCTCCTGGAAATATAAATGCCCATTCTAGCATGTTAGCTTTTCATCATGGGATTATGTATCTATTACTTTAAAAATAATAGTTAATAGACAGAAGATGGTAAACAGTTAACAAACTACAAAATCCTTGTTCAAGATGTATAGTTCTAATTTCTCCCTATGCTTATTTTAGTTCTTGTTTGAAAGGAAGTTTTATGAGTAATATTAACTGTAGTACTTATTTGTTTAAAAAGCTAAATTAAATGATTTGTCAGCAGAAGGAAATTATTGAAGATAATACTAGGAATTCTCTACATTTCAAATAATTTTTAAATTCTTTGATAAAGTAAAATCTTATTTTAGATGCTACTCACTTGGAATTTGTGTCTATTAAAGGATAACTGGGCTGAAATTTACTTTAATACTATATCTGAAAGAAAAAATTTACTAAGCAATAAAGTAGATAAACAGAATTTTCTATTTTAATGGAATGACTTTAATGAAGTGGGCCAAATCATTTCATGATTCTTTGAAATGAGGAAGTTCAAATTATTAAGTTACTTCCTTCTTGTAAGGTGCTTTGGTAGCACCAGGGCCACAAAACTAAATAGTAATAGTCTGTCTTTACAAGGAACTTACATTCTATTATGGAGTTACAGTAGATAAACAGATAAGAAAATACAAGCTAAAAGATAATTTTAGGAAGAGCATACCAAGAACTTGGGGAAGTGAGGGAAAATTCATGTAGGAAGTTTGATCTGAATAATTTGAAGGAAACCAAGGATTGTAAGAAATGGAGATGAGAAAGAAATTCATTTATGGACAGGGTACAAGGCTATATAGAAGCAAAGAACTTGAAATCTTGATTTCAGAGAACAACTTTTGTAGGCAAGTTTGATTGGAGCATAGTGTATGCAAAGGGGTAAGTAACATGAAATCTGGAAAGGTAAGTGAGAAATTAAGCTTTAAGTGCTAGGGTTAGCTTTTTTTTTTTTTTTTTAATTCAAAACAAAGACATTTATTGAAATAGTACAGTGAAATTATTTGCAATAGAATTTTCTCTCCATAAACCTTGAGCATACTCCCACAAATATATACATTGTTAATGTGGAGAGTGAGCAGGCATAGAGGTAACACTATGAAAAGGTCCACACATGGAAAAATACATGTGGAGGGATCTTCTGAATTGGTCTTCTTTATGTTCCTCATTGAGCAGTATTATTTGTTTGTTTTTAATATTCAGTATTTTATCATTCATTTTTGTATTTTATTTTCCCAATTTTTCTTCCTCCTTCCATGACCTCCCCACTCTCCAAGATAGCAAGTAATCTGATATAGGTTAAATAATGTACAATTCTTTTTTTTTTTTTTAATAACTTTTTATTGATAGAACGCATACCAGGGTAATTTTTTACAGCATTATCCCTTGCATTCACTTCTTGTACAATTCTTTTAAACGTATTTCCATATTTGTCAAGTTGTGCAAGAAAAATCAGACCATGGAAAAAACATAAGAAAGGAAAAAAAAAGTGAAAATACTATGTTTTGATCCATATTCAGTCTTTATAGTTCTCTTTCTGGATTCAGATGGCCTTTTCCATCCCAAGTATATTGTATTGTTAGAAATTTGTATTTGATCCTAGAAGCAACAATGCAGTCAGAACTGTTGCTTAAAATTATTTTCACAGCTGTTGGAGAATAGGTTGGTAAGGAAAGCAATTAGAACCATGGACATTGCTTAGTGACTTCTCTTCTAAATCATCTTCTAGATGAGATGCTTAGGAAGATTCCCATGTGATAGAAGAGAAAGGGACAGATGTGACAGATGTTTTGGAGGTAGAATCTATAAGTCATGGCAAATTTTCAGTAGATATCAAGAGAGTAAAAGAAAGGATGGCTCCAAGGTTCCAAACCTAGGTAACTGGAAAAATGCTGTTACTATCAAAAGAGATTGTGAAGTTATGATATGGTAATAGAAGAATAGGATTGCCCAGTTAAGATAAAATAACATGTTTTGAAGACCTCATCATCATAGTTTCCTTGGAACGTTAAGCAAACTGTGGAGAGAAACAGAAGGAATGTGGGGATGACACAAGGTTGAGGCTTGGTAACTCCTGGAACACATGGGTAATGGTAAACAAAGAGGTGGGAGATTCATGAATAAGGCATAATATAGAATTGAGGCTGAAGGGAGACACTGAACCCAAAACAGGTTATAGGCTAGGAAGATCAGGGAGGAATAGAGTGACTTGTAGGTTAAAATAAAGACTAAGGATTTATGTAGAATAAGACAATATGAGTAATTTCAAGAGTTTCAGATCATGGTAACAGAATAGTTACGGGTAATGGTGAGATTAAGAGTATGATCATTCCTGCTTGTGTCCAAGGGTAGAATAAAGGTGCAATAGTAACAGTAAAGGTTGAACTAGGGGACCAAAGTGTTTAAGGAGACATTAGATATTAAAGGGAGTAGAATTTGATGTGAATTTGCTAGCCATAGAGTTGCAGAAGAACCAGTTGATTAGATTCCTACTTCTAGGGGTGCTTTTAAGGTGGTGTTATTTTTATTTTATTTTGTGGATTTTTTTTAATTCTAATTTTGTGTGTGTGTGTGTGATTTTCAAATACTAAGGAAGCAACCGAGGAGATTGGATTAGACATTTGAATTGGCAGATACCTTAGCCCAAACAGTTCTTTTGCCTCATATCAAAATGATGAGATTTGATGCAACATTTGGAAAATACTCTGTATTTGGCATATATACTTTGTCGCTCATTAGTCTTACTATCTTATCTTGAATCTAGTCCTGAGCAGGTTCCTAGCAGTGAGAAACTGCATGAATTACAGATAACTGGGGCATTGTTGTTTTATCTCCTGGTAGTTTGATGGAAAATCTTAACATAAGTAGTGCCTTCAAATATAAATATAGTTGTAGCTTTTAGGACTAGAGACCTCCAAATTTAGTCTCTCAGAGGGACTGGGACTACATTTTTATTCTCCATTGTCCAGTGATTAAAAAAAAAAAATTAAGGAAGCAGTAAGTAGGTTATGGGACAAGTTTTGGTGTCAAACTGTTTCCCTTTTTATATTAGTTGGACTAGATAATCTTTGAGGATTTTCTCATTTTTGGTAGTCTGTAATTATATAATTCAGAAATATTTCATTGTGTTAGATATAGTTGTTGTTATACTAAAAATTAAAGCATGTTAACAATTCATTTACAGCTATTCAGTAAAAACAAACACCCTTGGGGACTTTCCTTTTGTAAAGTTTGTTATTGGACAAGTTTTTTTTTAAGTATGTTTCTTGAAAAGCATTGCATAGCTTGAATTTTAACAATTCACACTGTCCTTCCATCATTCTGAATCAGTGAGGCTTCACTATAATATTGATATTGCTTTATTATCTATGCTGCCCTTTAGCACAATATAGTGTGCTTTAAATGTGTTTCCTCTAAACAACATATTGTAGGATTCTGGCTTTTAATCCAGTCTGCTATCTGCCTTTGCTTTATGGGGGAGTTTACCCCATTCACATTTATGGTTAAATTACTAATTCTGTATTTCCTGCCATCTTGTTAGCCCCAGATTATGCTTTTTTCCTTTCTTTCCTCCTTACCTCTCCCCCCCCCCCCCAAGTATTAAACTTAAGAGCATCACTTGCCTCATGCAGCCCTCCCTCTTTAGGATTCCCCCCTCCCCGCCCCCCCTTCCCAGCCCCTTAGAGTCTCTCCCCTTTTCTTAAACCTTTCCCTATCAATTTCTGTATTCCCTTCTATTTATCCTATCCCTTTCCTTTTTTCCCCTCCCACTTTTCAGTGAGGTGGGAGAAGTTTCTTTGTAAACCTAATATGCCTAATGTTTTCTCTTTGAGCAAGTTCTGATGAGAGTAAGATTCACACTATGAGCATCCCCTTCCCTTCTTTCCCTCAGATATAATAGATTTCCTTTACCTCTTCATGAGATGTAGTACTTGCACTTTTCCCGTTTTTTGGTACAATTTACTTTCCACCTCTAGATCCTAGAGGCAAACCAAATTATACATATACTCTTTATGTATGCCAGGCTTCACTATAATTTAAGAATATTATAAAAGACCTAAGTTTTGGTAACTTATTTAAAATGCAAGGCAAAGGAGTTAATACTGGTCATTAAAGGCGAAACTCAATGTTTTTGTTGTTGTTGAGTCATGACCTCATTTGGGATTTTCTTAGCAAAGATACGTAATGGTTTGCCATTTTCTTCTCCAGTTCATCTTAGTAAATGAGGATCTGAGGCAAACAGGGTTAAGTGACTTGCCCAGAGTCTCACAGCTTATGTCTGAGGCCAGATTTGAACTCAAGAAAATGAATGAGTCTTCATAGAATAGAGCTCAACACTCTACTGCCCCACTCGGCTACCACTCCAATTATATGTATTCCATATTAACATTTTTTGGCTACCATGTAAGTTCATTAAGATTGCTGTCCACTAAAAATACCCTAATCTTTTTCATGATAATGCTTGATGGTTCATGATATGTTTAATCACAAACCTGGTGAAGTTAATTTTTTGTAGTTTAGTGCAGGACTTTACACTTGTCCCTTTTAAATTCCAGCTTGCCATTAGATCTTGTCATTTCAATATTTTTAGCTATTCTCAGCTTGGTTTTGGCTGCAAATTTTGATAAACTTATCAATCTATACTTTCAAATCTTGATCAAATGTTAAATAACAGCCAAAAAAAGATATTTTGATCTTTGAAAAAATTTCCTGATATAAGTGACCCACAATCAGGACATGTGGTTTTATAGATTTTTGCTAGTAGTGTTGATAGTTTTGTATTTATTCATCCATGTTCACTAGTTTAGGCCATTTTGTGTGGATTTGGAAGTTAGGAGGTATTTTATGACCAATGTTGAGATAAAATCTGAATCCCTGATTTTACTGACATAATGCTCTTATTAATGGAGCTAGTCCAGAGAGAAAATGAATTTTGTATTAAAGCTTCAGCTTGCTTTGAATTCTATATAATCTCTTCAGAATTTCAAGGTGATATTAGACAATATCTCAGAATACATTGGTTAATAAGATATTTGTACTGGTTAATAAGATATTTGTACAGAATATAACAACATGTCAGGATATTTTAGATTTACAAATATATATATGCCCTGCTTTAAGTTAATGCAGATTTGGGAAACAGAGGAAAGGATGATTATTTGCTTGTTGGGGAAGGGGAAAGGAAAAGGGAATAAGCATTTATATAGTTCCTGCTATATTCCAGGCACTGTGCATCTAAGTATTTTCTTTACAAATATTATTTTATTTGATCCTCATAATAACATGGTGAAGAAGGTATTATTTTTCTCATTTTATAGATGAGGAAACTGAGGCAAGTAGAAGTTGATGACTTGCCCAGGCTCACATAGCTAGTTGGGATTGAGGCTGCATTTGAACTTCCTGACAGCAGACCCATTGTTCTCTGTCTTTGTAAGACTATTGGTTAGATAATTCCTTTAGTTAGGCTCTCCTACTACATGGAACTTAAAAAAATTTAGTCCTTTTGCAGGATGTATAAAATGATACCTTGTATTTAATTTTTAATCATAATTGTAATTACATTCCTAAAAACTGCAGAGGTGATCATTGGTCTTCTATTTGGAATTCTTATTTGAAATATTTCTTTGACTAATGAAATAAGATTTTATGCAATTAGCTCCTTTTTCTTTGACTGGGTTTCCTTTAACTAATGAGTATGGTCCACATTTCACCACTTAGAGTGATTTAGAATTTTCAATTTTTATACAAGTTTGTAAAAAATATGTTGCCTCTTTCTGGGATTTTCATGCCTCTGTACACATGTATTGAGCCAGAGACCTTTTAGGTTCTCAGTGAGGCATGACAGCCACCCATGCTCCTGTTTCTCTGAAGTCCAGCAGAGACATCAAATCCTCAGCATAACATTCTTACATGAGAATAAGATTTTCTGGCAGTAAAAATTTGTACATTTATAAAAAGTGATATGTAAGAGGATTTCTTCTCCCTGCTCACTTTCCTACTTATAGGCCAGCCTGGCTCTACTCAAAGTGTAAAGTTATTGACAAAGGCAAATTAGTTTTTTTCATAGAGTAATAAGAATATAGTTAGTTGTGTGTTTTTTTAGTTATCTTGTTTTATATCAAATTGTAATGTTCCTGGAGAAGAGAAATTTCTGTCAGAACATATTAGAGATCTTTTTTGGGGGGTACATGTTTAAGCTTTAAGCTTATACATTTTTAATGATTCTAAATGATATGGTACGTATCATAATAAGATAATATCTAAAGTCAGTATTTAAATGCAAATGAGGTCTACATTAAATTTTTTTGCAAATAAATGCAGTGGCTAGGTTGCTGGACCTGGAGTACAATACAACCTCAAGACATTTTACTCAAGCTGGATCCTGAGCAAGTCACTTAATCTGTACTATCTCAGTTTCTCTGATGTACCTATTTCTCAGAGTTTATGTGAGGATAAAATGAAATATATGTAAAGTTCCTCAAAAACTTTGAAACTTTATATAAATGCTGGTTATTTCATTCAGCAACTATTTTAATGTTTAATGCCTGCTTTTTTTTTTTTTTTTTTTTTTTTTTTTGTAAGACCCTGTGTGTTAGTATGTTAGATACACATATGGCTTAACCCTAGGATGCACATGTGCATAAGAAAATCAAAAAGCATTTATTGAATACTTCTGTGTCAATCATTCTGCTGTGTGGGTATATGTAACAAGTACTGTAAGAGTAGTACAACCAAAATTGCAGTAGCATTTTAGAGAAAGGAGAAATTGCTTCTGGGGAGGATGATCAAAGAATGCTTTAATGGAAGGAACATGTGAAATGGAGATTGAATGATGGATAGAAATTTGATAGATGGGGAGGGGGCTTTTCTCATAAGGGAAAACTATCTGAGCAAAACAGGAAAGTATGTTCAGAGAATAAAGAGATTTGGTCAAAGCTTAGAGTATGTAGAAGAGTAGTAGGAGACTAGAAAGGTAGCTTGTGGGCCAGATCACAGACAGCCTTGATTGCCTGCTGAGGAGTATGTACTTTATTTCCTAGGCAATGGGGACCCATTGAAGATTTTTCAGGAGGGGAATGACATGATCAAAATGGTGTGCAGGATGGATTGCAGGGAGGAGAGACTGGAGGCAAAGAAACCAGTTTTAGGCTATTGCAGTAGTCCAGGCATAAGGTAATAAAGGCCTGGACTAGGGCGGTGGTAGTATTGGTTAAAGGGTAAAGCATCCTATGCCACTTAGGAAAGCTTTATTGAATTATCTAATCATATATCTCTTTCTTGTAGTGTGAACTTAATGTTACCGAAGATGCTTTGAAGGCCATAGCTAGATTGGCACTAGATAGGAAGACTGGTGCAAGGGGCCTTCGATCTATCATGGTAAGTTTGCATTGCCTTACAAGAATTATATAGTTTCTGCTTTTCAAGTGTCAAAAGAAAAAGTGTGTATGTGTGTATGCATGCATATATATGTGTGTTTTACACAGAAGTGAATGCACACAAATATTCAGCACATCAAACAGTAATTTAGTGTAGAAAGAGATCATTCAGAGGGAGAGGGAAAGAGAAGGAATGTCTTTAGCTGTAAATATGCAAGTGAGATGCCTAATTAGAGGAAACAGTAGTAGTTATCTGAACCTAGCAGACTAACCTCCTACTGAGATACTTTTTTATGTGCTGAAAATAAAACATGAGCCTGTCCATTGGATATTTTGATCATTCAGTGTCTATACACAAAGTGTAAGAATTTAAGGTAAAACTTTTTTCTATGTAATCTTTTTCTTATTCCCTTAGGAAAAGCTGTTACTAGAACCAATGTTTGAAGTACCAAATTCTGACATTGTATGTGTGGAAGTTGACAAAGAAGTTGTAGAAGGAAAGAAGGAACCAGGATACATAAGGTAATATAAATCATGCCAAAACAAATTGATTACAAGCAAAGCCTTACTTTGTACATAAATATAGCATTAATATCTCTTATTATTAATGTATGACCTAAAGTATAAGAATTTTTCTCAAAAATAATTTATTAAATGCAGTATTTATGAACCTGTAACAAAAGACTAAGATTTGATTTTTAACTTTAAAGAAAAACAGATATAAAGGTTACACGTGAAATGTTTGTGTAGTGCATGTGAATGGACAACACAGTCTTTACCCTTATCTCAGAGAAATTCTTCCACTTGTATTCTATTTATTATCTCCTGTTTTCATTTCTGAGATCTTACTTTTTCAATTTCCTCTTTTTATTGCATCTTCAATTTTTCTTGTTTCCTTTGGCACCTGACCTACCTTCTTGGAAAACAATTGTATTTCCTCTATCTTGGGGGTTAGGAGAAATTTCCTTGAAGTAGCTGCCTTATCATTGCTCTTTATCCCCAGATTTCTTGAAAGAATAGTCTATAGTCGTTGGCTCTACTTTGTTACCACCCATTCACTCTCTAGTTTCCCCAGTATAATTCATGTTACCCCAGCAACTCTGAGACTGTGTTCTCAGAAGTCATCAGTAATTTCTAATTACCAATTCCAGCTTTTATTCTTTGTCTTCTCAGCAGTAATTAGTCTCTTCAGCCATTCTTTCCTCTTTTTACTTTCTAATCTTTTGACTTCAGGAAAACTGTATTGCACTTTGACCTCTAGCTGCTCCTCAGTCTTCTTTGTTCTTCTTTTTCCTATTCCCCCATCATTCTGTCTTTGATTTTCTTTCTCCTCTCTCTTGGCATTGATATCCATCCCCACACTTTATACTGATATCTCAGGGCTAATACTATTAAGTATATTTCTCCTAAAATACAGACTCACTTTTCCAGTATCTTACTGGATAAATTTACCACATGAATGTTCCACTAGGACCTGCAGTTCAATACATCAGCCTCTTATGTGACCTCAAGTTGTTTCTCTTGCTGGCTTTGCTATGTCTGTTATGTGATACCACTACCAGTCACCCAGACTGAAAACCAATGTGTTGGGTTTTTTTATGTTTTTAGCCTTTTTTCCTTATACTCAATATCTGATTAATCATCAGTCCTGTTATTTCTACTTCTTTGATATTTTTCACATAAGATGTCTTCTCTATTCTCACAACTTCCAGACTTTTTGTACTTAAGTTTACAAGAAAGGTAGCAGGAGATTAATGTTAAGCATTTAAGGGGAAGCATTTCAAAAATGAAATGGAAGGAAGACAATAAAAAAAATCATTAGTAGAAAAGTCATTAAAGAAAATAATATGGGAAAAGCAAACCAGACCAATCAAATACACAGTCTGTTAACAAGTATTTATTAAGGTGCTGGCACCGTGCTGAGATACAAAGAAATGGTTAAAAAAAAAAAAAATGATGCCTCCTCTCAAGGAACATCTAATCTAATAGGAGAGACAATATGCAAACAACTCTATACAAATAAAGATATATACAGAGACCATGCTGTAGGTAATCTACCACTTTTTTGATGGTATTGAGAGACTGGTTCCTTGAGATAATAATGTTGACAGACATACAAGAGAAAAACAAATGCATGCAAGAAATATTTGCCATTATCATAAAGAATATCTAGTGCAGTTTGCAAATGAAAGAAGATTCTGTATAATTAATGAAGGCCTCTGGATGCTTCTGTTTATGGATTGCATGTAATGACTGATGGAAACATTGCATAGCCTCCTAAAGAAGTCTGTAATCAGAATTTCCATATAGGATGTGCAGTTGGATGGAAAACCCACAGGAGAGAGAGGGAGAGGGAGAAATGTGTGTATCTTGAACACATTTGTGTTCAATATCCATTGATTCATTCAATACCAATCTATCCACAATAAGCCCAGAAATGAATAGAAGAAAAAGAGCAATATGGGTTGCATTGGGGAATTTGAACAATAATTTTTAATGATTCCAAATTTCTTCATGAATCAAAGCCTTTCTTTTTTTAATATTTTTCTTGGGATATCATATGGCTAAAAATCATGAAAATACAGTAGTATCCAAAGAATTAAAATTGTCAGGGCATCTAGATGGTGCAGTGAATAGAGCACCAGCTTTGAAGTATGGAGGACCTGAGTTCAAATGTGATCTCAAACACTTAACACTTCCTAGCTGTGTGACCTTAGGCAAGTCACTTAACCCCAATTGCCTCAGCAAAATAAAGAAATAAATAAAATGAAATCTTTGCTTACTCAAAGAACAATAGAGAGAGGCCTAGGGAGGGTGAATAGGCAGTAGTATGTTGCCAAAAAACATCCTCAAACATATCAAGATATTTGATCAGAAAAGGAAGTAGGCTAGCCACGCAGAGTGGTAGAGCTAAACAAGTTGGATTCAGAGGACCTTTTATTTTAAAATCAAAGAGTTGGACTAGGTATTGTGTAAGGTTGCTTTCACCTCTTAAATCTAATACAGCAGTGCCATGTAAGTAAAGCAAAAGATAACCAACATTCTTCATGGGTAGAGAGATCTAAAGAAAAAAACACTGGTACCTTGGGTGGATCTTTGTGGAGGACTTAGAAGTGGTTTATGGACTAGAGTTGCATAGGCTGAGGTGGCACAGACTGGTTGACAATCTGCACTATTCATTCAACAAACATTTTAAAGCAGTTTCTGTGTGGAAAGCACTGGAGAGATATAAAAACAAAAATGAATAGGTTCTTGTCAGAATTTAACTTATGTTCTATTGGGTTGGAAGTTGGAGATATGGAACATATACATAGATAATTAAATACAAAATATACACAAAATAAAGTGTTTTCTCAGGAGAAGGTATTATACTATCTAAGGAGCCTAGGGCCCTTCTAGGAGAGGTTTTTTGAAGTCAAGTCATGGTTCCAAGAGTCAGAAGTGAGGAGAGAGCCCATGCAAAGATCAAGAGTCGGGAGATAAAGGTTTGAGTATGGGAATCTGTAAGTGGGCCAGTTTCTTTGCAATGTGAGCGAATGGTGAAGTGATGAGGAATTAGCCTGGAAAAATAACTTGGAAGCCAGACTAGGGAGGGCTTTAATTACCATATAAAAGAATTTAACTCAGCAGCAAACACTTCTTGAATAAATTACATTGCCAGACTCATGCTTTAGGATTGTACTTAAGCAGTTGTCTAGAAAATAGATTAGAAAGAAGTACAGCACAATTTGGAAATTTCCACTAGGTTCAGGCCAGAGATAAACATCAAAAATGAACATTTCAGTTTAGCATTCACTTGTTAAGAATTTTGAAAGTGTTGGGGGGGCAATGTTTCATAAATTGTTAAAGTTGTTTTTTCAGCTGTGAAACACTGATATACTGATTTTAATTTTATTTTCATTTAGAAAAATAAATACATAGACTTTTCAGTTGTTTAAAAATGATTGCTTTTCATCATAGGGCTCCAACTAAAGATTCAAATGAAGAGGAGTATGACTCTGGAGTTGAAGAGGAAGGGTGGCCTCGGCAAGCAGATGCTGCAAACAGTTAAACACTGTTAAACCTTTATCCCATAGAAATTTCTCCCTTTTGTTTTAAGATCGTAACTGGCTTTACAGTCTGACATTAAAGGCATTGGATCTATCCTGGATATTATACATGGTCAGAAGCCTTTAGGATAAGAATCAGATCATGTATGTTATTGTAACATCACATTGATTTTATGCAGTGGACATTATGTGGACTTCAGTGGCACAATGTTCAAAAATTAAATGTACATTTTTTGGTTCAGTTTTTAAAAATATGCTTTAACAAAATTCTGAAGTTATATTAAGCAATGCAGGTGTTGCCAGTAACTAATGAAAATTACAATAATGTTACTCTACAAATGGGAAAATAAATTTCCTTAAAAACTGAATATTGATATCCCATTAGTTCAACTTTTTTCATACACATTTGTTTCCTGAAGAGATCAGATTTTTATTCACATTTGAAATTGAAAAATACACTGATGGTCACATTAGTAATGGAAAAGTGCCCAAGATTATTTTGATTTTTAGTTATGTTCTTAGGCTGCTTTGTTAATTCATAACACCAACTTACCAAGTGATTTCAATATAAAATGCAATTTGCTTATTGGCCAGTCTAATTTATTGGCCAATTGAGTTGCACTTCAGTGCAATGGAAAAGCAGATGGAATTGGAATCTCAGTAAATTTCTCACAGGAAAAACAAATGAGGAATACAGCATGTAGGTATATTTAAATTTTAAGTAAAATACTTTTAATATTGTGCAATTACCTAAAAGCTAGTGTGCATCAGTTTTTTGGTGCTGGATATTTGTCCAACCTCCTATTTCCTTATAAAATTATAACATCAAAGAAAAAAATTCTTTTTCTGTAATCAGTAGTGAATTTGTTAATACAAAAATGACTTCTAAATTTTTTGCTCTCATTTGTTGTACATATTTTTCTTGGTCGTCATTAATTTGGACTTATAGCAAAACAAAGAGGAATAAAACTGAAACCCTTGGAGGACTTTTTTTTTTTTTTTTAAGATCCTTTAGTAGAAAACTAAGGAAACTAGTAATGGATTTTCAATTTAAAATTTTTTTTTAAAATAAAATCTTGAGACACCTTTTCAGTTTTTTCCTTTACTGCAAAGAGGTTGCAGATTGTTTATTCCTCTAGTTCAACTTTTTAAAAAATTCAACTTAACACTGATTTAAACCTTTATTTTCAACTTTTAGCCTGCTTTCTAAAAATAAGGATTTTCCTCATGCACTTTGTCAGGAAGAAAAAACATTAGCCCTTAACAAGTTTAATTACAAGTCCTCATCTTGTACTGAAGAGGTGACTTAATTAGGGCTTTACATGACTTAGATAATAGGAGAGTTGTGAAATATTTATCTATGAATGGGATAGGTACAGAGGTGCACATTCACTAAGTCAGGTTTATGTAGCAATGAGCAGGAACAAGAATCCTACTTAGTCTCCTCCGTAATGGTTAAAGTTACTTTCAAGAAGCCCTTGATACTGTGTTGTAACTTCATTCATTACTTTCCTTTTATTGTATAATTTTCCTTTTTGTAGAGTGGGAAAAATGGAAGTAGATTTTAATTCTTTTGAGGATAATCCTCCAGAAATGGCGGGGAGACAATAAGTGGCAACAGAAAACAACTTGCATTTAGTTTTGGAAGTTGTTTATAACATTGTGATCGATGTTTTTAAATCAAACACAAATGCAGTGTAACTACAATTTGTACCTTGGAACTTTGTTTTGGCATTTGAATAAAACGAAGCTATTAATGAAAGTTATCTTGTCCTCCATGAAATAAAGTAACCAGCACCAACTAGTCCTAGTTGGGGGCGGGGTGAGTGTAGGGGAGAGGTTGGCTCTAGGAGGGAACAGCCCAGGACTTGAGAATCTGGGGTACTTTAAAGAAATATGAACGATCTTTTACTGCCGAACCAACCGGGGCCTCCAGGTATCCAGTGCAAACTCCTGCAGTGGACCTGTTCGCCTTCGGAAGCTTTTCTTTTGCTGTCTCAGGCCGGAGAATAAACTCCCCAGCACCTGGGACGAAAGGACAGCGTTTGTGGGGCGGGGCCAAGCGAAAACGGGATCTTATTTATTGGCTCGCAGGCTCCAGAGGGCGGAGTTTTCAGGTTGACGTCATATCCTGCAGAGTCGCCTTGGGAACCTCCCGGAGCCGTCTCAGAGGCTGCTTCCGGGCCCGATTGGGCGGTAGGAGTTAAGCTTTCATGGCTCTGCCGCCTTTCCCCGGCCGCTTCGCCCCCGTCTGCCCGGTCCCGCCGCCGCCGCCGCCGCCTCCTCCTCCCCCTCCCGCTCCTTTCCGATGTCTCCCCTTTGGGCCGCCCCCACCTCCCCAAACCTTTCCGCCTCCACCGCTACCTCCGCGGCTGGGCCCCTTCCTGGGGACTCCAGGCCCTAATGCGGGCCCTTTCCTACCACCCCCGATCCCGCCGCCCCCGATCCCGCCACCGCCTCCTCCACCCCAGTGTAGGCCTTTTCCGGGGCTCGAGGGTGGGGAACGGCTTCCGCAACCCTCCCCAACACCTCCGTGGGCCCAGCGTTGGCCAGAGGCCCCACCGCCCGATGGGCTCGGGGACACGGCCCTGCAGCGCCAACGTGACCGCCAGTGGCTGGAGGCCGTCTTCGCAGCCCCACGGCGTGCAAACGGCCCGCCGGCCTCTGGGGCAGTGGCGGCGACCTCTCCGCCGGGCCCCAGCCTCGGAGAGCTCCGGGGCCGGCTGCGCGGAGCTCTGCGTTTGGTGAACCAGCTGCGCGGCCTGTGCCGGGCCCTACGAGAAGCCGAGGCCGACGGCGAGGCCTGGGGACGGCTACACCAACAGGCGGCCCCGTTGCGGGAGCAGCTGCGCGGGGACCTGGAGCTCCTGAAGCAGCCTGCCTACGTGGGCGCGGCGCGGAGGAAGCTGGAGCGCGTCCGGCGGCGGCGTCAGCGGCTCCGGGAGAGGGCCCGCGAGCGCGAGGCAGAGCGCGAAGCGGCCCAAGCCCGGGCGGCGGAGCGCGAGGAGGAGATCGACCGCTGGAGGAACAAGTGTGTGCAGGAGGTGGAGGAGAAGGCCCGGGTAAGGCTGGACCAAGTCGAGGGCCCGGCCCCGCCCCTGCCCCTTCCCGGACCCTGGAACCTGTGATTCCATCTTCTGGGCCTCAACACAGATGCCCTTTTTGAATAAATATTAGAAACAGCCCTATATGCAGGGCAAGCACATGCTTCAGAAATTCTTAGCACCATCCTATGTGGATTTAGCTGCCTAGACAAGATTGGAGATTTTTCTTAAAAAAAGTGGCCTTTCGCCCATTTTTTTTTCCCTGTGAGCTATGGTCATGTCCTCATCTCTGCATCCTATAATAATTATTATTAATATCTAAATAGTTTCCCATGTGCCAGGCGCATTTGATCTAATCTCAGTTGATCCTCAAAATAATCTGCCATTATTGTTCCCATTTTGCAGATGAAGAAACAGGCAAACAACTTGAATAACTTGCTCAAAATCCACAGCTAGTAAATAAATGTCTGAGTCTGAATTTGAGCTCAGATCTTCCCAACTCCAGGCCAGTACTCTATCTATTGCCCAGCTGAGTTTCCTGTACAACATTTATTAGTGTCTATGTGCTCTCTGGTTGCCTAGGCACTGACCATTCACTTCTCTTCAAAGATTTCTGTGCAATGCCTGGACAGTTATCCCTTCTTCCCACCATGGCACAGTCAAAATGCCTATTTCCTCAGTGCCACATAATTCAAAAGAAAATAAATCTAGAGCTGGAAGGGACCTTAAGAGTTCATTTTAACCCAGCTTCCTCATTTCATAGATTTCACTTCATTTCACTCGAGGAAGAAGTTACATTCAATCAGGGCAGACAGCACAAACATATAATAGACACAAAACATATGCAATATAAATTCAAAGCAATTTAATTTGGAGGCTCAGTTAAATTAAATGAAGGATACATAGTAATACTAATTGATAATTGATATCTTCTCCCAATATTCCAAAAAGTATTATTTCCTATGCTATTTCAGGTTCTATTTAACTAAGTGGAGAAAATTTGGGGGATAGGATTCACTATAAGATTGGCTTTGAAGATAAAGCTTGATAATTTGTGTTTTCCCACCAGGAACAAGAACTCAAAGTTGCTGCTGATGGTGTTTTATCAGAAGTGAGGAAAAAGCAAGCAGATACCAAAAGAATGGTAGATATTCTTCGAGCCTTAGAGAAACTGAGGAAACTAAGAAAAGAGGCTGCAGCTAGGAAAGGTAACTTTTAATATACTTACATCCAGGGGTGTGCTGGAGCCAGATGGCTCAGCTTAAGTCAGATGACTTAAATTTTCAGTGAAAATATTTATATTGCAAATCAACAAATTCTGCACACTAGAGTTTGATTTGTTGTTGTGTTAATTGGACTTAAGAAAATGATGGGGAAGATTTAAATAATAGAAATGAAACTTTAGTGTCCCCAATATAATTTTATCCCCAAGATCCTGTTGTTTATGATCATACCTACTACCAAAATGATTTCCTTAAATCTCAACTCTGATAACCCTTTCATTTCCTTGTTGGATAAATTGGTAGTTCTTTATCTAGGATCAAATATAAGATCCTCTGTTCAGTATTTTAAGTCCTTTACATGCTAGCTCCCTTCCACCTTTCTAACTATTATCTATTACTCCTCCTTCTAAACCAGACTTATCTCCCTGCGCCCGCCCCCCCCCCCCCTTTTTTTTTTCCTTACCTTCTCCTGTGTCCATACCTTTTCTTACCTAACCTTAATCACTCTTGGGTGTTGCCTCAGTCAGACTGAGATTTAGTAAAAGCCTTACCTTTAAAAGACCAGGGTCTAACTAGGGCCATCTCTGGTCCTGTTCTGTACCTGGCCACTGGCCTTGGATGGTTCCAGAGGAGTGGTGACTTTGCAAAGCCCTCCCTCACTTAAATCCAATTCACTTGCATATCCTGACATCACTTCCCTGATGTCATGGGCCTCTTTGAGACTGAAGAATAAACAACAAACACCTTTGCATAGATTGTTCCCCATGCATCTACATCTCCCCGATCTCTTATGTGTGGCCTTTCTTGAGTCTAGGGGTTTTGCAAGTGCATTCTTCCTCCTTGCCCCCCAAATTAAGTTGCCTTGTAATTTATATTGCATATATTTTGTGTCTACTTACATGTTGTGTTATCTGCTCTGATAGAAAATAACTTCCTCCCTGAGGACAAGAACTATTTTTCTGGCTTTGTAACACCAATATTGTTGGTGTTCCTGGCCCATAGCAATCATTCATTTGTTTAAATGCTGAGTGGTTTGGTTAGCAAAGAAATGATGTGTTGGAAGTAGACAAGAACTGAGTTCAAATGTGGCTCTGACATTTGTTAGACATGTCTTAGGTCTTTTCTGTAAAACAGACTTCACAGGGTTGTTGGGAGCAACAGTTAGGGGCTGTTTAATGCACAAGGGGCTGAGGCTGGAGTCAGGAAGCCCTCAGTTCAAACCTCACCTCAAATACTTATCAGTTGTGGGACTCTTGGCAAATCAATTTTTCATTCTTTGCCATCATTTCCTCATCTGTAAAATGGGGATGAGAGTAGCATTTATCCAGAAGGGTTGTGATGAGGATCAAGGGATATGATCATTGTAAAGCATTTTGCACATTTGCTAAACTAGGTACAAAGTACCTAGTAAGAACTATCTAAATATTTTGTTGTTGAATTGTTTTGTTGGGCCTGACTCTTCATGACCCCATTTGGGATTTTTTTGACATTCACTGGAGTGATTTGTCATTTCTTTCTCTTTTAGTCTGAATTGACAGATGACGAAACTAAGGGTTAAGTGACTTCTTCCAGATCACACAGCTAGTAACTGTCTGAGGCTGGATTTGAATTCATGAAGATGAGTCTTTCTGACCCAGTGCTCTATCCATACCACACCTAACTGCCTATATAAATGTTAGCTGTTATTATTATACCTTAAAACATATATAAATTGCTTTTATTACTCTGATTAAGAATCCGAACCTGAATTCTGATTCTGACTGTCCCACTAACCAACTAGTAATGTGATTCTGGACATATTACTTAGTAGACACCACGTTGTCCTTAATTAAGCTTAGACCCTAGTTTAGAAAGTTAACTAATCTGAAGTCACTTAATCAAGATTCATTCCTAGACCTCTCCAGCCTCTCATACTCCAACAATTATTAATATATGTAAGGTATTAAACTTAGTATCCATTGTTTTTGAAGTGTCATGCTAAATACTATGTATGAAAAAGAAAGAATTAATCCCAGATGAAGCCTTGTATAAAAAACAAGTAAATTATGAAACAACAGATTAGTAGTTTAAAATGAGTACAAATGAGTTTATAAAAGTTTGGTCTGCAGGGGAAAATGTGGTGTGTGACTTATAACCGTCTATCTAGGATGTAAACCCATTTAGACTAATTCCCTCTCTCTTCTGAAGATAGACATCTTTACAACCTTCAGATGGTCGTAGTGAAAAGCCTAGCAGCTTTCATTGTCTTCTCATAGAACAAAAAGTTAGAGTTGAAATAAATGTGTTGTGTGTGTGAATGTGTTTTTCTTTTGCTGAGGCAATTGGGGTTAAGTGACCTGCCCAGGGTCACACAGTCAGGAAGTGTCTGAGGTCAGATTTGAACTCAGGTCCTCTTGACTTCAGGGCTGGTACTTTATCCACTGTGCCACTTAGCTGCCTCTTGAAATAAATGTTAAAGATTATGAAATCTTGCTTCTTCATTAAACTAGCTCTAGGGTTGGATTTAGAATTCCCTATGTCTCATGTATAGGAGTCTAATGTATACTTTTTTGGTACATATAATTTACTTTAAGGGCAGTTTTTTAAACCCTAAAAGCCCTATCATTAAGTTCTCATATTTCTCTTTTTTAAAAACTTATTCTTTCAAACAAAAAATATTAGTCCAGAAGTTTAATGGTGAGAGAAATTAGGTTGAAGACTGAGATAAAGTGAGACCTGTCAGTAGGCAGTTCCAGAAAACCAACTAATGATTTAACATGGAACTTAATATATAGTTACAAACAAAATAAGGAATTTTGTAGTTCAGCAAAAGAACTAACAGATCAAGCAAGTCCAACATTTTATTTAATGACATGTACAATTTTAAAAATTTATTATGGACCTTAATAATCTTCAAAAGAGAAGCAATCAGGATTAAATTTGTATAAAAATGTGTTGGTAATGTCCTTTGTCAAAACCACTTGAAATTCCATTACCTTTGTCTTGGTACTCATGCAAGTTCTCTGTGTGGGTGTGTATGCACACATTACATGTATGCATGTGTGCATGTGTCTGTATATATGTGTGTACATGCATACACATAGTTGTCAACATACATATAGTTCTAGTTTTGCTATTCTCATTTTATGTCATTCTATGGATCTGTCCATATTTCCTTGTATTCATCATTTTAACAGCACCTTAATAACATTACATTAAATATTATAATTGTTATTCTTTAGTCATTTAAAGTAAAAGTTGTTTTTTGTTTCTTGCTGTTGCAGTTACAAATGCTTTTGTACTAAGAAATCCTTTCTTCCCATCTTAATGATTACTTTTTTTACGGAATAAAGATCTAACATTTTAATCTGTTAAAAATTATGATCACTTTTTTGATTTTCTCTTTGATTTGATTTGCCATCAGTCCTCTCCTTAGTGTTTGTTTTGTGCCACAATTCGGTGGCGAGAACTTTGAAGGATGCTATCAGTTAAGCTGTAGATATTTTCATATGTAGCTGGGATCTTACAGTAATTTATAAATCATGGGTTTTGCTTCTTAAATCAGATATTTAAATGCAGATATCTAAATTGTTCTTTGGCACTTTCTTTGCAGGTGTTTGTCCTCCTGCCTCAGCAGATGAAGCTTTTGAACATCATGTAGAGAGACTGAGAAAATTAATCAAAAAACGCACAGAACTGTATGAAGCTGAAGAAAGGGCCCTGCGAGTTATGTTGGAAGGAGAACAAGAGGAAGAAAGAAAAAGAGAATTAGAAAGGAAACAGAAAAAAGAAAAAGAGAAGATCTTACATCAAAAAAAAGAAATTAATTCCAAATTATTTGGGGATCCAGGTATGCTCTGTGACTGTAAAGGAAATGGTTGGAATTTAAGACTCTCTAGAGACTAATTGAACCTTAGTATTTTATGCAATTATGAATTAAAAAACCAAAACTATTCTGAGCAAGTTCTACCCGACTGCCAAAAGGGTTGTAGGACACAAAAAAAAGATGAAGAAATTTGATAATGAATAATCTGAAATTGAGTTTAAAAGCTGGTAGAAAGCTATTTATTTCTTCAGGGTCTTAAATAATGAGAATTAGAATGAGATGATTAACCATGTAAGAATCTGTTAAATCATTACAGTAATACACGAAGTCAAGTACTTTACAAAACAGGCTTATAAATTAAGGTGAAAATAAGAAATACTAAGTTGTGGTTCTGTGTGGCTTTTCTTTTTTAGATGAATTTCCACTTAGTCATCTCCTACAGCCCTTTAGACAGTATTATCTACAAGCAGAACATTCCTTACCAGCTCTCATTCAGATCAGGTAAGAGTATTAGTTATTTGTAATCATGATAAATTTCCTTTCCATTAAATAAATTGTTAATGTGAAAGTAGAATTGTTAATTTGTCAAGTTTTTCATGTACAATCCTATCATACTACTTATGAATGTTAGTGCTATTATTTTTGTAAGATTTAAGAGCTAAGAAGGGACTTGAAAGATAACATTGTCCAATTTTTTAATTATATAGATAACAAAATAGGTCCAGTGGGGTTTAATTAACTCTCCTTGAGACACATAGGTAGATAGTGGCAAAGCCTGCTCTAGAATCTTGGGTCTTCTGACTTTGATCCCACGTGTTCAGAGGTGGAAGGTATCCCACAAACCATCTGATACAACCTATTTCTGAACAGGAATTCCATAGGTAATATATGTGACAAGAGACCATCTAACTTCCACTCAGAGACTTCGATTGAAGGGAAACTCATTACCCAAAAGCAGCCCATTCCACTTTTGGACAATTCTTTATTAAGAAGTTTTTCTATCTGGTGCTTCAAGCCCTGCTTTCTGGAAATAAAAATAAAAAAATCTACTCCCACTTCCACATGAAGTAGAATAGTAGAAGACCATTGCCCTTTCTCTCTGTCCACATTCCCAGCATTTTTTCTTCTTTAGATTAAACAATTCTTGTTTCTTCAGTCCATCTTCTTGTGGCATGGTGGTCTCTGACCTGACTCTGAATGTACTCCACCTTATTATGCCTGTAATTAAAATGTGGTGCCTCCATACTAGTTCTGGTCGCATAAAGGACCATGACCTTATTTGAGCACTTGTTCTTGTAACTGGGGTCTTGGATTACATTTGCTGAAAAAAAGGAAAATTATCGATCCTCAGATGATACATATCTGAAGCATCATTTTTCCAATTCTTCATGCTCATGCAAAATAAACTTGCCAACACAAGAGGTAGGATTCTTTGTGGAACTGATGATAATAATCTTGCAAAATCTGTTCTGAATTTAGGTCTTTGTTTGAAACATAAGACCTGAAAGCAGTTTTACTCTGTCTTCTCTGTGTGATCTTGGACAAACCACTGAATCCATTTTCCTCATCCCTGAAATGGACTTCAATTGTGACATGCAGTCCAGGATTCATTAGGCAGATCTCTGCTGATTCTATTATTTTCTATTATTGCCCCACATAACTGAGGACAAGTCATTTAGCCTTCCTGAGTCACAGGGTTTTGATCTATAAAATGATGGAGTTAGATTGTAGATAACGTTATGTTCAGAGATATTTTCCATTCCTTAGGTTTTGTGATTCTCTAAGAAAGTAGTGTTTTCCATACTAGGGAGAGTTAGTTACCTACTTTATTCTGGTGAAGGACAAAAAAAATTTATGTTGTATACAATTCTGAATCTTCAGTAATAACTTACCATATTTTAGTCAGGAGTTTAATCAATTAATAGCATTTGTAAATGGAAAAAAAAGAATAAAAATGTTTTCCTCTCTTTGTTTACAGTTAAGAAACTTAGTCTTACATTTTAGCATAATATAGCAATATAGCACAATGTAACAAAAAAAATTTAAGCAAAATTGAAGCAAACTTTTGTTCTCAAATGTTCTTCTAAAGGCATGAATGGGATCAGTATTTGGTACCAGCCGATCATCCTGATGCAACCTCGGTCCCTCAAGGATGGGTCATTCCTACTCTCCCCAGCAGTGACACCTGGGCAGCTGCACTCAGACTAAATCAATGAAGATGATCTCAGGAACACTCTTGTGTCTCTCTTCAGACTAAATTAGGACAGAATCTCCGCTCTCTTTGGCAGCACTGAGTGAAAGTTATATTTTCATGATGCAGATTCTTGTGCTACAGGAACCTTTTGAATCAGTAAATTAATACTATTCTTCAGGAAAGGATAAAGGGCAAGAAGGAAGGGATGCAAATTGTGCTCTTACTGTATAGAATGTCTTTTGTTGTTGCACTTTTAAACTTAATTTGCCCTTATTTTGAGGGGGTTGATTATATGTAACTTCTCTTTATGCAATGTATGTGAGGATGTTCATGTGTACAAACAAAAAATCCAGGTATGCTCTGTTGGACTTTCCTGAAAGATCAGGGGGAAAAAAACCAGCTGATCTTTCCTAAAAATGGAGGGTTTTGAGTGAATGTTAAAGCTAAATCTCTCATTCTCTTCATCTAAAGTCATAAGGCCTAGGTTGGTACTTTCTTTATAAAGCAAAAATGACACAATCTTAGCTGGAATGAAGACTGCACATTTAAAAACAGATCAAAGTACTGGTGAGAACAGTCCTTAAGTCTCCCTCTTGCCAGCTTTTCCCAACTATAATTTTGTAGCTTCATTATCAATGACTACTACTTGTATTCAAATAAGAGAAAACATATTGGTGCTTTTTAGCTAGTTCCAGCTGGGGACAGGTCACCTATGTCTTTCATATATTGGATCTTTTGATCTGAGCTTTGTTCTTCAGGAAGCTTGAACAAAATGTTGAATACCTCTTTCTACAGATTGTATGGATCTGCCTTAATTGTAGAGTCATGTCTCTTTTGCAAATTGAAAAAACTAATGTAAATACATTTCTATAGAGAGGTTGGAAGGCTCAGCATAGCATCTTCATTGATAAAGATACTAGTTTGCTCCTGGCACAGACTTTCTAACCTAAAACTGTTATACATTGGAGGAAATATACAACTATATTATAAAGTAGATCTTAAATTGTTTACTTTTTGTTAGCTCATCAATTATAGATGAGACATTTGTTGAAATGTTGCTTATGTTCCATAGGGAACTGTTAAGGAAATTCTATATATGGAATAGAATAGAGAACAGATTTTTACACAGAGTAAAATTTGTTTTTATCAATGAAATGTTTTTCTTCTAGATACTCAGTACTGTAAAATGAGAGTTTACACATGCTTTATGCCAGATGGTCTAAAATTAATTTATATTTTTATAAAGCTAAATAAACATCATTTTATTTTTTAAATTAAGATTTTTCTCATTTGGTTGAAATACAAAATTGATTGTACAAAGTACATAGTTCCTAGTGCAAAAGATATCTAAATTTGTTTTTAAATTGCAAAAGCAACAGTAATTGTTCAAAAAGATTGGTCCTTCTAGGTGAAATCTTTATCCTTTGACGAGTGAAATAGAATCATGTCTACATTTTGCTTCCCTAATTCAATTCAACAAATGTTTGTAAGAATTTGCCAGTAGGACACAAGTTCTGGCAGGTCCAACTAAACAATTTGAGCTACATGACAGGCTTTATATCTGTCATTCAAGGATCAGCCTTGTCCAATTTTAGAAATATTTGTCACCAGATTAGCTGCAGGATGATGAAAACTTACAATGACAGAAAATTGGAGACAGGATAAATGGTAGAAGAATTGTGATTTTTATCAATGGAGGCAGTGTGTCTGTGGATGAAATCTTTGATCTATAAAATGCTGAAGTTTCAAGAATTATGTCCCACAGCACTGTATTAGGCACTGGGGGGAATAGAAAGTAAAGGATGACAAACTTCACTAAGCTCTTTTGTTGAGCTTAACCTGAGAGGACATTGACTTAGAGAACTAGTCACTGTATCAGGGGATGGCAAACTATGGTCTGAGGGCCAAATCCAGCTCTCTGTTAGGCTTTTTTGTAAGGTCAGTCAGTGAGTTAAGTATGGTTTTCTCATTTTTCTAAAAACAGCGGGCTGCCTGATATATCTATATCTGTATATCTTTTTGCTGAGATGATTGGGGTCAAGTGACTTAAACTCAGGGTCATACAGTCAGGAAGTGTCTGAGGTCAGATTTGAACTTGGGTCCCCCTGGCTTCAAGGCTGGTGCTTTATCTTCTGTGCCACCTAGCTGCCCTCTGCCTGCTATATTTTTGCCAATGCCTGCTTTATATGGTGAATACATTAGGATCATAGATCTTTGGTTGGAAGGAACCTCAAAGGCTGCTTAGTGCAACCCATTTTACAGATGAGGGTACAGGCTTTGGGAAGACTCGGTGATGAACAGTATGACAGCCAATAGTGTCAAGAAATTTGAACCCGAGTTCTCTGATTCCAGAGTTGATGCTTTGTTTTTCACTCCTCCATGCTGTCTTCTAAGGTAAAAAACCAATGTAAAGTTTGAGGTAGAGAAGGGTTACCCATGGGAAATGTTAAAAAAAAGACTACAAAAATATCAAAGAAGTGACATTTGAGTTGGGTTTTAAAGGGTAAAAAATTTAATAGGCAAAGAGGAAAGGAAGATGTTTTGTGCATAGAGAATGGTACAATAAAATAGAAAGGAGGAAATCATGTTTGCTGTGTCTAGAACTTTTCTGAACAATCTTAGGAGACATATAATTCATTTCCCTTTTATAACACCACATCAAACTCATAGCCCATAGTGCCTATAAATTGAAACTGGGTTCTTTTAAACTTAATTAACTTTATAGACAGTTGATTTATCCAATGCCATATTGTAAAGTATCTCTACATCAAGGTTATTTTATACGGGGGTTTTTTCTCACTATATAAAGGGCATCTGAGTTGGAACAGCCTATTTTAGGTACAGTAATCCAGTACAGAGGTTTATGGAAGACTAAATAGTAGAATTTGATTACATAAATACAGCATCAGGGGATATTCAACCTAGTAACTAGGGTTATGTGAGAGGATTTGCAATATAAACCTGAACCAGTAGGTATGATCCCTGCAATCTAAAGCCATTCTTGCTGAGCCCACGTCACTGCCTCCGCATGTAAGAACACAAAGAAGATCAACGTGTCATGGCCATCTGGGCAGCCTACTGCTCTGTCCACTCCTAGAAGAAGAAGGAAGCTACTGTATATCCTAGCAAGGTAAGCCCCAAAGTAGGTACAGAATGTTGGCATTTGAATGTGATCATAGAGAAATACTATTTTGGACTTGTGTATTTAAGGGAACAGGCAATGTGTAGTATAAGATTTTGAGGGAAGAATACCTTAAATCATATACCTCTTCTTAAAATACATGTTCATAGACATTTTAATTTAGCACTGGTAACTTATTCTAGAATAATCAATAGCTGGTATTAGGCTAACTTTAGTTGTCCTCATAGTGATTTCCTAACTTGACCTAAGCTAACACCACTACATAAAATTTTTTCTAAAATGGACCCTAAGTAAAGAAAGAGTTTGTGACCAAACAAGTTATGGAGAGGCTTGCAGGAGGTAAAATGGATAATTTTTATTATATAAAATTATTTTCTGAAAAAATTAAGCTAATTTAGTTTAAAATCAGAAAAGGATAAGGAAATTGGGGGGAAACCCCATTTGTCACAAGAGTCTCATTCAAAGTCTCATTTCTAAGATATTTAGAAAACTAAGTTAAGTTTATAAGACTGAGTCATTCCTAAATTGATAAAATGGTCAAAGGATATGAATAGGCAGTTTTAAGAGGAAAAAAGCTATCAGCCATATAAAGGAAAAAAACACTCTAAATCACTAATATTTAGAGAAATGCAAATTGAAAAAATTCTGAGGTACCACCTTCTAGTACCAAATTGGCTAAGTTGACAGTAAAAGAAAATGGCATGCTAAGAAGGCTGTGGGAAAAAGTACTTTACTGTTAGTGAAACTGTGAACTGGTTCAATCATCCTGGAGAATACTGAGGAACTGTACCTCTAAAACTGTTTGTGCATATGGAACAAGTTTTTTTTTAAATTTAATTTAATTTTTAAATTTTATTTTATTTTATAATAACTTTTTATTGACAGAACCCATGCCAGGGTAATTTTTTTACAACATTATCCCTTGTACTCGCTTCTGTTCCGATTTTCCCCTCCCTCCCTCCACCCCCTCCCCTAGATGGCAAGCAGTCCTATATATGTTAAATATGTTGCAGTATATCCTAGATACAATATATGTTTGCAAAACCGAACAGTTCTCTTGTTGCACAGGGAGAATTGGATTCAGAAGGTAAAAATAACCCGGGAAGAAAAACAAAAATGCAAATAGTTTACATTCATTTCCCAGTGTTCTTTGTTTGGGTGTAGCTGCTTCTGTCCATCATTTATCAATTGAAACTGAGTTAGGTCTCTTTGTCAAAGAAATCCACTTCCATCAGAATACATCCTCATACAGTATCGTTGTTGAAGTGTATAATGATCTCCTGGTTCTTCTCATTTCACTTAGCATCAGTCCATGTAGGTCTCTCCAAGCGTCTCTATATTCATCCTGCTAGTCATTTCTTACAGAACAATAATATTCCATAACATTCATATACCACAATTTACCCAGCCATTCTCCAACTGATGGCCATCTATTCAATATCCAGTTTCTAGCCACTACAAACAGGGCTGCCACAAACATTTTGGCACATACAGGTCCCTTTCCCTTCTTTGGGATATAAGCCCAGAAGTAACACTGCTGGATCAAAGGGTATGCAGAATTTGATAACTTTTTGGGCATAATTCCATATTGCTCTCCAAAATGGTTGGATTCGTTCACAGTTCCACCAACAATGCATCAGTGTCCCAGTTTTCCCACATCCCCTCCAACATTCATCATTATTTTTTCCTATCATCTTAGCCAATCTGACAGATGTGTAGTGGTATCTCAGAGTTGTCTTAATTTGCATTTCTCTGATCAATAATGATTTGGAACACTCTTTCATATGAGTGGAAATAGTTTCAATTTCATCATCTGAAAATTGTCTGTTCATATCCTTTGACCATTTTATCAATTGGAGAATGGCTTGATTTCTTATAAAATTGAGTTAATTCTCTATGTATTTTGGAAATGAGACCTTTATCAGAACCTTTAACTGAAGATGTTTTCCCAGTTTGTTGCTTCCCTTCTAATCTTGTTTGCATTAGTTTTGTTTGTACAAAGGCTTTTTAATTTGGTGTAATCAAAATTTTCTATTTTATGATCAATAATGGTCTCTAGTTCATCTTTGGTCACAAATTTCTTTTTTCTCCACAAGTCTGAGAGATAAACTATCCTATGTTCCTCTAATTTATTTATAATCTCGTTCTTTATGCCTAGATCATGGACCCATTTTGATCTTATCTTGGTATACGGTGTTAAGTGTGGGTCCATGCCTAATTTCTGCCATACTAATTTCCAGTTATCCCAGCAGTTTTTATCAAATAATGAATTCTTATTTGTGACCAAAGATGAACTAGAGACCATTACTGATCACAAAATAGAAAATTTTGATTATATCAAATTAAAAAGCCTTTGTATAAACAAAACTAATGCAAACAAGATGAGAAGGGAAGCAACAAACTGGGAAAACATCTTCACAGTTAAAGGTTCTGATAAAGGTCTCATTTCCAAAAGTTAGGATCTTTGGGTTTGTCAAATACTAGAT
This sequence comes from Antechinus flavipes, assembly GCF_016432865.1. Taxonomy (NCBI): domain Eukaryota; kingdom Metazoa; phylum Chordata; class Mammalia; order Dasyuromorphia; family Dasyuridae; genus Antechinus; species Antechinus flavipes. The sequence continues at coordinate 541,515,271 of NC_067399.1, forward strand.
TGCTATAGTTGACTATTCTGTCTTGTGAACCTAATCTATTCCACTGATCAACTTATCTATTTCTTAGCCAATACCAAATAGTTTTGGTGACTGCTGCTTTATAATATAATTTTAGATCAGGTACAGCTAGGCCACCTTCATTTGATTTTTTTTTTCTAAAAGTTCTTTTTGCTAAAGTTATGAATTATTTCTAATAGCTTTTTAGTAGAATCTCTAGGGTTCTCTAGGTATACCATCATATCATCTGCAAAGAGTGATAGTTTGGTTTCCTCATTGCTTACTCTAATTCCTTTAATCTCTTTCTCGACTCTTATTGCAGAGGTTAGTGTTTCTAATACAATATTGAATAATAATGGTGATAGTGGGCAACCTTGCTTCACTCCAGATCTTACTGGGAAAGGTTCCAGTTTTTCCCCATTGCATATGATGCTTACTGAAGGTTTTAAATATATGCTCCTGACTATTTTAAGGAAAAGATGGAACAAGTTTTAATATATGTATGTGATGAAATACTATTTTTGCTGTAAGAAATAATGAAGAAAATGGTTTCTGAGAAACCTAAAAAAATTTTATTAACTGATGCAAAGTGAAGTGAACAGAACCAGAACAAACATTTAGATAATAACAATATCATAATGACAATATTCAAAGATTTAGGAAATCTTAGAAATACAATGACTAACCACAATTCTAGAGGACTCATAAAACATGCTACCTACTTCCAAATAGAAAGATTATAGACTCAGAGTACAGATTGAGGCATATTTGACTAGGAAAGTGGGGGAGCAGGGGACATGGCTAATATGGGAATTTGAGTTGTTTGACCATACATATTTATAACTTGTTTTGTGGGAGGGTGGATGGAGAGATGGCATAAAGAAGGAGGTGGAAGGGAGAGAATTCAGAACATAAGATTGAATTAGAAATAAAAATAGAAGGGATGGGTGGGAACCCTCTGTGATTTAGTTTTTGAGACAGTCTTTTGTTCTTGCTTAGTATTCAGATTCTTGGATATGGATGGTCTTTGATTCAATTGACATTACTCATGGATCACCTACTGTGCAGAACCAAAGCTGTTTTAATCAAATAGACATTTAGAGACTACACTGATACTAGTTAATGAAGGGAAATGTGAGTCAGAACTGATGATTCTGCTGCAGGTTCCAGTCCTTAAAGGATTTCTTTCTCCAGGCTAAAAAGGAAGCACATCTTAAGACTTAGCTTTCCAACAGTCAACTGTTCAATCTAAACAGAGCTTTTAGTTTTAACAAGTATCACCTAAAATCGAATTTGGGACTTTGAAGTATGACAAATTCATCATGGCAACAACTCTCCAAACAAACCCAGTTCACTATGTGCCCTGTGTCTATGTCATAACTCAGGTGTTTACTCCTGGCTCTGCCTTTAATTTCCTCTCATTCTCACTAACACTTTCTCAGTCCAGACCTTTGTCAGTTGTGGCTCAATTCAGCAAACTTTTATTAAACTCTTGATAGGGACAAGACACTGTGTTAGGGCTCTGGGGATCCATGGGAAGATAAAAATGAAACAGACCCTGCCTGCTTCCATCATACTGCTAAATCTCCCTGCCTCTAGTTTTCCCTCATCTCCAATCTATCCTACACACTTGTACTCTTTAAACTTGATGTCAAACACTGCTTTTTCGTGGATAGTGAGATCCTACACCAAAGCTTTCAACAGCTGCCTGTTTATCAGGAGGATAAAGTTCAAACTCCTTGGCTGGGTTTTCACATCACTTGATAATCTGGCCACAATTGATCTCTCCAACTTTATTCCCTGTGTCTTCCCCATGACCAAACTAATCCTCCTTGTCCCCAAAGCATAGGGTACTGTCCTAGTGCCTTTGTTTGCACAGCTTGTGATGACTCACTTTCTTCTCACCTAATTAAATCCTGCCTGTTCTACTTGAGGATGTCTAGATGGTACACAGGATAGAGCAGAGCATCTGGAGTCAGGAAGGCTGAATTCAAGTCCAGCCTCAGACCCTTCCTAGCAATGTGACTTTGCCCTATTTGCCTCAGTTTCCTCACCTATAAAATAGGCAAAAGAAGGAAATGGCAAACCTTTTTCTTCATCTTCTTTTCCAAGGAAACCCCAAATGGGATCACACAGAGTCAGACAACTAATTGATCTGTCCCTTAAGATAGAACAAGTCCTATTATAAGGCCTCCTGCAACTGTTCAAGACCAACAGGTTCTTGCCCAAGTAGGAACAATATTAAATTTAATATTATTATTATTACTGTCTTCCTCCATTGGATTCCAAGCTCTTTGAGGGCAGGAACTCTTTTTCTTAGCTGTATCTGCAGCACTTAAGACCGAGCCCGGCACATAATGACCGTTCAGTAACTGTTTATCAGACTTTGTCAGTGTTCAGCATTGGGTAGTGCTTTTTTTGTTGGTGCGGTTCTTGTTTGTGTCACTCCTCCAGCACTCACTATATGGTGTCTTACATTGTGTAATTCTTGGAGTGTATTTATTAGCCTCCGTCTTTGAGATGACCATAAAATCCTTAGACCCAGGAGCTACCTCATCTCTGAGTATTCCCTTCTCTTCCTCACCCCCTCACCCACCCAGTGCCTCTCAAGGTGCCTCAGGCTTAATTGGTCCTGTTAGGTTTGCTGATGAGGATTCACCTCCAAGCACTGGACTAGGTCCTTTGCCCCTTCTTCATCTTCTTGCTCTCTGCCTATGGAGGGCGGGGCTGCAGTGAGCAGAGCCAGGGCAGAGGTGACAGTTAAGAGGGTTAGCCAGATGGCCTTTCTACCTTTCCAGGCTCAGATTACCCTATTTGCCACGTGGAATGATGTCATCATTTGTGTAAGAGGATGCTGGGAGCTATTGATCCAGAAGTGTGTGTGGGGAAGATTTATGCTAATCCCTTACAAGTAACTCAAGGCCCTCACCTCATTGAATTCTCTTTTATAACAAAGAAAAATAGTTAATCAGCTGACTGGCAAAACCCACTGGACCCCAAGATGGCCACCCTGACTTGCATGTATTTCCTAGGGAGTAGTAGATTTTACAAAGTACTGTGCTAGACACCATACCTCATTTGGCTGTCTAGAATAGAGAATAGTATCTACCTTTGCTCTGTTCCATGGCTAATTATCTGGGCAAAGTTTTCCCCTTTTTCACAAAAAGGCCAATTGATAGAGTATGGCTAACTCAGTGAAATCTTTCTTCATTATTTCTTCAAAATACATTCTTTACTAGGATAACATTTTTTGTGTACAAAAGACAACAAATCTACATGTAACTAAATGTTAAATGTCATAAAAGAATCTCTAGCCTCTTACTGCTTATGTCAAGTAAAAAATCTATTTCACAGATTTTTAAAATTTTTTTGTTTAGTAATGTCTGACTTTTTGTGGCCCATTTAGGATTTTCTTGGCTAAGATATTGGAGCAATATCTTCTCCAGCTCATTTTATAGATGGAGAAACTGAGGCAGACAGGGTTAAGTGATTTGCTCAAGGTCACACAACTAGTCAGTGTCTGAGGTCACATTTGAACTCAGATCTTCCCAACTCCAGGCCTATCATCCAATCCACTGCACCAACTAGCTGCTCTTCACAGATAAAGATATAGATAATACAAAATCTGATTCTTGGACCTATGCCACGAAATATGGATTACTGTGACATTACAGAATCACCTACCAATCTCACAGGGTTATTGTCTCAACTCTTATTGCCAAAGTTAGCATTTCTAATACAATATTAAATAATAACGGTGATAGTGGGCAACCTTGTTTCACTCCTGATCTTAATGGGAATGGTTGCAGTTTGTCCCCATTACATATGATGCTTACTGCTGGTTTTAAATAGATGCTACTGATGATTTTAAGGAAAAGTCCATTTATTCCTATACTCTCAAGAGTTTTTAATAGGAATGGATGTTGGATTTTATCAAATGCTTTTTCTGCATCTATTGAGATGATCATATGGTTTTTGTTAATTTGATTATTAATATGGCCAATTATACTGATAGTTTTCCTAATATTGAACCAGCCCTGCATTCCTGGTATAAGTCCTACTTGATCGTGGTGTATTATCCTGGGGATGATTTTCTGTAGTCTTTTTGCTAATATCTTATTTAAGATTTTAGCATCAATATTCATTAGGGAGATTGGTCTATAATTTTCTTTCTCTGTTTTCAACCTACCTGATTTAAGTATCAGTACCATGTCTGTGTCATAAAAGGAATTTGGTAGGACTCCTTCATTCCCTATTTTTTAAAATAGTTTATAAAGCATTGGGGCTAATTGTTCTTTGAATGTTTGGTAGAATTCACATGTAAATCCATCTGGTCCCGAGGATTTTTTTTTTTTTAGGGAGTTGATTAATAGCTTGTTCTATTTCTTTTTCTGAAATAGGACTATTTAAGCAATTTACTTCCTCCTCTGATAATCTGGGAAGCCTATATTTTTGGAGGTAGTCATCCATTTTGCTTAGGTTATCAAATTTATGGGCATAAAGTTGGGCAAAGTAACCCCTTATTATTTCTTTAATTTCCTCTTCATCAGTGCAAAGTTCTCCTTTTTCATTTTTAAGACTGCTAATTTGATTTCCCTCTCTCCTTTTTCTAATCAGATTTACCAAAGGTTTATCAATTTTATTGGTTTTTTCATAAAACCAACTCTTAGTTTTATTTATTAGTTCAATAGTTTTTTTTACTTTCTATATTATTAATTTCTCCTTTTAATTTTAGAATTTCAAGTTTAGTAATTGATTAAGGGTTTTTAATTTGGTCTTTTTCTAACTTTTTAAGTTCCAGGCCCAATTCATTGATCTTCTCTTTTTCTGTTTTATTCAAGTAAGCCTCTAAGGATATAAAATTTCCCCTTATTACTGCTTTGGCTGCATCCCATAAATTTTGATATGATGTCTCATCGTTGTCATTATCTTGAGTGAAATTATTAATTGTGTCTATAATTTGCTGTTTCACCCAATCATTCTTTAAGATGAGATTATTTAGTTTCCAATTACTTTTTGGTCTATTTACACCTAACTTTTTGTTGAATGTAGTTTTTATTGCATTCTCACCGGGTTATTGTCAAGAAAATGCTTTGTAAATGTGAATTATTATCACATCACAGTTATTATCTCTGAGGGCCTTGATGACCTAACCTGTGAAAATGACGGCACTGATGTAAATAAGCTCTAAAGCTCCTTCTAACTCTTAACATGATTTAATCAAGGGTAAGAAACCCCACAAGAAAACATTTCATGCAAATTAAGGCAACTCTGTAGTGGTAGAGTACCACTACACACCTGTCAGATTGGCTAGAATGACAGGGAAAGATAATGCGGAATGTTGGAGAAGATGTGAGAAAACTGGGATATTGATACATTGTTGGTAGAAACAGTAAAATGATCCAACCATTCTGGAGAGCAATTTGCCCAAAGGGCTATGAAACTGCATACCTTTTGATACATCAATGTCTCTACTTAGTCTGTATCCCAAAGAGATCTTAAAAAAAGGAAAAGGACCCACATGTGCCAAAATGTTTGTGGCAGCCCTTTTTGTAATGGCAAGAAACTGGAAATTGAGGGGATGCCCATCAGTTGGGGAATGGCTGAATAAGTCATGGTATGTGAATGTAATGGAATATTATTGTTCTGTAAGAAATGATCAGGAGGATGATTTCAGAAAGGCCTGGAGATACAGGAACTGATACTGAGTGAAGTGAATAGAACCAAGAGATCATCATACATAGTACTAACAAGATTAGGTAATGATCAACTGTTGTAAACCTGGCTCTCTTCAACAATGAGGTGATCAAAGACAGTTCCAATAGACTTGGGATGGAAAGTGCCATCTGCTTCTCTAGAGAGAGAACTATAGAGACCGAATTTGGATCAAAGCATAGTTTTTTTCACCTTTTTTGTTGTTTTTGATTGTTTGGGTTTTTTTTTTTTCCCTTTCTCACACTTTTTCCCCCTTTGAGCAGATTTTTTTCTTGCACAGCATGATGAATATGGAAATACGTTTAGAAGAATTGCACATGTTTTAACCCATATCAGATTACTTGTCTTAGGAAGGAGGAAGGAAGGAAAAATGGAGAAAAATTTGGAAAAATAAAATACTATTAAAATTTTAAAAAGCATTTCAGATGCTTATCTATGGGGAAAGGGCTTGAATGAGGGGCATGGTTGACTAGAAGAAAGGGGGTAAGGATGTCAGTTACTCATGCCCGGAGAGCTCCATGGTCGGAGCTTTTCTAAGCAGCTCCATCATCATGTTTAATTCAGGACAAATAGACACCTTTAAAGATTGAACAATATCTATAGAGCTCTTTGAAATAATATGAATAAATAGTTATCATAATATTTAATATTTATGTAATGCTTACTGTCTGCCAGGCACTAGTTAGTGCTTTACAATTATTACCTCATATAGCAAAGCTGAGGTGGGAGAACTATTTTTTTCCCCATTTTACAGATGAATACATTGAGGCAAAGAGAGTGACTTACCCAGAGTTATAAGGCTAGTAAACATCAGAGGTCAAATTTGAACTCAAATCTTCTGACTTCTGGCGTCTGATGCCCAGTGTTCTATCCATACCACCATCTGTGTATAAGGCTTATGCTAGATGTTATGGAGATGAGGGATATAGGCATAAAATTAAATATGATGCCTACCCCAAAGTAACTGACAGTCTAGTTGGAGAGAGAGAACATAAACATTTTTTCTTTTTTTTCCCTTTTTTAAAATTTTCTTTTTTTCTGGTTATGTACATTACATTTTTTTAATACACATTTCTTTATGAATCATGTTAGGAGAGAAAAGTCAGAACAAAAGAGAAAAACCATAAGAAGCAAAAAAAAAAAAAAAACAAGAAAAAGGAAAAAAGGTGAACATAGCATGTGTTATATTTCATTCTCCATAGTTCTCCCTCTGGATGCAGATGGCATTTTCTGTGCAAAGTTTATTGGGATTAATTGCTTTGGATCATCAAAAAGCTGAGAACCAAGTCTTTCCTAGTTGACCATCTTACAATCTTGCTACTACTGTGAACAACATATTTCTGGTTCTACTTGTTTTACTCAGCATTAGTTTATGTAAAGCTTTCCAGGATTTTCTAAAATCCACTTGTTCATCATTTGTATTGAGCAATAATATTCCATTACCTTTATATACCACAACATATTCAACCATTCCCCAGTTGATGGGTAACTATGAATTTTCCAATTCTTTGCTACCACAAAAATCTACTAACAACATCTTTGCACAGACCCATTAATAGTACTATTGGATCAAAGAGTATGCACAGTTTGATAGCCCTTTGAGCACAGTTCCAAATGGTTCTCCAGAATGGTTATTGCACCAAGAGTGCATTAGTGTCCTAGTTTCCCCACATCTCCTTCAACATTTGTCATCTTTTCCTGTCATCTTAGCCATCTGAGATGTGTAAGGTGTGCTACCTTAGAGTTGTTTTAATTTGCAGTTTCTCTAAGTAATAGTTTTTTAGAGCATTTTTTCACATGATTACAGATGGCTTTAATTTCATCATCTGAAAATTATCTGTTCAAATCCTTTGATCATTTATCAGTTAGGGAATGACTTCTATTATAAATTTGACACAGTTCTTTATATGTTTTAAAAATGAGGCTTTTATCAGAAACATTGACTATAAAATTTTTTTTCACAGCTTTGTACTTTCCTTTTAATCTTGTTTGTATTGATTTTGTTTGTGCAAAACATTTTTAATTTAATGTAATCAAAACTGTCCATTTTGTATTTCATGATGTTTTCTAGTTCTTCTTTGAAAGGTCATAAATTTGGCTCTTCTCCAAAGATCTGATAGGCAAACTATTCCTTGCTCTCCTAATTTGCTTATGGAGAGAATATAAACATTTGAAAAAGGAAATAACAACCTAAGATTTTTTTTTTTTTTTGGCTGAAACAGTTGGGGTTAAGTGATTTGCTCAGGGTCACACAGCTAATAAGTATCAGGTGTCTGAGACTTGATCTGAACTTGGGTCCTCTTGACTTCAGGGCTCATGCTCTATCCACTATACCACCTAGCTGCCCCAGCAACCTACAATTTAAGAAGGTTTGAAAACCAAGACTGTGTTTTCTTTTTTTTTTTTTTATTAATTTAAAAAATTTCAGTAGTATTTTATTTTTCCAATTACATGTAAAGATAGCTTTCAGCATTCATTTTTGCAAGATTTTGAGTTCCAAATTTTCTTTTTTTCCTCCCATCCTTATTTCCCTTCTCCCCAAAATAGCAAGTAATCTGATACATATTTTCATATTGGGAAAGAAAAATCAAACAAAAGGGGAAAAAATCATGAGAAAGAAAAAGCAAACCAAATTTTTAAAAGGTAAAGATAGTATACTTCAATCCTCATTCAGTCTCCATAAACTAGATAGGATGTCATTTTCTCTCTGAATGAGGATAATAATAGCATCTACCCCAGGTAGTTGTGAGGCTCAAATGAGATATTTAAAAAGTGCTTAGCACTATGCCTGGGAAATAGTAAGTGCTACATAAATATGAGCTATTATTATTCAGTGATCACTTTATGAATCTCAATAGTTTATAGTATAATTGCGGTTGATAACATAGCCACTGGTTTTTTTTTCTTTCTTGGGCAGTGCCAGCCTCTTCACCTCCCCCACGCTGGGACTTCCTCCAAATTTCAGAGAGAACTATTCAGAGTCTAGGTCAAGCCTTCCAGACTCATTCCATTGTCCTTGAACTGCTGAACAGCCAAGCGAGGTTCAGGATGAGTTACCTGGATGGAGTCCCTTTCAGGGTTTCCAAGAATTTTATGGTAGAATGGGAACCAATTACAGCCTCCAACTTTTGTGTACGTGACTGCAGAGAGCTCCTGCTTGGATCTATGGTGAGTATGTGTGTCCGCCAATTCTTTTTTAGCCTGGGCCCACAAAGTCTGGTGGTTCATGGAATGTGAGAGAATCCCAGCATTCTGGGTTTTGGGAGAAGAGCCCACAGTGGCAGAAAGCATCCATATATGTTCTGATGTTCTTAGGACAAAGATTTTACCGGGTGATTTCATCCCTTTAAGGCTTATAGAGGATTACCCAGTCCAATCCCCCTTCCCCTCCCCACTCTCCACACCCTCTCTCTCATTTTAAGCCCTGAAGAAAAATAAAAATCAAAGTTTTGTTGTTCTGTCATGTCAATCAGTGGTGTCTGACTCTTCATGACCCCATTTGGAGTTTTCTTGGCAAGGATACTGGAGTGGTCTGCTGTTTCCTTCTCCAGTTTGATTTATAGATGAGGAAACTGAGGCAACCAGGATTAAGTAACTTGCCCAGAGTCACACAGCTAATGTTTGAGGCCAGATTTGAACTCGGGTCCAGGGCTGCACTGGGCCACCTCGAAGCCCTGAAGACCAAGGTTTACAGCTTTTAAGTGACAGTGTCAGTTATGAACTTGGAATCAGGAAAACCTGAAAAAAAAAAATCTCTCTGGCCCTGCAGCCCCTTCCTACAACCTCCCATTTTGAGGAATCCCAAGACCAGCCATACTTTCTCCTTCACTCCTCTTGCCATTCCTCTCCTGATTCTGGACTACTCCCTTCCACCTCTGCCCCATCTTTTTGCTTTTTTTTTTTTTTTTGCTAAGGCAATTGGGATTCATTGACTAGCCCATGATCACACAACTACTAAGTGTCAAGTGTCTGAGGCTGGATTTCTTGAACTCAGGTCCTCCTGTCTCCAGAGAAAGACTCTATCCACTGTTCCACCTAGCTGCTCCTTTACTTGCTTTTTATGTATTTTTTCCCCTCATTAGAATGTAAACTTTTGAGGGCAGGTTCTATCTTTCTTTATATTTGTACTCCTATTCCCAGCTGATGGCACAGGTACCTGGCACATAGCAAGTACTTAATAAATGTTTGCCATTGACTCAACCTGAGTTTCAATCCTTTCAGATCTTGCAAGTTCTATGATCTTCCCTGATCTTCGGGGGCTGGACTCACGGTTTCTTGTTCCCTGCTGACTCTGTATTTATGCCTCTTCAAATCCAGATCCACTGACTCCAAATCCCTTCCCATTGCCCTATACTGAAATGAACTTGAGAAGAGAAACAAATTGTTGTCTCCCTTATGACAATAACTTGTTCCACTGTAAATCACATTATAGCTTTATTATTTATCACTGTGCTGTTACAAGTCTTCATGATTGTTCTATGTATATGGATGTTCCAAATATACCTTCTTCTTCCTTTTTTTTTTTTTTTTTTGCACAATTTAAATTTTAATGCATTAGAATCTACTATACGGAGAACCTCCCTTTCCTGCCCCCCACCCCCACCCCCAAGTCATATCCAATTCTTTGTGATCTTTTCTATGTTTGTTTGTTTTGCAAAATACTTTAGTGGTCTTCCATTTCCTTTTCCAGTTCCTTTTACAGATGAGGAAACTGAGATAAATTGGGTAAATAATATATCCAGTATCACACAGCTAGTAAATGCCTGAGGCTGGATTTGAACATAAAGAAGCAGAGTCTTCCTGATTCCATGTGGAGCACTTAATCCACTGCCCAAGTTTCCTAATCCACCTTTCCAAATTAAATTAGATCTTCTGTTTTAATTGTAGTCTAAAGAAGCAATAAAGGCAAATAAAGGTGCAACCAAAACTTGATTCTTCATCTCTAAATTCTTTGCATCTTTTAGAATACAAATTCGGTTCTTTTTCCTCTAGAGACCCATAATACTAAGCTCACTTCTCTCCTTTAGAATGTATTTTTAGCTTCTTTTGATAATTGGTTACATTCTTCCTTGCATTGTTGTCTAGTTGTTTTGTTCATCTTTATCTTTCCATCTTGGAAAATAATAAAATGAGATATTTGGATTAAAAAAGGGATCATATTCTTCTTCCTTTTTTTAACCAATTTTCTAATTGATGCTTTTTGTTTTTTACATCCTCATCTTCTTTCTCAGTATCTCTCCTCTCTTTCTCTTATAAAGTCATTCCCTAAATCTAATAATATTCTTCCCAGTTTAAATTACCTCATCCTCTTTCAACCTCTGGCAGATGCTGCGGGTCAGTACTCAGGCACTCAGCCTAAAAGACTCCCCAAAACTTCATGTTCTGTGCCTTCTGTCCTTTTCTCTAGTTGATACATGATGAATCCTAGATAGTTTTTTTTTATATAAAACATTAAGCAACATAATCCAGTTTATTCATTCAATAAACATTTATTAAGCCCTGATTATGTGCCAGGTGGGAAGATAGATGGCACAGAGGACATCTGGGCAAATCACTTCACCCTGCTTGCTTCGATTTCCTCATCTGTAAAATGAGCTGGAGAAATAAATGGTAGAGCACTTTAGTATCTCTGCCAAGAAAACTCTAAAGGGGGCATGAAGAGTCAGGTATGACTTAAAATGACTAAACAACAACAAAATGTGTGTTAGATACTGTTTTAGAGGCCAAAGAATGCAAAGACAAAAATTAAGCAATTTTTGCCCCCGAGGAGCTTATATTCCAGTGGGGGAAAACAACACAGAGAAACCAATATAAAATATATCCAGAGTAAATATGATTTTCATTTTGATTTATTTTTTCCAGGAGAAGGAAGGCAAAACTAGAGCCCAGAAAGGGATCAGTTGGGCCTTATAAAGGAGGTGGAAATAAGCTGATCCATAATGGAAGGGGGGCTTTTTAAGTAGTGAAGGAGAGAAGAAGGTACATTCCAGATATGGGAGTCTGCGTAAAGGTGTGTAGTCTGGACATGGCGTGCTACATAAAATAATCCAGTTAGCTCATCTTTTAAATTGGCCCATAAATATGGCCCATAGAGACTTACAGACAATAGTGTATGAATTTCCCTTCAGTTTTCACTGGCATTGTCAGTTCCCACTACTGAGCATTTTTAAAGCTAGAAAGATCTCAGAGGTACATTTAGTTGAATCTCCCTCATTTTGCAGTTCAAGAACCCGACATCCAGATTTTATTTTCTAATTCTAGCTTTGTTTCTGGAAGCTTTGATTACTAGCTCTACTACTGATTATCTGTGTGACCTTGGATAAGTTCCTCACTGGGCCTAGTTTCTTAATCTTTCAAACTTAATTTTAGTTCTCTTATTCATTAGTCTAAAGAAGCCATTAGACTAAATAGCCTGGCTGGCTTTAAGGGTAGGGGGAATGCACCTCTATGTGCTATAATTTTGAGAGTCCCCAGGACTTTTCTGCCCAACAACTCTGCTTCACCAACATGGTGAACCATTGGCAAGTTATGGGTGGAAACAATGAATCCAGGAGGCCCCCATTCAGATTCAGCTGTGCTCCCTAAAGTGGGGAACACATTAACCCAAGGCTAGATCAGGGGGCTTGTAAAAGTCCTCCTGACCTCCTCCTGACCTGAGAATTTCTCAATATAAATGTCTTTTGGAGGGAAATAACTATTTGCTTTCTGGACTCTGTTTTCCCAAGAATTCTACCAGCTCTCCTGTGGTTCTGGATTTGAGAAAAGCTATCCAGTGGGCATAGGGAAAAGCAGGATGGAGCAGTGAATTGACATTAGAGTCAAAGGTTCTGGCTTTGAAAACTGACTTTCAGCCCCGTATGACCTTAAAAGCAAATCACTTCAAGTCTCTGGGTCTCATTTTCCCATTCCATAAAATGGGAGATTTAGACTCGTAATTTTTAGACCCATTTCAGTTGTAATATTCTATAGGAAACAGGTTCTGTGACTGATAGCAGATTGTCTGGCTTTGTTAAACCACGAGAGGGAGCCTTTGTTCTATGTCTTGGACATCATTGAGCTTGCCCTCATCTCCCAATGAGAGAGACCTTTCTGACATTCCCGGGAATGTTATCCTATATAAAACTCATCCTTAAGGAATCAATCAATCATTCAGTCAACAAGTAGTTATTAAGCATGTGACCCTGCTAGGAACTGAGCTGGACTCTGGGGATGCAAAGACAAACACAAAGCCATCTCTGCCCTGAAATTTACCTTTTTCTCTTTTCTCCCCAAATAAAAGCCCTTTGGGCTGACTTCTTGTCATCATTACCTCCTCCTCCTCCACCATCATCATCACCAGTATTTATATTCATGCTTTAAGATTTGCAAGGCACTTAGAAAATGTCTCATTTTATCTTCACAACAACCCTGAGAAGGTTATTGTTCACTTTTTTAGTCATTCATGTCTGATTCTTTGTGACTCCATTTATAAATTTTCTGGGGTTGAAGAAAACATCTGTGACTTAAAAAGAAAAGTCTTGGAAAAGATTGGCTTGCCATTTCTTTCTCTAGCTCATTTTACAGATGAGGAAACTATGTATTTATTTTATTTTATTTTATATTTTATTTTATTTTATAATAACTTTATATTGACAGAATCCATGCCAGGTAATTTTTTTTACAATATTATCCCTTGCACTCACTTCTGTTCCGATTTTTCTCTTCCCTCCCTCTACCCCCTCGCCTAGATGGCAAGCAGTCCTATATATGTTAGATATGTTGCAGTATATCCTAGATACAATAAATGTGTGCAGAACCGAACAGTTCTCTTATTGCACAGGGAGAATTAGATTGAGAAGGTAAAAATAACCCGGGAAGAAAAACAAAAATGCAAATAGTTCACATTCGTTTCCCAGTGTTCTTTCTTTGGGTGTAGCTGCTTCTGTCCATCATTTATCAATTGAAACTCAGTTAGGTCTCTTTGTCAAAGAAATCCACTTCCATCAGAATACATCCTCATACAATATCATTGTAGAAGTGTATAATGATCTCCTGGTTCTGCTCATTTCACTTAGCATCAGTTCATGTAGGTCTCTCCAGGCCTCTCTGTATTCATCCTGCTGGTCATTCCTTACAGAACAATAATATTCCATAACATTCATATACCACAATTTACCCAGACATTCTCCAATTGATGGGCATCCATTCAATTTCCAGGGAAATTATGTATTTAATGACTTACCCAGGGTCACTCAGTTCGTGTCTCAGGCCAGACTTGAACTCGGGAAGACTCATCTTCCTGACTCTAGGCCTGGTGCTTTATCTATTGCACCATAGTGCTGTTGCTATCCTCATTTTACAGATGAAGAAACTGAAGGAGACAGAATTTAAGTGACATGCCCAAGTCACACAGCTACTAAGTGTCTGAGGCTGGATTTGAACTCAGGTGTTCCGATACTTCCAGTCCAATACTTATCTATTGTACCACCTGGTTACCTTCAAGCTTTCCTTTGGCATTCATTTAATTTATTTACTTTTTGTGAGTTTTATTGATGTCTTTTATTTTTACATCAATAATCTTCTGAGAAAGCTTGTCCCACCCCAACTGTAGTACTGAATCCTCCAGTCAGCATAAGCCATAAACCCAGTGACCATCTATCTGAGAATATATGTGGCATTCTGGTTCCATCATCCCTTGTTTCTCTACCAAGAAGAAGAAAAGTTTCATCCGATCTCTCGAACCAAGAGTGGTCAATATAATTACTCAGAACTTCATACACATTCATTTTAACCAGATTACAGATACATAGATGTGTATCCCTCCCATGCCCCCACCCATTCACCCACCACTCCCACCCTCAAGACACAGCTGGACATCTACCGAGAACTTTCAAAGCCCCTCCCTGACTCAACTGAGGGGGGCAGTATTACACCGTCTTTCTGAGATACCAAATAAATTTGTCAACAGAGGAGAATGGAAAGTTGGTGCTCTCTCCTCCTTTGATCTGTTGCTAAATGCATCCAAAATTTTAGCTTTTTGATCATAGAAACTCATTATCCCCAGTGATGTAGCAATGTCTCTGAGAACCTTCCATTTTCTTGTCCTTTTGACCTGGAAGATAGCAACTTCCATGTTATGGTAAAAGAGAAAAAACCTTTTGTGCAAAGATTAATGTGCTCAGATGGATTTCAGATTACATCCAGTAAGAAAAAGGGAAAGCAGACTTTCAAAGAAAAGAAATATTTTGAACCACTGGCTTACCCGAGTTGGAAGATGACTTGAAAAACACTCCATGACCCCAAATCTCTTGCTCCTGATATCTGAAATTCCACTATTATTGACTCATTCCTTTGTGTTAAACTTCTCCTGATTCTTCCTTCTGGGATGGATAATGTATAAAATCTCTGATACTTTAATCTGAATTAATTTTTTAAAAATAAGTTTTTGTTGATTTTTTTCTATCACCATACTTTCTTCCAGTATTCCTCTTCCTTCCTCTCCTAAGAACCATCTCATGTAGCAAATAATATTTTTTAAAAGTGGGAGATGGCAGAGAGGAGAAGAAGAAAGAGGAGGATGGAGAGGGGAAAAAATATCATAACTGATCAATACATCAAAAAATTCTGGGAAAAAACACCATTACTCACCTCTGCAAGGAGATAGGCTAGTCAATGAATTTAATATCTTTTTCTTTCCCAAAAGGAGGAACTTAGGAAACATGAGCACAATCAGTGTCTTAAGGATTTATGAATTAAATAGTGGGGAGGGGGACAAGATAGGAAGGAGAAGTAGAGGCTCAAAGGCAAATTTCAGCAAATTCATACTAATAGTAATAATAGTGTTTGTCATTTACATAATACATTTGCATCATTATATGTTTGGATTTTTGCCCAGGTTTGTGTATAATAGTCAGATCTGGGTTCAAACTCCACCCTTCCCCCAACCTCTTGCTCTAACCTTAGGAAAGTAATTTAATTCACTAATTTAATTAGTTTAATTAAGGAACTGGATTTCAGTATCTTATTTGTAACATGAGTAAATTGAACTAAATGATTTCTGGGGCCTTTCCAGATGTAGAGCTTTTGAGAAGAGAATGAAGAGAATCAAGGTTAGTATAATCCAGAAAAAGGCAGATTTTATTGTCTCCCTTTTACAGATGAGAAAACTGAAACAGAAAGTTTAAGGGGGAGGATTTGTAAAGAAAAATCAATTTTAATTTAGAAGACCAGAAGTCATATCCATTTCCTGTTTCATACTACCTCTGTGATCTGGGACTTGCTCTCTATGGGCCTCAGTTTCTCCATCTGTAAAATGAGGATTAATTTCTAAGATTCAGCACAACACTGACATGTAGTAGGCACTTAATAAATGTTTATTGACTGTCTGAATCTGGATTTGAATTCAATTCCTCCTGGTCTCAGGGATAGTGCTCTATCCATTGCATCATCTAGCTGCCCCTATATAAAAGTTTCAATTAAAATTCTAGAAGCAGAAAAGAGCATGGAAACAGAGTAGTCTAAAAGCAGTCTTCTCTCTACTCTGCTTTACTCCCATAATTATGAAAGACAGGTCAATAATTTCTTTAGAGTGTGGTCTTCACTGTGGACCCCTAATCAAAATAATCTTTTTAAGTGTGTAAAATAAAATACAGAAGATTACAAATCAATATATTAAAATTATTTAACTTATTGAAATTATTTCAATTATATCAAAATTACTTAACCCTTTTCAAAAATTTTTTGAAACAAATTTACAAACCTCAGGTTAAGAACCCTTATGTTGGAGAGACAATTTGTGGTACCTTCCCCACCATACACATATGCATGATCTAGGGAGCAATCATAAGAAGAAGCCAAAGAAAGCGGTTCTGGGGCCCAGATAGGAAGAATCTGCTTCTCTTGGGACTCACCCAGAGAGTGAGTCCATTCTTGCTCCCGGGCCAGACTAACAAGTACATAACAATGCAACAGTCTGGCCCTTTTCTAGACCGAAGAGGGAAGTGTCATGAGCCCCTGTTAATGGTTACCTGTGCCAAGAGCACTCGGTAAAATGAAGCTGTAGAAGCTGTGGGTCATCGAATCTTGGAACTTTCTTCACATTGGATTAACGCCACGTAGTCATGCACCTGAACTGAATGTGAGTCGGGGATACAAGGCAGGAAGGATGATGTCTGTGAAGAGGAGAAAGTATAGAAAGGTCATAATTTTCAAGGGAAAAATGACCCTTCCTCTTTTTTTTTTTTTTTTAAACCCTTGAGTAGTAACACTGAAGGGAAGCTGGATGGTGCAGCGGATAGAGTGCTAGGATTGGAGTCAGGAAAATCTGAGTTCAATTCTAGCCTTATATGATCCTGGGCAAGTCACTTAATCTGTTGGTACTGGAGAAGGAAAGGGCATACCTCTCCAGAAACTGCCAACTGATAACTCCATGGACAGAGGTCCTGAGGGTCATGAAGATGGGGCGGGATTGGAATGACTGAATAACCACAATAACACTGGGACATTGTAAATAGGTGTAGAAATTGAGGTTGAGGAAATCTTTGGTGTGTCCCTGTTTCATGAGAGGTTGATTTCATACAAAGCTATAAAATAAATACTAAGATGTTTTGGAGAGGCAGCTAGATGGTACAGTTGATCAAACACCAGCCCTGGAGTCAGGAGGATCTGAGTTCAAATGTGACTTTAGTCATTTAATACTTTCTAGCTGCGTGATCCTGGGCAAGTCAATTAACTTCAATTGCCTTACCAAAAAAAATTAAATTAAATTTTAAAAAATGTTTTGGAGATAGAAGATCTGGGTTCAAATTCAGATTCTGCCAATTCTTACCTGGGTGGCCTTAGGCAAAATGATAAACTTTTCTGGATTTCTGTTTCCTCTTCTTAAAATGAGATTTTTGGATTAGATAAACTCTATTATCTCTTCCAATTGTCGATCCATGTGGACCTTGTTTTCCTTTTCTCTGTATACCAACCTATTTCTGGGCTTTTTGTGTGTATCTCTGAGTAGCTGTCAGTTTCCCCCACGCATCACTGGCATGGGATTCTTTTTGTTGTGTCTTTCTGAATAATTTTTTTTCTTGTGTTTGTCTCTTTTCTATTCTTTTTGCCTGCCCTGCCCACTTCGAACTTTACTCTGTCTTCTTTTTCCTAACTTGGCTATAATTAGAATGCGAGCTCGTTGTCTTTTAACATTTTTTAAAAATAGAATTCTGTGTACCCTGTTCTTAATCATAAAAGTAGGTGAATGGAATGTTTCCTATTTCTCTTTCTCTCAAAAAGAAAAAGCTGCAAACCACCCAACTAAATTAATCTGCTCATTACTTTTGCCTATGTTTCTCAGTTACTTTTTCTTTTCTTAGTCCCCACTTTGCTGGGTGCCAGGGATATTAAGGAAAGGGAAGAGGAGGAGGAAAGAGAGAAGATAACAATATGTACACATGAACACACACATACAAAGCTTGCAATTTTCTGAGGGAATATGAAAAACAAAACAAAACAAAACAAAGTCTCTATCTCTGACCTAAACTATACTGCCTTATAAAAGTCTTTTGCTGTTCAGTTGTCTGACTCTTCATGACCCTTTTTGGAGTTTTCTTGGGATGTTTTGTCATTTCCTTCTCCCGCTCATTTTACAGATGAGGAAACTGAGGCAAACAAAGGTAAGTGACTTGCTTAGGTCATATAGCTGGTGATTGAGGCCAGATTTGAACTCAAGAAGATGTCTTCCTGATTCCAGGTTCAGTGCTTTATCCACTACCTATCTACCCCACAAGATATGGGGAAAGAATAAAAGGGAAACTTAAAAATATTTGAAATACTTTTAGTTTGTTTTCTTTCTGACGGTTTTTTCACTTTTGGTCTGATTTTTTTTCTTGCACAACATGACAAATATGGAAATATGTTTTAAAAAATTATAACCCATATCAAATTACTTGATGTCTTGGGAAAGGGAGAAATAAGGAAAGGAGAGATTAAAAACTTGGAACACAAGCTTGGTCCTACCCTCTAAAGGTAATTCAGTTAGAAATCCAAGTTATGTTAAGACCCTGAGGCTAAATTTTCCCTATAAAACAATTTATGGCCCATGGTTTTGCTGCTATCTTCCTTTGCTTCAGCCTACCACAGCACTCTGCCTTGTGATGTCTTTTCCCTTCCTCCATGGGAGAACCCTAACTCCACTATGTTTCCCATCCCCACTTCTCCTTATAGCTAACTAACTCTTTTAGGGTGCTAAGTTCCTTTCAAGATTTCGTCTGCCAGCTAAAGGCATATCCCAGCCTCTTTGGGTGCTCCCTTTCTACTGGGTAATTGTGAGTTAAATTGAGAAACTTGTCTTTCCTATGCTCTCCCATTCTATTTCATATTTATCATTCCTAGTGTCTATTGTATTCCCTCATTTTGTTTGTAACCTGTTCCCCTATATAAATCTACCTTTTGCCAAAAAAATTGAAACACAAAGTCTTACAAAAATAAATGTTGAAAACTATATATATGTTTGGAAAATTAAATACCACTGAAAATTTTTAAGAAAAGAAAACCTAAAATTTTTAAAAAATCATTTGAAATAATTTTGCCTTTTGGGGTTTAAGACCTGGATTTCATTCTTGCTTTTTCTTCTGTAGCATGACTTTTCCCTGGAGAGAAAGGTGCTTTACTGGTTGGAAGCTGCCACAAGACAAGAAATGACTTGGGATAACGAGACTCCTGGAATGGCCACTGCACCTCCATGTTGGCTCCTTTTGGTAGACTCATTGGATACATCCAGTATGGCTGAAGTGGAACCACAAGAGGATAGAGAAAAAAACTCTTCTCCACTTGGAAGCTGGAAGTGTGGGGAAGATGGATTCACTGAGAAGGAGAAGGAAGAGGAAGAGAAGGAGGAGGATGAAGGCACTTCTTCAGCCAGTGAGGATGACAGTAGCCCTAAGGAGACACCATCCCCCAGCTCTCCCTCAGCCCCCGGGTCATTCCTTGAGAAAGGCTCTACTAGTTTCCCGGGGTCACCAAATCTGGGCCACCGGGGGAGGTCTCTGGACATCTTCCACAACGTGAAGCACGAGTTGGACAGTGTCCGAAGAAAGTTGTCATCGTTGGTGCCCCCATTGAGTCGAGCTGCTTCCCCTGAGCGCAGACTGGCCACCAAGTCCTTGGCTCTCTACCACCGGTTCAGAAACAACAGGACCATGACCACCGCAGCTCCTGTGCCGGACCTGCCTCCTCAGAGCGCTCCAGCAATACCACCGAGGCCATCTACAGCCGGCTCCATCCCCCCCATCCGGAGTCACAAGCCCACGGTCCCCGTAAGACCAGGCCTTTCTCCCCAGTGCTTTTGGCTATCCCATGTCCCCTTTCACATCCCCCCTCCCCCTCCCATGAGAAAGCCCCAAGCTTTAATCCGTTAGTCATAAAGAGAGGAGATAAATGATAATGATTGCCAATTTCTGGGGCTTCCTAAAAAGGGGCCAACTCTGATCAATCAGCCAAGCAGGAAACATTATTTATTAAATGACTGCTCACACAAGAAAATATTCCAGGTGCCGGAAGTACTTGAGGGAAGGAAGGGACATATCGTTTATGCATTACACCCTAATGCAGTACTTAACGTATTTTTCTGTGGGTATACAAATGGGTGGTAGAGAATAAAAAACAACACATGAAAAAAGACAGTGACAAGATATGGAGAAGATGTCACAGAGCACTGTGTGGTGACTGCCAACTGGGTGGTACAGAAAAGAGTGAAGAGCACAGGATTTAGAGGTAGAGAACTTGAGTCCAGAGCCTAGCTCTGCCACCTGTTGCCCATGAGACGTTGGACAAATCACTCAATTTCTCTGAACCTGTTTCCTTATCTATAAACTGAGGGTATTGGGCTAGGTTTATGGAAGGGCCCTCCTAGCTACAGATTTATGGAAGGGCTCTCCTAGCTACGTCTAAGTCTATGATATGATTTGGGAAATCTTCACTGAAGAGGTAGGCTACAATGGTTTGGATAGTAAGGAACAGTGTCAGGGACAGAAACAGGCTTTCCTATAATAATTGAACTGTCACTAAGTCTACAAGCATTCATTAAGCACCTAATATGTGCCAGGCATGCATTACACTGATATTGTGCTTTAAAATCACAGAATACAATACGGGATTGTTGTTGAGTTGTTTCAGTTGTGTCCAATTCTCTGTACCTCCTTTTGGAGTTTTCTTGGTAAAGATACTGGAGTATCTTTTGCTATTTCATTCTCCAGATCATTTTACACATGAGGAAACGGAGGCAAACAGGACTAAGTGACTTGCCCAGGGTCATGTGGCATTCCATCCAGTGAGCCAATACTAAGAGATGGAACCATGGCAAGGAGGAGTGGGACAGGTGCAGGCCCCAATAGCTAAGACTAGTTCCCTGGGATAAGTCTAATTATCCCATTAAATTAAAAAATTAATGGTTTTAATTATAGTTACATGTTTCTTTCTCCAGGTGACCTATGGAACAACTAATAGGGGATTTTCTTTTATCTGGGATGGGGCAAATGTTTAAAACAAAACAGACTGAGATTTTCCCAAGCCTCTGTCTTCTGATTTTTATCAATTTTGGACACAGGACGGTTTGCGGTTTCCCAAGCAACATAACAAATTATATCATACTCTTGTTTGTTTCAGAAACAAGCTGGCAATGAGCTTTTTCAAGGGGATGTAATAGAGAAGGAGAGGCTGGTGTAGAAAAATCCTCTGCCTTTGTGTTCTGTCCTTGGAACAGACCAAGTTAAACTTTCTCTTTGACTTAACTCTAGCTCATCATCAGGGTCTAAGGAAAAGAGTGAGGGAGAAAAGAGCACAATGTAATTCAGCAAGCATTTATTGACCACCTACTTCATGCGAGGTGCTGTCCTTGGTGCTGGGGGCAAGACAACAGATGTGAAGCAGTTCTTACTCTCAAAAAACTTACAGTCTACTAGGGGAAAACAGCCCATGCACAAATAAGTCTGTATAGTATATATTCAGAGTGAATACAGGGGTAGTTTACTGTAAGAGGGAACTGGAAAACAAAGAATTAGGGGCCTCAGGAAAGACCCCAGAGAGGAGATGACAACACCTGAACTGTGCTTTACCCCCAGCTGAAGAAAACAGAATTCTAAGATCCATCAGGGGCCCTCTCTTTTCTTTCTTCACTGTGGGTTTGCCCATTGGGGTATCAGTGCACCTTCCCAAAATCGACCCTCTCTCTTTGTATTTCAGTCTCTCAGCCCATACTCCTGCCTCCCGCCCTGTCCTCGGACTCCACCACCACTCATTTCTGCTAACAACCACTCGGATTCCACTGCTGACCTGCTGTCTGCCCTGAGTCAGGAGGAGCGGGACCTCATTGAACCCGTGCTGGCTCTGGGGTACCCCATGCGCAGGGCCATCCTGGCTCTGCAAAAGACAGGAAGGCAGAGCCTGAGCCAGGTAAGTGATGGAATCAATCAGGTAAATGAAATAGTCTGGACCTGGCAGAGGGCAGAAGTTGGGACAGCGTAATGATGCTTCTAGCTGGCTTGGAACACCATGGTTTCAATAATTCAATTCAATGAGCATTTAGTAAGCACCTGCTGTTTTCAAGAAGCTAAGCAGGCGATAGGGATGTAAACATAAGACCAAGAATAGCTTTTGTCTTCAATGAGCTGATATTCTATGGGGGGAAGAGGGGATATGAAATATAGCATAAACACAGAATATAGTATAAACAAAATTCAATGAGAGAAAGAGCAATAATAATTTCAGAAATTAGGAAAGAGGAGTCATCCCATAGATTCTAATTCAATTTAAAATCATGATTATTGTGTTTGTTTTATAATTTTGTTTATAATTTATGTCATAAATATATTTAATTTATGATATTTGCTTGTTATAATTTCAGAAAATATAGGTCTTGATAGCTTTGACATGTTCAAAGCCACCCTTTCCCCAAAGCCTCTGCAAAAACAACAAAAAAGGCAGAATTGCATATTGGCTAGAGTTCTAAACTTAGCCACCAAAATCTAGGTTCAAATCCTTATTAATTCTGCCTCTGGGCAAGTCATTAATTCTCTGAATTTCATTTTCCTGGGAAATTATAATAGAACCCCTTATAGCTTGAGAATTACCTTGTATAGTTGTTGTAAGGACCATATGAAATAACACTGTCAAAGAATTGACTTGGTACCCTACGGTTTTTTGTTTTTTTTTAACTTAGCCCAGGCATTGTTCCTTATTATATGGCTGTAAAGGAGAGAGAATTTTTTTTAAAATAACTTTTTATTGATAGAACTCATGCCAGGGTAACTTTTTACAACATTATCACTTGCATTCACTTCTGTTCCGATTTTTCCCCTCTCTCCTTCCACCCCCTCCCCCAGATGGCAAGCAATCCTTTACATGTTGAATAGGTTACAGTATATCCTAGATACAATATACGTGTGCAGAACCGAATAGTTTTCTTGTTGCACAGAGAGAATTGAATTCAGAAGGTATAAATAATCCGGGAAGAAAAACAAGAATGCAAGCAGTTTATATTCATCTCCCAGTGTTCTTTCTCTGGGTATAGCTGCTTCTGTCCATCTTTGATCAATTAAGGCTCTCTTTATTGAAGAGATCCACTTCCATCAGAATACATCCTCAAACAGTATCATTGTTGAGGTATATAATGATCTCCTGGTTCTGCTCATTTCACTCAGCATCAGTTCATGTAAGTCTCGCCAGTCCTCTCTGTATTCATCCTGCTGGTCATTCCTTACAGAACAATAATATTCCATAACATTCACATACCACAATTTACCCAGCCATTCTCCAGTTGATGGGCATCCATTCATTTTCCAGTTTCTAGCCACTACACACAGGGCTGCCACAAACATTTTGGCACATACAGGTCCCTTTCCCTTCTTTAGTATCTCTTTGGGATTTAAGCCCAGTAGAAACACTGCTGGATCAAAGGGTATGCACAGTTTGATAACTTTTTGAGCATAGTTCCAAATTGCTCTCCAGAATGGCTGGATGTGTTCACAATTCCACCAACAATGTATCAGTGTCCCTGTTTTCCCACAGCCCCTCCAACATTCCCCATTATCTTTCCCTGTCACAAGGAGAGAGGATTTAAAACACAGATGCAAAGTGTTATTGCACTGAAGAAACTTCTTGTGTCAATCAAGTTATTTAGAATCTTTCAAGAAGATACACCAAAAAAATATGAGAATGGTATACAGGTAGATGAAAATAAAAAGTTAAGAGATTAATTTAAAAAAAATACGTCTTTTTTTTAAAAAAGAGATTAATAAAGGTGTATAAGGTCAGCTAGGTGGCATAGGGGATTGAGCACTGTCCTTGAAATCAGAAAAACCTGAGTTCAAGTCTAGTCTCAGATACTAACTGTGTGACACTGGGCAAGTCACTTTACCCTGTTTATCTTAATTTCCTCATCTGTAAAATGAATTGGAAAAGAATATTGCAAAGCACTCCAGTATCTTTGCCAAGAACCCCAAATGGGGTCATGAATAGTTGGGCACAACTGAAATAGCTGAACAAAGACATTTAAGTTTGAACCCACATGCAAGTCAGTGAGACTCAGCAATTGAAAAGGAGTTTTGGAATATTCTGAGAAAAAAGTTACACAATGATAGAAAACCGAGTATGGGAAGTCAATTGGATGATTCCCTTTTTTTTCTCTTGGGTTCCCATTGTTCATTGTTACCCATGAGAAAGCCAATTTCCTCATAGTCTTTCAAAATAGCAGTTCTTTGCTTAGAGATGGACCTTTGCAATAATGGCAAACTCTTCAGAAGCACAATCAAATAAGATGAGCCTAGAGTGCTGATTCATTAATATGTAAAGCTTTTTGCAAACATCAAGTTATTATGTAGAGATATGTTATTTTTATTATTATAAGGAATCATTCATTCATTTGCATTTATTAAGGGCCTTCTAAGTGTCTTGCACTGCTTTAGGCAGGTGGATAGTGAGATGGGTCTAGTGTCAGAAAGACAAGTTCAAATTTGACCTTAGACATTTCTTAGCTATATAACCTGGGCAAGCCCCTTAACTTCTATTTTTCTCAGTTTTCTCATCTGTAAATGGGGCTAATAAAAGTTTCTTCCTCCCAGGGTTATCATGAGACTTAAATGAGATAATACTTGTAAAGCACTGAGCACAGTGCCTGGCACATAGTACTGTATAAATATTAACTAGTATTATTAGGGCAGTTAGGTGGTATAGTGGATAAAGTGCTGGGCCTGGAATCAAGAAGCCTCATCATCCTCAGTATAAATCTGACCTCAGTCACTGAGTAGCTGTGTGACCGTAGGCAAGTCACTTAACTCTGTTTTCCTCAGTTTTCCCATTTGTAAAATGAGCTGGAGAAGGAAATGATTAGCCACTCCAGTCTCTTTACCAAGAAAACCCCAGATGGGAGCACAAAGATTCAGACACGATTGAAAAATGACTCAACAACAAATTATTAACTATTATTAGATGTTATATTGGTTACACATAGAGCCTTAAAGAACTGTCTCATTGGGAAGACATGGCACAGCCATAGGAAAAAGATTTGTAGTGAGGATCAAATGAGAAAATATATATCAAGTGCTTTACAAACCTTAACATGGTATATAAATGCTGGCTGGTATAATAGATGCCTCAGAGTAGTAAATGACAAACTGGCCGATGATTGGTAAGGGTGATGGTGGCTATAAGAAGGCAATGAGGATAGAGCTCACTGTGGAGCATGTTGTTGAAGAAAGATTTCCCAAAGGACGGGGGGCTGAGCCTTTAAGTGAAGGAAAACAATAATTCTGACGATCAGGGATCTTCCTCCTCATTCCCATCTCCACTCAGTAATTTAACCCAACCAACATTTATCATGTACCTATTGCTGCAAGACAAGAGGAAATATAAGCAAGTTATACTACTAAGTATTTAACAACCAGCCCTCCAGAAAACCGGACCCATAAAGTGCTTTTAAATTTATCAGCATTGTTAACATTTTCTTCATCACTTTCTTAAGTCAAACAATTAAAATAACAAATCATGCTCCTATTTGTAGCAATTCACAAGGTATAGATGCTCACACTGAAAGTTTAACAATGGCTCTCTTGAGACTATTTGAATTGGCTTAAGAAGACAAGAATGAAGATGAAAGAGTGATTATATTATATTATAACATAAAACTAAATGAATTTGCTACTCAATTTATTAAAATATTTTTTATATTTTATAGTTTCCTAGAATAGCCCAATGTAATTAGAGAAAGGAGTAGAGTTGACAGGGAACAATTAAAGAAAGCATCTGATTGCTGAGCCATCAGCACTCTAAGTGGTAGTTGTGAAGAAGATTATAAGAGGTAGTTGTGAGAGGAAGATGGAAGTTTAACTTGAGGAACAGCTCCAACTACACAGCTCAGTTTAGTTGGAGCAAAGGATGCAGAGGAGAGAGTACAAGGTAAATTGGGACTAGAGTTTAGAAGGCCTGAAAAAGTAGGCTGAGAAATTTGTATTTCATTCTAAAGGCAATAGAGAAGTGATGAAGGCTTTTGAGGAGCACGATCAGTATTATGCCTCAGGAATATTTTGTCATCCATATTATTGGAGAAGGAAAAGAATGGGAAACAAATTAAAAGAATATTACAGTAAGTCAGACTGGAGGTGATGAACACATGAACATGGTGGTCATGAGAATGGAGAGAAGACAGAAGGTATAAGACATGTTGTGGCAGTAAAATCAGTAAGGTTTAGCAATTGATTTCATATGGGAAGTGAGCAGCTAAGTAAGGCAGTGAATAGAGAGCTGGGCTTGGAATCAGAAAGACTCCTGGACTTTGTGAGTTCAAATGTGAACTCAGACACTAGTGCTGTGATCCTGGACAGTTCACTTTACTGTGTTTATCTCAATTTCCTCATCTGTAAAATAAATTGGAAAAGGAAATTTGAAATTACTACAGTATCTTTGCCAAGAAAATCCCAAATTGAGTCATGAAAAACTAGACTTGACTAAAAAGGAAAAAAAAAAAATCTCAATATGGAAAGATGGAAGGTCAAGGTAATTGACATGAATTCACGAAAGTAAGAAAAGCACAAGATATGTAATGAGAACAGTAAAACTAATCTGTAGGGCAGAGCATTCATATAGGAAGATACTGAGAAATAAGTCTGGAAAGGGGTCTTAAACTGAGAGGGTCTAGAATTCTAAGGTTAGAGGTATGACTTTTTTTCTGGTAGACACTGGGAAGCTCTGGAAAGTTTGTGAGCAAGGGGGTGACGTGATTAAAAAACATTCCCTTTGGTTTCCCTCTCGCTTTTATATATAAACTTCCCTTCATTTTTCAGATAGCCAACACCCTTAGAGGAAAAAGTCTACTTTAGGGTCAGATAGATGAAGTTCGGATATATTAATGTTCCAGATAACCACAACATTTTTTTCTAGGTGGCTCAGTAGATAGAATGCTGGACCTGAGTTCAAGTCTCAGACACTTACTAGGGAGATCTTGAACACTTACCTTTTTGCCTCAGTTTCCTTATTTGTAAAATGAGCTTGACTATTCCAGTCTCTTTGTCAAGAAAAACCCTAAATAGGGTCATGAAGAGTCAGAAAACTAAGTGACCAAAAAAAAATTAGTTGCATAATTAGTGAATATTACAGGCAGATTTCTAACCTAGATGTCTTCATCTAGTTCTTCTAAGTTCAGCACTTTTCCCTATATCCCATATTGCTAAGTGCCAAAGAACCATAAGCATTATATGGACTAATTCCCTCAGGAGGCTGTGAAACATTGTACTTTGGCTTATCAAAGTAAGACTGAACCAAGTCCAGTGCACCAGCCAGGAAAATAGTTTAAGGTCCAGGCTAGAATTAGTTACTCTCCATTCCAAAGCTTTGGAAACTTGATTAGAAAGATACTTCCTTCCCTGAAATCAGGAGGACCTGAATTCAAATCTAGTTTCAGACACTTAGCACTTCCTAGCTGTGTGATTCTGGGCAAGTCACTTAAGCCCAATTGCCTCTGGGGGAAAAAAAAAAAGATACTTCCTTCTTAAATGAGAAGCTTAACCATAATTTCTGTACCTGGGACATGTGGCTGCAGCAGCAGGAATGGAGAAGAGGTAGACTCACAGGGGCTGCAGTTGTCAGGACAGGACACAGGTTCTGCTAAAGGTAGAGGAAATATTGCTGCCACTGCTGGAATTTGTGGAAGTGAGGTCCAGGAGGGGAGAACCACCAGGAGGACATCATTAACATCCCTAGGTATCCCACTGAGGGACTAAGTCCCAATTACTCTCCTTTCCCTCCACCCTCACTCACTAATTACTACTCTTCAGAGAAGGTTGAATTCACAATCAAAGGTAAAGTCAACCTGTCTAGCTGGATTCCTCATTATCTTCGCAAAAATCATTTCCTCCTTTTAAAAACAATTTTAAACTTAACAAATATCCCTAAAAAAGCATTTCCAAATACACAATAGAATAGAAAAAGGGGGATTGCCCTTAAAATTGCATGTCGATTATGTAAAGCTCACTTTTCCAAGTTATAATAAGCCCAGCCTGCAGCTTTCAATGCCATCCTACTTATCTGTGCTTCTTTGTGGCCCTTTGTCTTTTTCTCTGCATTAGTATAAATGTGATATATGGGTAGACCCAATCAGCTTGCTCAGGTGACATTTTTCCATGTGGAAAAATAGAGTCTAAGCAAGCTAGATTGTCATTCAGCAAAGCACCACATTTCATTATATTTGCTTTTTGTTTTTTTAAGATCTCAATGAATCTGTTTTTTTTTTTTCTTTTTCTTCTTCTTATCACTCTTTCAACATCCTACTAGAAAAAAGGAAAAACATAGTTCTTGTAGGAGGCAGCTAGGTGATGCAGAGGACAGAATCAAATGAGATAATATTTAAGTGCTTAGCACAATGGTGGATGTATAGTAGGTATTCTATAAATGTTAGCTCTCATTATTAACCAATTTGTGTAATCCAGTCAAACAGATTCCTACTTCAGCTCTACTTAAGAACCTTACCAGACAGATCCAATGGCCTGAATCTGTGAAAGGCCTGGAAGCAGATTGTATAGATGTAAATCCAAGTTTTTGATAATAGATAAGTCCTGACTCAAAGGCAACAAGATAACTCATCATGAGAACTGTTGTTGGGTAAGAGGGTGGCTTTGACACAGCTCTGCTTAACCTTTCCTCACCAAAGGGACAAGAAGGGAGAACTCAAAGGCCCGGTATTTTAAAATATTTTTAAGAAATTGTGCTGGGAATAAGAACAAAGCGACCCAGGCCATAACTTAGGGATGGAGGCAAGGAGAACATTTTGTCTCCGGATTCAGGTCATGTCCGTGAAAGGTACTATTGGGACTCCAAAAGCCTGTCCAAAGGAAATGTCAGGTTCCATGACCTTCTTCCCTTTAGAGGGGAAAGACAGAGAGGGGACAAGGAATTAAGGTCCATGAACCTGAATCCCTAGATAACAGAGAGAAATTCAGGCTTTGACAATCAAAGGCCTGCAAGAACCAGGATGAAGAAAGGCCGAGAAGATGCAAGGATCTGAGAGGAGCAGGGAGACCTGAGTAAGAGGAGTGGATGGTGTTCTTCTCAGTTGTGTCTTGAATGAATAAGCTGCCTCGTTGATCCTTCCAGGCTCAGTGAGAAGAACTATGTCCCTGAATCAGTCTTTAAGTGTTTTTCAATCTTTTGGGGGAAAAGATCACCTGTTTGCTTTTGAGCCAGTGGGAGTCCATCCAAGCTGGTCCTAGGCAAGGCTGGTCTTACCCTGGGATTGGAGTATGATTCTAGTTCCTAAGTGATAATGTAATAATAATAACAATATTTTAAAAATCATTAATAACAATAGCTAGCAAATGTAGTTCCTTGTCAAATGACAAATCATGCCATAATAATGCTATTTCTATAGCTCTTTAAGACTGGTAATGCCATTTACAAATATTATCTTATTTGATCCCCACAATCTTGTGAGGTACGTGTCATTACTAGCCCCATTTTGCAGTTGAAGAAACTGAGACTCAGAGATGTTAAATATTAGGACCAGGCATGTCACTTGACAAGAGACAGAGAATATATTTTGATAATAAATATTTTCTTTCTCCCATCTATGCAAATGCATTTTAAATGTAAATAATTACAAGCAGAAGTTCTTTAAGAGATATTTTGGCATAGCGGATATAAGAACTGGATTTGAAGTAAGGAAGTTTTGTTTCCCAAATCTGATATTTACTAGCTTAGGTGTCCCTGAATAAATCATTTAAATTCTCTCAACCTTAGTTTCTTTAGCTGTAAAATGGGGTTAATAATAGCTATAATCTCTACTTTAAAGAACTGTTATAAGGCTTAAATGAGAAAATGTATAAAAAAATGATCTGTAAACTTTAAATTATTAGGTAAAAGCCAATGATCATTTTGGACCACACCATAGTAAGTAATGAGAGGAGATAGAATTCATCTTGGGAGATAGTACTCAGAAGTTAAATGCCTCCCTCTCCAGTGTCCACAACCCCCAACCCAGGGACACATGCAAACTTGTTTGTGTTTATGTCTGTGTGTAAGATAAACTGCAGCTTATCTTAAAAAGCCTTTTAGTGAGCTGCAAGCTCAATGTGAGTCAACAGTGATATGGCAGTCAGAAGAGCTAATACAATCCTGAGATGCTTCAGATAGTCCTGGTTTCCAGGAACAAGTCTCTCTGAAGTCTCTGTCCCAATCAGACATCTGCTGAATCATGTTCAGTTCTAGAAGTCACAGATTAAGAACATAAAGAAACTGGAGACCCTTCCAAGGAGGATAACCAGGATAATAAAGGACATTTTTTTCTATGTCCCATAAGAATAGATTGAAGAAACTAAAAGCATTTAACAAGAAAAAAGAGAAGACGGTGGGAATAGTGATAGCTATTTTCTTTTTTTTTTTCTAATAACTTTTTATTGACAGAACCCATGCCAGGGTAATTTTTGATAGCTATTTTCAAACACATAAAAGACTGTCATGTAAAAAGATTAGTTTTGTTCTGTTTGGCCCCTAAAACAATGGGCAGAAATCTTGAATTGAGAGAAATGATTCATTGACGACCCCTAGTCAAACTCTCATCAGTATTAATTCATTATGATTTTATAAGGGGTAATGATTGTTAGTAATTATTTTAATAAATTAATCTAATAATACATTTCTAGTCAGCCTTCTACTAATAGGTATAAAAATTAAGTAATGTATTAATCCATACTTTGTAAAAGTCACATAGCAATATAGATTCTAATAGAAGGGTCCTCTAACAGGCCTCAAATTTTAATGGAATGTTCATGACTTGTTTACAGGCTATGGTACTTATTACTGCACAAGCACAAGAATGCTGACAAAGCTATCTTCATGGTGTTTTACTCAGATTCCATGACCAAACCAAGTAGGGATGATGACCTGGTACAGAAAGCCCCTTTGATATGCTCTTTGAGTGTTTGTATAACTTGTACCATCTCCTGCCTAACCTAAGCAGAAGCTCAATCATCTTACGACCACATAATCAGTGAAGATTCCCCATATTTTACCCAATCTGTGACCACCCCTAATAATATGTTATTTTTGGTCCTCAGGAGCAATGCCTGTCAACCAATGGAATTCTGTATTTTATATGCATGTTTACATATCTGGGTATCAAACTCTATAAATACAAGCTCCAAAAGAATAAGGTATCATAGATCATAAAGTTCACTTCATTAGAGAGGACTATGGACCCTTTAATAAAATGCCATTGAGTCAGAACTACTTCTCAGTTTCTTTCACTGTAAACTAGACAATTTCTTTTTTTTTTAATTTTTATTTAATGATTACTTTATATTGACAACATTATCCCTTGCACTCGTTTCTTTTCCGATTTTTTTTCCCCTCCCTCCCTCCACCCCCTCCCCTAGATGGCAAGCAGTCCTTTATATGTTGGATATGTTGCAGTATATCCTAGATACAATATATGTTTGCAGAACCGAACAGTTCTCTTGTTGCACAGGGAGAATTGGATTCAGAAGGTAAAAATAACCCGGGAAGAAAAACTAAAATGCAGATAGTTCACATTCGTTTCCCAGTGTTCGTTCTTTGGGTGTAGCTGCTTTTGTCCGTAAACTAGACAATTTCAATCCCCACATTTTAAGCAAATTTAGGCTAAAAATTAGGAAAAATACATCCCCACTGTGAAAACAACCCCAAATCTGAATGAGTTCCTCTGAAGGTTCAGAAATCTAGAGCTGGAAAGGACCTTAGAGGCCATGTAAATTAATCTCTTCATTTTTATAGATAAAGACATGGAGGGCTCAACAAGTTTATTTCTTTGCCTAAATTTAGAGGTAAAATTTGAATGGAGATCCAGTACTTCTTCCACTGTAACTCATACCTCCATATAGTGGATTTCTTTCTTTAGAGGTCTTCTAGTAGGGGATTAATGATCACCTGAAGGCAAAGGATTAGTGACCACCTGAGGGGTTTAATATGGTGGGAATTTCTTTTCAAGGTATGAAATGGATTAAGTTTATGGAGGTCTCACCCAATTCTGAAAATCTCTGACTAGGATCCTATGGAATGTATACACATAAAAATATAATTGCCAGACAACATCTTACATGACACAGACCGTGTGTCTAAGTACACTATGCTTGTACAAAGTATAAAGTACAAAACTATGCTTGACAATCAGTATTGTAAATTAAAGGTGGAGAGATCCTTGGTGTTGGGTGGCCAACTTCTTAGTCAGCTTCTCAGAGCAGGCTACATGAAGGAGTAGGTTGCTCAGCTGAGCTTTGAAGGATGGAGAGGATTCTGATGCAGAAAAGAAAAATGGAAGAAAGGGCCTTCTAGATGAGGAAGAGTAGGCAGAAAGCATCCTATGAGGCAATGGAAAAGAGAAAGCACAAAGTATGTTTGAGTGATAATAATGACTAGTCTTTCTACAATAAGTTGATATAGAACTTTAAGTGTTTATATAAAATTATATATATAATATTTTATAACATTTTATATAGCACTTTACAACTAATTCAATTTCTCTTCACAACTACCTTGGGAAATAAATGCTATTATTAGGTAGGATGCCATTATTATCTCCATTTTACAAATAAAAGAATTGAGGCAGACAAGAGATCAAATGACTTGGCAGAGTCACACAACTAATAAGTCTGAAGTTAGATTTGAACTCCAGCTCAGATCTTAACTCCAGATTTAGCACTGTGCCACCTAACTGTCTCTAAGATTTCCCCCCCCGCCCTGTCTCTTTGTCTTTCTGTCTGACAGTTTCTGTCTGTCTTTCTCTTTTTGTCTCTCTGTTTCTGTCTCTCTGTATCTGTGTCTGAGTCAGTGTCTCTGTCTGTCTATGTCTCTCATAGTTCCAAAAATTCAATGACTGTAAGCTTATGTCCCCCTTAAGGCTTCCATAATTTACCTTGGCTTCTTCAGAGACTGAATCAGGTCTAAAGGACTAACAGGAAGGTAATTTCAGCTCACGTGGGGGGCTGGAGAGTCACCCTTCCATCCCTGATGGTCTGGCCATCTATTGTCCTGTGCTGGATTAAGGATCATAAACATAGAATTGCAAGGTTCACAAAGGCCACTGAGTCCATCTTACAAATGGGGAAACTGAGGTTCTGAAAGGTTAAAGACTTGACCAGGTTCTCATGGCTAATAAATGGGTAAATGAGACAAGTCTCTCTGACTCCAGTTTCTTAAGTGCTTTGCCATGTTGCTTATTGACAAAAGGTCCCCAAATAATTAAAGAACTAGGGGACCTCCTTAATCCGTAGCTCAGCTCTGGATTTCAGCAGGATCTTTTCCCAAGGCTCAGAAAGGAAAAAGAGGAAATATACACAGTGTGTGGAGGTTCCAAGAGATAACACCCAGGCTTGGTGGGACACACTTTTAAACTTTACCTAAATCATTAACATTTCCTCCTTTATTTTTTTAAGTCTAGACATCAAAATCATAAATCAATCCCTCGTTTGCAGCATTTTCTAATTTTCACGGTGTAAATATGCATTCTGATTTCTAGCAATCTACTCTTCTGAACTAGCAAGAAGTGACTCCAGCATACCAGTGATCAGGGATGTCCAGGAGGACTGACTCCATTCACTGCACCACAGATTTTGCTCCTCTGGGGAGCGGGTAGCAAAGGCAGAGATGCTAGCCCATGAGGAGGTCAGGACTGTTGAGTTAAGTAGGGGGCAGGTCTGTACAGACTCAGGGATCAAGATTCTTGTTCCAGCCTTGTCCCCAATGATATTTTTCCTTTGCCTCTTCCACAAGGATCCTCCCCCATGCCTTCCTCTCATTCTCCTCCCTCCCCACCTCCAACTCAGCCATCCTCATCATCCAACCCCTTTTACCTGTTGGTAAGGTAAGTTTACCTTCCCTGTTACCCTCACCCATCCCCAGTATCTTATTGTGGGTCTTCTAACCATTCCCTTCTGTCTCCTGCCTCCTGTTGCAGTTTCTCAGTTACCTCAGTACATGTGATCGACTAGTCAAGCAGGGCTACTCGGAGAGCCTGGTGGAGGAGGCCATGGAAATGTTTCAGAACTCCGAGAGAAAGGTCAGACCATGCTGGGGGGCTCAGACCCCTGCCCCTAAATCTGCCTTCGAGGCCAGCCCAAGAATTCCTCATTTTGCTTTTCCATCTCAGCTCCTACCACCTAATCTGGATAGACAAGGAACTCTCTGGGGAGAAAAGGCCCTGCCAAAGTCTGAGCTTGTGAGGTTTCATGCTCAGAACTGAGTGAATGTTTCTAGAACAGCTCAACCCAGGCAGGATTCCATGAGGTACATGAATGGCCAGAGGGACAAAGGAGAAGTAGAAGCAGTGGTGGACCCAGGAGACAGTGTCAAGAAGGACTGGAAATCAGTGATGAGTGGGGCAAAGAAAGATATCAGAGATAGAATGAGCTTAAAGGGAGGGATGATGGAATGAGAATGAGTTTTACAGATGGAAGATGATAAGGAAGAGGCAATGTGGCACAGTGGGAAGAGCAATGTAGAGTCCAGCTCATCGGAAGTCCCTCTTAAGGAGTCTTCCTTCCTTCTCAACCCTCAGCAAGGGTTGAACTAGCTCCCTCCCAGCCCCACTGCACCCATGGCCACCACTGCCTTCC
Source organism: Antechinus flavipes (assembly GCF_016432865.1). Taxonomy (NCBI): domain Eukaryota; kingdom Metazoa; phylum Chordata; class Mammalia; order Dasyuromorphia; family Dasyuridae; genus Antechinus; species Antechinus flavipes. Next base: position 541,550,073 of record NC_067399.1, read on the forward strand.
TAACCCTGCTCATCTGGTTTTGGCGTAGGTGAAAATAGCGCTGGTCATGCTGCCTGACCCGTTGGAGTTTGCCACTTAAATCTACTTTTTTCTCAGTTCTCAGGAGGAGGCAAAAGGGAGAAAATAGCAAGAAGCAGACAGAAGGATGAGAGCAGAGAGGGTGATGGAAGGAGAGTAAATGAGAGTGGAGGACAAAAGATCTAGTGGAGGAAGCGGTGGGAGCAAAGGGAGAGAGAAGCAGAAATGGATGACCCAAGTCCAGGTGGAAGGAGAAGAAGGCTAGGGCTAGAGATAGGGAACAGAGAGAGAGGGACAGTCAGGAGTTATGTGAAAAATGGGTTTTACTATTCTTTTAGCTATACCCTCTTTTAGTCTAGGAAAGCCAAATCTTTGCCAAGTCTCCAGGGATCTAGGGCAACATCTGTGTCTGGTGACAGGACACCTCTTCCCTGACTAGTGGCCAAGTCTGTCCTGTTCCTGTCCCCATCGAAGCCTGTCTGTTCCAAATGGCCTGTGGGGAGAAGTAGCAGCTGCTCTGGCCTCCTGTGTTGAGTGTATTGCTTCATATCCTGGAGCTGGGACCCACCAACCTTTCCCCCTTTCTCTCCGGCATTACAGGCATTGGAGTTTCTGCATCTCTGGGAGCAATTCAGTGACATGGGCTTCCAACAAGACAGGATCAAGGAGGTCCTCCTGCTTCATGAGAATCACCAGGAGGGCGCACTGGAGGAGCTCATGACTCGGGCCCAGTGAGCAGTCACACGAAGGATGGACTTTAGGGGGAAAGGGGAACTTGGGGTGGATAGTCAATAGTCACCTAGCTAGGAGCAGGAGAAGTAGGACTTTTCCATTTTGCTCAATGCATCTCCCAAGCCTGAGAGTTCTTTTTTTTTTAAAATATATTTTATTTTATTTTATTTTATAATAACTTTATATTGACAGAATCCATGCCAGCGTAATTTTTTTACAGCATTATCCCTTGCACTCACTTCTGTTCCGATTTTTCCCCTCCCTCCCTCCACTCCCTCCCCTAGATGACAAGCAGTCCTATATATGTTAAATTTGTTGCAGTATATCCTAGATACAATATATGTTTGCAGAACTGAACAGTTCTCTTGTTGCACAGGGAGAATTGGATTCAGAAGGTAAAAATAACCCGGGAAGAAAAACAAAAATGCAAATAGTTCACATTCATTTCTCGGTGTTCTTTGGGTGTAGCTGTTTCTGTCCATCATTTATCAATTGAAACTGAGTTAGAGCCTGAGAGTTCTGACCCAGTATATGAAGGTGAGCATAGTGTTTGTCCCATTTGTCTGCCAATCTGGTGGTCCCAGAACTAGAAACAAGTCCACTGTCCCAGACACTTGTGCAAGCCTTGGGAGGGCCTTAACCTCTTAAGAGCATGATACAGTAGAAACAGGGATGCATCAGAAAATCTTGCTCTTTATTTCCCATGGTACTATGTTGTATATTAACTACCATGTTACTTAAGCTCTCTGGGTCTCAGTTTACTTTTCTGTAAAATGTGGATGCCATTACATACAACTGCTGACCTCACAGCTGTTCTGAGGATCAAAGGAAATGGTATAAGTCTAGAGATTTGCAAAGTTCAAAGTTCCCTAGCAATCTAAAATGTCATTATTACTCATCTGGGAAGTTCACTGGATTTCTGAGGTAGGAAAGATCTTAGAATTCTATCTAGTCAAATCCCCTCATTTTACAATGAGGAAACTGAGGCCAAGAGAAGTAAAAGAAACTTGGGTTCTGTTCAACACCAAGTTGTTTTTCTTTGTTTTTTGTTGTTGTTGTTTTTTATCAAATTCTTTACAGAATCATAGAGTTAGAAGGGACTTCAGAGATCATCCAAAGAAGAAAACAATGAGCCATGGTCCCGGCCAGCAAATTAAGAATGGCTTTTGCATTTTAAAATAAAGTTTTATTGTGTTTCTAAATGGGAAAAATTAATCTTAACTCATGGGCTATATAAAAACAGGCCTGTGGCCCTCTGCAGAATGTCATGTCACATCAACAAGCATTTATTAAGTACCTGCTATGTTCCCTATACTTAACTAGGCACTTGGGATACAAAGAAAGACAACAACAGCCCTCCCAAAAAAACAGTTCCATCTCAAGGAAGTCACAGTCTAATGGGAGAGACAACATGCAGACAGCTACATACAGAAAAGAGAGACCAAATAAAATGAAATTGATTTTAGCTGGAAGGCATTCAGATTAAGGGGAATTGGGAAAAAACTTGCAGAAGGTAAATTTTAGCCAGGACTTGAAAGAATTGAGAGAAGCCCAGAAGCAGAAGCAAGGAAGGAAAAATTTCTAGGCAAGGATGACAGCCAGTGAAAATACCAGGAGTGAGCAGCTAGGTAGCTCAGTAGATAGAATACTGGCCCTAGAGTTAAAAGGACTTGAGATCAAATGAGACCTCAAATACTTACTAATTTTGTGACCCTAAGCAAGTCACTTAACCCTGATTGCCCCCAAAATAAAAGAAAATGCCAAGATTCAGAGATAGAATGTCTTGTGTGAAGAAAAGCAAAAGGTCCAGCGTCACTGAATTACAGAGGATATGTAAGGAGACTGAAAAGGGTCAAATTATGAAGGGCTTTAAAAAAACAAAGGATTTCATATTTGATCCTAGGGAGGTGAGTGGAGTTTGTTGGGTGGAAGAAGGGTGACATAGTCACATTTGATAGCTGATGGAAGGTGGACTGGAGTGAGGAGAGACAAGGCAGGGAGACCTACTAGCGGCTATTGAAATAGTCTAGGATGAGAGTTAACTCCAGAATGATGGCAGTGTCAGAGGGAGAAAGAGGGCATATAAGAAGGATGTTATAAATGTGGAAATTAAAGGATTTGACAACAAATTGCATATGGTGGATGAGAGTGAAGAGATAAAGGTGACATTTAGGCTTGGAGTTTGGATGATTGGAAGGATGGCCCCGGCCTTCTCTCCACTCTTACTCCATGGAAGTAGCCAAGAAGCACCGAGGCCATAGAAAATGGCCTTTGGGATTATTCAAAATCAAAAAGAAACAGCTACCTCACATAGGTGAGTGATTGTGGTGGTGACAGGGAAAGGGGCATTTTACTTTCCCTCCCAGAAATGAATAAAATGAGAGTTTCACATTGGGAAAAGAAACCCAGATATCTTCCAAGAAATCATCTCTAGGTACACTACAGAGCTTTGGGCAGAATAAAAAGAAATATTCCTACCAAAGAGCAGGCACTTAACAAATAATTACTGATTTATTGTTAGGTGGATAGGATGTCAGCCTACTGGTTTTGACTTTGATATACTGTAACTTCAAGCAAATGTGACTTTTCTGAGTCCCATACACCCTCCTAGTTGCTAATCCATAGCTGAGGAAAGTGGGTCCTAAAATGATGAAATTATACATCTAGACTCCAGGCTCCACTTCTAATCTAAAAATAAAAAGGAGAAGCTGGAATAAAATTAAACAGAAAACCACTTTTCAATTGAACAAACATTTTACTCAACAAAAATCTCCTCTTGTGACCTTTTGGTTCAGGACAAGCTAACAAACACTTCCACTGAACCAAACTTTATAAAAGGAAAACTTTGTTAGGAAACAATTTTGGTTTAGAACTTTTATTTCATTTTTAATTTTTTTATTGATATCTTCTGTTTAATACAGTATCATAATTATTCCAAGTTTCCCTCCTTCTTTCTTCCCAGAGAGCCATCCCATATAACAAATAGTATCTTTTTTTTTTTTTTTTTTTTTGGTTTCACAGCTAGAAAGTGTTAAATGTCTGAGATCTGATTTGAACTCAGGTCCTCCTGACTTCAAGGCTGGTGCTCTATCCACTGCGCCACCTACTGCCCCAAATAGTATCTTTTTAGAAAGAAAATAAAATCAATACAATTGATTAATATATTGAAAAAGTCCAAAAATATGTGCAATGTATAACATCTGTGGATCTCCCACCTCTACAAAGTGGAGATAACCTTCTCCATCTTTCTTCATTTGAATCCTGCTTGAGCTTTATAATTTTGCTACATTTACTTTTCATTTTTTGGTGTGTCATTGTTCTTTCCATTTCCATTGTTATTGTTACTGTGTGTATTGTTTTCTTGGTTCTGCTTATTTCACTCTGCATCAGTACATATAGATCTTTTTGTGCTGTTTTATATTTATCATATATATCATTTCTTATAGCTCAGTTAGATTCCATTGCATTTATATACCACAATGTTTAGCCATTCTCCAATCAATAGGCACCTATCTCCTCCCTCTCCCCTCCTTATTCTTAGCCATCACAAAAAGAGCTGCTATGACTATTTTAGGATAAATGGAGACTTTTTTCTTGATATCTTCTCTGAGATACAAGCCCAGTAAAAGAGTCTCTGATTCAAAAGGTATGCCATATACAAGCTGAATATGTAATTTTAAAAACTATCCTAATTTTCCATGTTTCCTACTGATTTTTCTTCTCTTTGCATTTTTTAAAAAGATGCATCAATGACCTTATTTTCTTACTTTTCCTCTTTTTTTCATTTTAGTATCTTAATCTCTTTTTTTGTTTTGTTTTGTTTTATATGTTAGTCACGTCTGTACCTTTGTGACCCCTTTTAAGGTTTTCTTGAAAAAGATACTGAAGTGATTTTCCATTTCCTTCCCCTGCTTATTTTTTTAATAGATGAGTAACTCAAACAAACAAGGTTAATTGACTTGCCCAGGGTGACACAGCTAGTAAATATCTGAGGCTGGATGTGAACTCAGGAAAATGAATTCTTGATTCCAGGCCAGCATTCTCTCTACTGTACCACTTAGCTGCCCAGCTCTGTCTCTAATTCTCCTCTAAAAGGAAACAAGTAGACTCAGGGATTGCTGTTCAAACTAACTGTGTGACCTCGTACAGTGCTTTAATCTTTCTGAGTTATAGCTTCCTCACTTATAAAATGGGGCTAATAATAGCACTTCCTTACACGGTTGCTGTGAGGGTCAACACTTTGCAAACCTGAAGTGACATGTAAATGTCAGCAATTCCTAACAAAATGGAGATAAATAATAATAGTATGAGACAACTTCAGTGAATTGTTGAGGGAAGGAAAGAGATCCCTTGAAAGCCCATTGAAAGGTTTATTGATTTCAAAGCTCCTCACTTAGACAACCTAACCATGTGATCTTGGGCAAATCACTTTCCTTCTTCAGGTCTCAGTTTCCTCACCTGTAAAATGAAAGGGAAAGAAAATAGATGGTTTCTGACATCCCTTCTAGCTCCAGGTGTATGATCTTATGAAAAGTACTTCAAAAAATTTCAACATTTTGTAGAAGTGTTACTTGTTGGTATTGTGAATTCATGAAGATCATGGTTGTAGTTTGCTCATTCAGTAAATATGTGTATTGTAGTTTTTTGTAATCATAATAATGCCTCAATGCTTTAAAAAGTCTATAGTTTCATATATATGAACCCTCTCTATCCATTGGGCCTTCATGGATGGCTTCATTTATGTTTTTGTGGCCAAAATAATTCATTGTTATCGTTCAGTTGTTTTCAGTTGTATCAACATTTTGTGACCCCCATTTGGGATTTTCTTCACAAAGATACTGGAGTGATTTGCCATTTCCTTCTCTAGCTTATTTTACAGATGAGGAAACTGAGGCAAATAAGGTTAAGTAGCTTGCCCAGGGTCAAGTGTCTAGGCTGAATTTGAACTCAGCCACTCCTGACTCCAGGGCTAATGCTCTATCCTCTTCATCACCTAGATGACCCAAAATAATTTTTGAAAAAAAATTGAAAAATCAAAAAAATAATTACCCCAGTAGCCAACCCTCTGACAGTAAGCCTTTGTGAGCTTCATTAAGTGGGCATAAGATGATAGGATCATAGTTCGGGAGTTGGGACATAGAGGCTGTAACAACCACTTCCCTTATTTTATAGATGAGGCCATGCTAAGAACTTTTCCAGCTTAGTATCATCTGCCAGAGTTTAAGCTCAGTCATCAATTTCTAAGACCCCAGCATCACTTCTTTCCCACAGTGAGGTAGCCAGCAGGGTTTTAGAATAGCCATAACCATTAGAAGAGTAGCCAGAATTTCCATAGGACTTCTAAGCTTTGCAAAGTGCTTTGCATTGTTATCTCACTTGACTATAACATAGCTGTGAGAGGTAAGTACTAGGAACTATTCCCACTTTACAGATAACAAAATTGAGGCTGAAACTCAGAATCTCACAGCTGAAGCCAGACTTGAATGTCAGTCTTTCTAATTCTAAATCCCATATTTTAGCCACTAGGGATTTTTTTCTGTACTCTGCACATTGATGAAAACACTGTGTAAAAGGTTTACCGAGAGGGATACAAAGAAATACCAAATATAGACTCTACCCTAAAGAATTTTACAATCTAATTGGAGAGATAGGTATGGCCTCCCTGAGTTGCCATGGAAATGTGAAAGATACAGCTCTACAGACAGTTTGGGGACTCCTGATAGTCTGTGGCATCTTGGGTAGATCACTTCCACCAACCCCTCCTTATCTATACAGTGAGGGGGTCCGGTCACATAGCCGGAAGGTCTTTTCCATCTCCAGATCTGATCCTAAAATCTTAGAACCATCTTCTGACAATCTATTGAGCTAAACTCAGAAAGGCTAATTATCAGAAGTTTGACTATAGGGTGACAAATGTCATGGATACTTAGGAAACCTTTCCTGAGATCTATACTACGTTTTTGAAGAATGCTGGAAAGACTCTGCTGCCCAAAAATATCTATCCCCAGGAGTTTGCCACTTGATGCTTGTGATAAATATTATGATTTCCATCCCTCCCCCAAGGGGATTTCTAATTTAAAAGAGGATCATGGGGAAAAGACAATGCTTAACCCAAAGGAATTCATCAATAATGATGAGATTTTAACCATCAGCCAGGAGAATAATTGGATGAGAAGGATGAGAAAAAGCCTTTCTGTAACTTTTGCATCATGTCCTCTGAGAGGTCACCTATTCTGCTTGTATGTAGGGCCAGCCAGGTGAGTACACGGGAGTAGCCCCCATCCATGAGGATGGATCTGAGCAAACTTGTCAATGAAGGGGGTCTTTGTCCAAGGCATCCTTTCAAAGCAATCTGAACTTGCTTTCTGACGCATATTCCAGTGGCGCTCCCTGGAATGTTTCACTTAAATAAATATCCTTCTGGGCCTTGTCTGTTGGATCTCTGGGTTTACTTCGGAAGGCCTTTGCTGTGTGCCCAATGCTGACTGTTGAGCCAAACCCTCCTCTTTGTTCTGGCCTCCCACATCCTGGGGCACCTAGACTGGGACAGAGTGTTCCAAGCCTGAGGCCTGGTTTATGGGGAGCAGGGCCAGGCCTTGGCAATGCTGGGGAGTTGGCAAAGTGTGCCCTTTGCTTCTCACTCCCATTGCAGCATCTCCTTCCCACCCTGCAGAGCTTTTTTCTTCTCCATACTTTCACTCATGCTAAGGAAGCATAGAATGTAGGATTTCGAGATGACAGAGATTTTAGACATCATTTAATCCAATCTTTTCCCCCTTCCCATTATATAGATGAGAAAATTAAGGCTTAGAAGAATGAAGTGACTTATTAAGATCAAAGAACTAATGAGTCTGGAACAAGATTCAAAATCTCGACCTCCAACTTTAAATCTTTCCACTACAGAGATGTTGTAATTCCTTCAAGAGTGTTTTTTAAAAATCACCTTTGAGTTTAAGAAAATATAGGTTCTTCCATTCCCTGCATGAGTGTGGAATATGAGAGCTACTATTGATATGTTGGTTAATTTTGCCGAAATACTTTCTTTTTCTTTGTTACAAAAGATGACTTTCTGCATGGGGGAGGAAGAAGGATATGCTCCTGAAAAAAGAAGTGAGAGAGATATGAAAACAAAAGATATTAATTAAAAATTTTAAGAGGGCCCTCAGGGATATGGAAACTTTTATTCCAGAAGAATGATATACCAGAAGTAGAATTTCAGGCATCAGTGGCAATCCAGTGGGGGACAGATATTTTGGGCTACAGAGCCCTTCCAACATTCCTCAAATATATAATGTAGGCAAACAACCACCTACTTTGTCTGCATGCAAAGGACAGCTCTGCTAGGTATTTTAATACTCGAGGAAGTTAATAGTAGAAGAACCAGAGTTATTGTTGTTTAATCATGTCCAACTCTTTAGGATCCCATTTGGGATTTCTTGGCAAAGATGCTGGAGCAGATTTACATTTCCTTCTTCAATTCATTTAATAGATGAAGAAACTGAAGCAAATGAGGTTAAGCTACTTGCCCAGGATTGATATTAAGTGTCTGAGACTAGATTTGAACTTAAATCCTATGGACTTGAGACTAGCAGTCTATCCACTAATACCATGTAGCTGCCTAGAACTGGAACTAGCACAGGGTGAATGGGGATTTCTCCTAGAGTGCTAAAATCCAGTGAGAGACATTTTCTCTCTGAAACAATATCCATCCCGCAACCTGAACTAATTTGCTTATGATTGTTATATCACAACTACCCCCAAGGGGTGTCACCTTCCTTCCCCCCATTCTTACAGGGATTAAACTCCTTCTCCCATTCCTTCATGTCTAGTTCTTTTTATGAGTTAAATATGAGAAAATACGTAGTTACATTTCTACTAAATACTTCTGCTAAAAATGTTTGTGGAGCTGGATTGAATAGAAGACATAGTTCCTTTGCTAAAGATATTGTTTCTCTAGCTGGGGAGAGGAAGCCACTACCCATGAAGCAATTAACCAACATCTCAAAAATAGAGCTAGAGGGCAGCTCAGAAGTCACCTAGCTCAGCTGTCTTATTTTATGGGTGAGGTCAAAGTGCTGGACCTGGACCTTAGAAGACCAGAGTCCTTAAATCCTTAATCACTGACCCTGACCAACGAAATAATCATCTAATTTCTAAGGGTCTCAGGTTCCTCATTTGTTTAACAAAGGCATTGGTTTTGATGATCTCTAAGTCCCCTCAAGGCTTGATCTTCCGGTGATTTTGATATTCTTTTAATAGATGGTTCAGATGCTAAATGCTAGAGGAGGTCACTTGTAAAATAGTCAAAGGGGATCAGTGTTACTTGGGTTGGATTTCATTCAGGTAACTGATGTAGTGGGTAGAGTACCACACCTTAAGTCAAGAAGATTCATCTTCCTGATTTCAAATCCAGCCTCAGACACTTCCTAGTTGTGTGATCCTGGGCAAGTCACTTCATCCTTGCCTCAGTTTCCCCATATGTAAAATGAGTTGGAGAAGGAAATGACAAACCCCTCCAGTATCTTTGCCAAGAAAACCCCAAGTGGGTCATGAAGACTCAGACATAATTGAAAATGACTGAACAACTATAACATGTTTCCAGAGCAGATGGTTCTGCTCCATCTCAAAATATTCTCCCATCCCCCCTCAGGTGCCATGTCTTTCCTCAATACTGTCTCCATTTCCATCCTGCCAAACCTTCCCTTCTCCCTCCCCCACACCCATCAAAACAGTCTTCCTCAACAGCTTTTGTCACATAAATCCCCAGTCAGCTCACTTTTCCCTCCTCAGTGTGTGGTTTTGATTTGTTCCCCCGGGCTCTGATTTCTGAACACATCCTTATAAGGAAGACCCCACTTGGAAGACCAACGTTTTGCATCTTCTTGGCTGTGGCCAAAGTGATGTCATCTCATTTTTTAAAGCTTGAAAATTTTAACCTTTGATTAAAATAAAAATAAAGGTTTCCAGTCCAAGTTGAGTCATAGATGGAGTGGGAGGCATTGAAGAATTAGAGGTAAGAGTGGGAGATAAGGGCTGGATCTAATGAGGAGCTCTGAAGAGTAACTCCGAAGGATTGGTGGGTCAAGTCCGGTAAAATGATGCTCTTGACCAGCTGACATATGACTGCATTGTGTACGGGTCTATCTAGATGCTGCCTTTCTAGAAACAAAGGTCAAAGCAGGAGATGGGCAACTCATGTGAGGTAGGTGGAATTGCCCTCTGGGGACAGAAGGACCCAGTACACAGAGCACTGGATTTATAGTCAGCAGTTCTGGGTTCAAATTATGTTCCTGTTGCTTATTCACAGTGTGCTCTTGTGTATAGGATAGAAGGGACCACAAAGCTCACCTGGGCTGATATATGTGTGTATCAGTATGGCTGATGCTCTGGTCTTCCAATTTTGGGGAGAATTAAGGAATTCTGTTTCCAAACAAAAGCATCTGGAATCACAGTCTTAGGACATTAGGGCTGCTAGGGACCTTGAGACCCTCTTTAAGAGACCCTCTATTCTGATCCCTGCTTTTTAACAGAGAAGGGAACTAAGGCTCAGGGAGAGGGAAATGGCTTGGCTTAAACCATACAGTGAATACAGTGGCAGCATAGCCAGGATTCCAAGTTTCTTGGTAGGCCCAGCATGCTGAATGACTCAATCATGTCAGTGAGAACAGAACAAAGGAGGAAGAAAAAGGTGTAGCTTTTGCCCTCAAGGAATTTATAATCAGAAAGCTAAGAAAAAGTCAGCAAAAAGAGCATTGAGATACTTTTCCAAGACATTGCTGAACCTCCTAGAAAATAGCTATAACTATCCTCAGAGAGTCAGTTCTAACTATCCACACAGGAAAAACCAAGTGGATGAAGAGCATCCATCATCCATATTATCATTCATGGTCTGTAGAGCTTAGTCATTAAAATATATATCTGGGACAGATAATATAAAGGAACAAGTTGCATCTGGAATTAATCAGAAGAGATTGTTTTCAGAAAATTGCAAAACTCTTTTAATTATTCCAAACTTCCCCAGAAACAAAACCTCATCTTTGTCGTATCAATTGTGGTGCCACAGTAAGACACATAACTGATCATCATATAAAGAATGGAAGATAGCTATCGCTCAGAGGGCAATGAAGAAATACATGGTGAGTGTGAGAAGATTGGAATATATGACAAATAAGGAAAGTGAGGCACAGAGAAGGAAATAGTGATTTATCTAAGATTAGTTACAAAATAAATCAATTAGTGAGCCAGAGTGAGAGCCCAGGTTACCTGCCTTTGGCTCCTGTTTTTTCCTCTAGTCAAGTGGCACTTTAGTTACAATATGATTGGATTGTATAAACAAGCACAGGAAAAGCATATTCAGATCCAGCCAAGGCTACTGCAGAAGCTGAATAGTTTTGAAGAAACAGAAGATTGTTCATGTTTCTGTCAAGGAATTGGGTAGTGTAGCAGAAAGATACCTGATCTTTGAACATCTGGGTTTGAGCCTGAGGTTTGATACCAGTTAATAGTTGATTCTAGATAAGACCTTTCAGTTCTTTGAGTCTCAGTTTATTTATAAAATGGATATTACCTATCATATCACCTATGTCACAGGATCATTGTGAGGAAAACATTTTGCAAACTTTAAAGCAAACCAAGTCAATAATCAATAAGCATTTTAAGTGCCTACTATGTGCCAAGTATTGTGCTAAATAAAGAAAGGCAAATAAGATCCCTGTCCTCAAGAAGTTCACAGATTAATGGGGGACACAGCATGCAAGCACCTATGTATGAATAAGATGGGATAAATTGGAGGTACACTCAGAGAGAAGGTTCTAGGAGTGCGGGGAAAATGCTTCTTGCAGAAGGTGAAATTTGAGCTGAGGTGTGAAGGAAGTTAGGCATTTGGGGGAGAAGAAGTGGTGGTAGAGAGTTCCAAGCATAGGAACAGCTAATGGAAGGATAGAATCTGGTCAGAAATTGGAGAATACTGTTATTATCATTATTGATAATATTATTGGACTACTATTGGGGGGATAGTAGAGTGCATGGATGGGCATAGGAAGGAAGACTTATCTTCCTGAGCATAAATACTACCTCAGAAACTTACTGGCTGGGAGACCCTGGACAAGTCATTTGATTCTGTGCACTTCAGCTTCTTCATTTTTAAAATGAACAGGAAATGGAAATAGAGAATCACTCCAGTATCTTTGCCAAGGAAATCCCAAATGGCATTAAGAAGAGTTGAATACAACTGATAAACAACCCAACAAAGAATACAAGGAGGGAAGGAAAGTGTAAGAAAAAATGAAAAGGTTGTAAATGGTCAGGTTGTAAAGGACTTTAAATGCCAAACAAAGGATCTTGGAACTAAGGCGTAACCGAAGTTTGTTGATTAGGTGAGTGAAATGGTCAAACCTATATTTTGGGAAGAAGATGGACTGGATTGAGAAAATACTTGAAGCAAGAGACCAACTAGGAGATGGTTACAATAATCCAGGTGTAAGGTGCTGACCTATATATATCATTGTCAAAGAAGAGAAAGAGAGATATACTAAAGAGATATTGCATAGGTAGAAATAAGCAGACTTGTCCAAATATTAAATATCATAGGCAAGAGGGCATGAGTTGAACATGAGAATTTGCAAGCCTTGGTAAATGGAAGGCCAGTGATAGTGCTCTCAATGATAATAGGGAAGTTAGAAAGAGGAAAGGCTTTAAGGGTCAAAGGCATATTTTGGACTTGTTGAATTTAAGATGTCTATAAGACATCCAGTTGGAGACATCCAATAGCATCCAATAGATAGATGAATACATAAAACTAGAGGTCAGAAGAAAGGTTAAGGCTAGATAAATAGATTTGTGAATCTTCTCCTTAGAGGTGATGATTGAATCCAAAACAAGTGACAAGATCACTAAGAATAATGGTATTGAAAGAGAAGAGAAGTGAGGAAAGGGCAGACCCTCAGGGGACACTCATGGATGACATTATAAAGAATTTTTGTATGAGTTATTATTACCCAAATAAAATAGATAGTAAGCAGCAGAGTCTAGGAAAGAGAATGTGGGACAAAGAAATTTCCAGACCTCCCAAGGCCAAACTAGTACTCTTTCCAATCAACAAACATTGAGTGCCTACTATATATCAAATATATGATATTAGCTCATGTTTTAGTAAAAAGGATGGAAGGCAGTTCAGAAGTGGATAGTAGTCAATATGAATAAATAAGCTTATATAAGATTCTCTAGGCTCATCCCAAATGAAGTATAGAAAGACCCAAAGATAATGGAAAAAATTGGGGGAGGAGGGAAAAACAGGAAATTCCCTGCAGAAAAGTCTTGCTAAGATGTTTGTATTTGAAGCAAGAGACAACTAGCAGTCATTGTAGAAATAATCAAAAGCTTTGGTACTTGGTGCTGGGTGTGAAGGTTGGTGGGAAAGACCTGGGATCAGGGATGCTGGCCAACTTGCGATTGTCTTGGAATAAAGGACATTAACATTTATAGGTGCCCTTCTTAGGGACCCTTCAGGAATAGTCACAGATCTGAGAAGAAACTTGAAAAGGCTGGTAGGAAGTAAGAGAAGAACTTCATGGTGACTCAGTACAGGTCATTGTTGGAAACATTAACTTCTATTGTTCCCAGATGGTCAAACCCAGACTCATAGCATGTGGAAACAGATTGATTTCCCATGCAAATGGAGTGAATGGGAATCTTTTCATGGGGTAGCTCAGATCCTTTTGCAGTGATTCCTGACCATTTGTTCCAAGTTTCCACAATAACATCTGACATTGATCTAGCATTTTAAAGTTTACATATTGTTTTATATTCATAACCCGTACAAGCTAATTATTCTCCGACTCTATCCTTCAATTGGCAGATCAGGTCCCCAGAACAAGGCAGTATTGCTCCATCTCCCCTAAGATTTTTAGGAGTACTCCTGAGGAACAATGGGACATTTCTAATATTATTATTTCAAGCCCCTTGTGTATTACCCTCAATATCAATCAATTCATTATCTTTCCAATATTTCCCCGATATCATTGTGACCAGTGGAAGCTGAGAAAGTATTGGTTTTTTGCAAAAGTGTATTTACTGAGGATGTATACTAAGAAGCAAAGTACAAAAACTGTATTTTTTCCCGACCCCACACCCCTACTGGAAAACATCCTGTCCTCTACACTTTGGTCCATGGAGAGACTGGGACCAAATTTAAAGTGGTGGCCACACTGACTGATTGGAGCCAGGTTGTAAAAGATTTTTAATGCTCCCAAAAGGAATTTGTATTCTAACCTAAATATAATGGAGAACCATGGAAGGTTTTTGATCTGAGAGTTGAGATGGTCAGACCTGTGTATTAAGAATTTCATTTTGTCAGCTTTGTTTAGGATGGATTGGGAAAAAGAAAGATTCAAAGCAATAGAGGCTGCTATTAAATAATTCAGATGAAAGATAGTGGGAGCTTAGACGGGGGTACTTATGGTATGAATAGAGAGAAGGGAATGGATGCAAAAGATATAGCAGTAAAATTGCTAACATTTCACAGCTGATTGAATAAAGCTGAGTAAGAGTGAAGGGTCCATGTTGACTCCTATTTTGTGAACTTGGATGATGGGAAGAATTCTAGTGTCCATGAAAATAAGGAATTTAAGGGAAACCATAGATTTAGGGGTAAAGATAATTAGTTGTTTTGGATATATTAAATATGAAATGGCCATGTGACATCTGGTGGGACATCTAGCAGGTAAAGTTAGAGATAGAGAAGTGGAACTCAGAAGAGATATGAGAGCTGTATATCTAAGTTTGAGAATCCACTGTATAGAGATTATATTGAGATTATATATAGATATATATAGAGAGATTATATATATTCATCCAGAAATGAATCCAGAAATCAATACTCTGAGAGTCTATGAGTTCACTGAATGAGTAAAGAGAGACAAAAAAGGGGCGGTCCAAGAACAAAACTCTGGGATACACTCAAACAATGAGGTACGGATATAAATATTAAAACTTCTGATAGGAAAAACAATGTTAACTGGAACAGAGAGATAAGGGTCATGAAGAGATGCTTAGGAAGCCTGCCTAAAAAATACTTAGAACATAGGATGGGAGGAGTGCTGCCATCGATCTTAGGACACAGAAAATGATCATGATCCTTGTATCACATGGGCAGCAATGTCCCTATCCTGAACAAAACTTTCCCTATTTCCTCAGAAAAACCTAAGGCAGGAGGGAAGGAAGGAGGGGAGGAAGGAAGGAAGAAAGGAAACAAGCAAGCATTAAGTGCCTAATATATGCCAGGCACTTTAAAAATATCTCATTTGATCCTTACAACAACCATTATAGTTGAGGAAACCAAAGCAGAGAGAGTTTGCATAATTTACCCAGGGTCACACAGTTAAAGTGTCTGAGACTATATTTGGATTCAGATCTTCCTGCCTCCATGCTATGGAGTACTCTTACACCTATAGTTTTATCCCAGCTGTTGCTACTGATTAAAGGAAGGAGGAGTAAATTACTACACCTAGTCAACAAGGTTAGGAGCTCTCTCCTTTCTTCTTGCCCATGGGCCCTCCCACAGAATTGAGAATAGTCTTCAGGACTGTGCAGTAATCTCAGCCCCATGGAGTAAAAGTCAAACAATCTTTGGAAGCCTGGGACACCAGCTGGACTTTTCCAGTGGAGGGGTCTGATTCTTGAATATATACTTTGAGAAAAAAACAAAACAAAACTGAAGTCTTATTCCCTGGAGTGAACATACATGTCCCAATAGGAACATTTGGCTCTGTTTCTGTTTCTATTTCCAATTACTCATCTTAAGCTTTATAAATGCCAGATTTTTAAAAAAATTCAAATAGTTTCTAAGACATGGACCTCTGCTTCTCTCTCCTCTTGAGTTCCCTGATATTTGATAAGACATTCCTCTCCATTCCCATCATTGTGCAATCAGACTATGAAGCTGGGCCCAAACTGACACTTTTCCCAGGGGCATGAGCTATCCCTACAACCCAGCTATACAGTAACCACTTGGTTGTGGTGTTACTACATTGGGGAGAATGGGGATGTGGGGGTTAGAGCAGGCCACGTGACGTTGTCAGTAATACCTATGAAGACATTAACTTTCCCTCTCTGAGGGTACACATAGCTAGCTTTCTTGAACTAGAAATTCATTGTTACATCTTTTGAATCTTCCTTTATGTTCTGCTGTATACATAATGATTTTTTTCTTTTTCTACTTTTTTTTCTATTTCATATTTAAGTTTGAAATTAATAAATTGAAAAAATAAATACAAAAAAAACCCCAAATAAAAACCAGACTTCTTGGCAGGGGTTGCTAATTGAGCCCTCCTATTGCAGAGTTGGAGAGAATGGAGAGAACCAGGTAAAATTTTCTGAGGCAAAACAAGTCATCTCTTCCTTCTGTTGTGTTGCTCTATGGTATGTGTGTGCGTGTGTGTGTGTGTGTGTGTGTGTGTGTGTGTGTGTAGTGATCCAGGAAAGAGCCCCATGCAATAGGCTGCTGTATTATCAGCTGCCATCGATCTTAGGACACAGAAAATGATCATGATGCTTGTATCACATGGTCAGCAATGTCCCTATCCTGAACAAAACTTTCCCTATTTCCTCAGAAAAACCTAAGATCATGGAACTAAATATGGGAAAGTATATTTGGTCCAACCTCTTCTTTTTTTTATGGATGAGGAGACTGAAGTTTGAAGTAATTTGTCCAGGATCACACAGGTTAAAAAGTATATGGGACAGGATTTGAATTCAAATCCTCTTACTCAAGAATCTGTAATTTTTTTTAGCCCAGATCTATGATTTTTAACAATATAAGGAACTTCAGGGAAGAAAGGCTTTCTCCCAACACCGATCTGCTGCTGATTTATAGTCTTAGAGAGCTTCCTAGGACACTAAGATGCTGGTGATTTGCCTGGTGTCTGAGGCAGGCACATACATAGCCTTACCCACTGGCCTTCTTGTTTCCCAGTTTTTTCCATTGAATTGTGTACCAGAGGCTGGGAGACCCTGGCAATTAATTCCTGTTGTGTTCCTATGTCTTTCATTTGCCATTCCTCCTCCCTCCCCTGTTCTGTCAGGCTGACTCATTACAGTCATTAGTAAGGATAGGAAAGCTAATTTGCCCAGCCTGCCTCAGCAATGCTGTGAAGATTAAATGAGATAAATGAATATGAGTGTCTCCTATCCAAATGGAAAAAGTTGTCATCTCTGCTCTTGACTAATATCACTGCTGATTCCCTGTAAGACTTGGTCACTTTCGATGTGTTGACAGAGTCTGAAAGGAACCAAATCTGACCTTTTGGAGATATACTGTGTTAAGGGTATTATATCATGGGGCCTTTATTATGCAAGGATCTAAGACCATCTGCCTACTTTTCAGGGGCGGGGTGGGGGGTGGGGGGGAGGACCCTGCTAAAAACAGTGGTTCAGTAAATTATAGACTGCAAAAGCATTGGCAACTAGATGACACAACAGATAGAGAGCTGGACCTGGAGTTAGGGACAAGTTGCATTCAAATCTGACCTCAGATGCTCACTAGTTGGGTAAGCTGGACAAGTCGCTTCACCCTGCTTGCCTCAGTTTCCTTATGTGTAAGAACAGCTAAAGAAAGAAATTGGCAAACTACTTCAGTATCTTTACCAAGAAAATCCCAAATGGGGTCACAGGGAACACAGAACAATAACAATTAAAAAAGCATCGGAAGGGAAATTACTGACCATTAAGCTAACTGACTGCCTTATTATGCATTTGAACAATTTAACGCAGCAAAGTTCAAGGTTACAGAGTGAGTGAGCTCCTGGCCTTGACAAAGCTCCAGACTTCAATGTTTTTCATTAAATCACCCGAGCCTTCATGCCCTCTGCTCCGCTGCCCAGTCTCCCTGGCACAACAGAAGCCTGTCTGCTATGCAGCCTGTCTGCGTTCTATCCAAGAGCAGGGTCTTGGGAGGACAGAGGGATTTCACATATAGCATCTCAAATAACAGCGTTTCAGGAAAGGAGCATGAGTGCAAAAGCTGGGGCTCCTCTCCAAAATAACTACCATATGATGTAAGGAAAAAAGACCAATGTAGCAATCATTGGAAGTTCAGCTCCATATCTGCCACAGGTTAGCTTGTGAGATCTTAACCAAGTACCTATAAGTCTCAGTTTCCACTTCTGTAAAATGGTAAATTGACCTAGAAGAAGGGTTTTTAACCTTTTTTTTTTCCAACATGGACCCTGTTGGCCCTCTATGGGATCAGAATCATGTTTTTAAATGCATAAAATAAAATACATAGAATTACAAAGAAAACCAATTATAATGAAATAGTTATTTTAAAAATGCTTTTTTAATGTGCTCTTGGACCAGGTTAAGAACCTTTGGATTAAAATATCTCTAAGGCCCCTTCCAAATTGGCATTATAAAAAAGGAATCCTTTTTTGCCCTTTGCAAATTATAAAAACACCCAGCATTTCCTTGAAAAGGGACTCCCCTTTTTCATGCCCCCTCCCTTACCCCATCAATGTCAGTGCTCCTGCTGGGGGGGAGGGGAGGTTCAGAGGGGCACAATAGACACTGCCTGATTGACATCTCCAGTTGGTACGTCTGACACGTGAGCTGGGCACGAGTGTGCATTTGCAGGCTTATGTGCCTCAGTCTCAGGGCTGCAAGATGATTCAGCCAATAAAGCTGACAAATAGAGGCTTGGCAGGCTTGTAGTTGAATTTCCTACTGCAGTTAATTTCCCTCAGCTTCTAAGAAGTGACAGCAATTTATAACAAAACAGTTAATATGTAAAAAGAAAAAAAGACCAGCCTCTCAGAACAGGAAAGAAAAGAAGCAGAGCTGTTCTGGGTCTATATCATCCCCACAGCAATACTTCAGGGAATAATGAATAAATAGGAGGAAAGCCTTTTCGTTCCTAGAGCTTCCTGTCTCCCATCCATCAGAAGAGAGAGTCCATTCAGTTCTGAGTTTCCTGGTTCCCTGTCTTGCCAGAATTTGTTGGTGATGAGAGTGTGGGAGCTCCCCATTAAGGACCTTCCAGGGACTTCCAAAGCTGTGAAGATGTCATGAGGATATCCTTCATATGTGTTCTGGGTGGACATTTGAGTTGGACATTAAGACACTTTGCCCTTATCTTTGATAGATGGAAATGCTATGAATACAGATCTGCTTTGGGGAAGCCCCCAATGACAGGCTAAGTCATTGATAGAACCATATTGTATATAGCTGAAAAATCCTTTGAAAATAGGACCTTATATATGAATGTTATGGAATATTATTGTTCTGTAAGAAATAACCAGCAAGATGATTTTAGAGAGGCCTGGAGAGACTTATATGAACTGGTGCTAAATGAAGTGAGTAGAACCAAAAGATCATTGCTGTGCACAGCAACAAGAAGATTATACGATGATCAATTCTGATGGATGTGGAGGCCAGTTCCAATGATCTTGTGAAGTAGAGAGCCATGTACAGCCAAAGAGAGGGCTGTGGGAACTGAGTGTAGATCACAACATAACAGTCTCATTTTTTTTTCTGTTCATTTGCATTTTGTTTTCTTATTTGTTTTCTTTCCTTTTTGATCTGATCTTTCTTGTGTAGCAAGATAATTGTACAAAGATTTTTATCTATATTGGATTTAACATACATTTTCTTTCTTTTTCTTTTTTGCTGAGGCAATTGGGGTTAAGTGACTTGCCCAGGATCACACAGCTAGAAAAGTGTTAAGTGTCTGAGACCAGATTTGAACTCAGGTCTTCCTGACTTCAGGGCTGATACTCTATCCACTGTACCACCTACCTGCTCCTTAACATATATTTTAACCTGTATAACATATATTGGATTACTTGTCATCTAGAAGAGGGATGGGGGAAAGAAGGGGAAATTTTGGAACACAAGAATCAATGTTAAAAAATTATCCATGCATAGGTTTTAAAAATAAAAAGCTTTAATAATAATTTTCTAAAAAAAAGAAAACAGGACCTTATTTGACAGTGAAGAAACCAGGAGTCAGAGATGTAAAATGACTCTCGATTAAGGTCATATAACTAATTAATAGCAGACCCCAGGATCAAAACACAGCCAACCACTTTGCTTCAGGCCCCCAGCACTCCAATGGTTGTAATAGCCTCTTTAATTGTTTTTCCCTGTCTTTTCTCTCTTCAATCCATCCTCCACATAGCTGCCCAAATGATATTTCTCAAGCATAATTATAACCCTGTCATTCCTCTGCTCAAGAAGCTTCAGTGGCTCCCTATTGTTCCTAGGATAAAATACAAATTCCTCTGTTTTTTCATTTAAAGCTTTTTATAATCTTTATATCAATCTACCTTTCTAGACTATGTACTACTTCTTCTTACATAATATTATGTTCCAAACAAAGTAAATTACCTGCTGTAGCCAAACTAAGGTATTTTTTTCTCTTGATTCTAGCCTTTATATAAGCTGTTCCCCCCTCACACCTCCCCTTATCAGTTCCCCTAATGCTACCTGCTTTGTCTGGTTCTTTGTATCTTACTTTTTGTCACAGTCCCCTTGTCCTTTGTCTTCTTATCCAGACTTCTATCTAATATCCAACTGCTAGGAAGACTCTAACCATCTCTCTCTCTCTTTTTCTTCTTTTATTAAAGCTTTTTATTTTCAAAACATATACATGGATAATTTTTCAATATTAGCCCTTGCAAAACTTTGTCTTCCAATTTCCCTCCCTCTTCTCCCACCCTCTCTCCTAGATGGCAAGTAGTCCAATATATCTTAAATATGGTAGAAATATATGTTAAATCCAATATATGCATACATAAGTAATTATCTTGCTGCACAGGAAAAATCATATCAAAAAAGAAAAAATGAGAAAGGAAATAAAATGCAAGCAAACAACAACAAAAAGAGTAAAAATGCTATTCTGTGTACCACACTCAGTTCCCACAATCTTCTCTCTGGGATGGCTCTCTTCATCTCAAGATCATTGGAACGTAACCATATATCGCTGATATTTATTCTTTCCCTCACCTCCCCATACCAAGGATGACTTTAGTCTCTGGGTCTTGGATGTCTCCAAACTGGCCCAATACACTGGAACAGAATCCTTATACTGGTAAAAACTATCCAGAGAATCCAGGTCAGAATGGAATGCCATAGATAAGGACCCAAGATGTCCAGGGAACTAAGATGGAAGCCTATGGACATCAGAGCAAAATGACTTTCAAATTCTGACCTAATTACTCTTGATTCATCTTTAGATCTAGTCAAGTAAGTTTAATTTTGTCCTGCTAATTAAAACTCTGTCTCTGGAGTAGAGAAAATCAACTGCCTTTTAACAAGTTTAGTCTCTGTACATAAATACTTAAACTAAACACACAAAGACTTCTCCCCATGGAATGGGTGGATGAGACCAATTTGTTCCAATGGCCACAAAGGTGACTGAAGCAGATCTTGTGGGGATCTTAGAGCTTGATCAGACATCAAAGAAGCCAAGGCCATTCAATGTATACTGGGCCATTGCCAGCCATTCTGACTTTTGTCTTGGCACTGAACTGATATGACCCTGGAAGACAGAGCGAAGTTGATGACTTCATATGATCCTGCCTCGTGTCCAACGATCAAGACATCACCCATGACATCATGGTCATTGGTCCTCTTCAAAAACAAAGGACAAACAGCCAAAAGCTTTGTGTAAGTACATATTACTACAAGTGACCAGAGTTTTACTCTTCTCTATGTGTCTCTTCTGATCGTCTTGGGGAGAAATTAAATAGAATCAGGAGAAATTGCTACATGTAGACATATGCACATCTCTAAGATGGAAGAAGATATTAGAGATAGATTTCATCCATTTCATAATTTTCCAGAAGGTTGACCCTCACTCACATGGTATCCAAAATGGACTTATTTTGGATTGAATTCTATTCTATAATAATTATGTAATGGTCACTCTCCTGAGTATTCACATTTTAAATTAAAGTGAATTGAGATTAATTTTCTATTGATAATTTTTGGTAAATTTCTCTGGGTACTGTGGGACTGACTCATTGGAGTCATCTAGGGTTGTGATATTGCCTACGTTGGGAATCCTAGAAGTGGCTAAGAGGTTGCATTGTTTCCAGTGGTCAATGATGGTCAATCCTAGACTCTAGTGGTGAATTTGGATGAGCAATATAAAATGATGAGAGTTCTATCAACAATTCAAAATGTTAATAAATTTCATGAGACATTTCAGTATCCTCTCATTCCTCTTTCCATCAGACACAAGAATAACTGTCAGGTTAGAGTAGGAGAGAGCCCTGGCATTAAGTCCATATTCTTAGCACTTGCAAGAGCCTCCAAATGTCTTTTATTTGACTAAAGGTTCCTGCTAGAGTTTACTAGAGGAAAAAAATATGTTTTTTAAATTTACTTATTAATTTTCAACATTTATTTTTGTAAGGTTTTGATTTCTATTTTTTCTCGCTCTCTTCCCTCCCACCTCCCCAAGAAATAAACAATATGACAAAGATTATACATGTACAGTCATATTAAACATATTTCCATATTAGTTATGTTGTAAAAGAAGAAATAGAGCAAAAGAGAAAAGCCACACACAAAAAAACAAAAAAAAATTTTTAAAGTGAAAATACCTTTCTTTTTTGATATGACTTTGATATGCTTTGATATGACCACATAGCTAGAATATGAATAGCATTCTCTTTTTTTTTAATTTTTTAATAATTTTTTATTGATAGAACGCATGCCAGGGTAATTTTTTTACAGCATTATCCCTTGCTGAATAGCATTCTCAATCATGAGTCTTTTGGAATTGTCTTGGATGACTCACTGTATTGCTGAGAAGAGCTACTAAATCTGTCATTGCTGATCATCACACAATGTTACTATTACTGTTCACAATATTCTCCTGGTTCTGCTCACTTCCCTCAGAATCAGTTCATATGAGTCTTTCCAGGTTTTTCTGAAATCAGCCTGCTCATCACTACAGCACAATAATATTCCATTACATTCATATACCACAACTTGTTCAGCTATTCCCCAAATGATGGGCATCCCCTCAATTTCCAATTCTTTGCCACTACAAAGAGAGCTGTTATAAACATTTTTATACATATGGGTCCTTTTCCATGTTTTATGATCTCTTTAGGATATAGGCATAGTAGTGGTATTTGCTGGATCAAAGGGTGTGAATAGATTTATAGCCCTTTGGGCGTAGTTCCAAATTGCTCTCCAGAATGCTTGGATCAGTTCACAACTCCACCAACAAGGCATCAGTATTCCAATTTTCCCACATCCTCTCTAACACTAATCATTTTCCTTTTCTGTCATATTAGCCAATCTGATAGGTGTGAGGCAGTATCTCAGAGTTGTTTTAATTAGCATTTTTCTAATCAATAGTGATTTAGAGCACTTTATTTAGAAGAAAAATTAATAGATGCATCCTAGGTCTATATGATTGGAAGTTTATGTTAACAACTCCTTGTTGACCTTCAGGTCATTCCCCACATGGCCAACCTAACATACCTCACACTAGGTCCTACGACCCCCAAGAAATCTTCCTCGGTCCCAGCAGCCCATAGTGATCTCCTTTTCCCTCTGAACTCCTACAGCCCTTATCCACACTGCACAATTCAGCACTTAATTGGACACTGCCTTGGATTGTGCTGCGGTTTTTTTCACTAACGTTAGCTCCTTCTTTCTTAGATTGGAAACGCTTGATGGTCAGGAACTGTCTTCTCCAACACCCAACATCACAGAGCGTTTAATTCAGCACTATGCTTCAACAAATGTGCTCAATATTTCAATAAAAGGTGCTCAATAGATGACTGATGAGAACCAGTCACAACGTTGCTTTCCAAGCACAGCCGAGTCCCTGACCCCGTCTCACCACTCAATGTCTTACAGTTTCAGTCAAGATGGGTCGTTACTCAGTGATGGGTCTTCCCAGCAGGCAAAGGTAAAGCACTTTCCTAAAGTTAGAGCTGAAAGTGCCCTCAGAGGCCCCTAGTCCAACCTCCTCATCTTCCTAAAGGAGGAAACTGATGCCCGCAGACAGACAATAAGTGGCATCCCCTCCCCCCAAAAATGACTCGCGCAGGGGTGAGATTCCCATTCAGGTCCTCTGGCTGCCAAGCCCGATCTGCTTTTTGACGTGCCCTAGGACTCAGCCTCTCAGCTTTGTAGGCTAAATGGAGCCATGGGGGGAGAAGCAAAAGGGGCCGTCCCAGCCACAGCCCCGGCAGACGCAGGCCCGGCGGGAGGCTTCAGAGCGGCGCACGGGGGCTTTGGGTGTCTCTACAGAGGAACTAGCCGAAGAGAAAGCTTCCTTTACGGCTGCTGGGACCCCAGCTATACAGAGCGGGTAAGGTACCAGGGCAGAGCCTTCTCACACTCAAGCCTGCTGCTGACCGCTGAGTTCAGTCCCACGGACCCCTCTGCAATTCCAACCTGTCATGGCTTCGGGGAGGAGACTGCCGGGGCCCGGGCCCCGTCAGGCAGCCGGAGAAGAAAGGTTTGCAGCGAGCCGGGCCTGGGGAAACCGGCCTTCTCCCTCAGCAGCCTCCACGAGCCGTTGCCCACGCCGTACAGCAGGGTGGCCATGCGATTGACGGTGTAGATTGTATCCCCTCTGACCACGGCTGTGAAGAGCGCCCCCTTGCTATTGACGAACTGGCCGGGGAGGGCGGTCCACTGCCCCGTGGTCAGGTTCAGGCAGTCGATGGCGCAGTGAAGGAAGTCATCGGACGGCCCGTTGCGGACCACGTAGAGGCTGTCTCGGTGCGCCACCATGCAGTGACCGTAGCTCTGGGGCCTGGTCAGGGACGCCACCGGAAGCCACGCGTCGGCCCGGCTCCCATACTCATAGACGGCCGTGGTGTCCGCCGGCTGCCACAGACAGATGAAGAGGCGGCCCGAGGTCTGGGCGTGCGGGACCGCCGCGGCCGGCTGGGGGAGGTCCGCTATGAAGTTCCAGCAGCCAGAGGCAAAGTCATAGCGCTCCACGGACCTCAGCGGCACCCTCTGGAACTCCCCGCCAATGGCATAGAGGCTACCCTCGTAGCCCACCAGAGCCACATCGTAGCGAGCCTGGTGGGGGCTGGGGAACTCCTGCCAGGTCCCGCGGTCGGCGTCGTAGCAGAAGCCCGGCTCCACCACTTCCTTATTGGCCCCCCGAACCCCGCCCACAATGTAGAGCTTGTTCTCCAGCGTGGTGACGCCGGCCAGCAAGGTGCTGGCCTCCACGGGCAAGGACGACAGCGTCCTCCACACGTCCTCCTTCTCGTCCAGGTAGCACAGCGTCCGAGTCACATCCTCCAGGTACTGGGGAGTGGGCGTGTGGGTACCGACAGCCACAAAGCTGCTGGGTCTCAGGGCCTCCACATAGGCCCGCACTTCCGGGGACAGCTCGGCGGCCATCTCCGGGGGGCCGTCCCGAACGAAGAGGGCCGCCCTGTGAAAGACGTCCCACAGGCCGAAGACAAAGGCCGTCTCGCACAGCGTCACGCAGTTATCCGAGGTGAGGCTGTGGATGAGGTGGTGGGCCAGCGGCGGCGCTTGCAGGAAGGCCGCACACTCCACAGCCTGAAACAGCTCCTCCTCACCCCCCAGGGCCGGCCGCTGGCCCCCCAGCACCTGCAGCGTGGTCTGGAAGCCGCCTGCGCTCAGCGCTCCGAGGTGGATCTCACCTTGGGTGGCCTCTTGCATCCCTGACCGGAACAGGCCGCGGAAGAAGCCGCTGTTTTCCACCAACAAGGCCTTGTCGGCTGCAAAGGGCCGGCCCCCTACCCAAACTTGGACACTGCCTGGCAGGAGTGACTGCATCGTGGGAGCTGCGGAGATGAAGTCAGGGCCCCGGGATGAGGGCCAAGGAGAGCTTTCTCCCCCAAAGGCAGGGTCTCAATCTGAGTTAGTCACTTCTTACCCCTCTCCCAGGATTTCCAGGCTATGAAGTAACTTCCCTGAGGGAATATAAATAGCTTCTTGACTAAAGATAGCCCCTGCCCATGTGACCCCACAAACTCAGGAGGCAGAACAGGGGAACCTGGAGAACATGAGACAGCTCTTTCCGGTTGGTCACTCACAAATGGGGAAGATGGAAGCAAGCTCTCCCTCCTCAGACAATAGAGGAAGTCTGATCACAAGGCCCAGGTTGTTTTCTGGGAGAAGAGGATTCAGCCAAATAAAAAGTCCTACAATTTCCTCATCTGTCAATTTGAGGGGTTGAAGTTATTGTCAAATTCATAAAAAAATGGGGAGCCACTCACCCAATATAAGGACCTCTGCAGGGCCCATATTGATTTAGAAAAACCCTTATTGTATCTTTATTTATTTTATTAAACATTTCCCAATGATATTTTAATCTGGTAAAGGCCTCTCAGGAGTGTTATAGGTGACCTATAGCATGTTTGACAGCATTGAATTAGAAGACTTTTAAATTCCCTACCAGCTCTAAATCTAAATCTAAATCACATCCTTTGTAATGAAAAGACCACTAAGCTGGGAATGAAAAGACTTGGAAAGATGGGAGACTATGAGCGTGGAATGGTACCTAGACTGGCAGATTTGGGTCTGTGCCTTACTTGATTTTGCTTCACTTATTTTTTCTTTTTGTTACAAAGAAAGCTGGAGGAGAGACCCATGAGGAAAACTGAATTTGAAAACTGAATATAATATAAAACAAAAAACATCCATAAAAGAGATTGTTATTTGTTAATGAAGACAGGTTCAATAGCAGTTTTAAAATATAAATTGTAGATTTATATGATCTTGGACAACTCACCACCTCTTTGCATTTCAGGTTCTATACAAAAAAGGACAAAAAAACCCAACTCTTGAGGATTAAATGATTAAATTTAGATGTGAAGTTTCAAAAAAAAAAAAAAAGGTGATACCAAAGCAGCAAATCATTACTATCATTATGCACATTAATTCAGCCCTTACAGAGTGTTTTATATTCATTAGCTCATTTGATTATCAAAACAACTCTGTTTTGTGGGTGCCTTGATTATCCCCATTGCATAGATGAGGAACTTGAGATTCAGTGAAATGAACCCAGTAATTTCTCCCCAGGTTCTTAGTTTCCTCATCTGTAAAAAGGGGGAGGAGAAGAGTTGGATTAGATTGCCAGTAATCTCCTTTCCAGCTCTAGATCCATGATCCTAGAATTCAACTAAGCTCCTTCCGAGGCAGCATTTGAACTTTCCAAATTAAATCTATTACATTAGTTATCACTGCTGCGGGAGGAACAGGACCCAGCTCCAGTCATTCCTGCTCACTCCCTGTCTGACCTAGTGACCAAGACAGAAGCAAACTAGGGAGAGTTTCAGAGGAGGAACAGAATCCCAAGTTCTGCCTGGGAACCCCAAGTCAGCTACAATTCTTCACTGTACTAGTGATTCCAGTATATGAATGGGGGCAGCCACAGAGCTTCCCGATTACTCATCCCCTCTGCAAGCATAGGAGCAAGGAAGGGCAGCTGGAGCTGGGAGTGGGGATGAAGAGGAGGGCAAAGATCAGATGCATGAGCCTGGGAAGATGGATTCCCAGAGGAAGTGAGCCAGGAATAGAAGGATAATGGAGAGACCCTGGGGACGGAGAGAGAGAGGAGGAGAATTTAAAGAATGGCTGGAGGCCAGATTTGTCAGCCTTTAACCATTCCTCCAGCATCTCTATATTTTAGAAATTGTTGCATTTTGGGATACAGCTTCCTTATGCTGTAAGGACTCCAGTTCAGGATCATAGAGTGTTCATACTGGAAGCTCCAACATATTTTCTCTATTCCAAGTCAAGATTCTCAGTCTCTAACAATTAGGGAAGAGTGTGCTGCTGAGCATTTTCTGGATTAAAGGCAGGATTTAATTCCCCTGGGGATTTATAAATATGTGGTAAGGAGAGGACAATAATCTGGCATCTATAGGTTAGGGAAGAGTCAAACTCAAACCCCTCCCCATATCCTCAATCAGGCAATAAGCCTTTATTAAGCATCTACTGTATGTCAAGCATTGTGTTAAGCCCTAGGGACACAAAGAAAGGCAAAAATTAGTCCCTGATGTCTAGAAACTCACCCTCTGATAGGAATTTTTTCTGCATAAAGGCAGATAGCAGTGAATGGAGCTTGGAATTAGGGAAGACCTGAATTCAAATTGTGTCTCATATACTTACTAGCTATGTGTTCCTGGACAGATCATTTAACCTGTCTGCCTTGGTTTCCTTAATTGTAAAATGAAGATAATAATAGCATCCACCTATTGCTATAGTTCAAGGATTAAATGAGATAATATCTGTAAAGCACTTAGCATAGTGCTTCCTGACTATGCTATTAAGTGCCTATAGAGTAGTAAGCACTTAGTAAATGTGTATTTCTTTCCTTCCTCATGAAGAGCCACCCAATAGCCTTCTGCATCCTGAGCACTGAGTAGAACTATCCCATGTCATAGAAAGAATAGGTGGCTGTTTTCATAATGTGAATGATGAATGTTTAATGCTAAAACCTTATTAAGGAATGGGCTGAAATCCCATAAAGAAAACCTCTTTGTTTCCAGATTTGTTAATATAAGCATATGCATATTGTATCTGTACTTATTTATCTGCTAATGTTTAAAACAACTAAGATCTATTCAGTTGTATTACATTACCTTAAACATAATGGAGGAATGGGGAGCCTGCCTAGAGTCTAGAGAAAAAAATGGCAGCCATAGAATCTTAAATTTCCAGAATGACTCAAGAAAAAACTGCTCTGATTTTAATGGCCCATATTGATAAAGGCAATGAAATGTAACCTAGAATCAGAAGGAATAAGGTTTGAATCCTACTCCCAACATTCATTAACCATGTGACTATGGGCAAGGCTCAATTTCTCACCTATAAATAGAGATAATAATTTCTAGAGTATGAGCCTCACAGTGTTGTTGTGAACTTCAAAGGAGATGTATATAATGTAAAGTATACTATAGAAATATCAGTATTTATTATTATTAATTATTATTATTTAGAAATATGTCTAGAGGGAAAAGGGGAAATCATCAGGTTCTCTATCATAGGTTAACAAGGATCCTTTTGGAAAACTAGTTCTTTTAGCTTTAACTTAATGCTTTTGGGAACACTAGTTTTGGAGTTAGGAGACCTGAAATCAAATCTCCTCTCTGATTCTTACTAGCGTGTGACCTCAGACAAGTCATTTGATCTCTATTGTTGTCATTTCATTTTTCTAAATAAGGGAGCTGGATTAAATGCTTTCTGAAGTCCCTTCCAGTTCTAGGTCTATGAGCCTGAATGTGGTTTCCTGAGGGGCCTCTCCTTTAGGAAGAAGTAGCAATGGTATATAATCAGATTCATATATCCTATTAGTTTCATCCCCATTAAAATTATTAAATTATAAATCAATCTCTGGTAAACATAGGGAGTGTAAATTAAGGCACAATATCTGAGCACTTCTAGGTGAATTGATAAATATCTAATTTCTACACTTCCATAAGAGTCAGACCTTGATCTACTGTGATTCTGCGAAGGTCCCACCATCCATGAGGTTTCTAAGCAGTAAGTGAAGTAAGTAGTGTTGTTATGGGGACTTCTCTGGTAGTGGATAACATCTGAGTCATGTTGGGGAACCCCCAAAGCCTAGAGATTGAAGTTTAAGTCCCGAGTGGGCTTCCTCTTCCCTGTAGTCTACCACCCATCCCTCTTGAGGAGCCCCTCCCTTCCCTCACCTGGCATTTTGCCAAAGATTTGAATGGGGAAAGGGGAAAAGAGCCTCTGCAGGCCATAGGGGCCCCAAGCAGCTGGTTTGAATTTTCTCCATGTTATCGATACTAGAAATCCCTCTGGGAGCGGCTAACTTTCCA
Source organism: Antechinus flavipes (assembly GCF_016432865.1). Taxonomy (NCBI): domain Eukaryota; kingdom Metazoa; phylum Chordata; class Mammalia; order Dasyuromorphia; family Dasyuridae; genus Antechinus; species Antechinus flavipes. Next base: position 541,579,631 of record NC_067399.1, read on the forward strand.
GCTCCTACACCCCCTCCTCCTTTCCTCCCTTCCTTAGACGCTAGGGGAGGAACAAAGGAGGATTTCCAGCCCAAGGCCCCAGGCTGATAAGGAAGACAAGGTCTCTGCTTCCATGTGTCAGTTCAACTTCTGGGGTTGGCAAGAATAGCATGGAGCCCCAGGACAGTCTCAGAGCCAGGAGGCAGCTGGTTTTTGCCTGGGCTGGTTCCCACACATTCTTCCCTGGTGTGTGTTTCAGACTGATCGTTCCAATTCCTGCAGTTCATGTTCCAGACCCAGAGACTCTAACCCACGTGTTCTTTTCCAATGACCTTGAGTCTCTGGTGCACTGACCTTTGCTGGCGAGGATAGGGGCTGTATGTGGAATAATGGAGAGCACTGGATTTGGAGTTAGAGGCCCTGAATTAGAATGGTGGTACAGCTACTTTCTGTCTTTATGATGTTGGACAAAGGTCTTCCCTTCTCTGAACCTCAGTTTGTCTTCTGTAAAATGAGATTTTAGCAATCAACCAACATTTATTAAGCATCTACTATGTGCCAGATGTTTTGCTAAATTCTAGGGCAAAGAAAAAGAGTCAAGAGAAAGTCCTTGCCCTCTAGGAACTTACAATCTAACAGAAGAGATAACAAATAAACAAATCATATATATGATAATTATGAAATAATCCATAAAGAGAAGGCACTAGAATTAAGAAGAATTGGGGAAGGTGGGATTTTAGATGAGACTTAAAGGAAGCCAGGGAAGACAGCAAAGGTAAGGAAAATGGGTATTCTAGGCATGGGAGACAGCCAGAGAATGTGTTTGCAGTGGAGAAGTGGAGTTTTTGGTGCATGAAAGAGCCAGTGTCATTGAATCAAACAGCACATCAAATTGAGGTGATTTACAAGGTTGGTGGCAATGTCAAAGAGGTATAGGAGAGGCACTGCAAAGGAGAAATCAACAAGTGTCAGCAGATTGAACATGGGATGAGAAATAATGAGGAATCCTGGATGACTCCTAGGTTATGAGCATGGAGGACTAGGAAGATGCTGTTGCTCTTTTTAGTAATTGGGACTTTGCCATATTTATCTGGATATCTCCTTCCCACTTAGGTCAAATGATGCATTAATAATGAATCTCTTGCCCTAAAAGGCAGGGGAAGGATTGGGTTTGAGTCAAAGAAGAGAACAGTGTGAATTGATAAATGATAGGAACCAATATGTGTGGTGGAAAGGAATGTGAAGAAAAGTCCAGCTAATTGTAACTAGGTCTTCTAGTCTCTTTGAGCATCATCTAATAGTCATCTCCTATTTCTCTTCTTGCTCCTCCTCCTTTCTTCTCTTCTCCTCTTTCTCCTCCTTCTCCTCTTTAGTCTCCTCCTCCTTCTCTTCCTCTTTTCCTCCTCCTCTTTCGTTTCCTGCACCTGTAATTCCTCCTCTTCTTCCTTCTTCCCTCTTCCTTTCTTCTTCCTCCTCTTCCTTCTGCTTCATTGTTCTTCTTTCTCCTACTTGTCTTCCTCTTCCTCCTCTTCCTCTTCCTACTCCCCCTTCTTCTTTCTTCTTCTCCTCTTCCTTCCCAACTCTCCTTCCTCCTCTTCCTCATGCCCCATGCCTTTCTAAGGCAACTAACTCTTTTTCTATTCTTTAACAAAAAGGAAGTGGGGCAAGGAAGTACAATGTAGTTTGCCCCAGACTCTCCACTCCCCAGTTTGGCAATGAGCAAGCATTGGACCTTGGGAATGGAGAGAATCCGGTGTGCTTGGTGACTACTAGTTCACATTCCTGCCTTTTGAAGAGGTTTTTGATTGGGAAATAGAATTTTAGCAGCTATTCTCAATGAGTCAGAGAACTCTTAAGGATAAAATCACTGGGCAGCTTAAGCTTCCTGGGTCTACTTCTCAGCATTGGCTCCTTCCTTACACACACACACACACAGAAAGACAGAGACAGAGACAGAGAGAACCCTGGGCAATTTTCTCAATTTGCACTACCCAAAGGTTAGCGTCCTCCCCATGCAGCTAGCTTTTAGAACTGGAATCAACTTTTAAAGATCTCCTAGTCCAGTTCTCAATAACTGATTCAAAGAACACGCAGGTAATAATAAGCATTTATATACCCTTTGAGTGCTTTACATATGTTATCTCATTTGAGGTTCCCAACACCCTGGGAGGAAGGTGCTATTAGTAGCTTCATTTTACATAGGCAGCCCACTGGAGTCCTGCTTTCACACCTTCTTCATTTTACAAATGGAGAAACTGACTGAGAGTTTAAATTACTTGTCTAAGGCCACTCAACTTATAAGTATATGAAGTTGAATTTAATCGGAGGTCTTCCTGAGGCCACTGTCCATTAGGCCACCTAGTTGGTTAAGTAATGGAATCAGGCAGATAATGAATAACAGAAGCAGGACTCAAGGCCAGATTACCAATATTTCAAATCAATGCACCATATTGCCTCTGGACTGGCATCCCTGCCCATGGAGAATTGGTTGAAAGACCAGATAGGATTTGATTCTCACTTCCCCTCCTCCTTCAACTCAAAGAGAAAATCCTTGGCTATTAGCTTTTTAAGCAAACCCAGCCAGACAGTGAAATATAAACACATTCTTCCCAACACCTTACAGTCTTAATAACAGAGATAATTTGCAATGATCTCCCAGAGACACAGATTCTATAAATATTCATGTAGCTCTGTCCAGGAAACTGGTTTTCTTTTTTGGATGAAAAAGAATTCTTTGGGAGAAATTCAGACACAGACCCCAACTATCCATCCCTTCTAATTCCTTTGCCTGTGTTCCCAAGATTAGTTTCCTCCAGAATGAAATGGGCCACTTAGGAGGATTCTCTAAGATCTCTTCCAGTTCTAACATGAGAACGAACCATTAGTTATAAGATTTTCCATTTGAAGGGAAAGGGTGTCTGCAGTGAGGCAACCCTGATTTTTATCTCTTTTTTTTCTAGCTTTCCTCTCACCCTTCCCATTCCTATTCTGTCTCTCACTCCAACCACCCCAACTTGGAACAATGCTGTCAGGCTAGTGTGATGGAACGAACCCTGGGATGGGGCGTCAGGAGAAATGTCAATCTTGATGATTTTGGACAAGTCATGTCATATCTCTGGCCCTCAATTTCCTCATCTGTGAAATGGGAACAATAACTTTCTTTAAGGTTTACCAAACTGGGCAACCCACCGTGACCTCCTCCCTCCCCAACACCCTACACGCTTTCTCCGGGAGATGCGTCCCCCTCGGTGGGGGGAGTCTGAAGTCCTTACAAGGAGTTTGGCCACAGCTCAGAGGATGGCTCCGCCTGCCCAGTCCTCCTCCTCTTTCCCCCGAGGGCCCCAGCCAGGCTGGAGAGGGACGGGGCAGGCAGCATTAAGCAGGAGCTGGAGCTGGACTCGGAGCCCAGAGCCCCGAGCCCGGGGCGGCTAAGTCCAGTGCCACGGTGGAAGCAAGGTGTGGGGAGGCGGTGAGGAAGATGAGATCTTCTCCTGCCGGAATGCGGGAGTGAATCTCAGCACCCGAGGTCCTGGCACGGTCCCCCGTGCTCCAACTATCCTTCTCGGGACGGGCGGCCACCCACCGCGGACGTACCCCCGGCGCCCCGGGCTCTGTTTCTTGTCCCAATAGCTGCCCGATTAAACAAACTGGGGGCTCGAGCAGGAGCCGCGGAGGGGGAACGAGCGCCTAGGGGGGTTGCCTTTACCTGTCTGCTGCAGGTACTGCTGGCAGACTCAGGTTCGTTGCACGGAGGAACTCGGTGTTAAGGGCATCCCCTCGTTGGCCGCTTTCCCCCTTCCCCCCTCTTCCAGGTGAGCCTGCCGCCCGCCGTCCATCCATTCCTAGGGAACCTCTGTCATTCTTCTCGAGGCGACATTCCGCCCCCAGGGGTCCTCGCCCAGCTGGACTTGTCATGTCGTCCGTGTTTGGCAAGCCCCGGTCTGGGAACCTTGGTCCTGAGCGCCTGGCACACAGTTCGATCCCAGAGGTTAACGTGGCCATCCTGGGCTGCAGAGGAGCCGGGAAGTCTGGTGAGTGGGCTGGGGGAAGAGAGCAACACTATGGAACGCCGACCTCTCGAGGGCTCCCTCAGGCAGCTCTAGATTGAAGGGTGTCCTTCATAGGCAGCCCGCTGGGGTTTCACACCTTTATCCCAGGGGGAAAATGATGGCTTTTCTCTTTCCTTCTCTTCCCTCCCCCTAAGGTTTGAAGAATGACACCTGGTGGTGACACCTAGGGAGGGGGAGCCGAGGTGCCCTCCAAGAGGCACAGGTTCAGTGACAGGATGGGAATAGGGTTGGGTGAGACAGATAGGACTTTTGGTGGAGGGTGTTGGACAATGGGAAAAGGCGAGTCATTTGGAGAGGCATCTTGGAGAGTCAGCCCATATATAGAGCTGCCCTCTAAGTTAGAAAGAACTGGGTTCAAGTCTTATCTCTGATTCATCTGACCATGTGACTCTGAACACATTATTTAGCCTTTCAGGGTTCTAGACCAGGACTTCTTAAACTTTCCTCACTCATGACCCCTTTTCACTGAGAAATTTTTAACCCATCCTGGGCATATAAGTATATAGGTGTACAAATCAAACACTCACTGATGATAAATCATAATTTCACAACCCCTACATCAGTTGCAACTCACAGTTTAAGGAGCTTCGCACTGGGCAAATCTCGGAATTACAGATAAACTGCTGCCCAGGATGGACCTTATCTGGGAGTTCCCTACAAAAAGGAAATCATAGGTCCAGTAACTCCCCCAACCCTTTGGGAGACACAGCCTGACTTCTATGGCAGGACTGACAAAGATGGTATGGACAGTTTTATTTTTGTCTTTGTATCATTATGACCTAGCACAGTGTCTGACATATGATAACTTAATAAAGTTTGTTAATTGATAATTTGAGGGGATAAGGAGGGATGTTGAGAGAGGAAGGGAAGTTATGGGAGTAAAATGCCTGGATTTTGAGAAATCCAAATCCCTCAATCCTGCAAAAGTACTCTCTTTCTTCCAAAGGACTTTCTGAACTAACACTTTGTTTTCCTTTCTTTAAAATGTATTTATCGGGGCAGCTAGCTGGTGCAGTGGATAGAGCTGATACCCTGAAGTTAGGAGGACCTCAGTTCAAATCTGATCTCAGACACTTAAAACTATATGACCTCAGGCAAGTCACTTAACCTCAAATTGCCTCAGCAAAAAAAAAAAAAAAAAAAAAAAAAAAGTGTATTTATCATATATTTTACTAAGTATTTTAGTTATCTAGGTTTATCTTATTTCCTTACAGGATTATAAATCTTTGGAAGGCAAGCATCCTATCTTATTTAAACTTTTTATCTTCCCAAGTTGTCAATCAATCAACAGGCATTTATTAAGTGATAAATATGTGCCAGGCACTATGTGATAATTTCTGAGAATACAAAGAAAAGCGAAAACACAGTCTTTGCCCTCAAAGAGTTGACATTTAATAAATGTACTCTGAAATGGGAAATGGAGTTAAACAGCTATGACAGTTGAAAATATTTGGCTTTAGGACTTCATTTATTGGTCTGTTTTTCCCTTACATCTTGGTTGGGGTCTTTCTTTGAGGTTTCTGTATGGTCACCCATCATTTTTAATGTTCCAAATGATTAGTTGATGATTTTTATTCAGGCCCAATTGAGTCCCTTTATTCCCCTGATGAGTGAGCAGGCCACAACTTTGAAACCAATGCCCTGGGATAGAAAAGAATTGGCATCTCGTTTTCTTGAAACTTGAAAAATAGAAAAGTAGTGATATATAGTGTATGGACCTTGGTGCAGATAATAATGATAATTCCTAATATTTATATAGCACTCACTATCTTCCAAACCCTGCTTTACAATTATGATCTCATTTTAGAATCACAGCAAAGGAGGTAGGTGCTCTATATCCCCATTTTACAGATAACAAAAGCATTGCAGACCAAGATTAAAAGACTTGCCCCAAAACATTCAATTAGTAAGTATCTGAGGTCACATTTACATTCAGGACTTTATGACTTCAGGCATGGCACTCTATCCACTGTGCCAACTGGATCAGATCTTTCCTCTGTTACCTTCTGACTGTGTGACTCTGGACAAGTTATTTAATTTCCCAGGGTTCTAGACAATTCTCTAAAACTAAGTAGCAGAAAAAGTGCTACCCTAAATTGATAATGGGAGTTTTTATACAATGAAATTATGGGTCAAATCACTATCTCTTTCCTGAAGCAAAGAATTATTCTCCCTCTCACTGAAAGTTTCCCCTAATTAAGAGAATGTCCTTTCTGTATTTTTGTAGAACTGCCTATTATGTCAAGGCAGAACATATACATTTAAAAAAAAAAATTAGGAAGAGATTGTTATCTTAGCATTGAAAGTCAAATTGTTAACTAAAGGCAGAACTTGATGTCTTCATTTATTTTGCCAACAGTTATATAAATGAAAGAATTTAAATTTTAAAATGTGAATTCCCTAGACAGTAGTTTGCAAAAATCACGGAGCCTTGGAATCTTGGGAAAGAGTTTTAAGAAGCACTTAGAAAAGCACTTTTAGTTAAGAAAATATGCTGCTTCTTTTTAGAGACCAGCTTAACATCTGACCTTGCATGACTAATTTCAGTACCCAGAACGAACCTCTGTTGATTTTGCTAACTGATAAATACACTTCACATGTTGAAAAATTCATTCCAAAATTTTATGTTCCAAAAATTTTATATTCAATGAAAACACTCCTACTGGGATTTTTGATAGTCTGGTATTTCTATTCCAGTAAACTTGGACCTGGGAAGGAGCATGGACTGGAATTTTAAAATTGGTCTATCTTGAATGCAGGCTGGGGTTTATCTCAGGAAAATAGAGGTTTTATAACTCTCCTGAGGGACTTTATATATCTCTAGCTTATATCTTTTCTTATTGGTCCCTTTGCAAATTTGAGCCAAATCCCCATTTGTATGATTTCCTCTTTGGATATTAAACTCTTTCTTTGTTATTATGTTTTTCTAAGCAAAGGAGTAGAGAGACTACAGCTTTTTGGCTTGTCCAGTTTTTACATAACTCCCTCTATATCCATCATTTATCCTTGATGTTTTAATCCTTTTTTTTTTTAATCCCCAAATATTACTAGAAGGACATGGGGTCTCTTTGTTGCCAGATTCCTCTGGTGTGGATTGAGTACCTTAATGGTACCAAATTCTCTTTCGTGGTTTTTCTTTTTTTCTTCCTGGAGAACTGGATTCTTCATCAATGGGGCAGGTGGTGAAGAGTGACTAAAGAATCAAAATGTTCCATGGTTTCTCTAAAATATTCATGTGCCAGCTTTCAGTGGAAAGAGCCTAAAATGGCAGGAGGAAATTGGGGGAAAAAAACATTACTATTTATTTGTTTATAAATTTTCTTGCCTCTTGCAGCTTTGACCGTGAAGTTTCTGACCAAGAGGTTTATCAGTGAATATGATCCCAATCTGGGTAAGATGCTCCTTGATTGCTTCTCTCTCCCTTTGTTACTCTTGACTATGGCTCCATCCCTGAGTCCATACAAGACTATCCCTAAAGTTATGATGGGGGAGGGAGGGTGAAGGGGAGAACTGTCAAGATAAAGTGGGTGTAGTGGAAAGAATACCAGTTCAGGGATCAAAGAACATCCATTCAAATCTTGGCTCTCCTGCTTATAAGGCCTTGGGGGATCAATCTATCAACAGTATTTAATGGACTGCTATGTGCCAGGCATTGGGCTAGGTGTGGGAGACACAAAAACAAAACATGAAGCAATCCTTGTGCTTAAGGATTTTTTATAAGCAAGGAAATCATGTGTCCACTGTCATTCTCAAACTTCTTGCCTTTGTCCTGAGAGAACTGGACTATATAATTTTTAAATTCCCTTCTAGCTCAAAATCTGAGACCCGTGACATAGGCTCAGGCTCTGGCTCTGACACTAACAATTTATGTGATTTGGGGCAAGTTATTTCACTACTCAAGTGAATCATAATTTTCTCATCTGTAATATGAAGGAATTGAAGAGATGGTATTTCCTGATATAAAATTTATCAACAAATTAATTTCCTAAAATTAAATTTTTTGAGGAAAGAATATAGTTCCTCACTGACAGTTTTGACACCTATGTTGCTTCTTCCTTGGCTGGGTCTGGCCCGCTTTAAAAACTGAAAAACTGCTTCAAAATACAAGACAATTTATACAGTAAGAAGTTGTTGTTTGTTTTGTTTTTTTTTAAGCAACTGTATGAGAGATATACAACCAAATGAGTGTAGTTTTGGAGAGGCTGATTGCGGTGGTTTAAAGACCACTAGATTTGATTCAAAACTATAGGTTTTTTAGGGTTGGAAGGACCTTTAGAGGTCAACTTGTCAAGAGCATCTCGTTTTACAGATGAGAAAATTGATGCTCAGAAATTCCAGCTATCACTTTATATCCCTGTTTGCTTTCACAGACAAACTCCTAGAGAAAAGTGTATCTCTAGATCCCCACCTTCTATTTCCTCACCTACTACTTGCTTGTAAACCCTTTACAATCTGACTTCCTGCCCAAAACTCCAAAGAAGCTATTTACATTATTTTAATTGTTAAATCTGTTGACCTTCTCCCACCTCCATCCTCATTCTTCCTCATCTTCCTCCCTTAGTTCCTATGACACTTCTCTGCTTCCCAGTCTCCTTTTGCTGGATCAGCTTCCATGTTCTGCCTCTTAACCATGGGCATCCTTCCTTGGGGGTTTCCTGGATCCTTTTCTCTCTCTACCTCTCCCCCTTTTGATCACCTTTCCAGCTCTCATGAATTTAATTATCTAAAGATAACAGATGACCACCAAACCTATATGCCCAGCCCTAATCTTTTTCCTGGATTCCAGTTCTACATTGCCAACTCTCTGCTAGATATCTTTACTAGATAGCCTATTGGCATCTCAAATTCAGCACGTTCAAAGTAGAGCTTATTATTTCCTTACTCTTCCCTAAATCTACCTTTCTTTCAAATGCTCCTTTTCTGTTGAGAACACTTCCTGTCACCCAGATTTACAATCTCAAAGTCAGTCTTAGCTTTTCATTGTCACTTTCCTCTCATATCTAATCAGCCTCCAAGTCTAGTCAATTCAATCTCAACTAGTTTTTTCATATTTTATCCCCTCTATCCATAAGGTCAGCACTACCTCAAGCACTCATCACCTCTCACTTGGACTATTTCAACAGCCTAGCTACTTTCTCTGCTTCCATCAGCTTTCCTTTCTTGAATCCATTCTTCACACGGCTGCTAAAATACTCTTCCTAAAGCACTTATCTGATTTGATAGCATCACTGCCCTGCCCAGGAATCTTCTGTGGCTTTCCATTGCCTTGAGGATAAAATGCAAATTCAGCTTGGCTTTTAAAACCCTTTATAATCTGATTCCAGTCTACCTTTCCAGATTTATTTTACAGTCATCTGCTCTGTCTTCTAAGCAAAGTGACTGATTGTAAACTCCTCACTGAATATCTTTGCATTAGCTTCCTTCAGGCATCCCCTTCATATCACTCATTCTTAGAATCCTTAGTTTCCTTCACGGGTCAATTCAGGAATTCTCTTCTCTCTCTCTTCCTCCTCTTTCTCCTCCTACCCTTCCTGTTTCTCCTCCTTTTCCTTTTCCTCTTCCTCCTCCTTGTCTAACTCTTCATGACTCTCTTTGGAGTTTTCTTGGCAAAGGAACTGAAATGACTTACCATTTCCTTCTCCAAATTTTTTCTTGACCCTCCTAATTGTAAGTGCTTTCCTTCCTTTTTATTACTTGTTTTAATTTATTTATTTAATTGTTGTATGGGTTGCTATCTCCCTAGAATGTAAACTCTTGAAGGTGGGACTATTTGTCATTTTGGTCTTCTTGGTTTCAAGACTACCACAGAGCTTCACAAATAATGAGTTTGTTGAAGTGCATGTGCCCAGCTATTTACTAGCTTAAGCCAGTTATTCAACATCTGAATCTCAATTTCCTCAATTGTAAAATGAGTAATATTAGACTGGCTGTTCCAAAGTTCTCGTACAATTCTAACATCCCACAATTATAGAAATATATCTCAGAGTATTATTGTTAAGATCTAATGAGATGATGAAGATGAAAACACTTTGTAGATATTATTTATAAGTTATAAGAACAAAGACTTAGAGTTATCTTCTCTAATGTTGTGCCCTTCTGAGATTCTTGTGTGTGGACTAGTAGATGCTGTTTAGAGATGAAAAAACTGAGACTCAGAAACTTGACTGAAGTTTCTGGTAGTAAATGGTAGAACTGAGATTTTAATCCAGGACCTCTGACTACTCCCATGCCCTTTCCATTTATTATCTTAATGGTGCCATCATCATTATTAACATTTTTTTGCTCCTCCAGTAAAATTTCCTTCCCAACTAGTTTACAAGCCACACAAGGAAATCAGTCACTTGACTTAATAGTCATCTCATGTATGACTATTTTAATTGGCCCAGAAATTCCCACCATAAAGTTCCTCTTTTGAGTTATTAAGACATTGTTCACAAATGAATATAGCAAAGGAAATATGGTTTGGTCAGTCCTGTTTGGATGAAGATTCTGTCTACCAGTTCTTCCTTCAAGTTATTAAGACATTGTTCATGCATTAATATAACACGGGAAATGTTAGTTCTGTTTGGGTGAAGATCCTATCCAGCAGTGGCAATATAAACCAATCTTTGAGGGTTATAACTTAGTAGATAAGACCTAAGGGATGCTGGGAGGCTTGTAGAGATGAAGTGGCTTGCTCATCAGCTAGTTGGTATTAGAGATAGGATATGAACACAGGGCTTCCTGCCTCCAAATCCAAGCACTCACTCTATCCACCTCTTGATGTATTTAAAGTGTGACTCAATTACCTGAGAAGGAGAGTGTGTTAGTTTATCAGTGGGGTTTAGCTGTAGTGCCAGTCTCATTGTGATGTTCCAGTGGTCCTACCAGAAAAATTGTGTTTAATTATTGATTGTTATTAATGGTAATCTAGAAAATAATAAAATATTTAGCAATGGGAGGTGATTTAGTGCTCATCTCCTAATCCTCTTATTTGATGAGAGAGGGAAATGAAGGCCCAAAGATGCTCATGATTAATCATCAGAGTGGGTCCTAGCGCGAATGGGGCATGGGAGAAGCCAGTGTCCTTAGCTCAATGGGGGAGAAGGAAAAAGTCCAAATGTGGGTTATTGCTTGGGGAGGGCAGACTAGAGTGGACTTCTGGGAAACAAAAGAGAGAACAGAGAGAAATGTGAGGAGTAAGGTGGATGCTGAAAAGGAAGGAGGGACTCCAAAAGGCACACTCTGCCTCCTTCGTGGTTTTTACCCCAAAATCACTATGTCAGGAATACCTCAGAGGGCCAGTCATAGAGAGTATTTTCCTTTCTGCTCATCATATCTAGGATCCCAGAAGGAGCTTGGTCTCAGAGTTACTTTTCAGCAGGGTTAAGGAAGAAGTGCACCCTGGAACACTGAATTTTCTAGTGTGACTATGCTATTGCTGCCAGGGGTGGACCCGAAGGTGCTGGTGAATGAGACCAGAGGGGGAGTGGGCAGGGACAGAGCCGGGCAAGGGAGGAAAGGTACCAGGACATGATGCGCTTGGCAGATGTCTCAGTTATGCTCTTCAAGCAAAAGTCGCCCTGTCCCAGCCTAATTACAGATCTGAGTTCCGCTTGGCCCTGTTTTGACTTGGGGATTTGAGCTTCACAATTAAGTCTGGAGTTCTGAATGGAGGGAGTGAGTCATTCCCATGTGGGAGGGAGCATTGACCTTGATCTTTGGCCCCCTGACTCTGGGACTTGCTCAGCCTGGGCATGCACTCCTGTGTCCCCTACGAGGTCAGCACCACACCACGGTGCTTCTGTCCAGTGTGCCAGCACCCAGAGGGGCCTCGGACAGTCTCGCCTTCCTTTGCTGCCCACTAGAATAGCAGGAGGCAGGGAGCTTCTCCAGGGTCTCTGCTTCTTATTCCTGGGCAGGAGAGTCTTTGGCTTTAAAAGACTCTTTTTTCTTTTTGGTTTGGACCTATAATGTCATCTGCAAAGGGATTTCCCCATGTGGAAACTCCCTCCATCTGTGCAGATCACTCCTGTTTTATAATCTTGTTTTTTTTTTTTTTAATTTTATAAACGTATAAATAAATAATTTTGCAAATTTTATAGGCTTGAAGACTTGCCTACATGAGAATCCCTGTGGGCCAAAGACTGACTTAATTTTAAAGTGTGGAATTATTTGTTTTATTGTATTTTTTATTATTTTGTTAAGTGTTTCTCAACTACATTTTAATCTGGTTCAGGCCTATTCTGGTGTTGTGCGCTGGATACATAGTTGCATGACACCTCTGATTCTACATACTTGAACAGAATTTACAACTATCTCATTGGGTCCCCATAAAATCCCTGAAAGGGAAGGAAGAAAGAGATTTTTATGCCCATTTTCCAGCTAAGGAAACTGATGATATGAGAACAGTAAAGTGACTTGCCTCAAATCACAGTCAGAATAAAAGTTTGGTCTTTTTTCACTGGGTCATCTCTGAAGATTCTTTTGGATAACTATCTGCCTTCTGTTTTCAAAAACTTGAGGGAGTTCCCTGCAGGAAAAAGAACATGAAAGTTTGAGAAGCAGTGTTTATGTTACTTTAAGAAACTTTGCTAATATATGATCTTTTTTTTTTTCAGAGGTAATTAAAGTTGTGGCTTGCCCAGAGTCACACAGCTAGTAAGTGTCTGAGGCTGGATTTGAATTTATAAACATAAATATCACATTTATATGTCAGATTATATATATACATATATACACACATGTGTGAGTATACATATATATATATACATATATATATATAAATGTCAATCACATTTTGGGCCAGCTAAGTGATGTAGTCATTAAGAGCACAAGGACTAGAGTCATAAAGACCTGAGTTCAAAGCTGGCTTCAGACACTTACTAACTTTGGGACTCTGGACAAATTACTTAACCCCATTTGCCTCACTTTCCCCATCTATAAAATGACAAACCACTCCAGTATCTTTGCCAAGAAAACTCTAACTGGAGTCATGAAGAGTCAGACACAACTGAACAATAACAACAAAAATATGATATAGTAACTGAAAAACAGAAATATTTGAGGGAGAAGATTGTCACTCAGATCACACTGGATAAGTGGGATTGGAATCTTCTGGAAAGAAGTAGTGAGATAGGAAGCATGCTGGACTGGCTGATCTGGGTTCATATATACCAATTCAGATGCATCTTAGCTATGTGGTGTTGGACTACTCTATTAACCTCTCTGTGCTCAAATTTCCTGATTTGTAAAAGGAATTGGGGATGGACTAGATGATCTATAAGATATCTTCCATCTTTAGATCTATGGTCAGATGCTGGATGCTAGTTCTAAGTTCATCCATGGATTTGTGGCTCTGTCTCTGTCTCTGTCTCTGTTTCTCTGTCTCTCTCTCTCTATGTATATGTCTGTCTCTATCTTTCTCTGTCTTTCTGTCTCTCTGTTTCTGTCTCTACTTCTCTCTGTCTCTTTCTCTCTCTGTATGTGTCTCTGTTTCTGTCTTTGTTTCTGTGTCTCTTTCTCTGTATGTTTCTGATTCTGTCTTTCTGTCTGTCTTTGTCTTTTTGTCTCTGTTTCTGATTCTGTCTTTGTGTGTGTATCTATGTCTCTCTGTCTTTGTCTTTCTATCTCTATCTCTATCTCTGCCTCTTTGACTGTCTCTGTGTGTCAGTCTGTCTCTGTCTCTCCCTTTCTCTCTGTCTGTCTCTCTGACTCTTGTCTTTCCGCCTCTATCTTTGTCTTTGTCTTCCTCTGTCTCTGAGCATGTTAGGAGGGATGGAGGAGTAAGTATCTCTGAGCAGGTTTGGCTCGGTGTCTTTGCTGAGACTGCTGGGGCACCTCGCCTGTTGGGGAGGTCCCAGAAGAGCTCATTGGACCATTTTGGCAGGGAAATAAAACAAACTGAATGAGATGTGAAAATCTAGGGACAGCTGTATTTGGACCAAATATAGTGAAGTATCTGGGGGAATTTTTTCCATTGAATTTCTTGTCAAATAATCACAGCTATTTATATAAGCCCCCAAAGCAGGCCATGGATGAGGATTGTTAATGATTTATGCTGGATGCTAGCAAAGCTTGTGTGTTTTCCAGGGCCTGACTCAGGCCCTCATCATGCAAGTCCAAACAGTGGCCTGAAGGATACTTTGCTTGGAGTCTCGGGGGCAGACAGAGGGTGGAATCATGAACACCTCCCCTTCACTCACATGGATGGAATCGCTCCCAGGAAGGACTTTGCTTGGTGACGATGAGTCCAGTGTCACATCAGACATGGAGTCTGGAGGCAATGTGAACGTTAGATTCTTTCAGGGTTGCTCTCCTGGATGGGAGCCTATCATTTTATTGTTGAAGGGAATGCTTAGTCCGGAAATTCCCTTTCTAACTGGCGCAGCTGTTAGGGCCTTCTGAAGAGCTGTAAGTATGTCAAAACACCTGTTTATGACTGCAAAGTGGTGATCATCACAACAGCAGATAGCATCCAGGCCCCAGCCACACAGGCCTGATGACTTAGAGTCCGTGTCCTGGATGGCACCCGAACCAACTCATAAATCTCAGCTCAACATATGACAGAAGGGGCAGCTAGTTAGAGCACCAGCCCTGAAGTCAGGAGGATCTGAGTTCAAATCTGGCCTCAGACACATAACGTGCCCTGGCTGTGTGACCCTGGGCAAGTCACTTAACCCTAATTGCTTCAGCAATATCTATATCTATATCTATATCTATCTATCTACCTACCTACCTATCTATCTATCTATATATTGATAGAAAGCAAAAAAAAGTTAAGTTTTCTACCTCTTACAATCCTTCCCACTCCCACCCACACTGACATGCCCTGATCCTTCTTTTTTCAGAAGACACCTATACCTCAGAGGAGACTGTGGACCAACAACCAATCCTGCTGAGGGTGATGGACACAGCAGATCAGGTAATGCTGAGGACCCTCCTGAAAGCTTGAATTGAGTGTGACTAAAAAGCCTAGGATATAATTCAGAGCTGGAAAGAACAGAGGAGTTGATTTAATTCAACCCTACCTATCATCTTACAGGTGAAGAAACTAGGCCCAGGGCAATCATTAGGCCTTTTCTGGACTGTCAGTAGAGAAAGGGACCTCACTGTCTCTCAAGGCAATAGGGTGACTTGCCCCAACTCACACAACTAATAAATGACAGAACCAGGATGTGATCCCACTTGGCCCTGGATGAGGAATGGGAGGGAGGAGGATTTATAAATTCACACCCAACATGAGGATTTTTTGAATTAGTAATAGTGGTGATCAGAGCACAAGATGTTGGTCCTTTTTAGCCTTCACATGGGTGATCCTTGAACAAAATATTTACTCTCCCTGAGCCTCAGTCGCCTTCCATAAAATGAGAACGGACATTTCCCTCTCCTTCTTTGTCTCTTGGGGATGCTGGGTTGACATCAATTACGGGCTTCAGTTTTCACCTTTGTAAAATGAGACGGGCTGGACTGCATAATCTCTAAGAATCTATTTCAGCTCTGACATTCTATGTTTGAATATTCTGGTCCTCTGAGAGCTAATCTTCTAAGTGCTAACATTTTATATTCTCAGTGCCTTCCCATCTCTACTAGACTATATTCAAAGGTCCCTTCTTTTCTAAAATGTTATGCCGTTTTAAATGGAATATTGGCTGAATGATTAGAAATCCCAAGGGTCATCCAAGGTAATAGTTACTGGGACAATGATGGTGACCTCACTAGATGATGATTTATAATAAATAATGATAATTATTTTAAAATATTAAAATTAAATTTAAATTAAAATATTAAAAATAATGATAATAAATAAAATAAATGGATATTTCAGTTTTTCTTAAATCTCTCACACACATTTCTATACCCATGTACATGTGATAATGGCCACACAAAGATAAACATATACATACTGATAGATGTACACGTGTCCAACAATTACTCCTGCTAGCAAAGGTTATTGGGTCTCCCTGAAGGGGATAATTAACCTGAAGAGGAGAAGACTCAAAAGGGATATATTAGCTTTCATAAAGTATTTGAAGAGCTGCCATGTAATGGCTAGGTTGTTCAATAGATGGAACAGGGGACTTGGAGTCATGAAGACTTGAACTCAAGTCTTACCTAAGACACTTAATGAGTTAAGTGACTTACCTTTGTGCCTCAGTTTCCTCATCTGTAAAATGAGAATAATAATACCACCCACCTCCTAGGGTTGCTTTAAAGATAAAATAAAAATATTTATAAGTGTGTTGCAAATCTTAAAGCACTTTATAAATGCTAGTTATCTTATTATAAAATAGGCATATTCTTTTTGACCTCAGAAGGCAGAACTAGAAGGAATGGATAGAAATTATCAAGAGGCAAATTAAAATTTAACTTAAAGGAAAAATTCCTAATCATTAGAGCTATGCAAAAGTGGAATGGGGTGCTTTGGAAGTAGTGGATGAAGGCTGGATGACCACTTGTTGGGTATGTTGTAGCATAGAATTCTTGGTCACATATGGGTTGGACTGATTGTCCTCTGAGGTCCCTCTCTGCTCAAGTTTCTGTGATTTTGCAGCCATACTTCTTTCTGTGCCTTTCAAAGGGAACTTGTGAGCAATTAGGAATCTTAAAAACACCTCTAAAACAAAGCCAAAGTTGCAAATTGTCTGTCCCAAGGAAAATTTCCAAGAAAGCAAACTTACAGACAAATGGGCCACCCAGGGCCGCCCATGGATGGTCAGGTCTGAGGATTGGTGACATTGGAGCCTTTGGCTGCTGGCCCTCAGGATCTGGTGTCTGCTCTTCTCTGAGAGGAGAAGGGACAATGGCCCCTTTCATACCACGCCAAATCCAGATTCAGATGTCCCTTTGAAAAGGACTCAGTTGGGAAACAATGTACAAAAGCCCAGAGGAAGGAGAGATAGGACGGGGCAACTCAGGTGAGGGCCAGGGACTTGGCCTGTTCTGGTCTCAGACTGAGGCCTGAGACCCCCACGTCTCACCTGCTTATTGCTTACCTCCAGGATGTTCCCAGAAACTGCAAGCGCTACCTGAACTGGGCCCAAGCCTTCCTGGTTGTCTACAGCATCGATGACAGGCGAAACTTTGAGGGTTGCAGCCAATACCTAGAGATCATCGCCCACCACGCAAAGGACACCCAGCATGACTACCCTGTGCTGCTCCTGGGGAACAAGCTGGACATGGCCCAGTACCGGTACCAACCCTTCCTGTCTCTCTTCAGCAGCCAGGGGGGAGGGCTGGGTAGCGGATCTGAGGGGCCGCAGACAGAGCTTTATTGCCTGGGAGATGGGGCAAAGAGGAGGACACTTTGGTTATGGTGTTCTGAGTCAGATCCAATATCAAGCTGTGAGACCCTGTTGGCCCCAGCTTCTTCATCTAGAGAAAGATCTAGAGAAGGAAATGGCAAACCACTCCAGTATCTTTGCCAAGGAAATCTCCAAATGGAGTTATAAAGAATTGAACTGAACAATGAACCACAATTTTGTTTTGTTTTGTTTTTTGCTGAGGCAATTAGGGTTAAGTGACGTGCCCAGGGTCACACAGCCAGGAAGTGTTAAGTGTCTGAGAGCAGATTTGAACTCAGATCCTCCTGACTTCAGGGCTAGTGCTCTATTCACTGAGTCACCTAGCTGCTTCACAATGAATAACAACTGCATTTTTAAATGCCAAAACCATTCTTAGCTTAAATATTTAGCTGTACCAAATCAGATGGCAAGCTGGATTTGGCCTAGGCCATACAGAGTGTCTCAATCTTTGAATTAGACAATCTCTAAAGACTCTTCCAGAAATAGAGCATATTACTCCCTAACCTGAGAAAAGGTCATCAGCAGAATGCCACAAAGCTCTTTTCTGAATATATTTAAATTTAGAGCTGAAAATATAGAAGTTATCTAATTTAAGCCACTTATTTTACAGATTAAGAAACTGAATCAGATAGAGTATATAATTTGCCCATAATCACACAAGTAGCAAGTGGCAAAGCTTCTCCTATTTTGATCTTTTCCTGTTCAATTTTATCAGTGACTTAAATGAGAATATAGAAGGCATACCCATCAAATTAAGCATTTTGTTGATTTTTATTTTATATTGACTTTATTTCTAAATATGTCCTTCCTTCTCTTTATCAATGAATCTTGTAACAAAGAAATTTTTTTAAGCAATTCAGCAAAATTAACATATCAATCAAGTGTGCCAATGTGTACAATGTTTCCCCATTTCTGCCAAGAAGGGAAGGCATGCCCATCAAATCTTCAGATGAAAAATTTTCTTTCAGACAGCACAGAGCTATGAAGGACTGCTAATAGAATGAATGTTGGAATCATGATTAATAGACTGATGTTCTTGAACAAAACCAATAATACAAAGTCCATTGGAGGAAATGTAAAATGTTAAATTTAGAACCAAAAAGTCAATCACCCAGGTTTGAGAAAGGGAGACTGGCTTGGTGCCATTCATTTATTCCATATCCTATCCCCCATTCCAAGCCTTGTTACTGAACAAGGATTAGTGCATCAGCCAACCTGATCTTCCTAGTATTGATTGAATGTGAAAAAGGTTTAAAGGTTTTAGTTAATTTCAAACTTAACATAACCAACATTAGGATGCAGTCACTAAAAAGAAAAAACAAACACCAAAAAACTAAGTCATAGGCTCCACTACCAGAGGCAGTGTGTTCTGATCATAGATGATGATAACAACAATAAAGATGATAATAGCATTTATATAAGCACATTCTATATGCCAGGCACTGTGCTAAGTACTTTACAAATTATCTTGTTTGATTCTCACAACAGTCTTGAAAAGTAAGTGCTATTATTATCCCTGTTTTATGCCCAGGCTCATCCAGTATCTGAATAAATATCTGAGGCCAGAACTGAGCTTAAAACTTCCTTACTCTAGGCTCTGTGCTCTATCCATTTTGCCACCTCACAGCATGTGATCTATTAGTCCTTTGGCACTATCCTCTGATCAGATCACATCTTAAGTATTGTGTTTAAGGTTGGATTCCACCTTTTTAGCAAGGACATTAAAAAGTAAGCCAGCAACCAGAGACCAATGGAAAAAGATCTGAAAATTATGTTCTGTGAAAAATGGTTGTTGGAACTAGCAATGTTTAGTCTGGACAAATGAAGTCTAAGAAAAGGAAGATATTGTAACTCTTTTGAAATATTTGAAAGGACTATCTCATATAGAAAACAGCTTTGGCAAAGGCAGAATAGGATAACATAAAAACAGATAGAATGTTGGTGGATTCAAATCCTGCCTCAGACATTTTTAAAACGAATGACCCAGGATAAGTCTCTGTGTTTCCTCACCCCAGCACATGTTTTACAGTGTTGTGCAGATCAGAAAAGGAGACATTGTTAACTATAGTGAAAAACTTAAAGGACCATGTAAATGACAGTTATTAATCCAGAATAAACTTTTGTTGTCTAGGGAAGCCAGAATTAGAACTGATTGGTAGGAATTTGGTGTGTGTATGTGTGTGTGTGTACGTGTGTGTATTTGTGTGAATTTTCCCTCAATAAAACAAAGATTTTTTTTTTAAAAAGAAGACAAGAAATAGTGAAGGAGGTGGGGTAGGAAATAGGGAAGAAAATTAAGGAAAAGAAAACAAGAAGGGAAAGAAAATGGAGAAAAAGAGAAAGAAAGGAAGGAAGAAAGGAAGGAAAGGAAGGAGGGAAGGAAGGAAGGAAGGAAGGAAGGAAGGAAAGAAGGAAGGAAGGAAGGTAGGAAGGAAGGAGGGAAGGAAGGGAAAGAAGGAGGGAAGGAAAGAAGGGAAGGAAGGAAAAATGGTAGAATTTTAAAGCAACTAGAATTTTCCTAAAAGAGGATGGTCTGCCACATAATATAGTAAACTTCCCATCCCTGGAGACATTTTTGAAAAGGCTAGATTACATAGCTGCTGTTCCAGGACATTATAGAGAGTACTAATTCCTACACTGGATGAGAATCTTGGGTTTGATTTCCAAAGTTCCTTCCCACTCTAGAGTTCTAGGATTATCTGAATTTCTTTTTTTTTTTTTCCCAGCTTTAATTTAATTTTATTTTATAATAACTTTATATTGACAGAATCCATGCCAGAGTAATTTTTTTTACAACATTATCCCTTGCACTCGCTTCTGTTCCGATTTTTCCCCTCCCTCCCTCCACCCCCTCCCCTAGATGGCAAGCAGTCCTATATATGTTAGATATGTTGCAATATATCCTAGATACAATATATGTTTGCAGAGCCGAACAGTTCTCTTGTTGCACAGGGAGAATTGGATTCAGAAGGTAAAAATAACCCGGGAAGAAAAACAAAAATGCAAATAGTTCACATTCGTTTCCCAGTGTTCTTTCTTTGAGTGTAGCTGCTTCTGTCCATCATTTATCAATTGAAACTCAGTTAGGTCTCTTTGTCAAAGAAATCCACTTCCATCAGAATACATCCTCATACAGTATCGTTGTTGTCGAAGTGTATAATGAGTCTGAATTTCTTTTAATCAATTCCTGATTCTAAGTTGTAACTGTTCTATTATCCATATGTGTGTGGGGTGGGAATTGGGAATGTGGGAGTGTGCTCTTGTAGGGAGGGAACCGCAGTACTTGGCCAACTGAGCTCAAGGGCCATTGTGCTCTCACATATAACAAGAGTCAACTTTGCTTTGCCTATGTGAGATACATAGATATCTACATTCAGTTTATTGGCCCCTCTCTCAGTAATGGATACACTGAGGTCATTTCACTCAGAGCTGGCCATTCTATTGATCTCTTCCTCTCTCTCTGATTTCTTTTGCTCCAGACATGTCAAATGCTCATTGAATGAAGGAGGGAATTTCCAGTGTAAGGGCACATTCTTGGCAGAGATTTCTACAGTCTAACAGTCATTCAGTCCACCTCCCTTCCCCCGTCCGACCCCAGATCTTGTTGCTGAACAAGGGTTAGTGGGTCAACTAGCCTGATCTCAAGCTCACAATCCCTTCTGCACCCAGAACTAGCTAAATTTGATGTTGAGTGATAAATGACATAAGATGTTTGAGTTGTTCTTTCTTATTCCTTCTCTTCTTCACAATCAGGTTTATATTATTCCACTGTTGTTCCTAATATTTTCCCAGGCCAGGACTTAAGGGCTGTGTAGGATGAGCATAAGGAAATCCTCAGTCATCATGCAGAGGAATTTTAACCTTGGAAACTTGGCCAAAAGAACTTTGGGACTAGTCTCTTAATGTTTTCTCTATGCTCACTTCTCTCTCATTTCTCATTCCATCTTCCCACCCTATTCCCATGACTCTCGTGGTTTTGCTTCCATGGAAAAAACAGGAAAGTTTGAGATCAGGACAGTATATTTTAGAAGGCGCAGAACCACTTCCTGTTCTTTGGGAGGAGACCCCTGGAGATGTTTTATCCTGCTTATTAGGAGCAAATGAGAGCCATGTACTGTTTCTTCGTAATCTCCTATTTTTCATCCTCCCTACTTGCTGATTGTGAGGATTCAGGTCATATTCATTGTTCAGTCTGAGTTGATTTATTTTTGTCATTACTTCATTATCTGCAATCAATCATTTCCATTCTCTCCCCCACACCCACCCCCTTTACTCTATCCCCAGGAATTGGATAGAGGGATAAATGAGGGAAAAGTTGGGAGAGACAGAATGGTGCAATGGGTAGAGTGCTGAACCTAGATTCAGGAATATTCACCTACCTGAGTTCAAATTTGACTTCAGACACTAACTGTGTCATCCCAACAAATCACTTCACCCTGTTTGCCTTAGTTTCCTCATCTGTAAAATGAGCTGGAGAAGGAAATGGCAAACCATTTCATTTCAGTATCTTTGCCAAGAAAACCCTAAATATAGTCATAAAGTTGACACAGCTCAAAAATAACTAAATAAAACAATTCATAGAGATTGCTGCTCTCTCTGCCTTCCTGTTCTATTTTTATTTTATTTTATGGATATCTCTTATTTTTAATATCTTTATTTCTAAATATATTATCCTCTTTTCCCTAATCAAAGAACCATCCCTTGTAACAACAATTAAAAAAAAGAAGATATAGAAGGAATAAAAAGAGGGCATTTAGCAAAACTAACCAATCCATCAGCTGGGTCTTAACAGTCTTTGCAGTATTCTACATCTCATTGCCCCATGTTGCTTCATTAAAGGGAGGGAGGTGCATTTTCTCATCTCTTCTTTGGGGACCAGCTTGGTCATGATTCCATATATTTGTGATCTGTATCATTCCTATATTATTCCTAAGGATCTTTTCCAGACTGTTGTGAGGTTGTATCTTTATTGTTCTTTTTCATTAACATTATTATAGTCATTGTGTGTATTGTTTTCCCGATTCAGCTTACTTCACTCTGAATCAGTTCATATAAGGCTTTCCACGCATCTGTGAATCTTTTCCTCTCCCATCACTCTCCGTTTCATTCCCATCCTTCACCATATATATAGTAGACACTGGTGGTTCATCTTCTTTGAATTCTAAGAACTATGTAGATAGTGTGTAGCGGAGAAGCATTAGATCGGTGGTCAGACATCCTATGTTAAAATACCAACAACCCCTGGGTAGTACACAAGGGACCTCCATCTGAGAGCACAGATTATCTCTTTTGTCCCACTTCTTCAACAGACTAGAGGATCATAGATTTAGAACCAGAAGGACCTTAGGTCCTGCAGTTCTTTTTACAGAGGAGGAAACTGTGGCCCAGGTAGATAAAACGATTTGCTTGAGCTCACACAGGTACCAAGCAGTGGAGCCAAGTGCCGGGCCCCCTATTCCAGCGCTTTTCCCTTCAGCACTGCTGCCTCCAGGATTCGTGTGCCCTCACTCCGGGGACTTAGAGCTCAACTTTTCCAGGCCAAAGGTAGAGTTCCGTCCTGGAGCTCTCCCTTAGAGTAGCGCCGGATCCCCTAGGTGTAGGTCCCCGGGCGGCCCGGGGTTTCCCGGCCGAGGAAGGGTGGCTCGCTCCTGATCATTCTCCCTCCCTCTGTTCCGCCCCCCAGGCAGGTCCCCAAGTCAGAGGGCGCGGCTCTGGCCGGCAAGTTTGGGTGTCTGTTCTACGAGGTCTCCGCCTGCCTAGATTTCGAAGCCGTGCAGCACGTGTTCCACGAAGCCATCCGGGAGGTCCGCAGGGAGCAGGAGAGAAGTGCGCCGGCGCGGCCCCTCTTCATTTCTGAGGAAAGGTCCATTTTTCATCAGGCCCCCCTCACTGCCAGGCACGGCTTGCCAAGCTGCACCTTCAACACCCTCTCAACTGTCAACTACAAGGAGATGCCCACTGTGGCCCAGGCCAAGCTAGTAACAGTCAAATCCTCCCGGGCCCAGAGCAAGCGCAAGGCGCCCACCCTGACGCTGCTGAAAGGCTTCAAGATCTTCTGAGGCCCTCGCCATCCACGCCCCGCTGCAGGGGGCACGTGGGAGAGGAAGGACGGGCCAGCGTTAGCAGGAGCAGCCCCGGGGCATCGGATAGAATTGTGTCCCGAGACTTTGGGGCAGGCGCTGCCCCGGACTGACTGGGTCCCGCTCCCGGCCCGGCCCAGCCCCCGGCTTACTTACTTCTGGAACGGGAGTTCCAGTTATTGGCACTGAGTAGTTGAGCTTGCCCCGGGCAGGTTTCCCCCCCCCCCCCCTCCCGTCAGGAGGGGATACTTGTGTGTGATTTTGTTCTGCAATCCATGGAGTTCCAGTTTCCACGGCAACCGAAGCAGCTGTGACCTTGGAGAGTAACAGCTGTGGGTGGGCGGAAGGCAAAGGCTCCGGGTCTCACAGACAGGACACCGAGAGAAACTTACGAAATCTCTGCCTTTGAAGCCGAGTTCAAAGGCTCTGTACCTCTTCTTCCTGCCTCCCTCCCTGACTTCGGGAGTCCCAGCGGCCAGATGTGGCTCCTCAGGCACAGCCAGGAGCCGCCACGCTTGCTACCAAGTAAAAGAGGAGTCTCTCGCTATGGCGGACAGGGAATCTCGCAGACCGTTCCTGGGAGCACAGAGACCCCTGGTGGCAGGACCGGGAACAGCTGTTGGGTTTGACCAGCCTGGGTTTGTGGGACAGTGACTTCCATCCCAGCACATCCCATTCCCATGAAGGTCCACAGGTCAACCACTACGGTTCCCGGCATCTCGCCAGTGGTGCCTGATTGAAAGACCCTTCCATTTTGGGTTAAAATAGACCTGCAAAGGATGACTTGAAGAAAAACCAAGCTCGTAAAGATAATTCAAAAACTCTGAAGAGTATGTGCGGAAGAAGGAACAGCCTTCGCTTTTGCTTAGATGGCAGTGGGAAGGTTTACATGCTGATTGCATAGGGGTGTACGAAGCTCTGGTCTTTTTTTCCCTCAACATCCATTAGTCACCTCACTCTGTAGACCCCAAAGGGGACCTTCCAACAGCCTTACTCAGGAGAGAGTCTTCTACTGAAGTCATACTAGCGAAAGGAAACCAAAAGTCTTAAGGGAATCAACACCTAGAGTTAAAAATAATGTCTGAATGATCTAGAGAGCAAACAACATACAAAGTACCATTCCCTAAAGTGGTTTGGGTTTAGAAATGCATTATGCCAAATCATAGCTGTGCTTGGACAGAACTCTGGTCCCTAAAACACTTTTTTTTTTTTTTGTCAACGAAACTATTATTTTTCCATAAGTTATTTGACCCCGCCTCTATAGCTTAAGGATAATATGAAAGAGACATCCTCAGGGTCAGGCCTCTCTGTATATACAGCTCTTTACAGTTTTGTTCACATCTGTGTACATTTAACCATTTGAATACATATGCAAGTTTTGTTGAACACTTCTGGAAACATTTTAATAAAGAATTCTTAGAGAAAAATAATAGCATTTTAAATGGTGATTTGTCCTTTAGTTTTCCTTAAGTACAAAACATTTGGCCCACAGTTACTGTTTATGTCTTTGGTTACTATGATGTGTTTGGCAGAACTTTGGTGGTTTTAATTTAACCCACCAAGCAGGCACCTGGTGTTGAAAATACTTCCCTGGTTTTCATTTTTCAGCTCCCCGTAATCTCACTAGACTCCAGATTCTGATGACTCTGGAGCAATGTCGACATGGGCTTTTTCTTTCCACTCAACTGTTGTCTGTTCTGCGTTTTGGTTTTGAGAGAGCAATGTTTCCTTTAAAACATTCAAGCCATTATCATCCTTCGATGACGAAGGGTCCTCCTTATTGTTTGTAGTCTCAGAAGAGGATTTGATTTTCATTTCTTGTTTTTCCTGGGAATTCATTTTCCGTTTTCTAAGAAGAGGGGAAAAAAAGATACAAGTAGCTGAGATCGAATACTCATCCCCAGACTTCAGACACCAAGGTTAGACGATGTTCGAGTTATCAGTTCTTAAGGCTTGGTGTCTGATATGTGCAGAGGCTCTGGGTTGGCTGTGTCAAATAAATGGCCTCAAGTATAAACTAAACATTTTGTATTCCAGCAGAGAAAATGGCAGATGGTATGTATGGAACCATTAGTGCTAGAACAAGATAGTCTTCCTTTGAAAGGTCTCTCACACCAACTCCTTCGTTTCAATTACTAATGCAAATACTATAGACCAGAACCACATTACTTGTCCAAATTATTATAATTACTGGAGCCTCTCCTCCCTCCTATATATAGCCAAGTTAATCTTTCTAATCTCATTTTATCCACATTGGTTCCCGCTTCAAAAACCTTCAATAGTTCTCCATTGTTTACAGAGGCAATGAGGCAGTGTGGTAGTTGGATATTGGACTGAGAGTCAAAAAGACCCGAGTTCAAATCCTCCCTTAAAGACTTAACCTCTTCTCCTCATCCCCATAGAAGGGCACTCTTCTTGTCACAATCTGGAGCTAGCCCTTCTCGCTAGTCATCTGTTATTAGTTCCAATATAAATAATATACTATAGACAAGCTTACTAAGTATTCCTCAACATAGGGGAAGATAGCAAGATTTTTCTGTTGGTTAGAAGATACATCTGGTTGGCACAATGGATACAGCTCTGGGCCTGGAGTGAAGAAGACCTGAATTTAAATCCTATCTCAGACTCTGAGCTGTTTGACCTTGGGCAGCTTAACCTTTGTCTGACTCAGTTTCTTCAACTGTAAAATGAAGATTAATAGCACTTACTTCCCAGACCTGTTATAAGGACCAAATGAGATAATAGTTATAAAGCACTTAGCGCAGTTCTAGACTCAGCTAGAAGCTGAGGGGCATTGCTTCCTGCTTCTGGGCTTTGCTTCTTCAGAGCCACTTAGCTGCTATTTTAGCACATAGTAAGTGCTAGATAAATGCTTATGGCCTTGCCTATTTCCTTGTTGAGTTTGCTGAGGATAGATTTGCATAATATAGGTAGGAATGTAGTCGAGGTGATTGGAAAATAATAATCTTGCCTTCTTAGCTTATCTTTTGCTTTGACTTAATTTCATTTTCCTACTAGACCAAAGAGGATTTGGAGAATGTCTGGCCCTAAATTAGATGTCTGGATCAGAAGTCTATAATTTCCTCCCAGACATGGAGTTTGAAAAGAAAAGAATTTACATTAAGACTTAACTACTTAACCCAACTTTCTTTCTTTTGCAACATGATCAATATGAAAATGATATTTATGACTTCACATGAATGACAATGAGAGGGGGAGGAAATGACAGAAGAAAATTTGGAACTGAAAATAAAATAACACAAAGACAGAAGGAAGAAAAGAGTGAAGGAAGGAAGGAAGGAAGCGGGGAAGGAGGGTGGGAAGGAAGGAAGGGAAAGATGGAGGAAAAAAAGAAGGAAAAAAGAAGGGAGGGAAGGAGGGAGAAAAGAAAGGAAGAAGAGGAGAAAAAGGAGGAAGGGAAAAAGGAAAGAAGGAAGAGAGGAAAGAAGGGAAGGAGGGGAAAAGGAAGAAAGGGAGAGAGGAAAGAAGGGAGGAAAAGAAGAGAGGGAAGGAAGAAAAGAAAGAGGAAAGGAGGAAGAGAAGAAAAGAAAGGAAAGAGGAGAGGGAGGGAGAGAAGAAAAAGGGAGAAATAGAAGGAGAGAGGGAGGAAAAGAGGGAAGGAGAAAAGGAGAAAAAGAAGGAAGGAGGGGGGAATTAAGGAAGAAGGGAAGAAGGAAAAGAGGGAGGGAGAGAGGCAGGGAGGGAGGGAAGAAAGAGAAAGAAGAAAAAAGGACTATAACTAGATTTTATTAGTTGGGTGTGGCTATAAGTAAAAGATCTTCAATCAGTCCTTATCAGGCAGAAGTTCTTGCCATCATATCCTGATGGATTAGAGTTAAGATGGCAATTGAATGGCCTTGAAGAGATGAAGCCTTGAAGCAGGAAGCAATGTTCAGCAGTTTCTAGCTGTGCCTAGAAACCATCACCGAATCAAGTAGCATTGCCCAGCTGGCATCCATCATATGACTGGAACCACTGGTCTTAACCTCTGTCTGTTTCTATATAAAATGGGGATGATAATAGTATTTGTCTCTCAAGGTTGTTGATGAGAATAAAATGAGATAGTATTTGTAAAGCACTTTGCAAACTTCATAATGCTATATAAATACCAGCTATTGTTACTGTTGTTAGTTTTACTGGAAAAGAACACGGTTCAAGTCTTGATCTGACTGAGCAATCTATAAGAACCCTAGAAACCAATGAATGGATCACTCATCAAGAATCTGGGCAACAACCCCAAGGCACAGAGCCAAAGGTTCAAGTTCCAACAGCTACCACAGAGCTAATATCCTAGAATGTCCACTGAGGTGAGGTGTTGTAAAATGGGGCGAGCATTTGTTAGAAAGTCCCTCCCTGGTAGGTGGAGCCTAACATTTATTCAACAAATATTTCTATTGCATGTAAGGTGTTGTAAGGAATATATTTTATATTAAATATAGAAATGTAGAATAAAGAGTTAGACATTATAACAATGAAACAAAGTAAAAAGTGAAAAAATAGTAAGAAAAACTCAGTTTTACAGAGGTTCAAAAGCAATATTGGTGTAATAATAATAATAATGTATCAGGATTATAATGATTAACCATCAAAGATAACAGAATTTTGTAAACCATGTCTCATTCCTAAGTAAATGTTTACTAAATGCTTATTGGATTGGATGTTCATTGATTGATGACTTTGTGGCAGATAATATTAATGATGATTAATAATATATTTACTAATAATAATATTATTAACAACAATTAATAATAACTGACATTTAAGTAGTCCTTGATGTTTTCCAAAGCATCTGATTATATTAATATTTCATCCTCATATCAATCCTGTTAGGTAAATACCTCTGGTATTAGCCCCATTTTACAGATCTAGAATTTGCCTACAATTTTGTAACTATTGAGTTCCAGAAGTGAGATTTGGAATCCAGCTCTCTTGTGGGGTGTTTGTTTTGGTTATTTTTTGTCTAGGATTCTTTTTAACATATCATTAGTTCTAAACACTATCTACTGAAAAAACTTATAACACATGATCAGAAATTTAATTAGGAAAAAAGACACTGACTGATTTATCCCATCTTTTCATTTTGCCCCCTCCACCTTCAACACTGAGCAAAGTTCCTTTCACATAATCAACTCTCAAAAAATATCTTTTGAATGAATGAGTTGGTTACTATATAACCTTACCATGACATCACTTGTCACTGGATTCTAGTGGTTATTAATGAAGCTATGGAGTGTTATGATTTTTAAAATTTTCCATGAGTTGTCATTGAATTCTATTTTGAATAAGTAATAGTATAATTTTGGAAATATTCCAGTTTTTCTCTTTAGTCTTTTCCTCTCTCCCTTCCTTATCTTACAGGGGTTGCAACAAGGGGAATTTGGGTGGCAGCATTTCATTTATCATAGGCTGAACTTTGAGAGGTCCTTGAGGGTAACATATTCCCAGTTCTAAACTATGGGCAGAAGCCAAGAGAAGTCAAACAGGGTCCAGAATAAAATTTTCCCAGGAAAAGCCACCTTATTCCTCTTTTTTAAAAAAAAAAAAACTTATTTATTTTAATACACATTGCTTTACAAATCATATTGGGAGAGAAAAATATCTTATTTCTATTAAAACAAAATTAGAACCACATTATTCAAAGATGACCAGAGAGCTTAAATAAATAACTTTCTAACCTGTTTGCCATGATACTTCTCCCTAGAAGGAAGACATTCAGGACTAATACTGCACATGAGAGGACGAGGACAGCAATATTCCATGGTGTAGCTGTAGAAAGAAAAGATACCAACAATTGTTACTCAATCTTTTAGTAGGATCTGGTGGTTATGATCCAACACAATGGTACTTCGTGTTTGTCAATCAGTCAGCCTCACTCTTATCTTCACTATGGGGCACTGGGCAGGGATGCTGAGCAAGGAAAGAACTATCTCCAATCTTAGGGAGCTCCTACTCTGATGGGAGACACAAAACCCTGTCCAGAATTTGAACTAGCATAAGCAGCTAGGGCTTTATCTAGGTGATGACATTGATGGGATGGAGTAAGGGAAGGAAGCTATGTTTCCTCCTCCTTATCCTTGATTTCTAACTCACATATTCCTTCCATATCCAAGTGCTCATTAAAATCTAATTTTCACCTGGAAACAAATTTCCTGCCATTTCCCCCACACACACTGGTTGCTTTTACTCACACCTGCTTTTACATAGGGTCAGGAAGGGCAACTGGTATACTTGCTTCCATTGCCACCTTCAAATCTTTCCTTTTCCACTATCATTCAGCAATCACATAACCTTTTTTAAAGTTTGTTCTGTCCTGTACAGTAATTTATCACCTATGGACCACTATCTTTTTTTTTTTTTTTATAAATTTTATTTTATTTAATAATAACTTCGCATTGACAGAATCCATGCCAGGATAATTTCTACACGACATTATCCCTTGCAATCACTTATGTTTCGTTTTTTCCCCTCCCCCAGGATGGCAAGCAGTCCTATATATGCTAAACATGTTGCAGTATATCCTAGATACAATACATATTTGCAGAACCGAACAGTTCTCTTGTTGCACAGGGAGAATTGGATTCAGAAGGTAAAAATAACTCGGGAAGAAAATCAAAAATGCAAATAGTTCACATTCATTTCCCAGTATTCCTTCTTTGGGTGTAGCTGTTTCTGTCCATCATTTCTCCAATGAAACTCAGTTAAGTCTCTTTGTCAGAGAAATCCACTTCCATCAGAATACATCCTCATACAATATCGTTGTCGAAGTGTATAATGATCTCCTGGTTCTGCTCATCTCACTTAGCATCAGTCCATGTAGTGGACCACTATCTTTCCCAATGACTTCAGTTGTTCCACCTTAACCCCTTTCCAACTTTGTCTTCCTCTTTACACTTACCTCCTAAGACTCAAGTCAACTTCAACTAAGCACAGGAGGGCCGTAACTCAGATTGCCCTGCTCCCAAATGAATGTACTTTCAGAATTCTTATCCAAGGCTCTCTTGTTTTTAGAAACGTCAGAGTTTTATGGAAATAAATAGGTTTATTTTTATAATGTCCCTCAGAGAGAGAGGAAAGTGGTATTGTCCCCTTTCCCTATGGCAACAAAATCATTAGTAGAAGTTTTCCTTTGATTTCTGCCCTCAGAGGAAATAATAAAGAGATGTTTTCATTGTGTTTATTTTATTTTTATTTATTCACATTTGGGAAAAAAAATGAGACTCAAATAAAACAAAAGAATATATATTCCTATTTGGCATTATATTGTTATTATATAAGCAGATTTATATTTCTCATTTATAATTCTGATTTGGTTTTTAAAATTCAGTATTTTTTTTCCAATTATTTTTGGTCTACTTTCCCCTGGCTTTTTATTGAATGTAATTTTCAATGCATCGTGGTCTGAAAAGGATGCATTCACTATTTCTGCCTTACTGCATTTGAGTTTGAGGTTTTTATGTCCTAATATATGGTCAATTTTTGTATAAGTTCCATGAACTGCTGAAAAGAAGGTGTATTCCTTTCTGTCCCCATTACATTTTCTCCAGAGATCTATCTTATCTAATTTTTCTAGTATTCTATTTATCTCTTTGACTTCTTTCTTGTTTATTTTGTGGTTTGATTTATCTAATTCTGAGAGTGCAAGGTTAAGATCTCCTACTATTATAGTTTTGCTGTCTATTTCTTCTTGCAGCTCTCTTAATTTCTCTTTTAAGAATTTAGATGCTACACCACTTGGTGCATATATGTTTAATTAAAATTCAGTATTTTTTATTTTGGTTCCAAATTCTCTCATTCCCACCTACCCCTCCCTCATTCACTGAGAAATCAAGAACAACAAAATCCATTACAAATATGTTTTTATCAAGCATTGCAAATTACTGTATTAACCACATTCCATAGATATATAATATATGCATATATATTCAAACACATACACACATATACTTTATATATGTGTGTATTGTTTGCATATATACATATGTATGCACATATATACATACCTCAATTTGTATCTGAATCTATAATTTCTCTGATAGTAAATAAGCTTATGTTTCATCATGAGTTGAATATAATAGTTTTTAAATGTTATTCTCTGAGCACATGATAGCTTGTGGTTTTCCAGTTATATAGGGCAAGATCTTTCAGAGTATCAGGAAAATCTCACTGGTAACTTTGAAAAGCTGAGCTCATCCCAATGGGGTTCCTCTCTGGCTGGCACTAGACTGCCTTTACCTTGGAACACTTTTTCTCTTCTCATGAACATTCCCTCTCTATTTTTTTCCATCTTCTATATTAGAATCTATTTGATCCCAGGTAGTTTGCAATTCCTCATATGTATACCCCCAATAAGACAGGCTTCCTGCTTCACTTTGTTTTGACATGGATCTATCTATTAATTTTCATCAATGGGTATGGGAAGTCCCTATCAGTACCATTGGGTATTTAAGAAATTGACATATATACTATGAATTTTTAAAAAAGAATTCTCAGGCAAACATTGCCCAAACATATGCAATATTGTACAATGACTAACTGTAGATAAATTAGTTATTCTTAGCAATACAATGATCAAAGAAAATTCCAAAGAACTCAAGGTGAAATATGCAATATATTTCCAGAGAAAGAACTAAAGAGTCTGAGTGGAGATTGAAGAATACTATTTTTCACTTTATATTTTTTCACATTTCTTTTTTCTTTTTGCCTATTTCTTTGACAACATGACTAATATGAAAATACACTTTACATGATTGCATATATAAAACCTATATTAAATTGTTTACTGTTTTAAGGAGGAAGGAGGTAAGAGAGAGAAGGAAAAAATTTGGAAGTAAAATTTTTTTTTAATGTTAAAAAGTAGTCTTTAAATGTAATTGGGGAGAAAATAAAAGACTATTTTAAAAAATAATTCTGATAGTAAAAGGGAGGTGCCTGAGAAGGCATACTTTAATTCTTCCATTGCCTCAATAAATCCCTTACTCACTGGATGATTCACTGAAAGTATATCTCTAGTAGGGGTTTTTAACCTTTTCTGCCATGGATATTCACAACCTGCTGAAGTTTATGGTTGGCCTCCTCAGAATACTGGTTTTAATTGCATAAGATAAATAGAATTACAAAGACAACCAATTATGATGAAATAGAGTCATCAAAATATTTTTTTAAAAACAAGTTCACTGGACATCAGGTTAGGAACCACCTGATCTAGGGAACTCTTTATTCCTTTATCTATGATAAATATTGTCTACTTTATCTTAAAGCTTTGATTTCTGATAAAATATCAATTGCCCAAGTGAGTACAATACTTCAGCTAACATCACTGATTAATTTATTAGTAATAATGAGCCTTATTTCCTTTTCTTTTCTTTCTCTGGAGATGTATAGCATTTTTTCATGTTGAGTACTTTGGAATTTTCTTTGATCCTTGAATTGCTAAAAATAGCTAATTTATTCACAGTTGGTCATTGTACAATATTGCATATGCACAATGTTTGCCTGAGAAACATTTTTTTAAAATTTGTAGCATATAATGTCAATTTCTTATTGGTTTAGGGGAGAGAACGTAAAGATAGTGAGTGAGAGGTATTTACTGTGTAGAAGTTAGGAAGAGGGGCAGAATAGAGAGACTAGGAATTGTTCTGGGCATTTTCTCTGGTTATATTCCAGCCTTGGAATGCTCTCCTAGGCTCTGACTATAGACTTTTCTGGCTTCCTTTAAATCACAACTAAAATCCTGCCTTATCTAGGAAGCCTTTCTCAACTCCTCATAATTCTATTATCTTCCCTCTGATAATTATTTCCTATTTATCCTACATATAGCTAGCTTTGTATATATTTGTTTGCATGTGTTTTCTCCCCTACTCCATTGTAAACTCTTTGAAGGAAGGAACTGTGTTTGGTAATTTTTTTTAATCTAACTAGCACATTTTGGTTTTGCTGATGAGTCATTCTGTCATGTCAACTTTTTGGGATCCTATTTGGAGTTTTCTTGGCAAAGATACTAGAGTGATTTGTTATTTCTTTTCTTTTCTTTCTTTTTTTTTCTTTTTTTCTTTTTTTAGTGTGTCCCCATTTTACAGATGAGGAACTGAGGCAAATAGGGATTAAGTGATTTTCACAGAGCCCCATACCAAGTTCATGCCAAAGACTGAGATCTTCCTGACTTCAGACCTGGTGCTTAATCTACCTGGCTTGCATCACCTAGCCACCTCAATCTGCCATGTAGTAGTGGACAGAAGGTCCCTGTCCCATTCTCGTAGCTGACTCCCACAGTTTGAGCATTCCAGAAAAGAGGGGTCGACATCAGAAATGGCAAAGCAACTTGATTCAAGATGTCCCCTGAATAATACAATCAAGTAGCACCCAGTTATGCTGAGTGATAAATGAGCCCAGGAGAAAGAAAAAAAAATAACTGGATTTTCACCAAGTGATCTCGATACATGGAAGAATAGGACTAACACATGGGGACCTCTTACCTTTTGATAAGAATGCCAGCAAATTTCAGGCACCAAATGTTGAGATTGATTCTCAGGCACCAAATGATAAGATTTAGGAAAACAATTGGTACCAAATGTTGGGATTCGGTCTTGTGAAAAATTCACAATGGCCATTCTCTTTGGCAAAAGATAGGTTTATTTATGAGAAAAGGCTACACACAAAATGAAGAGGTACAATAGAAACCAGAAATGGTAAATATGAAATGGATTTGGGAAAGCATATATTTAGTAAGGAAAGGGATTTTAACAAGTAATAATGGAAAAGACAACTTCCCTAGTGGAACTCATAATTAACCAGGAGAAACAAAATACTCCATGAAGTGGGAGTGTGCTCTTAGCCCACAGATGAACTCCATAGAGTTTAGCACACTAAAAGATTTAGCTATAAGAAGAAGAAAGACACCATAAGGCATGGGGAAGGAATAAGGAGAAAATCACCATAAGGCAGAGTGTTATGGCAGGCTATAACCCAAAAGGGATTCAGCAAAGATAATGGGGGCCACAGACAGATTTACGAGGGAAATTTCAACTTGGGGGTTTGACATAACTTGACTTTTTGATTGAACACAGTAAAGTGGGGTTACTCAAGAATTCCACAGGGGTGGGTTGAGCTGATCTCCATCAGTGTCCTTCCCTGCTTGCCTCAGGGAGTAATCTTATTAGTGTTTCAGGCTTTGTCTGCCAGCCCCACTGAATAACCCAGGACCTCATCAGGAGTAGCCATCTTGTATCTAAAAAACCCCGAGTCAAACGTGATCCATAAAATGGGAACTCTTAAAGGGAGACAATGGCAATTAACTAAGTGTTCCTTCATTAGTTACCAACTGGGCCCAAAGAAAAACAAAATTAGGTTTTTTCCACTGCCTTTCCCCCCTAATTGTTAGCCCCAGAAATCTTCTTTTCTGAGCATAAACTTTAATTATTGAATGGGTGTATCCTCAGTCAAACAGACTGTTTGTTGAAAGACCTTAGCTTAAAAAAGTCAAGTTCTCCCATTGCATCCAGAGCCATCTTCATTCATCCTGATCTATAACTGGCCACTGGATCCTGATGGCTCTGGAGGGGAAAGTGAGGCAGGTAACCTTGCACGACCCTCCCTTATTTAAAGCGAATCCACTTGCAAGTTGTAGCATCACCTCCTATGTCATGGTCTTCTTCAAGAATGAAGGACAAATAACAAACCAAGAACTTACAGTCATCCGTCCGGTAAAGCCACAGAAGTTCCTCCAGCTCTTCTTCTGACCACTCTGACCCCGGCAGGGCCCCAACATGCCCATCACTACCATCCATGTTGCTATGTTTCTGATGTGGATTCCCTTACAATGCCTCTGGCCTTCCTGTTGCCCAGTGAATCACTCAGGGCTGAGACTAAAGCCTGGAAGGTTTGCCTAGAAGACTTGGAGGCTGCTAGAGAGAGAAGATTGCTTTGCAAGTTGGTTCTTGAAGTTTTTTACTCTTCATCTAAATGTCAGAGGATGAGGCAGCTGGTTTTCTGGACCGGGAAACTGGAGAGGAAGCAACAAGGATAACAAAGAGGTAGATCTTATCCTGACTATTAAAACTCTTACTTGCTTTGATCCTGCTTCCTTTTCTAGTTCTTGCTTCTTTGCAGAGCTCTATCGAAACCAGTTTTAATATAAACTGCTCTTAGTAAAAGGATTCTAAAGCAATCCTGGCCCCAGAATGGACTATGTGATCAGAAAAAATAAATATTCAATATTGGGATTAGTTTAACTGATATCTGTTTCTCAATTCAATTAGCTAAATGGAGTAAATGGTGAATATGGAGTCAGAAGATCTGAATTTAAATCCTGCCACAGACAATTAGTAACTATATGACCATGGACAACTCACCTAATTTATTAATCTCAGTTTCTCTATCTATAAAATGGGGATATTAATGCTTTACAGGTTTGTGTAAGGGTCAAATGAGATAATGATAATGAGTTTTTTTCAATATGTATGTGTATAAATATAAAATAAGGTACATTAAAGAATGAAAATGCTCTAACAGCAAGGGACACAAAAGGTATGGGAAAATTTCATGGAGGTGATTCCAGATCTGAACCCTGAAGGCAAAATAATTCATGGTGGCTATGATTGGTTGGACCTGACCTTTACTGGAACTCCGGGAGAAGAAAGTCCCTTTACTTATGCTGATCACCAGTTCTTTGTAACTTCTAGTCTCAGAGCTGTATTGAGGCATTGAAAGAGTAAGTCACCACGTACCACACACCCAGTAAGTGTCAAAGTGAGTCTTCTTGAGTCAGAAAATAATATAAAAATATATACAAAATAATACAAAAAGTAACTAAGACACATTGAGTTTAGTGGGAAGGGAGTTAATATAGTAGCTTAGAGACAGATGTTTTCCAGATATACTGATAGTCTCCTGTTTTCAACAATTTATTTTTGCTAAATGAATGCTAGTAGGTTAAATTGTTTCTCCATAGCAGAAAGTGGCTCTGTGAATAGAGTTCTGGGCTTGGAGTCAGACAAACTTGAGATAAAAGTTGGCTCTAAATACTAGCTGTATGACCCTGGGCAAGTCCCTTAACCCTGCTTGCCTCAGTTGTCTCGTCTATAAAATGAGGTAGAGAAGGAAATGGCAAACCCCCTCCAGTATTTTTGCCAAGAAAATGTCAATTGGAGTTTTGAAGAGTTACACATGAGTGAAAATAACACCTAAAAGCTTACTCATGCTGTCAACACACAAATCAACACATTTTAAAAATTGTACAATCTTTAAAAGTCATTTCAAGTAATCCTCTAAATAGAATGATCGATAGTCTGGGAATCAGGGCATCTAAGGTTCTAAATCCTTTATCTCTCTGAGTCTCAGCAACCTCATCTGTAAAATGGAAAGACTGAACTAAATGTTTAAGGTCCTTTTCAACTTAAAAAATTAGGATTCTATGATCTCATTATTGGAATTTATGTTTAGCTTATCTTCACGGGCCCTTTTCAAGTTGCCTTTTCCAAAACAGCCCAGAAGCTGGGCAAAGAGATGAACCCATTGCCCAGAGATATTTTAAAACGTACCTGCAGAGTCCAAGTGTAACCAACAAATGTTTCTATGAAGGGCAGAGTTTGGCCAAAGAAGACTTTCCCTTTTCCCAGTCTAAAGTAGTGGGGCTGAATCTCCCTGACCTTGCTTATCTCCAGTCAAGCCTTCAGATTTTCTAATAACACCTTCTCCTACTTCCTTTCTCTCCTCCAGTCTTGCTGAGTGGAAAGTCTTGTCTCAGATATTCACATTCTTAGACACACTTCATCACCTTAGCCTAAGAACTCTGCTATCTAAGTTTAAACTCTGCCTTTAGAGAAGTTTATACAATTTCTAAATATGTATAATTATAGTTCCTGAGTCCCTAAGCCAGATGAAATGTCCAGCTGACTGAACTGAGGACTTTTCCATTGTTCTAATTAACTTGTGACTTCAAATATTTATTGCCACCTTCCCTCTTCCCCATTTACATTCTCTCTTGTGTATTTGTTGTTGTTCAGTCTTTTTTAGTTGTGTCCAATTCTTTGTGATTCCATTTGTAGTTTTCTTAGTAGAGATATTGGAATGAGTTGCCATTTCCTTCTCCAATTCATTTTGCAGATGAGGAAACTAAAACAAACAGGGTTAAATGATTTGCTCATGATCACACAGCTAAGAAGTATCTGAAGCTAGAGTTGAATTTAGGAAGATGAGACTTCCTGACTCCAGGCCTGGCACACTATCCACTGGGCCTCCTAGCTGCCCTCTCTCTGTATTTAAATAAAGACAATAAAAAATGATTGTATATTTTAAAGGAAAGCCAACTTTAAAGTACAAATGAATCAAGGAGAAACAGCTTACCAAAAGGAAACAGAGATTTAGTATTTAAAACTTCCTCTATTTCTTAGAGAAAGAGGGAGAAAAAGGAGATGGTTTACCAGTTGCTTGGGTTTCCTCAGTGGGGTTCCCATTCACTAAGCAAAATTTTGAGCCAAAATTTATCACAGTTCCTATTCAAAATGTCCTTTATCACCCGCAACTCAGCTGTCACAGCCATTCCCCAATTTGTCACAGACACTCCAATTTCTCTAGCCAGCAGAACCCCAGACCAGTCTAATTCGAACCAAATGATTTAATGCCTTCTGGAAAGTCTATGCTTTCTTTTTGAGATATTGTTCTACATTTTCCAAATCCTTAGCTAGGATTTGGACTCTGGACCCAGTCACAGGACAGACAATATGAACCCTTGTGACATAAACGATCTATTTAAAGCCTGATAGTATTTCATCTCACTTCTTATACATTTCCACTTACAAACACAGCAGACAGACAATCAAATTTAGCAATATTGATCGGTTACCAAATCCTGAACTTCAACAATTCAGCTGTAAGGGCGAATGACCTGAATGAAACTAGTGACTCATTCTCTCTTTGGGGAAAGAGAAAGGGAAAAAGAGTGGGGATTAGAGAGCTGGGATTTCCTCTTTCTTCCTACCAAGGAAAACAGTTTCTTCTCTTGGCCATAATAGGCAAACTCCATCTAAGCTGGATTGAGATAGTTACTCTGACTCTGAGGTCCACAGTATACTCTAGATCTAACTTTTCCTCATTTTTTCCCCCATTTCACACACACACACACACACACACTCAATCAATCAATCAAAAACCTGACCCATCAAAAACAAAAATCCAAATCTATCCACCAAAGACACTGGTGAGAGGAAACAGAAATCAAATGTACTGTTTGACTAAATTGACCATGTCTTTTTCTTAACCAGCCAATCAACAAAAGCCATAGCTAACAATTTTGGTACCTGGGGAAAGAAACAAAACAAAACACTCTCTCAGATCTGATTTGTAATTCATAATATGGAAATAGTACAAGAAATAATTAAGATGAATACAATTGTGTGGGAAGGAAAATCAATAACTATAGTGACTCACAGACAGGGGCAAGTCTGGTGGCTACCTATTTTAATTATTTTTGCTACGTAGATGCTATGGTCAGTTTTTTCTGCCTGAAAACTGTGCATGTGCTATCAATGTGTAAATGTGACAGATTTTTAGTATAATTTTTAAGAATATTTTGCACTCTCTAAAGGTCTATTCCGTAACAAAGTACCCTTCATGTATCTTAGATATAGTGCAGAAATCAATTGAACAATCAATTTAATCAAGAAGACAGATTCTCAAGTCTGTGTACACTCAATCTAAATATGCTTTCTCTAGGGAATGTCCTCCCTGATTCATCTCTGTGTTCAAAATGCTCCATTCTTACTTATAATCTCTAACTATGAACACTCTCCTTGTGACTATGCAACATCTTGAAGTTTAGATAGAGGAACATAACTTTTTTTAACAAGTTTTTTTTTTTTTTAAGTTTTATCCATGAGCAAAAAATCATCCTATTTGTAAATTTAAGGAAATTTAGGGAAGGGAAAAAAAGAAATCCTAAGAAAATTTCATCTATTGAACTGAATGTGGCTGCAATTGTGATTTGATTGGAATCAATGGTCTGCTCCCCTTTCAATACATTTAGCCCCCTACTTTTTAGCACATGTAAGAAAAGTAAAAGTCAAATTCCTTCATGTCATGCTGAAAAATGTGGTATATTAAAGATAAAAAAGAGCATGATAAAGTATGACATTTTAAAATATTTATCTCACAAGATATCAGCATGCCTATCTCATCTCAATCTGTGTGATATTTGTCATATTTGTCATTAGCAGATCTAGACAACCTATTTAAGAACAGAGACATAATCTTGTTGATCCCGGTCTTTATAGTCAAAACTATGTTTTTCCAGTAGCAATGTAAGGCTCTGAAAGTTGGATTATAAGAAAAGGCCAGCCACTTTCAAACTGTGATGCTGGAGAAAACATTTTAGAATCCCAAGGACAGTAAGGAGATCAAATCAATTCCTACTTAAAGAAATTAATTCAAGTTATTCACTGGAAGGTTAAATGCTAAAATTGAAACTTAAATACTTTGGATACATAATGAGAAGACAGGATTCACTGGGGAAAATAGTGATGTTGGGAAAGATTGAGGGTGAATGAAGATGAGGATGGCAGAAGATGGGAAGAAAAGAGACCGTCATGGAAGCAATGAACACAAGTTTGGATAGACTTCAGAAGATAGTGGAGGACAGAAGGACCTGCTGGGTTTCAGTCCACATGGTCACAAAGAGTCAGACATGACTGAATAACAACAAAATGAAACATACACTAGATTGATAACATGGTTAAGCATTCCTGAAATTTTAGGTGGAGGACCAATTTTTAGAGTATGGACTCGGGAAGAAAACATAAATGGTCCAAAGAATACTTACTTCTTTTCAACTTAGCCCTACAGGGACCTACACAATAAAAGATGAGAAGCAGCTTACTGCACACCCAATGAAGTGTGAGAAAGGAGTCACTGCAATTTGTCCAATTATCCATGTCCTAGCTGGGCCCTTTTATCTTCTTCTTTACTCCTATCACTGCTTTCTTAGTGAAGCAGACCAATATGGAAAATTTCTTCTCCCTTCTAGCTGAGCAGTGCTACCTCACTAGACATTAAGGATTTGTGATTTTCTGGATAGCAGAGAAGTCTGAGTCTGAGAAGAATTATGTGACTTCTTCAGAGTCCCATAGTTGGTCAGTGTCAGAGTCAGGACTTTAATTTCAGTCTTTGCAATGACAAATTCAGCACTATATTCTACCAAAGTGTCAAACAGGAGACAGGAAACTCTTCACACTCCAGGAATCTGGCCAAGCCAGATTAAAATGTTATTGAGAAATAGTGAGCAATAAACAAAAATGCAATAAAACCTAAGTAATGTTCACTTGTGATTTTATCAGTCAATATATGGCCCGCAGGAATCTTTATGTATTCTTTAGTGGCTCTATTTCTAGTTGAATTTGATACCCCTGCTGACTCTCACATGGCTAGAGGTCTCTGAAAAGTAAAATGTTTCACACAATCCATTTAAATGCTCCTTCTGAATAGTAATTGCTGTTGTTCAGTCTTGTCTGACTCTTCATGACCCCATTTGGGGTTCTCTTGGCAAAGATATCGCCATTCCCTTCTCCAGCTCATCTTACAAATGAGGAAACTGAGGCAAATAGGGGATTAAGGGATTTTTGTCCAGGATCCCACAGCTTGAGACGACATTTGAGCTCAGGAAGATGAGTCTTCCTGACTCCAAGCCTGGCACTCTACTCATTGCACCACCTAGCAGAAAGTCTGTATAATCAAAGCTAGGGTTTTTTAAGCAATGTAAGGCTGTGAGAGTTGGATTATAAGGAAAGCTGATCCACTTTCAGACTGTGATGCTGGAGAAGAGTTTTTAGAGCAGAAGATAATATTACTATCCCTGAATTTTAAAAGTATTTTGAGAATAAACATTTATAATAATTATAATTATATAAATATAATAAATAACTATATATAACTATATACTGTCTCTCTCTCTCTCTCTCTCTCTATATATATATATATACATATAAAACTATAATACCCACAGAAAGATGTCATGCCCTTACAGAATGATAAATTCAGAGATACAAGAGAACTGAGAATACTACTAATCTATTTTTGAGGTTATTATACAAATGAAAAACCAAGGCCTAAGTTGAAGGAACTTGCCTAAGATCACACAAATAAATGGCAGAAGTTAGGGTTTGAATCTAGGGCTTCTGACTCCAGGTTCAGACTTTTAGTTATTATTCCCACTGTCTCTCTTGACATCCCTGAACTCCCATGAAGTTAAAATTAACAAGGAACTCACCTAGAATGCCCTGATTCTAGGACAAACAACTGATTCTTTGAAGCAGCATAATTCTTCTTTCTTCACTTTCCACTGATCACCCTCCAACCACATATGCTGAGCAGTCCCTGAGGGAGGGAGGTGTACCTTTTAACTGAGAGTGATGACTACAGTCTTTTAAAGCCCCAACCCACAAGGGTAACTCTCTTAACAGTAACACACCCACTTCTAAAGTTTCCCTTGTACAACTTAGAGGTGA
This sequence comes from Antechinus flavipes, assembly GCF_016432865.1. Taxonomy (NCBI): domain Eukaryota; kingdom Metazoa; phylum Chordata; class Mammalia; order Dasyuromorphia; family Dasyuridae; genus Antechinus; species Antechinus flavipes. The sequence goes on from NC_067399.1 coordinate 541,621,534, forward strand.
TTGAACTCTGTAACAAGCTGACCTCTGAAATCTCTTTAAGGTAGATTCCTGTCACCAGATATGGTTACACAATCCCAAAGAATACCTGTTTCACTTATTTCCAATTAAGAATAAATGAAAAAAAGTTTGATCCCATAACCTGGTAAGCTTTTTTTTTTTTTTTTTAAACAGAGACAGAGAGAAATGGAGAAAGAAAAAGAGAGGAATACAAAGAGAGGAATACACAAAAAGAGACAGTCAAAAGCAGAGAGATAAAGACAGAGACCCAGAGACAGACAAACAGAAGAAAAAGAAAGGAGGAAGGAAAGAAGGAAGAGAAAGAAAAGGAGAGAGGGAGAAAGAGAGAGAGGGAGGGAAAGAGAAAAGGGGGAATGAAAGGGAGAGAGGGAAAAGGAAAGAGGGAAGGAGGGAATGAAAGGGAGAGAAGGAAGGGGAAAGAGGGAAGGAGAGAGAGTGAGGGAAGGAAGGACAGAGAGAGGAGGGAAGGAGGAAGGGAGAAAGAGAGGGAGAGAAGGGGGAGAGAGAGAAGAAGGAGAAGAAGAAAAAGGAAAAGAGAGGAATAGAGACATAGGAGAAGGAGGAAGAAAGGAGAGGGAAAGGGAAAGAGGGAGAGATAGAGACAAAGAGAGACAGAGACAGAGACACAGAGAGACACAAAGAGGTGAGAGATTCTAGTCGTGAATGACTCCAGTTTGACTTCATTTAGCCCTGCAACCGAAGATCTACTCTCTCCAAGTACTATTGTTAACAAAATTTTACTGTATTTATGCCTAAACTGTGAATAACGGGTGCCGTACAAAGCAGGCCTAGAGATAGATTTTTAGAAATCAAATAGCAATTTAATCAATTGATTTCAGAGTGAGGAATGTGATTTGTAAATCAAAAGGTTTCCTGGAAAGGAGACTTTCCTTCCTGCATAAAAAGCAGATTTTATACACATATCCTAAGTGGGAAGGGAGGGGGGAATATGTATTACAATACAATCATTTTCAGGGCCTGAGTGGCTTTCCCAAGACAAGCTCAGGAGTGCAGGACAATATGGGTATTCTCAAGTTCTGTGCAAACAGTTCTTAAATGATTATTTCAAATCCTGGGGGGTCATTATTTAGTGGGGGACATGACCAGAGTTCTGTGATGGGAACAGGTTCTGCAATTTTTTATTCACTTCATTTAACATACACAGGAGAATATTGTCAAGAATTAATTGAACATTTCAAGCTGTTGTGAGACTCAGACTCCTAAGTCAGAATCTGCTGGGGAAATTGTAGCTCTGAAAATTTTAAAGTAGTATATTCATTACACATATCATATCAATTTATATGAAAATCATAATTACTTTCCCATTATCAATATTTAACAATATAAAAAATTTAACATTAACAATATTTAATCAAAGAGTTTGCTTTATTAAAACTTCTGATTTGTCATCAAGGTTAAGATCACAAATACTTTATCTCTCATACATGTTTCTCCTTCAAAGCAAGAAAATGACTGAAATCTGTTGGAGAGGAATATATTTTAATTCAGCAAGCATTCACTAAGGGTCTGCTGTGTTTCCAATACCAGGTTAGGTAGTAAAGATGCCAAGACAGAAACATAAGCATCTGCCCTCAACTAACTTATCTTCTATTAGAAGAATATTGTTGTTTTATTTAGTTGGTTTTTCAGTTAAGTCCAATATTTTGTGATTCCATTTGGGTGTTTCCTTTTTCAGTTTATTTTAGAGATGAGGAAACTGAGGCAAACAGGGTTGAGTAACTTTCCTAGTGTCACAAAGAGCTTAGCTTTATGAGTGTCAGAGGCTAGATTTGAACTCAGTCCTTCCTGACTCCATGCCTGGTATTCTATTCACTACACCATTTAAGTGCCCCTGACTAGAGCAATAAAGTATAAGTAGTAGTAGTTCGTGTGCAAAGGAATCTGGGAAAAGGAGGGAATGCAATGGTTGTGAATTGTGGGAGAAAGACAGTGCAAACTCTTGGTATTTTAAAACTTTTCCTGATCTGGAACCAGTCTATTTTTCCACAATTATTTTACATTGATCTCCACATTTTACATGACCACAGTTCAGGAAAACTGACCTTTTTTGCTATTTCCTGAATTGAGGATTCTGTGTCCCATTTCAGGATGTATTCATGTAGCTCCTCCTCATTTCCTCACCCTTAGCTACCTTCTAAGGCCATCTTGGGTACCATTGCCCATCTATAATAGGACCACAGATTTAGAACTGGCAGCCACCCAGGCTAGTTATTTCATCTTACATTTAAGGAATCTGAGGTTTGTGGAGATTAATTTACTTATAGGCTTTTATCTCCTTACTCTGGACTATTGTAATAGCCTACAGGTTGGTCTTCTTGCCACAAGCCTCTCCCCAATCCAGTCCAGCCCCCACTCAACTGCCAAAGTGATTTTCCTAACATGAAGTTGTGACCATACTGACTAATATAAAGTATATTTAACATGATTGTCCATTTATGACCTGTAACAAATTGCTTTCTGTCTTGGGGGTAGGGAGGAAAAGGACAGAGAAAAATTTGGAACTCAAAACCTTACAAAAATGAATATTGAAATCATATTTGCATGTTTTGGGAGGGGGAATACTATTTTAAAAAATTCTGATCATGTCTCACTGAGCCACCTCCACCCCACCCCCAACTCAGTAAACTTCAGTGACTCCCTATTAACTCCAGAATCAAATGTAAGATCTTCAGGCTTGTAAAACTCATTATGACATTAACAATAATCACACATATCCCCTTTCTCCTCCATCTTTACAGTCTTCTTATACTTTACACTTTCCCATGCTCTCATGTATCCCATGTTCATTGCGTTTCTTGTTGGGTTTGTTTGTTTTTTAAATCAAGACATTCTATCTTTCCCCATGTCTATAATACTTTTCTTACTTACCTCTTCCTCTTGGCTTTTTTGGCTTCCTTCAAGTCTTAGCTTAAATCTCATCTTCTACTTTTCCAAACTTTCTTTAAGTTTAATGCTCAGGTGGGACGAAATGCTGGCCCTGGAGGCAGGAAGACCCAAGTTCCATTCCAGCCTCAGAAACTTATTAACTGTGTGATTCGAGGCAAATCATTTAACCCCGCTGCCAAACAAAAAAACAAATAAATAAATTATTCCAGTACGGCCCCTCTGTTGATATTTTCTTTCTTTATCCTGCATATAGTTTCTTTGAACATAGTTGTTTGCTTATTGTCTCCCCTTGCTTGGGAACTCCTAGAGATCAGGGACTGTCTTTTGCTTTTCTATGTATACTCAGTTTTTAGCACAGTGCCTAGAACATAGTAGGTACTTAATAAAAATGTGTTGAATGCAGCAATTCAAAGCAATTCTAAAAGACTTGGGATGGAAAATGTCATCTGCATCCAGAGAACTATGGAGACTGAATGTGGATCGAAGCATATAAGCTTCACCTTTTTATTATTTGTTTTCCTTTTCCTTTCTCATGTTTTTTCCCTTTTAATCAGATTTTTCTCACATAGTATGACAAATATGGAAATATGTTTAGAAGAATTGCACATGTTTAAACTATATCAGATTGCTTGCTGTCTTGAGGAAGAGGAGGAGGAGAGAGGAAAAATTTGAAACACGAGTTTTGCAAAGATGAATGTTGAAAACTATCTTTGCATGTATTTGGAGAAATAAAATACTATTTAAAAACATCATTTGGGATCTTGCTGGGCCTTTGTAGTCTATGCTGAATAACCTGCTCCCCACTGATCTTATTGTAGGTTGCTGTGGAGTACTGATTTATTGATTGTTACCTGGCCTTGTTCCTCTGGAGTCTGCCATGTGCAGCATCTATTTTGGCTAAAATCCCCAATTAAGGAATTGTTGTATTATTTTACCTGTATCTTTTTTAAAAAGCAGAGGATTCTCTCTCTCTCTTTTTTTTTTGTCCTCAAAATCTAGGGTTTAAGGTCTCCTGTCTCCTGGCAAAAAATTCTCTGTCCCAGATGCCAAAATGTTTAGGACAAATAGAGGGATTGTCTAAACTAGATAATGCTGTTAGGCGTGATCTTTTCTTTCCATGAGTCATCCTAATTTGGGGTTTGGTGTCCCAGGTCAGAGACTTTAATTTATGGTGAAATGGACAAAAGACTGGGCCCCATCCCTGGGTTATGAGAACTTAGAGTTTCTGAGAAGTGGTCACCTAAAAGATCATAAGGTCCTGGACTTTCCAAGAAGGGTCTGTCTGACAATGTTGGGCCAACATTGCAATGTATGTCCACATACCCGTTGTGTGCTCCCCCACGTCCTGTCATTTCCCCATTATAAATGAGAGATTGTAACCACAACGCTGAACCAAGGAGTGGCAAATGTGCTTCAAAGTCTGCCTCGTTGCAGGCTCGGAGCTGATCTCCACTAGCCTGTTTAATGGGTCAGTCGCTGGCCCGCCGGCTAATAAAGGATGCTTTAAATTGAATAATCTGGTCCAAGCTATCTTGTGTCAGTCCATTTCATTTGGAGTTCTCACTGAGATCACCTTTGGCTCACCTTCTGTCGGATCCTCACCTTCTGTCGGATCCACCGACACACTCTCTGCCTAGGGGTGGCCACCCAGATGGATGTTCCCTGGCCCCAGGCGAGTTTGAAATGGTATAGGTAGATTTTACAAAAGTCCAAAATTCTAATCTGGTCAATAGCATCCTGAAGGGCCCCTGCATTGCTTGACTATCCTGTAGGATGCTACTGACCAGTGTCTGTCTGGTCTGGTAAGTACTTCTGTATCTGTAGCACATGGCTCAGCTGGACGCAGTGTTAAGGCCCTTGCTGACCTCCACACATTAAGGCCCTTGCTGACCTCCACGGGATGCCGTGTGACAGTCCTGACTGGTTCCCTTCGGCGGTTCGTTGTCTCCCTTGTGTTGTGTGTCTGTCTCATTGGTCTGTGTTTTGCTTTAGTTCTCTCAGGTGTCATGGGCCAAGGAGCCTCTTGGACTCTATCCCTGACTCCCTTCCAAGTGAAACACACTAATCTGTTTGTGTTAGATGTTTGTTTAATGTTGTAACTGCAGTCTGTGTGATTTGTGTTCCGTGTGATGTCTGTTCTATGTTCTGTGTGATTTGTCTGTTTTGTTCATTTAAGAGCTCTGTAAACAACAGAACAGTGATTAAGAAATTTGGGAATTGATTATTTGAAAATTTGCTTGTGATTTTAAACTTTTTACCCTGTTGTACTAATTTGTAAGTAAATGGAACTTGGCCATTTTAAACTGACAGGAAAGTTTTCTCCTTAAAGCAGTTTTTAGAGCCTGCTAGAGTAGAGGGCAATAAAACCTTATTTGATTGAAACTCAGGCAGGAGAAAAACATTTGATTAGGAACTTTGGGATGATTCTGAAAATTATGGGAAATAATTTTGCTATTGCCTTTGCATGCTAGATTCGTTTATTTTGAGTAGAAGATCTTGGAATTTGTTTGAATATTGATATCTTTATTACTAAAGAGGAAGGGAAAGAGCAATAAAATTCAAGCTCTGCCTGTTCAGATAAGAGAGAGATGCTAATTGCTGTCAGACAACAATACTTAGGCAGAAAAAAAAACTTTTGCAAGGAAAAAAAAAACTGTATTTGATTTGATTCAGTTTAAATGTTAACATTGTAAAGTTATGTTTTATGGAGTTATCCATATTCACTATATTGTGAATCTTAAAAGTTTTGAAGAGAACTGGAAAGAAGAATGCAGGTGATTTATGAAGTATTGGTTTGTAGGAACAATGAAAGGTTTGCATGGTTTTAGAAAGTAAGAGAAAGGTTTTTGGCAGTAGAAAGAAGAGTGGGGGAAGGAGAAACAGGAAAGGATCCTTTGTCTTCAGAGGTAAAGATTCAATTCACACCCCTCACTGCTTTCTGCTAGGAAAGTTGTTGGAGATTGTTTAGGTATGTAGCAAGAAAGAAGGAGAAAATTGGGAAGCTGGTAGATTTGGGAAGAAACTTGATATTGGGAGAAAGTAGATAAACTGATGGGCTATATCTTGAGAAGGATTCCCATGTAAGAAATTGAGTGGGGAACCTGAGAGAATTTTTATCCAGGAGTGCAGGAGTGGGGGAAGGGTGGCCACATGGAATCCTCTCCTCCCCTCACCCCCATCAGTGTGTTCCAGCTGTTTTTTTTTTTTAAATCAAGTTACCGCGTTTCCCCGATAATAAGACACTGTTTTATTATTTTTTTGGACAGAAAAACACCAGAGGGCTTATTTTCAGGGGAGGGCTTATTTTAGTGAACATTGACAGCAATTTTAATAAACAGGTAAATGTGAACAAAAAAAAGTACCCTTATTCAATAATGATCATGTCATCTTCTTCAACAACATCGTCATAAGTGTCCATACTCTGAATTCTGTCCTGGATGTCTTGCCCGTCTATTTCCTTCAGAAGAAGTGGACCCAATCTGTCATGTCCAGCAATATAGCTCTCTTTAAATGAACATGTCTTGTCCAGGTAACCTGCTCGTAGTGCCTTGGCGACACAACTGTCAGTAATTTTATCCCATGACTTCTTCACCCAAGTCATGACTTCTTGCAGACAGGGCTTCACAAAGTTTCCACGCTGATTTCTTTCCATTCTATTTTCAATGTAGTCATTGACTTCCATGCACAAATGGTCCTTGAATGGCTTGTTTATTGCAATATCAAGGGTCTGGAGATAGACAGTCATTCCTGCAGGAATCATTACTTGATCTATTCTTCTCTCTGCAAGGAAGTTCTTCATTTCTTTAGCGCTGTGAGTGCTGGCTGAGTTCTTCTTTTATCCTCCATCATGCCCCCTGAGTTCTTCTTTTATCCTCCATCATGCCCCTTTTATCCTCCATCATGCCCCCTGAGTTCTTCTTTTATCCTCCATCATGCCCCTTTTATCCTCCATCATGCCCCCTGAGTTCTTCTTTTATCCTCCATCATGCCCCCTCACTCCCGCTTACATACCGGGTTTTTATGTTGTCCTGCCTCAGCTCTCCTTCACGGCACTGCTCTCAATGGCGCCAGCAAGCAAATCACTGGAGAAGAACAGGATGACGCGCTCACTGCTGCAGCTCTGATTGGATGCAGCTAAGCACAGCGTGCGTTTCACCCGGGAGAAGAAGGGATGGGGGTGAGGGACAGTGCATACAGAGGGTACTGTAATGTAGTGTGTAGCACAGGGGATCACCTTCACTACAGTTGCAATCTCAATAGGGCTTATTTTTGGGGGAGGGCTTATTTTAGAGGAATCTTACACAGTAAGGGGAGGGCTTATTTTTGGGATAGGTCTTATTATCGGGGAAACACGGTACCGCCAGTGCAGCAAACTATGATTTAAAGGGACGTGCTTACTTTTAGGTTAATTGACTGAATACTTGTTCCTTGATACATAATGGTTTTCTTGTTTGAGGAAGACGGTCATAAATGTAATGCAAACTTTGGTAGGATTATTTCTAAAAATTTAGTTACTATTTTTAAGAATCTTTCAGATTCTCTTATGTGGTATTTTGACATTCTGTATAAATTTTAAATTGATTGTATTGGGTCTTCTTGAGGTTATTTAAAGGGCCTCTGAAAATAATAGTTTTTTTCTTTGTCCTTTTGAAAATGTTTCTGTTAAGGACAATATGCAATTTGGGATATTTTTCTATGTATTGGGTATTTTAAAAGCAAACTGATTTGTATGTATAATGTTCATTTATGAAATATCTACTTGGATAATTGTTTAAGTTGTGAACTTATTAGGACAAATTTCTTACTATTATCACTATAAAGTTATGGTAAATATTTGTTTAAGATTTACCAGAAATTTGATTAATGGAACCTGTTATTGGAGGTAAAATTTCTTGGGCTTATAGTTAATTAGTTAATGCTTTTGGGGAGTTTTAAAGTTTTTAAAGTTTTAAAGATTTCATTTACTAATCTTGTTCTGCCTTCTCAGACCTCCTAGATTCATGCCTGGAATCAACTTGTTCTATATTTCTACTTACAGAAATCCTCCTGAGGTGAAACTATCTTCCAGCATTCAGTGCATTACTTCCTAGCTACAAGAAATGTTGTATAGGTCAAATATCTATGGATTGGGGGTAGGAAGGTGGAGAGATAGGTTATGATTGTATCTCTGAAGGAATATTCACAATTATCCAGATCTGTTTAAGTATCCAAGACTATTTGAGCATTTATGATAGTATATTGGTACATACCTATCTGGTCATTTCCACATTATGTAAAACTATCAACATGCTATTTCCAACAAAAAATTGAATTGATCAAGAGCATGTCTTATAAAACCATTATTCAAGTCCAATTCTATTTTGAAGATAAGGCAACCTAAGTTTTTTCTAGAATAAATATTCCTATATAAGACAACAGTTGAATGAAAGAATGAATAATTTAGGCAACTAGAGAATTTATTGGATAGAGCACCAGACCTGGAGTCAGGAGGGCCCAAGTTCAAATTCAGACTCAGATACTTATTAGCTTTGTGACCCTGAGCAAGTCATTTAACTCTGCTTCAGTTTCTTCTGTAAAATGAGCTGGAGAAGGAAATGGCAAAGCACTCCAGTACCTTTGCCAAAAAAAACTCTAGAGGGGATCATGAAGAGTTAGACAGAACTGAAACTACTGGAAAACATCTATTTATGTAATGAAGTACATGATATGAGGCTTTAACGGATCACTTTAAAAGTCAATTGCCAGGGGGAAGAAGAACCCTGGGAAATCTCATGCAATCTCTCTTCTGTATTCTGTTCTCATCACTGGACTTATAATAGTAGGCTCATGTACTATCTACAGGTGAATTAAGGTTAACTCTCTTTGGTCGTTATTTACATCTCCCATTTATTATTTTGGGCCATCTTAAAATGAAGTGGTTACAGGTGCTGTGGGAGAATCTATTTCTTGGAGACAGATCAATATTTTCCAAGCTAAATTAACCCCAGGTCTGTCTCTCAAACCAAATACTGAGTCAATTATTATTTTTATTCCAGACCAGTTTTATTATACACACACGCACGTGCACACACACACACATACACACTTCCAGCATTTCTCAAATGATCACACAGTCAAAGTTGGCTGACTAAAATTGTTTTTATGTATTAAGGAGGATTAATTAGGAGAATTGAAGGAGAAGCAAATCAAACACTCAGTCAAGGATGCAGTAGGAATAAATCAGCATAGCTAGGGATTTCTCTGACTACAGAATGCAAAAAGGGCTCCCTGCTTAGGACCTGGAGGGGAGAGTTTATCTATATTTTTCTCTTCTTGGAAGGAATAGAGGGAAACAGAAGGGGTAGAGATAATGTCTGTGATGGGTTGTCTCACCTAATGGATTATAGTTCAAGATACTGTAGCTGTTTCCATAGTTTTCACAGTCCTGCTAGATGTAGGTGCTTGGGAGGAAACAAGTCAGACTTGTTTCTCTTCCACAAGATGGAGGAGCACCCTCTTCTAAAATTCTATTCCTCTCAAATTTCCCACTTCTTATTTCCTTATCTTCATATGAATCAGGGTCAATCTTATATATACATGTACAACCTCTGAGGTATTTTCCAAACATCCCACTGCTGTGCCTCCTGGGATTGCCGTCTTGCAAGGATATTGCTTACATTTTGTATTTTCCACAATAGAGCGTAAACATTGGGATTGATTTTCAATTTGCCTTTTTACTATCCCCATTGCCATATTCAGAGTAGGTGGTAAATAAATGACTGTGAATTGGATTGGCTCATTTTAACTACACTTTTGTTGAGCCCAAAGGCTGCACCAAATTTAAGAGACATGAAAAAATTATAGTGAGGAGTGCTATCCCCTACATGGCATGGGATGACATTGTATGGCTCAAAGGGAGGCAGAAAAGACATCTCCAGCCTCTTCTCCTCTATTTCTTTTCCATGGGAGATTGTAATTTTTGCCAGGAAGAGAAGCAGGAGGTTGGATCCAGAAATGTGACCACTTTGCTCTTTTCAAAAATGTGAGATACCAGGTAGAATTATATGTAGGTGTTTTCTTAAATAATGGTTTAACTAGGAGATGTGGTTTTCAAGTTCAGGCTAACTGGCTGATCATTGTTCATTAATGAGGAAAGGAGGACCCCAAGTTCTATATCCAAGGCTTGACTCTCTTCCCACAAAATGCCCTTCCACAATTAAGACACAAATAGCAGATTGTGATGACCATGTTAGCACCCTGGATACCTTAGAATCAGCCGGAGTCAGGATAAGCAAAAGTCCTTGGTCTTTATTCTTGGTCTTTAGATGCAGGATTGAATAGGATGGAAGCAGAATCTCCACGACCTCCTTCTTCGTCTCCCACCCAAAAGTGACCCTGTCTAGTCTTACTCCACCCCCTAGTCCCACCTACAATTCTCTGTATACACCAGTTATCGAGCCAGCACAGGATAGTGGGACGGGCCATTTTCCAAGCATATGCCCATAGAGTATTGGTAATTAGCCTTAAGTGCTCAGTTGTCCAACCTCAGTGCATCAATTCTGAGTTTCAAAGCCCTTTACAGCAGATAGCAAAGAAATCCATTTATCCAAATCAATAGTAAAACAAAAATCAGAGAAAATATATTTGGGAGTATATAAGCCAGACAGTACAAAGTGAAGGAACTTTTCTCATTGGGAGCATGGTAACTCAGCTTAGTCAAGATAAGTAGAATCCTATCTCTCATCTAAAAGAAAATCCTCTGAAGTCTCTCACATAGTAAACTGGATGTAAGGATGTGATGGAAGCTGCCAACTCCTCTCACGTCAGCTTCTTCCTCAAAAAAGACTGGGCAGTAAGTGATGTTATTATCCCCATTTTACAGATGAGGAAATTAGACTGAGAAAGATTAAATTACACAGTAAGTTTCTGAAGGTGCAAACTCAGATCTTCCTAATGCTAAGTGCAGCTCTCTTTCTCCAGGGCTGTTGTAAGGATTAAATGAGATAATACATGTAAAGTGCTTTGCAAACCTCAAAATGCTACATAAATGTTAATTAAATCATTATCGCATTTTCTTATTATTATTAAATTTGCCTCTTTTCAATTTCTACCCATTGTTCTCTAAAGACATCATCTACAATATTCTCCATATGTGGAATGGATTTTCCTCAGCTTGTCTCTTACTTGCTTCTCTTCCGAGTCCAACTCAGGAGCCACCTCTTCTATGACTAGAATGAAAGTGATCTCTCCCTCTAAAAATCTGCCTTTTGTTGCCAAACCAAACAAGTTGATCTTCTGACTATTCTTGTGACTTTTAGTCTTTACTGCACAATTTGACCCTGAATTATATGTTAATTATTGCTTCATATGAGTCTGTGTTAGCCTTGTGTCCACAATTATATTGCAAACTTCTTAAGAATAGCAACTACTTAGAAAAAACTTGGAAATTGAAGGGATGGTCATCAATTGGGGAATGGCTAAACAAATTGTGGGATATGAATGTAAAGGAATATTATCATTCTGTAAGAAATGTTGAGAAAGCAGATTTTGGAAAATCTATGTCTAGAAAGACATGAATTGATGCTGAGTGAAGTAAGCAGAAGCAGGAGAACGTTGTACACAGTAACAGCAACATTGTATGATGAACAACTATGATAGACTGATTTGTCTTCCTGATCTATATCTTGCCACTGGACTCAGATGGCTCTGGAGGAGAAGGTGAAGCTGGTGACTTTGTGCAGTCCTCCCTCATTTAAATCAGTTGACATGTACATCATGGCATCATCTTCCTGATGTCATGGTCCTCTTCAAGAATGAAGGACAAATAACAATAACAAAACAATAGTGATAGACTTAATTCTTCTCAGCAATACAGTGATCTAAGACAATTCCCAAAGACTTATGATGAAAAATTTCATTCATATACAAAGAAAATACTATGAAGTCTGAAGGCACAAATCATACTATTTCTACTTTTTAAATCTATTTTTTTTGTCTGACATGGTTTTTCCTCCTGTTCTGATTTTTCTTTCATAATATGATTAATATGGAAAAGTGTTTAACATGATTGTACATGGATAACCTATATTGGATTGCTTGCTGTTTTGAGAAGGGGAGAGGGAGAAAGAAAAATTTGGAACTCAAAATCTTACAAAAATGAATGTTGAAAACTATCTTTACATGTAATTGGAAAAAAAATAAACTACTATTAAGTGGGAAGGGGGGAAGAATAGAAACAACTTATAATTTGTTCTATTTCTGCACAGTGCAGGATACATGAAAGATACTCAACAAAATATCTATTAATTCTTTAATTTTTTTTTCAGTCAGTTTTTCAGTCAAAATCACATCTACATCCTGGAAAATAGAAATGCTTTAGGGAAGTCAATTTTATGATTATGAAAATTTAAAGGTAAAAAAAAATTAGCATATGTGCTGATCTATTGAGTCAAAATCATCACCAAAGCTATCTTTGTGCCTCAGTTTCCTCATCCATAAAATAAGATAGTTAATAATCTTTAAGGTTTCAAGTCATTAGAAAGAACACGAAGTGGATACTCTGGGATTCAGATTCCAGTACTGCCATTTTTGGCTTTAACTATGGCCAAATTGTTTAGACTTCAGATCCCACATTTATTAAATGAGGGGATTAGACTAAATGATTTCTGAGGTCTCCTTTAGTTCATAATCTATTCTCCTTTGAACTATCTAATAATCTAAAATGCTACTTCTGCTGAAGTCCTTTTAGAAATTTTTGTACAAATATGGAGCTTTTCTATTGGCAGTTACAAAGTATAGATCTTTAATCATTTCTATGAAGAATGGATCATCTAAGCCTGTCATCTTAATCTATCTTATCTTATCTACAATATCAAATGAATGTCATTGGCCCTACCTATGTTTCTTAATTCCTTCCTTGTCTTCAGCCTTTCCTGTTCCTAGTTATATAATAACAAAACATCTTCAGTCTTGAATAAATCAGAGTCCAAGAGCAGTAAAAATCCAAAGTCTACAAAACTTTCACTTAATCATAATAAAATGGGGCACTTCTTCAAACAATTTTTTGAAAATAAATTGTACAACAGATGCTGTCAGTAACAACTTAGCACTGAAAATATTTAGGGAAAACTCATTGCAAACATTAAAAAAAGTTTTAATTTTTCCATTAATTAATCCTTCTACATTAAACGAGTACAAGGGGTCTTTTTAAATATCTTTTTATTTACAAGATATATGCATGGGTAATTTTTCAGCATTGACCCTTGCAAAACCTTTTGTTCCAATTTTTCCCCTTCTTCCCCCCACCCCCTCCCTACAAAGGGACTTTTTAAAGGAGCTCTTACAACAATGAATTAGCTTTCTGTTCATATCTTAGTCTATCAGCCAGCTAGGTGGTTCAGCAGATAGAGTGCTGGATGTGGAATCAGGAATATCTGAGTTCAAATTCTTCCTCATAAACTTACTAGCTGTGTGATATTGAACAAGTCAGTTAATTTATCTCAGCCTCAGTTTCCTCATCTGAAAAACAGGGATGATAATAGCCTATGACCTTATCACCTAAAATGGAGGCACTCACATGAGAAACACCAAGAATCTGTTCTATATATGGTCAGTGGAGGAGATCAAGCCATGGGGCAGGGGCTTGGGGGGTGGGGAGCCTTAGAGCCCAGGCTTCCAAGTCAGATGTTGCCACCAGCCCTACAGGGAAGCACTGAGAAGCAAAGTTCCCAGGGGAGCTTTGGATTTGATATTTGATGAGACTAATGCTATCTAGGAACTGAGTTAAACTGGGGATATCTCTGGAATTGGAGGTGACATAGAGGAATTATGTCACTCAAGTGTTGAAGAAAAATATTTGCACACTTAATATTCTTACTATTCACCTGAAGTTCATATTTCTTTGTAAAAAAAAAAAATGTGATCTTTAAGTGATTAAAAGGAACTGGAGTTCTTGGTCCCTGAAATTTGGAAAACACAGTTGGTGGAGTTGGAGTCAGTGGGAAAATCAAGAGACCTAATCCACGTAAGGATACTGGAGAACCCTGGGTGAGGAGTGAAGTGTAACACACCTGGCCTTCAGATAATAGCAGGAGCATTATAAAGGCATTGTTACACATATGTAAAGCATGTTGTAAATTTAAAAATTCTGATTAAAAAATCTTTTATTACAAAGAAGTTTCTTCTAGTTGTTATTGTTTCCATTTATGCCCTTTTTCATCAAAGTACAACTCTAATGCCTCAATCTGTGAGACCCAGACCTAGCTGGCCACAAAATCTAAGATGAAAGGACCTCAGAGGCAGCCTAATCCAATCAAAATCGGAACAGCAACAACAAAAACCCCTGTCTTCCATGTTCCATGACAAGTTATCAGCTGTCTAGCAACAGTGAAATATGTTGAAAAGATGGGCCTTTGCTTTCATAAGAAGCTTGGCTCAATCAGTAAAAAGATTTTGTATTTTCCTAAAATCAATCAAACCTGATCTCTTCCTCCTATTCAACTACAGGAACAGTTCATTGTCCATCTGTATCTTCTGTCCCACATACACATCTATAGGGCATGCATTATTTTTTTCCCCAGGAGACTCATCAATATCTCAGGGCTTGATGCAGTTAGTTAGCACACTATCTTCCACATAAAACACCTGGAATTCCCTTCCCTCCACTGGAGATCTGTTTAATCCTGACTCTATACTAGATGTTTATCATAATGGCAATTATTTCTGGCAAGCATTTATCTCCCATTTTATGCCTTACTGGATATTACTTATCAGAGATCACTGAAAAAAAATTATTATATCTGTTTTTACACCTTCCTAGAAATGTTGAGTAATCTTGATATATGAATGGAAGACACCTCGTTGTTAGGCAGCATTTTTTTTTTTACCTGAACTGATGCAAAATGAAATACAATCTATTTATATTTCATTGCTTAAAATCAGTAAAAATGTTGTTAAAATGCCATACTCATTGGCATGGTGTTACAAATAAAGTAATCCTTACTGTTAATTTTTCATGAAGTCATTTTTAATTGTATGGGTTTTTTTTTCCATTTAAGCATCAAAAAAGAACATTTCTTTATACACATCAAAAAGAGAATTGTATGTGAAAACATGAATCTTCATTTCAAATTCTATTTTTAAGTATTTTTTAATTTATTATTTTTATTTTTAAATTTAAATTTTATTTTAAATAGTTATTTAACTATCTAAATAAATAATCCAAATAATTAAGTAAATAATTTGAAATAATTTAAATATGTATTTTAATTTATTTTTAAGTATATAAGAATTTCACACATTATTTTCAAAACTGTCCTGTTTGTGTTTGCTTCTGTTTCCTTCTGTGCATTTTAAAAAATGTTTCAATGGCCAACTTTTTAAAAAAATAATAACCAAAAAAACCCTCGAAAGAAATGAAATTAATTCACATAATGTCCATGTTCAAAAATGTATGTATCTTTCTATACCTTGTCACATCTCTCTGTGAGGAGGTAGGTAACATGCTTCTTTATGAGTTCTCTAGAAGCATGTTTGTTTATTAAAGTGGTCTGAATTCTTTTAAGATTTTTGAAAACTTCATTATCTTTTTTTCATTATTGCCCTTATATAAATTGTTCTTCTAGTTTTGTTCATTTCATTCAGCATCAACTCATAAACAGTTCAAAAAACAAATAACCCCTCATAAAATTCCTTCTTTTAAATAAGCAGAACAAATTAAAATCAATTCAATTCAAATAAAAATTTAAAATCTGAAGACTCAATCCTTGCTCTCCAAGCAAGTGATCATTAATTTATTCAGTAATTTTTTTTTTTTTTTTTTTTTTTACCAATCTGGGAGCTAAGATAAAGACAAAAGTTACTTTAACTATTATCTCTGGTTTCCAGGAGTTAGTTGAGGTTATATAAATACATGAAACAGTTAAGTAAGAGTGAAAGACTGTACATAAGTCAGTATCAAAAAGTAAAATTGATTAAAAAATAAAACAGGGAACCTTTCTTCTAATAAGGAGAATATGAGCTGAACAGATGAATGAGAAGACAATTCCAGGGAGGAGGAATCATATGCAAAAGAAATAAGCACACAAGGTTTATTTTATTTTTAAATTATAAGTTTAATAACTATCAACAGACAACCTATCAAATAAATATATAAAAAAGAATAAAATCTCACATAAATCCATTAACATTTAACAAAGTAGAACCAAATGTATAGCAAACAAACATTTTATTTACTTTATATACTTTTCTAAAGCTTTTTGGAATAACTTTAGCTTTAAAAAAAATAGTTGTAGTCAAATGTTAATTGACAATCGGTTCTATTTCTGCTGATCTTGCTCTTCATGACTCTGTAGAGGTTATAGGCTTCATAGTTATCATTTTTTATGGCACCATAACATTTTATTACATGAATATACCATCATTTATTCTGCTATTCTCCAGTTTGTGGCCATTAGAAATAAAGCAACTATGAATATTCTTAGTACATATTGGTCCTTTTTTTCTTCTTTATGATCTTTTTAGGATAAAGTCCTAACAATGAAATTGTTGGGTCAAAGGGTATGATCAGTTTTGTGACTCATAGTATATTAATATAATGTTCTCCAAATTTTTGAACCAGTCTGCAGACCCATCAATGCTATATTAAAGGGAAAGAGGGAAGAAGGAAGGAAGGAAGCAAGGAAGGAAGGAAGGAAGGAAGGAAGGAAGGAAGGAAGGAAGGAAGGAAGGAAAGAAGGGAGGGAGGGAGGAAGGAAAGAAGGAAGGAAGGAAGAAAAAAGAAAGGAAGGAGGAAGAAGGAGAGAGAAGGAGGGAAAAAGGTAAGGAGAGAAGGAGGGAGGAAGGAAAGGAAGAAAGAAGAAGGGAGGAAGGGAAGAAGAGAAGGAGGAATAAAGGAAGGGAGGAAAGGAGGAAGAGAGGGAAGGATTTATTAAGAACTTAGGGTGTGCCAGGAATTATGCTAAATGTTTTAGAAATAGTATCTCATTTAATCCTCACAACAATTTCTTCAAGGTAGGGCCTATATTATCCTCACTTCACAGTTGAGACAATTGATGAAAATAAAGATTAAAGTATTTGGCTAAGGACACCCAGTTAATAAATGTCTGAAGCTGGATTTGAATTTAGGTCTTCCTCATTCCATTCCAAAGCAATAGCCACTGCACCACTTACTGCCAAGTCCAACATACAGTTTCATTTTGTTGTTATTGTTGTTGCTACTTTGGCCATTCTAGTGGAGTTATATCTTTCTACTGGCTTGGTCTAAATTTCTCCAATTACTAGGGAATTTGAGCAACTTTTCATGTTTTTATTTCTTCTTTCAAAAACTGTTTAATATCAGGATTCTAGCATGGAAAAGAATTTAGGAAGCATGCAACTATTCTGGGAGGCAGAGGTCTGGACTCAACCCATCATTTACTATAGGAAGTAAGTTTTGGGGGCCAGGTCTTCCGACAGAAAGTGTAGCACTTTTCATTTCAGTAGCCTGACTAAAATTTTTTTATTATGAAATTCTATTTATTATTTATTCTATTCTATTTTATAATGAAATATCAAGGGGGTCAAATGATGAAATTGCCATTTTAGGAACTTAGTTTAATGGCAGAATTTAAGTTGTTTATTTATTTATTTTTTTATGGGGGTATTGTGAAGAGAAAGAGAAAGACTGAAAGCAGAAAGTCCATTACGGTAATTCGTATGTGAGATAATGAAAGCCTTTATTAGAACTGTGAGGTGACAAGAGTAGTGGAAAAAGGAGAAAATTAAGAGACATTTTGAAGAAAGAGTCCACAAGATTTGACAATTGGAAACTCAGATGAAGAAGAATAAAATTCTAAATATAGGTGACAAAATGGTGAACCATAGACAGAGCTGAAAAGAAGGTACCTTAAACATCATTTAGTATATTTCCTCCATTTTATAAATGAGGAAGAGGAAGCTGGATGATACAGTGGACACCAGGAGTCTGGAAGGATCATCTTTCTGGGTTCAAATCTGACCTCAGAAATTATATAGCTAGTATGATCCTGGGCAAGTCACTTAACCCTTTTTGCCTCCATTTCTTCTTCTGTAAAATGAGCTGAAAAAGGAAATGGCAGAGGAAATGGAGTCAGACATGACTGCAAAATGACAACATACATAAATGAAGAAACAAACCTATTGAGAGTGAGTGACTGGTCCAAGATGATACAACTAATAGGTTTCAAAGCAAACCTAGGTCCTCATGCTAGTACAACAGTCAATTTTTCTTTTTTTCTTTTCTTTTCTTATTTTTTTTTCTTATAGCTTTTTATTTACAAGTTATATGCATGGGTAATTTTACAGCATTGACAATTGCCAAACATTTTATTCCAATTTTTCCCTTCCTTCCCCTCTTCCCCTCCCCTACATGGCAGGATGACCTGTACATGTTGAATATATTAAAGTATAAATTAAATACAAAATAAGTTTATGTGTCCAAACCGTTATTTTGCTGTACAAAAAGAATCAGACTCTGAAATAGTGTACAATTAGCCTGTGAAGGAAATTTAAAAAAAATGCAGGCAGGCAAAAATATAGGGATTGGGAATTCAGTGTAATGGTTCTTAGTCATCTCCCAGAGTTCTTTTGCTGGTTGTAGCTGGTTCAGTTCATTACTGCTCCATTGGAACTGATTTGGTTCATCTCATTGCTGAAGAAGGTCTGTTGAAGTATATAATGATCTCCTGGTTCTGCTCTTTTACTCAGCATGAGTTCATGTAAGTCTCTCCAGACCTCTCTGTATACATCCTGCTGGTCATTTCTTACCGAACAATAATATTCCATAGCATTCATATACCACAATTTATTCAGCCATTCTCCAATTGATGGGCATCTACTCAGTTTCCAGTTTCCACCAGTCAGTTTTTCAAAGAGACAATGATATATTCAGTTTTGAGCATCTTGAGGAGGCAAAAGATAAAAACCTGGAGAGCATTTTAGAGGTCAGGCCTAGAGCTATAAATTAAGATAAAGATTGATAGTTGAAGCAAATAAAAGATGTAATGAATCATTTAATGGAAAAGAATCTCAATTCACAGAGCAAGTACCCTTATTTTTTATTGATCTTTAAAAAAACAAAAAGGTGCAGAGAGAATATATATCAACCTATGACCTAGTCACTTGAATCCCCTTTCTCCTGATTTGAGGTTCATTCAGAAGCTGGTCATTTCACTAGGCCTGAAAAACTCACAAACATCAAACTTACACTGCTGTTGTTTTTTAGAACAAATTTTTATTGATATCTTTTGGGGACTGGGTTTTTTTTTTTGTTTTGTTTTGTTTTGTTTTGTTTGTTCTATTTTTGTATCTCATAGTTTTCCTCAGTATCCCTTACTTTCTCCCACACAACTGATGAGGACAAGGCAGCCTGGCCCAGAAGAGCATCTGCATTCCCTGGGAAAGACTCCTTTCCCACACATTATGCACCTTTTGGATGCAAAACCTGCATTCCCTGGGAAAGACTCCTTTCCCACACCCTATCTCCAGTATGTTCCTTTCGGATGCAAAACCCAAATTGTTTTGTTTCTGTATAAGAGTAAGCCCTGAGAAAAGGTCTCTTGGCAATTCTTGGACATTGCCCACTAAGAGAACATCTTGGTGTCTCTCTCTTTAATAAAAGCCTTTCCTTATCACAGCCTTTGTATAGCGTTTCTCGCTGCGAACCCGCCCTAATTGGTGTTCTGGAGAACTAGGAGACCCACCCATATCCCTGCCACGATC
This sequence comes from Antechinus flavipes, assembly GCF_016432865.1. Lineage (NCBI taxonomy): Eukaryota > Metazoa > Chordata > Mammalia > Dasyuromorphia > Dasyuridae > Antechinus > Antechinus flavipes. Next base: position 541,641,175 of record NC_067399.1, read on the forward strand.
CACACCTCATCATTTGGTGGCCCGTATGAGGATGTCTTATTACTGAGGTAAGAAGCGTACCATAATTTCTTCAATAGTGGGGAGCAGCTGTGGCTCCCCTAAGCTGCTGACAGACTCAGATTCTGTTCGAGGAAATTAGTTGCCCATAGGATGCTGTGGGGACGAAATCCTGTTTTTTGTTTGGATGAATTGTCTTTTTACAAGAGGGCCTTTTGTTGACACCTTTCTTGAGACGTCTAGAAAGGTTACGCTATAGAACTGCAAACTTGGCTTAAAGGACTTAAAGTTGAAAAGGCTCGTCCATTTTTGCAATACTGTCTGGCCTCATTATAAGTCAGACAACCACGAGGCACGGCCAGTTAATGGCTCTATCAGTTTCCCAGCTATTAGAGAATTGGACTTGTTTTGCAAGAAATGAGAGAAATGGATGGAAATTCCTTATGTCCAGGCCTTCATGGCCCTTTCCCAGAACCCTGAATCACGGTTAACTTGCAGGATGTTGCTGGCTAAGTCTATTGTGGAGGAAATGGAGAAAGAAGCTGATCCTCTGAATGACTCTCTCCTTCCTCCTCCTTTGGAGGTGCAGGGAGCACCTGCCCCCCTCCTGGCCCTCCACAGGCCGCTCCTAATTCGCCTCCAAAGCCACCTCCTTATCAGACGGGGACCCAGGATCCCGCGCTATCCGACCTCTCCCTCCTTCCCCTGATGGCTTCCCAGCTGTGGCTCGGGACTCTGGGTCGGGGACTTCTTCTAGACTTTGCCCCCAAAGGGAAGTGGCCAGCCCTGGGGGGGAACGCTTAGAGTGCAGCTGCCCTTCTCCATGTTGGATCTTTGCCAGATTAAGGAGAAACTGGGCAGGTATTCTGAGGATCCCATTAAGTTCACTGAGGGGTTTAGAGCTGTTGCTCTCCAGTACGATCTGTCCTGGGGAGACGTTAACATCCTTCTCTCTACTTGTTGTACCATAGAAGAGGAAAGGAGGATCTGGGACCTGGCCCAGAAGTGTGGAGACGAGTTGGCCGTCACCTCCCCCGGTAGATATCAGGCAGGGGCTGCAGCAGAGCCTGTCGCAGAGCCCAGGTGGGACTATCAGGAAGGGAGCGGGGAGAGAGAGAAAAGGGACCATTTCCTAACCTGCCTCATTGAGGGCATGAAAAAGGGGATTAAAAAGCAGGTGAATTACGATAAGCTGAGAGAAGTCACCCAAGCAGCTGACGAGAATCCCACTTTATTTCAGGGGCGCCTCATAGAAGCCATTAGGAAATATACTAACCTAGATCCCACTTCCCCAGAGGGGACTGCTGTCCTCGGCATGCATTTTATCAGTCAGTCTTCCTCAGATATCAGACGGAAGCTGCAGAAATTGGAACTAGGGCCCCAGACTCCCAGGAATCAATTAGTGGAAATCACCTTTGGGGTATTTAACAACAGGGATCAGGAGGCAGACCAAAAAGTCAGAGCAAGGAACAGAGAGCACGCCCAGTCTCTGGCTGTCGCCATTTCCCAGGGTCCCCAAAGCTTGTGCTTCAGGTGCAATCAGCCTGGTCATAGGGCAAGAAATTGCCCTCAGAAGAGCCAGCCTCCAGGCCCTTACCCCAGATACAGACGGGAAGGACACCGGAAGAGCGACCGCCAGGAGAAGGGGAGGACCACAGCCTCCAGCCTCGCCCTCCAGGCCTTTCCAGGCCAGGACTGACTGGGCCCTGGGCTTGGCCCCCCTACCTCCATCAGCGAAGCCGAGCCCAGGGTGACCTTGGACACAGGAGGTAGGCCAGTCTCTTTCCTGTTTGACTCTGGGGCTTCTTTCTCTGTTCTGCCCAAGCACTTGGGTCCTACTCGACCCCCCTCCCATAAGGTGATGGGCATCGAAGGGAAACTTAGACATTGTTTGGAAGCCCTCCCCCTGTCTTGCCTGTTCGGGGAGCTATTGTTTCCACATTCATTTTTAATTATCCCTTCCTCTCCCAGCCCATTGATGGGTAGGGACTTGATGATGAAACTGGGAGCCCACTTCTCTTTGGTGAGGCCTCCAGATAATCTCTGTGCACTCCCTCCAGACCCCCCCACATTCCCTGCGAAATCTGGGGGGGAAATAGACTCTTCTGTGTGGGACCAGGGCATCCCTGGGAGAGCCACGCAGGCCAGCCCAGACCTTGTCAGATTAAGGGATCCTAGTGTATTTCCTCACAGGCGCCAATACCCAATTAAACGGGAAGACAGGATAGGGCTGCAACCTTTGATTGACAAGTTCCTCAAATTCAAACTCCTGATTCCCTGCCACTCCCCTTGGAATACTCCGATTCTCCCTGTCAGAAAGCCCAAGGGAGATTACCAGCTAGTACAGGATCTTAGGGCTATTAGTGATGCGGTTGTCCCAATCCATCCCATAGTAGCCAACCCATATACCATTCTCGCACAAATTCCAGGGAATACACATGGTTTTCTACCCTGATCCTTAAAGATGCCTTTTTCTGTATCCCTCTGCATGAGGAGGATTCCTTTTTGCCTTTGAATGGGCTGAGCCAGGGCTGTTCCCCAACAGCTCGCTTGGACTGTATTGCCCCAGGGCTTTCGGGACAGCCCACATTTATTTGACCAAGCCCTGGCTAAAGATCTGCGGGACCTTACTCTGTCCGGCAGCAGTCTTATACAATATGTGGATGCTATACTACTTTGCCGCTGGACCAGAGAGGAGTCTCTGACAGCGGCCACAAAGACCTTAAACTTTCTAGCCTCGAGAGGGTACAGGGTCTTCCTACCAAAGGCCCACATTGCCCTCCAGTCAGTCAAATACTTGGGTCACAATCTCACCCCCACCCCTCAATCTCTAACAGAGGAGAGGAAACAGGTTATTTTAAGCCTCCCAGAACCTGCCTCAAAAAAGCAGCTGAGAACCTTTCTCGGCATGGCTGGTTTCTGCAGGATCTGGATTCCTAATTTTGGGATTGTTGAACAGGCCCCTCTATGATTCTATTCAAGGTCCTGATAACCTTCCTCTTGAATGGGGACCGGAGCAGGTCAAAGCTTTTAAAACCCTGAAAACCAAACTGACTTTGCTCCTGCTCTTGCCCTGCCTAACTTACAGAAACCCTTCACTCTGTATGTAGATGAGAGGCGGGGACAGGCGTTGGGGGTCCTTACTCACTTCTAGGACCCGCCCCCAGACCCGTGGCTTATTTTTCAAAGAAACTGGACTCAATCTCCCTAGGATGGCCTTCCTATCTCAGAGCAGTGGCTGTTATTGAGGAAGCCTCCAAACTGACCTTGGGTCAGCCATTAGAGGTTTTGACCCCCCAAAGAGTCCAAAGCATTTTAGAAGCCAAAGGGCACCAGTGGCTCTTGAGTGGGAGGCTCACTAAGTACCAGGCTCTCCTGCTGGATACCCCTGACCTGTCCCTCCAAGTCTGTCGCACTTTAAATCCTGCCACTTTCCTCCCTGACGTATCTCAATCGGAAGAGATCGTCCATAATTGTGAGGAAGTTATAGACTCTGTCTACTCCAGCAGACCTGACCTAAAGGACACCCCCCTTGAGAATCCAGACGGGGAATGGTTCACAGATGGGTCGAGCTTTCTCGAGAATGGGGAGAGAAAGGCGGGCTATGCTGTGGTGTCTCTCCACGGCACCCTGGAGGCCAAGCCATTGCCTCCTGGCACTTCTGCATGGAAATCGGAGTTCATAGCATTAACCAGAGCGTTAGAACTTGGGAAGGGGATGAGAGTCAGCATCTACACTGACTCCAAATATGCTTTCTATATCTTGCATGCTCACGGAGCTATTTGGAAAGAAAGGGGCTTGTTGACAGCAAAAAACTCTCCCATTAAACATGTGGGAGAAATTATGCAACTACTGCAAGCTGTCTGTGAACCTAGAGAGGTCTCGGTCATATTCTGTAAAGGGCACCAGAGGGGAGATTCATTTCAGGCCAAGGGAAACAGGCTGGCAGACCTAGCTGCTAAGTCTGCTGCCCTTTCACCACGGATTATGGCGGCTTTAATTCCCCAACTGCCCGAGTCTTTTGTCCCTTCCTATAGCCCACAGGAAACAGCTCTAGCAAAGGAACGGGGTACAGCCTTTCTCCCTCCGGTTGGTTTCAGACGCCCTCATGATGCGGGAAAGATTCCTTTCTAGATTCCCACCCTCTCCTAGTTAATAATGTAAATTGTCCTTTAACTCACAAATCCTGGTCCCTTTGGATTCCAATAGAAGATCTGACCTGTTCCCAGCCCCACCCGGATCTGAGCCAACTTTGGGGCTACACCCGAAAGCCCCTCGAGCTAAGTCTCCTATTATAAAAAGGCCACGCTGGGAACCCCTCTTTGCAGAGATTCCAAACATGGCTACCACGTGAGGACCCTCTGCCCATTGGATCCTCTGTTCAGTGCCCTCCTTATCTCTATCTTCACCTAATAATAAACCTCTTTTATCAGTCTAGCTCTCCGGGCCAATAAATGCTTTTATTGCTAGACCCCATTTACTGCCGTATCCTTGCGCCGAAACCCTAATTTCATTGAGGTACCCCAAATCTAGACCTCAACACTCAGACCATCTCTTAATCCCAGAGGCAAGTCAGTGGAAACTGATCTCTGGTCTCCACCAGGCCACGCACCTGGGGGAAAATGCTCTCCATTCCCTGGTGAATGGGCCACAAGCTGGGGGAAACAATCAAACAGGTGTGCCAGACCTGCCCAGTCTGTGCCCAGGCAAATCCCAAGGAGCTGTTAAGCCCCCACCTCTCCCGAAGCCAGTCCAGAGGAGGGGCCGGACCCTGGCGAGGATTGGCAGCTAGACTTCACGCACACGTCCCCTTGTAGAGGTTTTAAGTTGCTTTTGGTATTTGTTGATACTAACCTCCCAACTGATAGAATGCTTTGCAACTACACTCAGCTGTGAGGCCGAGCAACCAGGAGACTGCTTCAGAAGTAACCTCAGGTACCGTCTGTGCACCTAAGGGATATGCCTTCCTCTGCAAAGTAAGTTCCCATCCCCTCGGGCACCTCTCAGAGGCCTATTAAGAGAAATGCCTCTGATTGGAACCCACTCCCACTGTGATTCTCTCCACCCGGTGCTTGACGCCCTTCAAACACTACGGGTCGTGCCCCTTGGGCCACTTGCTTAGACATAAGCGGGGATTTTGGGAGAACTCTGTGGTACTTGCAGAAAGGGGCTGGGATGCTATTTCCTTGGGTTGGATATTTAGAGCATGAATGTATATTAACAACTCAAGGAAAGCTGAGTTGCGCACAGAGAATCTTACAGAAGGCTGCCTGGGTGCAAGACATCCATGAGCAGTTTCTCACACCCCCCAAGTCCTCCTCTGGGTGGGATTCCTGGATATGGTCCCTACTGGCACCTATACTAACCCCCTTTTGATTATTATCCTTCTAATCATATTCGGTCCTTGCGTTTTCAGATTGCTCGGGAGATTTGTTTCTTCTAGGCTACAAGCTGCCAACTTCCAACTTCTGGACCCGGGAACCCTGAGATAACTGATGGGCAAACTCCGCATCCACTGGACACTGTGGCTGCCGCTTCCAGATCCCGCTTCTCTCCCCCAAGCACCGCTCTACGACCGTTTCCAGCAGGAAGTAGAAACCGAAGATTTGACACCACCGACCCTTCTCCAAAAGAATTTGTGCTTATTGCTTGAGGGGGAGAGGATGAGGACAAGGCAGCCTGGCCCAGAAGAGCATCTGCATTCCCTGGGAAAGACTCCTCTCCCACACCCTCTCTCCAGTATGTTCCTTTCGGATGCAAAACCCAAATTGTTCTGTTTCTGTAGAAGAGTAAGCCCTGAGAAAAGGTCTCTTGGCAATTCTTGGACATTGCCCACTAAGAGAACATCTCGGTGTCTCTCTCTTTGACAAAAGCCTTTTCTCAGCCTTTGTGTAGCGTGTCTCGCTGCGAACCCGGTGATCTGGAGAACTAGGAGACCCACCCATATCCCTGCCACGATCCGTACCTCGTCACAACCAACCCCTATAATAAATAGTATATTTTTTAAAAGAAAGAGAGAGGGGAAAAAATCAGCACAGGCAATCAACACTGGAAAAATCCCAAACCGCGGGCCTTGGGCCCCGGCGGTAGCCCTCAAGGAAGGGGTGGGCGAGCTTCCCTATCTTTGAGTCCCACTTGGCCCTTGTAAAGCTGTCCCATCTGGGAGAAGATCCTGGCCCTTGGCCCAAGTGCTGAGGCTGCCGGTCCTCTCAAATTCGCTTCCATCTACTACGCAGGCTCGTTACATGTGCCCGCTTACTGAAACGGACGGACCTAGGAGTTCACACGTGAAAAGGCCAGCTGCTCAGGGCCAGGGCTTTTTGCCTTTTATGCTCCGCGCTGAACTCTGTGCCAGGCACATAATACTCGCCTAAAATATTTTTTGCTGGAGGATTAGGGATGCCACCAGAGAGCCTCCGCCATCAATTCTCCAAGGCTCCCCTACCCCCGCCCCCGCCCCGGAAGCCCCTCCCCTCCGCGAGGTCCCGCCCCTGCCGTACTGCGCATGCGGAGTGTGGGCCGCGGGACGACGTGTGCGCGATGCGGTCGTTCCTACTGACTTGGCGCTTACCAGTTCCCGCTCGGTCTCCGGCGCTGCCCTGTAGTCTGTGCTGCGCTTCCCGGAGGAGACCGGTGCAGCAATGGCGGGGACGGGCCTCCAGCCCCGGCCTAGAAGCCGGCCCGGCGGTCCGGCCTAGAGCCCGGGAACGGCCCCCCTGGCGGGTGCTCTTCTTCGGCACCGACGACTTTGCCCGGCAGACCCTGCAGGCGCTGAGCGCAGCCAGGTACCTGGGGCCGGGGCTCGGGTCTCCGCCCGCAGCCAAGCTCCGTATGGAGTTCGCGCCCCGGCCCCGTATATGTGTGTGTGTGTGTGTGTATGTGTGTGTGTGTGTATATGTATGAGACAGTGACAGTGAGAGAAACGAGGGAGGGTATCCAGGCCCTTTCAGGGGTGTGTGTGTGTGTGTGTGTGTGTGTGTGTGTGTGTGTGTGTGTATGTATGAGACAGTGACAGTGAGAGAAACGAGGGAGGGTATCCAGGCCCTTTCAGGGGTGTGTGTGTGTGTGTGTGTGTGTGTGTGTGTGTGTATGAGACAGTGACAGTGAGAGAAACGAGGGAGGGTATCCAGGCCCTTTCAGGTGTGTGTGTGTGTATGTGTGTGTGTGTGTGTGTGTGTGTGTGTGTGTGTGTATGTGTGTGTGTATGAGACAGTGACAGTGAGAGAAACGAGGGAGGGTATCCAGGCCCTTTCAGGTGTGTGTGTGTGTGTGTGTATGTGACAGAAACGAAGAAGAATATCTACCTGGTTACACAGCCCCGCTCCAGAGTCAGGAAGATCTGAGTTCAAATCTAGCCTACATGGAACACTTATTGGCAGTATGATCCTGGGCAAGTCACTTAACCCCAATTGCATCAGCAAAAAAAAGAAAGAAAAAAGACTGTACTAATATGTTGACAATTATCCTTTGGTACCTAGATAGAGCTGGACTTGGAGTTAGGATGCCCAGACACTTATTAGCTTTGTGAGCCTGGGCCAATCACATAACCTCTGCCTCTGTTCCTTCACCTGTAAAATAGGAATAACAGAAGCCTCAGCTTCCCAGGGTTGTTAAGAGGATCAAATGAGATATTTTGTAAAGTGCTTTGCAAACTTTTAGTTTGCAATATGCAATATGTACATGTTAGTTTGTTATTATTAATAATGCGTAGCTTATGCATTTGAAAATATTCTAAGAAGTGTTATATAAATGTTAATTTGTTGTTATTAATTCTGCATATTTTATGCATTTGAAAATATTCAAAGAGGGGGTCTTTGGACTTCACTAACCTGCCAAAGGGGTTGACCCCATGATGGAAAAAAAGTTAAGAATTCTTGGTGACTGGAGACATACTTTAAACCCCAATACAAACCTTCTGTATTATCCTTCTGTTCCCCGTTTTTTTTTTTTAATATTCCTTCTGAGATACTTACCTTTACACATAATAATTGGCATAATACTTTAAATTTGTGAAGTATTGTTGCATATTTATTTTACAGTCTCCCTGAGAGAAAGTTACTATGTTTTATCCTCATTCTGTAGATAAGGAAAAAAATTAGGCCTGAAGAGTTTAAAATTACTTAAATAGGAAGTAAATAGCACAGTGAATTTCAGTCCAGACTCCAAAATAAGTATATTTTCTACCACTTCATGCTACCTCCCAAACCTTTCTATATAAGAGTGGTTCAGTGGAATCAAACCTGAGCATATTAAACAAATTACAGATTAGCATTATTATGTTACTTTATATATTTTTTATTTTGTTAAACATTTCCCAGTTACACTTTAATCTGGTTTGGACTGCACTGGTAACTCCTATACACAGGCTGGGAGTTTGACATGACTGCCATAGTTGTTGAATAAAATATTCAGAACCTAATAGAACATTTGTGATTATTTAATGTTTTATAAAATATTCTGACTGATTTTGTGACCCTAAATTTTTCATGAATTTATGTTATTTTACTTATTATTGCAACAATTTATAGATTGACATATTGTGTGTTGTGGTTGAAAAGTAAATAAAATTATTTCTTTTTAAACTATTCCAACATTTTTACAAATTCATCTGGCTTTCACCTTGATCCCAAATTTTTTACTTAATCTTTTGGTTTAGGTATCTAACATTGAATCTTTTACTAGTTCAATCAAAAAGGTATTATACTCTCTGTATATAACAAAATATGATATTCTCATTCAGCTGTATTATATATCTTAAGAAAATCACTCACTAAGCTTGGCATTTTCCTTCCTGTCTTACCATCTTAAGGGAAAATAAAGGGGACCAGCTAGTAGAAAATTTAGAAGTGGTCACAGTGCCTACCCCTTCACCAAAAGGACTGCCAGTGAAAAGTTTTGCCCTTCAGTCCCAGCTTCCATTATATGAATGGCCTGATGTGGGATCTGGGGAGTTCGATGTTGGAGTGGTGGCTTCATTTGGTCGTCTTTTGAATGAAGAACTCATTCTTAAATTTCCATAGTAAGTTCTTTTTTAAAAAAGAAATTTAGATATCACTAGTCATAGCTGAACTTGGTGTTAAGTTGTAATAGTTACTATTTGAACTTTAATTTTGTTTCCTTTAATCTTAGAATCTGCTTGTCACTAAAAATAACAAGAAAAAAGGACTTATTAGTATGAGTCATTACCACCAAAAAGCAGTATATGTTTAATTTTGGGTGGCACTGCACTACCCAATAGTGCCTAGGCACTGTTATAGTAATAATCCAAAACTTCAGGAGTTTACAGAGACAAATATACAGATTGTCATAGGCATATGCAGTATAAACAGAAAGAGCAATGAAACATTTACATGAAGGATAAGTATGTAGAAGTGAATAGATAACATGGTAGAGATACAGAGATACATGTATAGATAGTAGAGATATAGAAAGGTTGGTTTGGGTTGTTTGGATGAAATGAGGGCAGCCAGTGCCTGAATAGATTATTAATATATTTTACATTGTCCAAGATGTTAGTGGGAATAAAATGCATACTGGGTCTTGAGATCTTTTCCTTCATTTTGTGGTAAATTTTTTAAAAAAAAATTATTTATTAAGTTCCTAATGAATTATTATGGAACACTTTTGGAATAATAAATAAACTAATATGATTTTATGTAAAAAGCAATTTTCTGTAAATTAGAAAAAGTAAGCATTATTTAAGATCACATAACAGTTTACCTAAGAGTAAGTTATAAACCCACATATATGTTAATTCCCCAATTTTCTAATCCAGTGGAATATTGAATGTCCATCCCAGTTATCTCCCAAGATGGCGAGGTCCTGCCCCTGTAGTCCATACAGTGCTTCATGGAGACACAGTTACTGGGGTAACAATTATGCAAATCAAACCTAAAAGGTACAGCAAATTTCCTTTTTTTAAAAAAAAATGTCAGTATCCTTAATATGCTTTTCTAATGGTACTAATTATTAATCGTTCTCTCCAATTTCTGAGTATTAAAGTTTATTTTTAACTCCATAAAAATGGAAGTGAGTGTATGGTGATTTTTTTTTTAATCATAAACTCCAAACCTTAAGTTATAAATTCTTTATTTTTTTAGAACATACATACCCTTCTTAAAGTCCTTGTGTGGTTTTTAAACTTTTGAATTTAGATTGTTAGAAATTAAATTCCAATCAAGTGCTCTTTTTTGGGTAATTCTGTCAGATGATATGGATTTAACTCTGCTTATCAAAGACTAGTATTTATATTCTTGTTTGTAATAGCCATTTGTTATTTATCACAGAAAGAAAAAAGAATAATGAATGATTGTGTAATATTGTTGCTATAAATTTTGATGAGTATGCTTTTAAATGCTAGTTACAGATTTTCCGTAATACGTACTACAAAAGTAAAAACTAAGTATAGCAATTTTATATATGTTCCTGTCAGTTAATGTCAATAGCAGAAAAGAACAACTTAAAAATTTACAAATTGTCATTCTGTTGAAATTTTTATTCTTGTAGCTAGGTCATGAAACCTGTGTTTGATATCAGCATATGTGAAGGGATATGAAGCCACATATGTGTGTAACATATATACAAACAAGCATATACACATACATATTCTTACATCTACATATACACATGTGTGTGTGTACACATGCATATATATGAGAGAAGGAGAACCTTGCTCCCTGATATGAAACACATGTGAAAATTTACATGTTATTTATTGGTAGTCCTGATGACTTAATAAACATAGAACTTTTAAGTAAACAAAATGTAATCTTTGAAGAAAGAAATATAAAAAGAATCAATGTTTGTTCTAATCTTATTTCCATGGATGGTAGACCTTTTAATCTGTATTTTTAGTAAAGAAAGATAACTATGTTTGTAGTAAAAGAATATCTTCCCCTTGACATCTGGCTAAAGGTAATTTCACTTTTGTATATTTTTTGATGTGTGTATACACATCATGCTCTTTTCCTTTTTTAGAAAAGAACATTTTAAATTTTAAAACACATTAAGTTTTCAAACAGATTGGTTTCTGTCTGTTTATTCTGCCTCTCAATTCTGTATTGAATTATGTTGTCAAAACAAGACCATTAAGGCAATTAGGTGGCGCAGTGGATAGAGCATCAGCCCTGAAGTCAAGAGGACCTGAGTTCAAATCCAGCCTTAGACACTTAACTGTGTCTCCTATCTGTGTGACCCTGGGCAAGTCACTTAACCCCAATTGCCTCAGCAAAAAAAAAAAAAAAAAACAACATTTTTATTTAAACTACTGCATTTCTCCCCTTATTTTTGATGTTAGAGGTAGCTGTCAGCTACTAATCAGATTGGCCTTCTGTGCAAGACCCTCCCTGTATAGCTAATGTTCTGTGTTTTTACTAAAAGTCCAAGAGAGCAGAAATGTGAGTGCGATATATTATTCTTTGTAAATATTGTCAATAAGAGTGGTTTTCTTTTTAATTTTTCTGTTAGGTTTGATGTAGGTCCAATTATTAAACAAGAAGCAATTCCTGTACCACCTCGGTGTACAGCAAAGGAATTGGAAACAGTATTATCAAGACTGGGTGCCAACATGGTAAGTTTTCCCACTTCACAGTTTCTTTCAGTCCACCAAATAAAGGTTTCCTTTAAGGTGCCAATATAAGGAACAGTTTATCATGTAGAAGGTTAACTCTTTGAAGGCAAGGACTATTTTCATTTTTCTATTTGTGTCCTCCATGTTGTCTTTTAACAAATACTTCCTGAATTGAATGATAAGGTATTTAAACTAATTCTTTGAGGAAGGTAAAAAGTGATTGAATTTTGTGTTATTTAAATATTAGGCTGGCATTCATAGTCCTCTGTAATCCAGTCCATCTACCTTTTTCACCTTATCTCTCTCATTCTCCCTTCCTCACCCCTATATTTTGGCCTAATTGAGCATATTTACCATTCTTCAAACATATTCAGAGCTCTGCTGCCTCACCCCCTTTAAGGCATATACTGTTTGCATTCTCTGAAATCCCTTCTTTCTCGTTTCTTCTCCAAGATTTATATTGCCTGTATAGCCACAGCCCCATTCTGAAGTACTCCCTGACCATCCCAGCCTTCTATGATCTCTTCTTTCTCAAACTTCTTTAACATCATTCATTCAATATTTAGCTTTTTCATTTAGAAATTCAGACAGCATAATCAGGACTTCCCATGTGCCTTGTACTTACTCATTTGTATTCTTTTGTTGGAAAAGTATGAAATGACATGTAAAGAATCCTGTACTTGGATTTTGAAGACCTGGGTTCAAATACCTACTCCAGTTATAGCTTATTAGCTATAAAAGCAAGTCACTTAAACCTCTTCAAGATTCAGTTACCTCCTCTATAAAAAGTAGATAACACTTGCATTATTTACCTCACGAGGCTCCTATAGAGAAAAGCACTTTATAAGTGAGACTTATGTCATTAAAGGAATATCTTGTAAGTGCTTAGAATGGGAAACTTGCTAAAAGTGGGTAAACCAAGAGCAAGTTAAGTGAGGCTAAGTTCATTTCCTTTTTAGGTGATGTTATTTGAGTCATAGAGGCAGTTCGGCGTAGTAGATGGAGTGCTCCACTTGAAGTAAGGAAGATATTGATTATAATTTGCCTCCAATACTTATTATTTTCATGACTTTGGACAGTCTTTTAACTTTTGTGTATCTCACTGAACCTCCTTGGACTAATGTACTAAATCATAAATGGGTTCCAGTCTGCTTGGCTGGGAGTGTCCTATGCTAATGAAATTAGAAATGTCTCATATACTAGAGTAGTTAACAGGGCATTTCTTAGGGATTTACCTGGGTTTTGGTATGGCACTTTGGTATGGCACTTGACAGGTATTCCATTATATGGATAAGATTTAGTGATGTCGTCTGGATGATAGAACAGTTAAGTGACTTTATAACTAGTTAAATGAGTGGTTAAAAAAAATTATAATTATTGGATTGATTTTGTCTTGAGAGAAGATCTCTAGCAGAGTGCAATAGGATTTTTTTTGGTTCTTTTTGGTCCTCTTCTGTCAGTGATGTGGGCACATGTGACATGTGACAATGACAAATCTACAAAGGATAGTTAGCATGCTCAGTGACAGAATGAGGATACAAAAATCTCATTAGGATAAATCTAACAAAATTTGATAGATTTAATTTTAAAATCTTATGATTGGGCTTAAAAAGTCAACTACACATGTACAGATTGGGAAATACTACAGTTTATTTGAAAAACATAGGGGTTTAGTTGACTCTGAATTCATTGTGAATCAATAACATGCCAAAGCAGTGAAAAAAGAAAATGTAATCTTCAGCTGCATTAATAGAAACAGAGGGAATTTCTAATTCCTTTGTATTCTCTTAGATCATATCTAGAGCATTATGTTCATTTTAACTATGTTAGAAATAAATTGATAATCTGAAGGGAAGAGCACTAATTATTAGGGTGGTGATAAGGAACTGATTATGCACTGATCTGCTAATTAATATGCTCACCATTCATAACTTCAGAGGAGTGATAGTAAAGCATGCTTCCCTTTCAGCCCAGAAATAGTATATTATAGGTGGGACATGTGCTATTGTGTGTTGCTTAACCGTTTTCTTTTTGTTAAAAAAAAAATTTATTGATGAAATCAAAGGGAGTTATTGGGAAGTGACAGCAATATAATGGAGCATCAAAAAAGTTGGAATTTTTTTTGTTTGTTAAAGAAAAAAGATTAGAAAAAGGATTATTTAAGAACAGTGAATAAAAATTGCATCTCTGGATTAGATTGTAGAGTGCTTGGAGGAGAATGATGTGCAAGAAGACTGGAAAGATAAGAAGAAGCATGTTGTGTTAGTTTGTTTTGCTTAGCCACATTTATTCATCATATGGGATGTCTTCAGTGACATTGGACCAAGCAGTGATCTCTGAGTTAGTTCACTGAAGAACTAACTAAGTTGATATGGAATTATAGTTAACTGCACTTTGTGTGCAGAAATTTAGCAACTTCAAAATTACTTAACTCTTTTATTTGTCCAGCTCACATATCTACATCTTGTCCATAAGACTAGCACAAGTTACTTTGTCAAAGGAGTTGTAAAATCTAAGCAAACTATAGCCAGTTTTACCCTGATCTATTATTCTAGAATTCCTATCACAAAAGGAGATCAAAACACATACATAATTTTTAATATTCAGAATATTTTAAATGCATAAGATAAAATAAGGCTGCAAAAGAGACTAATTATATCAAAATCATTATCAAAATATTTTAAAAAACAATCCACATCCAGAGAAAGGACTATGGGAACAGAATGTGGATCATAATATAGTATTTTCACCTTTGTTGTTGTTGTTTGTGTGCTTGTTTTTTTTTTTTTCTTTCTAATTTTTTTTTCCCTTTTGACTGATTTTCTTGTGGAGCATGATAAATGTAGAAATATATTTAGAAGAATTGCACATGTTTAACCTATATTGATTGAATTGCTTGCTGTCTAGGGGAGGGGAGGAAATGAGGAGGGCGGGAAGGAAATTTGGAGCACAAAGTTTTGCTTAGTTGAAAGCTATCTTTGAATGTACTTTGAAAAATAAAAAGCTATGATTATAGGGGGAAAAAACCCAACAACAATCCCATAGACTTCGGATTAGAAGAACTCCTCTTCTAAAAGCCTTTGCTGATTCTTCCAGTTAATACTGTGTATATCATTGCATAATTTTTAAATATGTATTCTACATTTCTTTTTTGTGAACATGTCTACCCCATAGAATGTAAATTCCTTGAAAGCAGGGACTGCCTCTTTTTTGTTTTTGTATTTCTATCATCTAGCATAGTATTGGAACTTAAAGGGATTTTATAAATGTTTACTAATTAGTGGAGTTATCTTTAAATCTTCCCTCACCCTCATATCTTTAAATAATAACTTTCATTGTCCTGTCAATTCTACCTCTGCAATATTTATTTCACATACCAATTGGTTCCTATTCCCATTGCCATTATTTCTACCTGCCTGTACTGTTGTAGCATTTTATGTGGCCTTTCTCTCCCTTCTCTAGTAAGCCTTTACACTATTGTTAAATTAATCTTCTTATGCATAAATCTAATCATTTTACCCTGTTGCCCAAAAACCTTTTTTTAAAAATTGATAAATTTTAACAACCATTAACAGATTGTTGTCGTTCAGTTGTTTTCAATTGTGTTTGACTTTTCATGACTCCATTGCTTGACAGAGATATTGCAGTGGTTTTGCCATTTTCTTCTGCTTATTTTACAAATGAGGAAACTGAGGCAAACAGGGAAAAGTGACTTACCTGGGATCACACAGCTAGTACATGTCTGAAACCAGATTTTACCTCAGGAAGGTGCATCTTCCTGATTTCTGGCCTGGCACTCTACTGCATCACTTAGCTTCTCCCTCCTTACCACCCTATTACCATATACAGATGTTCATATATAGGAATCAGAACGAGAGAGACAGTACAAACATGATAATTAGCAAAAACAATAGACAAAATCCCCTAACTATCCAGAAAATTAATCATAGCATGTATAGAACAGAGGTGGGGCCAAGGGATGCCCTAAGGCCCCAGAAACAATTCACAAAACAGCAAAAGAAGTGGTTATTAATGATTGCATCTGACACTGTACCTCTCAGTTATTTACCCATAATAAAAGAAATGAGATCTTGGTCATTATTTAAACAATGTACCAGAATTGCTTTCTGTATCAGTTATGAAATTTTTTGCTATAAAAAGACTCCAGAAAATCATCCCCAGGATAATACACTATGGTCAAGTAGGATTTATACTAGGAATGCAGGGCTGGTTCAATATTAGGAAAACTATCATTATAATTGGCCATATTGATAATCAAATTAACAAAAACCATATAATCATCTCAATAGATGCAGAAAAAGCATTTGATAAAATCCAACATCCATTCCTATTAAAAACTCTTGAGAGTATAGGAATAAATGGACTTTTCCTTAAAATAATCAGGAGCATCTATTTAAAACCAGCAGTAAGCATTATATGTAACAGGGACAAACTGCAACCATTCCCAGTAAGATCAGGAGTGAAACAAGGTGACCCACTATCACTGTTACTATTTAATATTGTATTAGAAATGCTAGCTTTGGCAGTAAGAGTTGAGAAAGAGATTAAAGGAATAAGAATAGGCAATGAGGAAACCAAATTAACTCTTTGCTGATGATATGATGGTATACTTAGAGAACCCCAGAGACTCTACTAAAAAGTTATTAGAAATTTTTTGCTATATAATCTTCCTTTACATAATTACATTCAGGATATGTTCTTCATAGTCATCATTCCAGATGGCTTAGAAGTATTCCATCATCCTTTAGTGTTTGCTTAAGACTCTTCCCAATCTGGCATTCATTCTTCCTTTCCTTTCCTGTTTTCTTATCTTGTACTCTGTTCTTTAGCTAACCTCAATTGTTCTGTATCTGGAACATGCTTCCACTTTTCCATATTGATATCTTTGATAATGTGTCTGTGCTTAAATGATCTTCCTCCCCTTTTTTATATATTAAAGTTCTTCCCCTCTTTTAGAGCCCACAGAAAATATCAATTCTCCCATAAGTCTTTTTTACTACTTCTTCAGCTATAACCACCTTTTCCCCTTAATCCTTCTAAAGTTCTTCATTTTGATCCTCAGCCGTGTACTCATTCATCACCTCTTTTAGTTGACAATATACCAATAAAATTTGAAGTTTCAAAGGGCAAGAACCACCTCTTACTTAAATTTTGTATTTCTCTACTACTTGAGTGTTCTGCACACACTTAATAAATATCTGCTGAATTGAAAATCTGATTTTGCTTATAGTGGAATCAAACCCACTTTTTATTGGAAAAGAAAATGGGTAGAAATATTTTTAAAGAATAGAATCACATGGACATAGATAGCTCTTTTCAACAGTCAGTTCAAATGATCTTGTGATGAAGAGAGCTATCTACACCCAGAGAGAGAACTGTGGGAACTGAGTGTGACTCACAACATAGATTGTTTACTTTTTTGTTGTTTGCTTGCATTTTGTTTTCTTACTCATTTTTTTTTTCCTTTTTGATCTGATCTTTCCTGTGTAGCATAATATGTATAGAAGAATTGTACATGTTTAAGATATATTGGATTACTTGCTATCTGGGGAGGGGGTGGGGGGAAAAGGAGAAAAGTTTGGAACTCAGGGTTTTGTAAGAGCCAATGTCAAAAAATTATCCATACATATACTTTGAAAATCAAAGGCCTTAATAAAAAAATTAAAGAAAAAAGGAATAGATTCACAGATTTTTGCAAGGGAAAGAGTAGAGTGGGAACCAGGAAAAACAATATCATAACAAACAAGTTATTGTACAATATTGAGGAAAAGAAATACTGCATAAGTGTCAGTAAAGTTTAAACACATACCAAAAGGAATGTTTTTACAGAAAATATTTAAGAATCTGAACCATATAATATTATAGAAGACTAGTGATTAGGAATTCCTGTTAGTGCTATATAAATTTAAAGCATTTTTCTATTATAATCCATATTTTTAAAGCATAATGTTTAGAAGTTTACCTTATGAACAAGTTTGTGATGTTCTGCATGCGAGATGAAATATATTCATTCATGCATACATATATTACTGAAGTGTCCATTTTCAGGATTGAGAGCCACTTTTCCTCATATTACTGAAGCTGACAATGAAAAATACCTGGTTAAATTCTTTGGACAAATGAATCACCATGAGTACAACTTTGTTTGAACATTTAGTTTCAACAAACTTTTAAATTCTTACTTTATCCAGAGCTCTGGGTTAGACTTTGAGAAAGATAGATAGATCTCAATTATGTAATACTCCTCCAGGGATGTAGTTTCTAGCCATCTTCACCTTCTTATCTTGTATGACCTATACTTCTCTTCCTATTCTGAATCTGTAGCACATTTACCCATTGTACTGAAACCTTCCCCCAAATCTCTTGATGAGCATGAGAGGCTGTTAATTTAATGTCTTAATTAATGTCCCCTCAGTTTTAGTTTTTGAAATATGCTTTTCCATGACTCAGGATCAGAGAGCATCAAAAAATATTGTTGTTGTTTTTAATAGTTTTTATTTTTCAAAATACATGCAAAGATAGATTTCAATATTCACCTTTGCAAAACCTTGTGTCCCAAATTTTTCTCCCTCTCTTCCTCTTTCCCCCCTCCCTGAGACAGCAGGCAACCCAATATAGATTAAACATGTGCAATTCTTCTAAACCTACTTTCATATTTTTCATACTGTGCAAAAAAAAAAAAAATCAGATCAAAAGGGGAAAAAAATACAAGAAAGGGAAAAAAAAAGCAAACAGCAGCAACAAAAAAGGTGAAAATACTATAATTTGATCCACATTCAGTCTCCATAATTCTTTCTTTGGATGTGAATTGCACTTTCCATTGCAAGTCTATTGGAATTGCCTTGAATCACCTTATTTGTTGAAAAGAGCCATGTCCATCATAGTTGATTATCATATCATCTTCTTGTTACTGTATATAATGTTCTTTTGGTTCTGCTCACTTCACTCAGCATCAGTTTATGTAGATCTTTCCAGGCCTTTCTGAAATCAGGCTGCTCATCATTTCTTATAGAACAACAATAAAATATTGTTCTTTTAAAAAATGATTCTTTGTTTCTGGCAAAAATTTGGGATAATAAAAACACTATACATTTTCCCAAAATCAACTCAGTCCATTCTCCTGCTATTGCATTTTTAGACTAGATTACTCTCCATTTTCCTAAATTATATATACTGATGGACCAGCTTTGTGGGCTTTTCAGTGAACCGTATAGCAGACTAGACCATAGGTATTCTTTATTTCTTTCTGTACCAATAATTAGACCAGACTTTCCCCCCTCCGTTATCCATTTGCGTTTTTTTTATTTTATTTTTAATAGTATTTTTTTCCAATCACATGTAAAGAGGATTTTTAACATTGATTTTTGTAAGGTTTTAAGTTCTAACATATTTTTTCTCCCTCCCTCTCTTACCTCCACCCTCCCTCAAGACACCAAACAATCTGATAGATTATACATGTACATATTTCCATGAGTCATGCTGGGAAAGAAGAATTAGAACAAAAGGGAAAAAACCACAAGAAAGAAAAAAAAGTGAAAATATATGCTTCAATCCACATTCAATCTCCATAGTTCTTTGGACATGTATGGCATTTTCCATCCAAAATCTATTAGAATTGTCTTCAATCACTATACTGCTGAAAAGAGACAGATTTTGGTCTGTTATTAATGATTACACAGTCTTGCTGTCACTGTGTACAATGTTTTCTTAGTTCTGCTCATTTCACTTAGCATCAGTTCATGCAGGTCTTTCCAGGATTTTCGGAAATTGGTCTGCTCATCATTTTTTATAGAACAATAATATTCCATTATATTCATGTACCATAATTTGTTCAGCCATTACTCAACTGATGAGTATCCATTCAATTTCTAATTCCTTGCCATCACAAAAAGAGCTGCTATGAACATTTTTGCATATGTGGTAGACTAGACTCCTTGGAATGATTATAGATCTCATTTAGAAAGTTCTACAATATTGTTGGGCTTGATGAAATCAGCTTAACATCATCCACAAACTGGAGGGCCTCACCATTTGTAGGAAATACATCTTCTATTTAGTCTGTGCTGAACAGTCTGATGGTGGCAAAAAAAAAATTTTTTGGCAAATTCATGTCTTCCCATTTGATTCTTGCTTAATATTTTTAATCAGAAGACCACTGAAAAAAATTTTCATTTTCAAGGAATCCTATGTAATATTGACATATGCATGCAAGACACCTCGTTGAGAATATTTTGATAGACTGAATCAGTAGAGCAAATTCACTAGAAGCAAATCAGTCAATTTCTTTATATCTAAACCACTAAAGAACTAGTTTGCTCTAGAATATTGTTTGTAAAAAGCTATCTATAAATCCTTATTAGTGATGCCTTCTGTGTATGTATAGATTTTTCCTGTAAAGATTTGGAAAATAATCATGAATCTAAAGTTATTAATATTCTCTTAGTTAACTTTTTTTTTTTTGGTAACAATAAAGTCTAAAGTTCAAACCTAAAACTTTAGGCTTAAATAAGACATTGTCTTTTTCCTCATAAATTTTACAGTCTATTGGAGAATAAAACATATACACAGATATCTGTCACATAAAATAATCAATGATCAATTCACTGGTTCAGAGAGGGGAAAATTATTCCTGACGTGAAGGGAACATTCTACATAGAAGAGAATTGGCATTTGAACTGGTTCCTAAAGAATAGATGTCACGTTAACAGAGCTATCTCTTGGTAACTTCATCAGTTCCTGTTATTGTATAATTATCTCTGTACACGTGATTCTAGGTCTATATGTCCTAGTCTCTTTTCTGAATCACTGAAAAGGCTTTTTGAACTGGACTTATCATAGACATCTCATCATTGAATATTTCCAAAACAGAACTCAGTGTTTCTTACTCAGACCTCACCCCATCCCATTTTTGAAATTCCCTCTTTATGTTGAGGACCCCACAGCTTTTCCAATCAATCAGGTTCACAATCTCAGAATCATCCTCAAATCCTCACTTTTCCCTCATCTCATTTATCTAGTTACCACAACATCTGTTACACAGTCCCTTCTCTTTGATTACTTGGCTTCACTCTGGTTCAGGCCCTCCTCGCTTTTCATCTGGAATATCAAAATAGCCATTGAATTTGTTTCCTTGCCTCATTCTCTCCCCATTTCAATCCATCCTCCACAAAGCTGTTAAAGTGAATGCTAAAGCACTCCCTATCCCTCCATATGAGGACCTTTACAAACTGGCTCTTGCCTGTCTTTCAGTTTTATCAACCATTAATTCCCTTGACATTATCCCTATGCTTCCCAAACTGCCGTCTTACTTTTCCTTACATGCTTTCCTTCTTCCTACTTTATACTTTTGCATAGGTTGTCCTCCAAGCATGAAGTTGCATCTCCCTCCTCTCTACCCAAGCTCAACTCAAGCATCTTCACTTCTGTGAGACAATTCTTCGTCTCTGCAGCTACTAGATCCTCTCTCTACCACTGTTATGAGCCAGAACTCTGAACTTGAAACAAAGATTCTTACAAGGTACTAAGTGAAATTGATGAAACAATGGTTATCTAGCTTAGCATGGTGTTTAATAGTTCTCTAAATTCAGTATGATTGATTTAATCTTACCACAAATAATGGTTTCCTTGTGATATAATGGTTGCTTTATACTTAGTGTAGAGCATATAAGTTAGGAGCCTCAGCTAGATTCATTGAGAGATCTAGAGAAGACAAGCATACTGGAGGCTGAAGCACAAGTCCTTGGACTCAAACAGATTCATCCCATCTCACACCTTGTGTTGGCAGGCTCTCCTCCTTAGTTTCTCCACTGAAACCAAGACTTTGGAAGGCCTTTAAGAAAGCTAACCAAGCCCCAGGAAAGGAGACAAGACTTTGAAAGAGATAATAAAGGATTTGGACTTTAACCCCTGGCTACTCTTGTGGTGATAACTGAAGTGGAAAGAATGCTGCCCAGAGACTCCAAGAAAATGAAACAAAGAACATTATATTTTGGCGCCCAACATGGGGCTCGAACCCACAACCTTGAGATTAAGAATCTCATGCTGTACTGATTGAGTATAAACTAATCATTATATCATAGGAAACATTATTTGTTGTAAGATTAAAATATACTGAACCATGCTAAACTAGATTGCCACTTAGTACCTTGCCACTTAGTAAGAACCCTTGTTTCAAGTTCAGAGTTCTGGCCCATAACATACCACAACGAAATCTCACTTTGCATTCTTTTATATATCTCTTGTATATACTCATAAATGTCTATGTTGTCTCTCCTGATAAAATATAAGTTTTCATTTTTAACTTTGAATTCCAAGTGCCTGGCATAAAGCCAGAACTTAATAAGTGTTTATTAATTAATATGGTAAAATGAACTGTCTGAGATAGGAGAGGGCTTTCAGCTTTAGGGTCTTCTAAAGTAAGGTGTGAAGATGGGAAAGTGAAAACATGTAAAGGGAAAGCAAACATATCTAACATATATAGGACTGCTTGCCATCGAGGGAAGGGAAAAATCAGAACAGAAATGAGTGCAAGGGATAATGTTGTAAAAAAAAATTACCCTGGCATGGATTCTGTCAATATAAAGTTATTATAAAATAAAATAAAAAAAATAAAGTCAAATACAAGTTCTCGGGAGTAAAAAAAAAAAAAAAAAAAAAGGAAAGCAAGTTGTGTTTGACCTGAGCATTGAGAACATGGAAGAGAGTTGTGTGAAAAGACCAAAGAGGCAGTTGGTTTTGATGCTAGAGGGTAGAAGACCTTCAATTCCAAAGTATTTTGAACTTTATTTGTAACTTAATTTGTTTTATTTGGTAAGCCAGTGTTTCCCAAACTAATTTGTTGGCAAAATATTTTGGGGCTTGAAATTTATTGACAGAAGCCTAAGTGCTGGTTTCAGGATTTGAAAATGTGGAATATGCTCAGGGTAAAGGAGTTCCAGGAAATTTGGAGGAAGAAAGAGAAAAATAAACCTATTTTTATACTAAAAATTATTAAATGTGAAAAGTACTTTTATAAGACTTCATAATTAAGATTTTAAAGGAGAAATAGTATTAGCATTGATGTTTTTATTCATGTTGTGTGAAAAAATGTTTCTCTGGAGCACAACTTTGTGAGCAGAAGGAGGCTGCCAAAAGATGTTGAAAAGAATGTTGGGTGTCTCATACACTAGTATCACTCTAGTAACATTGTGATGAATTGATTTTAGAGGAAGAAAAAGAAAATGGAGGCAGAAAGACTTTTGCAGTGGTTCAGGTGCACGGTAGTCAAGGAGTGTCCTAACATGGTCTTACTGAGATTAAAGAGGAAAAGATGTACAAAATTGAGAAACATAGCAGTTATAGCCAGCACAGCCTGGGGACTGACAGTATAAGAGAGCCAACCACTTCTCTAAAGTTGTGAGCAGAGAGAGACTTGTGAATGTGATGGGGCCACACACAGAAATAATAAGGGTCATAATAAGAGTGGGCTTTGAAAGGCAGAGAAGTTTATTATTAAATAAAATAAAAAAAATAAATAAAGTCAAACACAAGTTCTCGGGAGTAAAAAAAAAAAAAAGGAAAGCAAGTTGTGTTTGACCTGAGCATTGAGAACATGGAAGAGAGTTGTGTGAAAAGATGTTGTAAAATGTGTGAGAAAGCATCTTAGTGTAGGGAAGAAAGAGGATGGATTTGGGAATCATCTGAATTGATTAACATTTATCAATAGTTATAGAAAGTCATACTGTATATAACCAGAGAGCTAAAGAAGCTTTGTTCTTAACTTGTGTATGGTCTTCTTGAAATTTGTATTATTGAATAAGTTAGTAAATATGCATTTAGGCTTTAACATTTAGGCTACTTAACCAAGTTGAGGAGATACTGCTATATAGTCAACAGGCTTATGACTTTATATTTCATATGATGAATACATACTAATTCATTTCCAGTAAATGAATGAATATTTCCCATGTGGACCAGTTAGCTTATAGAAAAAAATGTCTTAACTACAGACTACACTCCTCATGTGGACCACTGACATTGAGAATGCTGTTGGTTCACCAACCCAGGAGCCTGAGCTGATTGACACAGTATAGCTCCACTAGAAAAAAAGAGTAGTTCCACTGGTGTCTATGTAAAGTCTGGTGCCTTATTAGAAATTATTGACATAGTATCTCAGTAAAAATCCAGTATAGTAGCTGACTTGACTTTCTCCCTTTCCATTCTTTTGAAGTAAAAAGAAATTATGCCATATTAAAATTTGGTGTACTTATTATAATATTAATTTTTTTAATATTCTTTTTTGTAGCTTATTTCAGTTTTGAGAAACTTACCTGAAAACTTAAAAAATGAAAGGCAGCAACCAGCTGAAGGAATAACATATGGTAAGAGCTAATTGCAGAAAACTCCACCTTGGGCTAAACAGGTCCATTAGCTCTCTTGCTTAACTCCCTTGTATCAAAAGAGGAAAGTTGCTTACCTACAGTAAATTTTTACCTGGGCTGCTAAAAAACTGAGGTCCCCTATGAAACCCTCCCTTCATCAAACCCTACCATAAACAGACTCAGTCAAGAGACAAAACATAGTATTGTGAGATGAACTATGGCTTAAAATATTTTATTCTTGTTTAATTGTCCTTTTTAAAATTCACACTTCTTTGTTTTGCAAATAAAAAAGTTAACTTTTAAATAATATATCCAATGAAATTATAACTAAAATTTAGCTAAGAATCTCATGTCCCAAATTACACTATTGAAATTTTTAAAAACTTTTTATTTTTAAATTTTATTTTATTTTATAATAACTTTTTATTGACAGAACCCATGCCAGAGTAATTTTTTTTACAACATTATCCCTTGCACTCGGTTCTGTTCCAATTTTTCCCCTCCTTCCCTCCACCCCCTCTCCTAGATGGCAAGCAGTCCTATATATGTTAAATATGATGCATACACTATTGAAAATTGAATAAAACTGGCACATAATCCACAGAATTTGTATCCCTATTTACTTTCTCTCCAGTTTTATTTATTACTTGATGTGTATGTCATACTGATTGTTACCCTTGAGAAGTAGGGAATTTTGAGAGAACTGGAATATAAATTGATACAGTTGTACTTATTTCACCATAAACATGAAATTCAACAGTTTAGTAGATTGTTTTAAGTGCTTATAGTGGCAGAGAACTAAACTGGATCAGGGGAGGAGCCAAAGTTTAGATCAGACATAGTCTTTGCTTTTATAGATGTTATAATCTAGCAGGTATGAAAATGTTAATTTTAATTATTGACATTTTTAATAATAATATATAATATTAAGTTGTCATATGATATAATAAAATAATAATGATATATATTATAGCTCCCAAGATCTCTGTTGCTATGAGTTGTGTAAAATGGGAGGAACAGACTCCAGAGGAAATATTACGACTTCAACGTGCCATTGGCAGCATGGTAAGGCATCTTTTTCAGTCTTATCTGTTTTCAGTTTTATCTGGAAATCACCTTTTTGGATATTTGCATCAGGACTGATTGTACATGACTAAATTCAGGAATATATTAAATATAAATAAAAGATTGACTTGTTTGCATGATCAGTCAAGTTCTTAAATCTCACACATTACTGTAAGTATACTGAAGTTGTAATATATGTTAGTATCTTCAGATACTTGGATTCAGTTACCCATTTTTTGCTGATTCTATGCTGGATTTCCTATCAGAGATGTTCTAAAGATTGCATTAAGGCATAGCCTAAAATGTTAATTTCTGTAAACTAGTTTCTGTATATTCTAAATGTACTCAACAGTGCCTAAGGCATTTAGAGTTCTTAGTAAATTTAAATTTTAATCAGTAATAATGTTTCAGAAACATTTTGGAGGCTCCAAAAGGATATGAGTTTTCTAGATGAAGATATGAGATAAAGAATAAATTATACAGAGTGTCCCATAAGTTTCAATGAAATATTAAGTATGTAAGACTTCTGGGACACACTAGTTTTTTTCAGTGATTGGATGGGGTAACATTTTAAAGATTTAATTTAATTTAATTTAAAGATTTTTTTAAAGATTCAGAATGCTATACATATTTCATCATTTGACTTTCACAATAACCTTGTGAGGTGAATGTTATTTTTAAACCCCTTTTATAAATGAGGAAACTAAGACTGAGAGGCTAAATAATTTACCCAGATTCACACAATAAGATCTGAGACAGTATTGGGACTTCGGTTTTTCTGACTTATGTGTATGTTACTATGGACTACATTAGTGATATATTAGCATTATTTATATTTTATTGTATTTTTGTTAAATAATTCTTCGTTACATTTTAATCTGGGCTGAGCTGCATAACTAATCTTCTTGTACCACACCACCTCGCTTAGTTATTATTATAGATCAGAGATGAACAATTCTTAGAGTGTGAAAGTATGTTATAGAAATCAGTGTTATACTCACAGGGATGGGAGAGAAGATCAGAGGGGAAGGAAATCGGTATTTGGCTTTTCAGATCTCTTTGGTTTATTTCAATTCCTAAATGTTTTCAGAAACGTAAGTTTTCTAAAACCTTAATGAACTCTTTCTTCTCTTACATACAAGAAACCAAAAGGACTGTTTTTTAATTTTTAAAAACTCTTAGCTCCACAGTGTGTGGAAATGAATTCATTAAAAAAAAAAAAAAAAAACTTTACTGCCTTCGAGAAAATCTGTATATTTTTTATTTTAAGAATTTTTTAAAAATAGAACAAAGAATTTGTCTTTCCAACATACTAAATCAGGACAGGTGGCTGAGTGATTTAAAGCAGTTTCATGGCATGTGTTTCTCCTCATGCACTTATTACCACCTGCTCCGTGTCATGAAACAGATTTAGATTCTTCAGCCACCTGTTCTGATTCAGTATATTTGAGAGATAAAGTCTTTCTCATATGTTCTTTTAAATCCTAGAAGTAAATCAAAACAATTAATGTGGTGCCCATAACACTCATCGATGTATACTGTCCATAGTAGGTGTTGAACAAATGTTTATAGATGATTAATTTTTACTGAATGTTGTCTTATATATCCTATAGCTCAAATCCTTGTATTCAAAAGGATTAGCAATATAACCTATCCAGAAAGGCCTAGGCAACATTTAGATTGCTCCTTCACTAATAGAAGATAAGTGGAAAAACATCTAATGATTCTTGAGAAGAAATTTTGGAACAATGTATTCCTTCTTCATCCCTATTTTGCATTCATTTTCAGATTCCATTGCAGACGCTCTGGATGGGTAGCATTATTAAGCTTCTGGATTTGGTGGAAGCTAGTAGTCCAGTTCTTGCTGGTAACCTTTAAATAATTTTTAAAAAAAGCTTTTACTTGATAACTGAAAATGTATTATAATTTATGTCAGGTCCCTGAAATGTAATTCTTATATGAAACTCAAGTTTGGTTAGGTATAATTTCATTAATTAGCATAGTTGGCAGTTAACATTTTCCTTGAAGTGGTAGTAGTCTAATAAATTTCATCCAAGGGTAATGCCATAAATAAATATCCATGGGCAACTTGTTGAATATTTTTAATGGTGGAAGATTCTTCAGCCACAGATTATAGAATCCTACTGTCCTCAAATTAAACTTTAGGTTAGTTCCAGACCTATCAGGATCTTTCCAGTATTTAAGTGTAGTATGTGTTTAACAAGAGACTCATTTTGCTCTCTGTATTAAAAAATTTCTGGTTATATTAATGAATCACAGTGGGTCCAGATTTTCAGATATTAGCATATAAAATGGGAATGTTAGGGCAACACTGAGAGCTTTTTAAAAATTTAGCAGTTCTATCCAGTTTGGGGGCTATTCTAAGATTACTTAAAATAACTTTTCCATTCATCATCATCAGTCAAAAAGTTGCTCTTTTTCTCCTTTCTTTACTTTTTTAGATCAAAAATTAACTGGACAGTCTGTTCTTCCAGGAACAATAATATATCACAAACAGTCACAAACACTCTTGGTTTGTTGCAAGGTATAGTTTTCTTTGTGGTTGTAATATTTCATTTGCTTGTCTTTACCATCTTGAGCATGTATGCATATAATTGCATATCTCCTTTGTTTATATCAAATAGTTTTTGTTTGTTTGTTTTGCTGAGGCAATTGGGCTTAAGTGACTTGCTCAGGGTCACACAGCCAGGAAATGTTAAGTGTCTGAGGTCAGATTTGAACTCAGGTCCTCCTGACTTCAGGGCTGGTGTTCTATCCATTATGCCAACTAGCTGTTCCTATATCAAATAGTTTTAAACAATAAACAAATTATCTTCAATTCTCTTCTGAGCCATTCAATCTGAAGCATCATTTGTTAAATGATATTAACCTATGAGGTTTAGTTGAGCACTCATTCCTAACTGAAAATCTGAAAGGATATGCAACAATAACAAATTTAATAAACATTCACTAAATATCTTTTATGTAATGACTACGCTAGGTTCAGAGGAAGATATAGTTACCACTCTACTAGAGTGGTACATATTTGAGTAAACTTAATATTGACAAATCCCAGATTAAGATTTTTAATTTTGTTTTAGGGGTTAGTATACAATGCTTTCAAATATGAATATCTGTCAGACTTAAGATTTATAGTAGCTATTTTTTTTTCTGGTTTTTGAGTAAGCCATCAGGTTGCTTTCCTTAACAATTGGGATACATATATATGCATGCATATATATTTAAAATGTTTTTATAAAGAATGACTAATTCATGATATTGTCTAATTCCCCTCAATTAAAATAGACTTTCTCTTGATTACATTGATTTATGTACCTTCCTCTTAATTCATATTTATTCTATTATCTATATATTATGTGTATGCATTCTGGTTTTGTATTTGTCTTTCTTGCCATAAGTAATAAGTTCACATAGGATGGGATTGTATTTATATATCTGTCTAGCAGGATTTACAACTATACTTTCTATGATTAGGTACTAAGGAAATAATTGTTTTAAGGACTGTCTATAAAACTAAGCTTTGCTTTTCTGCTATAACTGCCTGGTCTTACTGCCATGTATTTTATCTTCTCTACAGGGTGGCTGGATTGGTGTACGGTCAGTTATATTCAAGAAAAAACTTACAGCTACTGATTTCTACAATGGTTATTTGCATCTTTGGTTTCAACAGAATTCCCAAGCCCAGCTGAAGGAATGCAGATTTCAAACTCTTAACCTTACCAAAAAGAAGCATGGGAAACAATCTAAATTGTTGCTATGCAACAGTGCTTTGACTATTTAGGGAAAAGTTGGACAAAAATCTATCTTTTAATTTAAGAAATCTCATTTATTAGGAATTACTACTTCATTTGCTAAAAGCAGCACTATTTTGGGAAGAGATTATTTGCTACTTCAGATTTTAAACCGGTCAACAGCTTCCTTTTTACAAAATAGCCTTGTCTGCTTTAATGGTTAAGGTAAATTATTAATAAACACATTTTTGTTTTATTTGGAAGTAAATAAAACTTTATATGATTGCAAAATGGATAAAATTATCTGTCTAAGAGCATATTATGGTCTATAGATATGTTTAGGACATAAATGTGCCATACTTTATTCATATGATGTGTTGTTTAAGTAGTTTTTATATATTGAATTTTTTGAAAATTGAATTATTTCCCCTTTCAGTTTTTTTTGTACTTTCAGAGGCAGTGTTTTAATTAAATTTCTCAGTAAATTTAATTAGCAGTGAACTTTAAGTTTCTCTCTTCTCCCTCATCTTCAGCTTCCTTTCAGGTAATTAACATATAAGTAAACATTTACATACATGAGGAAAGCTCATTCACTAAGAGATTTTATTTCTTTGTGAATC
Organism: Antechinus flavipes; assembly: GCF_016432865.1. Taxonomy (NCBI): domain Eukaryota; kingdom Metazoa; phylum Chordata; class Mammalia; order Dasyuromorphia; family Dasyuridae; genus Antechinus; species Antechinus flavipes. The sequence goes on from NC_067399.1 coordinate 541,670,558, forward strand.
CTCTTATAAAGCAGAAAAATCCTTCTGTAATATGAATAATTCCTGATAATTACCTTGATGAATTAAGATTTTGAGTATCTATTCTTATCTTTTTGCCTCCCAGAATAGATTGGAAGGAGCTTTGGTCAACTTTTGAATTTCTGTTTGGTGACATAATTTTCCCTGCTGAACTCCCACCATATAAGTCCGATCTCCCAATATGGAGTTCTCCCGATACAGAATTCTCACTTTGTATCTATTTTCTTATATTCCCAAATGAATAGGGAATGACAAATTAGGTGCCTTTGAGGGTTAAATTTCCACACTGGCAATTTCCTGGAAAATCTTTGCAAAATGTTTCCATTGTGGTAGCTGAACTGAAATTTTAACCCAGATATTCTGACTCCAACTCAGTATTCTTTCTACCAGCAATTGATTTTTCCCATAAAATAAAACAAATTATAATTTGTAAAATTATAACAAAATATAATGTTATAATAAAACAAATTATAATCATAATTTCTGTTTTTTCGGAAGTGAGACATCACTTTCAAAAAGTAGTAAATAAATTCTCTACCCATAAGTGACCTTAAATCTTAAAAGAGAAATTGAATAAATGCTATTTAGGGCTATAAAAGCACATGGCTTTTAAAAAAATATTAAAAGATTGTAGCATGTACTGAACCAAATTGTGGATGGGAGGAAAGGAAGAACAACAAAAAAAAAAAAAAGATAAATGATTAAGTTAAATATCAAGTTACTAGACTGCAAAAATCAGGTTTGAATTCTAAAAACAGATTGGTTGAGAAGGAATAGGGAAGGAGTTTCACTCTACCTATTGACTTTATGCAGCCTAAGTGACACTTGAGATCACTGTTATCAAGCAAAATTGAAATGTGGGAGAGATTAGTGCATCCTACCAAATGTACTTAGGTTTTCTGATGCTTAACAAGTTCAGCATCTTTCATAAGAGTCCTTTAATAATTGAAGGAAGCTTTAATAGGTCTGTCCTGAGAGTTATTCTGATAGATTCCAATCACCCAATTATTAGTAGGGCTAGCATTTGTCAATAAACTGGGACAATTAACCAGTGGCCTTTCAATGACCAAAAACAAATTAGGGATGATACAATCTTTTTTAGTGATTAATAAGATGACTGAACAAAATCTCAACACAGGTGTCTGGTTGACATTTTAATGAAGAAGTAATATGAATGCTCTTTTAGCTCCCTACTTCGTCATAGATGAAATCAATTCTTAAGTGTCTTAAGTGCAGACAATGAGAGTTGGTACAACAGTTTTTAAACTATGGAAAGTGTGATTGGTGAAGTTATATAAGAGTGGGGGTACAAGTCACAAGAGTAGAATTGTTATCCAGGTGACCTGGGTGAATTTGGAATTTGGGCACATACAGTGAAGGAGAATATTAAATCTATGTAGCTTAAGTCTTAACAAAATAGAGTTAAAATCAATTTTCAATTTCATGTTTCTCTAGGCTAAACATCCTTAGTTCCATCAGCCTATTCACATATAGCATCATTTTAAGGACCTTCACAATTATGGTTGGCCCTCTATCCATTCTCCAATTTTTGCATGACTTCTAAAATGTGATTTAGAATGCAAAGACAGAAAATAGGCAATCTAGAGCACAAAAATGGAACACAGAGCCATAGTGATCTAGAATGCAAACGGGAAATAAGTGATCTAGACAGAAAAGACAGGTGCCTCAGAGCTGGGTGATCTAGAAGGCAAAGATAGAAACAGATAATGTAAGGTGCAAAGGCAGAGAAACAGATGGTCTTGACCATAAAGCCATGAAAACAGGTGAGCTAGAATACAAGACAAAACAGGTGATGAAGACAGGAGGCACAGTGCCGGGCAATGTAGAACTTGAGTGATCTAGACTGAAGATGGAAAACTGGTGATCAAGAACACAAGGGCAGGGGAAAGATGATCTAGAACTGAAAATGGGGGAAAGTGCAGTCTAGAATGTGAAGACAGGGAAAACAGGTGATCTGGAAAGTAGATCATCTAATCCTTTAAGTAATCTAGAATGCAAAGATAGGGAAAAACAGTGGTCCAGGCTGTTGAGTGATCTAGAATGTGAAGACAGGAAAAGGTAATCTAAACTGTCTGGGCCATTAAGTGATCTAGAACATAAAGGGAAAACAGAATGTGAAGATGGAAGGCAAGCTGTAAGGACCACTGAGTGGTCTAGAACTTGAAGGCAGGTGGGGGACGACAGGTGATCTAGAACATGAAGACAGGGGAAATGGGTAATCTAGACAAAGACAAGGGATGGAGAGCCTGGGGATCTAGAATTCAACAGGTGCTCTAGAAACACAAAGGCAGGGGAAATAAGTAGTCTAGATAGTGAAGACAGGAAGTGCAGAGTTGGGTGAAATAGAACTCAAGTGATCTGGAACACAGGTGGGGTGAGCTAGAATGCAAAGACAGGGAATACAGATGATCTGAAACCCAAAGACAGGGAACAAGGTGATCTTTGCATTCCAGATCAGCCTGGGCTTTTTGTTCCCTGTGCTTTTCTAAAATGTACTTCCCCTACTCCCAAGCTTAGTGATATTCTAGATTTTATATGACCAGGGCACCTGTCAATGCAGGCTTCAGATTCTCCCAACTATCAACTGCCAGGTCAGCTTGAAGTTCACTTACATCAGTAGTTCTTTTTCAAACAAACTGCTGTCTTACTGTACTTTCCATCTTGTACCTGTCAAGTGGATTTTTTTAACCCAAGGGTAAGAGTTGACATTTATCCCTGTTAAATTTTATCTTTCTTTATTTGGACCATCGTGCTAACCTGCCAAGGCAGAAGTGTTTGAAGCTGTATTCAAACTCAGACTCCAGGCCCAGTACTCTATGCAGTAAGCCACCAATTCTTTTAAGTTCTAAGCTTATTGTCTCCTTCTCTGGAACCACAGCTATCTTGGTTTTCATGGCAACATATTATAAAAGAATCTTTGAACTTTGTGTAGTAACTATCCATTTTAAAAACAAAATTATGTCCCCATACAAGTTTCATAAAACATTATATGAATATAATTTTCCTAATTTGGATTTTATTCAATTAAACAATGAATTTATCACAATTTTCATAGCACAAAAATCATCCTTTCCTCTGTGTGTATGTATGTATATATATCATATATATGTATATATAATTAAGAATGACGATAGGACCTGCTATTTCAAATACATAGTTTCTGGTGAGGAGTTTCCTCTATTTATGCACATAAACACCTCTTCCATAACTTAAAGTATTAGAGAGTTGCCTAGTACACTGAGAAGTGATTTATCCAGGGTTACACAACCAATATGTTAGCGATTCTACTTGAATACAGCTAATTCTCTAAACATTGCACCAGGGTTTTCTAATCTGTCCCTTGGCTTTCAGTAGTTTTCTCTATACCCTCTATTCAATGTGAGAATAAATTCTCAAATTCACCATGACTATGCATGTAAAAAACAAAAGATTTATTTCAATAGAAAAATAACATTTTTTATTAAATATTTCCTGTGTTCCTTTGATAAGTTCACACCCCAGTTTGGGAACATCTGTATTTTAATTATAATTAACTTGTAAAACATAGTAATTAATTATATATAGTACCTTAGATGATGCATCGTTGTATGTAGAAATTCCTGTAACATAGCACTAACAGCAGACTAGAATTGCCTTCCAATTCCTTTTTTTAGCTCTCCAACTTCTGAACTTTGTCCCTGATCAATAGCACAATGCAGCATTGGTATGTGCAGTTGAAAACAGCTCTGCAATTTTATCTCATGTGATACAAATTGGCAAAGTGGATAAAGGGGGAAGTCACGAGCATTGCAGGGATTATGAAAAGACAGGCACGCTAATAAAGGCAATGTTTGGAGTTGTCAATTGCTCTGGAAGACATTTTGGAATTATGTGAGAAAAGTGACTAAACATTTCCTATTTCCTTGACTCAGCAATCCTACTATTGGGCATATATCCCCAAAGAGATAAGAACCCAGAAAGAAGAATCCTATACCAAAATATTCACAATAACCATTCTGGTAGCAAGGAATGGGAAACAAAGTGGGTGCCCATCAACTGAGGAAGCGCCGCCAGAGGAACTGGTATGTGAAAATAATGGAATGTTTCTATGTAGTAATATGAGGAATTCAGAGAAACAAGGGAAGATTTTGTGAACTGATGCATAGTAAAATAAGCTGATTTAATTTGTTTAACCCTTTGTTACACGATATCAGTATGGTGGGGTTAGGGGAGAGAGGAAGATGTGAGAAGTTATATTCAAAAATCAATCCTTTAAGAACAAGACAGCAATAACACTTTTTCCCCCTAAACAAAACAAAAAAACCAATACAATGTGCAGGGCAGATTTGATTTTGGCAATGAGGAATGGGCATTAGTATTCTGCCCTGAGTCTTTTGACATAATAATAGTTTCACTATACTACAGTTGTTTGTCTTTCAGGGAATCTTTGAAATAGTGACAGCTTTAAATTAAGATTACTCCTTAAAAAAAAAAAAACTAAACTAAAAAACTTAAAAAAAAAAAAGGTTTTCTGTTTCTGTTTGTCTTTCACATGTCTATTTTGCATGAAGTTTTTACTGTATGTGAGGTGGGCAGTAAAATTTATTGCTTTGGAAATTGCTTTGGTTATTCGTTAAAAGCATACCTCATGGACATTCTGGTTTTCAGCTGAATTTCTAACAGATGACAGTATTGGGAGAGCCATCTGGTGGCCCATACCCACAACAGCTGCCAACCCCTCTTGCTAACTCTTAAATCAACAGTGAGCGATTTTTTGTATCCCAGCCACGAAGTCTCCTTGTGCTTAAGTGGATTTTTGAATTGAAAAGTATATTAGAAACAGTTGTGAATTAGAGGCAGCTGGAACATACAGATAATGCTCTTATTCTTTTAAAGAATTAGAGAATATGCCTACCATTTGTGGGGCATAATCTGAAAATACAAATGTCAGCATATGTTTGTTATACATTTCAAGAAGATACAATTATTCATTATGTATTTGATCCAGATGATAATCTTTAGTATTACAATGATAAAACACAAGGAAAAATTTCAAAGTCTGTATAGATAAGACCTAGGAGGTATGAATGTATCAGAAGTTTGTGTCTTGATGACATGGTTGTTGCTGGCAGAAGGAGTGGGTAGCACTGGAGACTTAGGTTCTACAGACCATGAATTCAATTCTGTCAAATATCATTATGGAATCATAGTATCAGAGAATTTTATTATGATATAATATTGGCACTGGAAAAGACTTGAGAAAATATATGTCCTTTTTTTGCAGAGGTGGGAACTCTTGAGTTTAGAGTCTTGTAAATATCGACAGATATACTTATCAAATTACCTGGTTTTCTGAAACTGCTTTTCCCTCCCCTTTTAAAAATTCTTTAATCCGAGGGTTTGGATCATTGAAAGCAGGTGGAATATATTAAAATAGTTAAAGCCAAAAAATATTTCAAAATATAAATTTTGTAGTTGGAAGAAAAATTTAAGATAATCTCATAAAATAGTAGGCTAATAATACTTCACATTTATATATGAATCTACAAATCCTTCCCACTCCACCAAATAACCTTGTGAGGTAAGTAATGCAAATTATGTATATGGAAATTGAGGCCCAGATTAAGTGGTATGCCTAAAGTCATATCCCTAATAAATATTGGAGCTGGGACCTAAACTCAAATAATCTGACTCAAAGTCTAAGTCTTTGTTCTGGACAAGGTAACTAAAATTGTCTTAGCTTTTGGGGGCTGCCAAGCTATACTGTTGATTTGTATTGTGTTTCCAAGTTCTTGGTCTTCTGCAGATGAACTGTTGTCTAACAATGACTCTCTAACTTTGTACACTTGCAGTTAAATTTAATCCTATTCCATTTGACCCATCATTTTATTAAATTTTATCTTTTGTTTTTTATACCTATATACCCCAAATATTCTTTCCAGAGAATCATCCCCTATAACCAAAGATTTTTTAAAAGGAAAAAATGTCAATAAAGCCTATTAAAAAAAAAAAAGTTTGGCATTATAAACAGTGTTCCATATTGGGTATGGGAATTGGATGATGCTTTTTATATTCTTTCTTTGGAGCCAAACTTGGTCATCATAATCACACATTATTCAATTTTTATTTTGATGCATTTCTTTCATTTTCTTAACTGTAATTAAGCATATCACTATCATAGCTATTTCACTTTGCATCATTTCAAAGTTTCCCCATGCTTCTTCATAATCATCATATTCATTTCTTACAGCAGGGTAATGTTCTGTCATGTTCATATCAGATTAACAAGCATTTATTTATTAAGTACCTTCCATGAGCTAAGGTTCCACTATGCTAAGTTGTAGAGATTCAAAGAAAAGCAAAAAATAGTGACTGCTCTCAAGGAGCCCACAGTCTTAATAGGGAAAACAATGTACAAACATGAAGTACAAACAAGTTACATACAAGCTATATTGGGGATAGTCATCTCAGAGGAAAGATACTAAGAATGTGGAGGACTAGAAAAGGCTTCTTGCAGAAGATAAAATTTAAACTAAGATTACTAGAAAGAAGCCATGGAAACTAGAAAGTGGAGATAAAAGAGTTCAAGGTATGGGGAGACAGCTAGTAAAAATGCAGTCAGAAGGTGGGGTGCAAGGAGCAGCAAGAGGCTAGTATCACTTGATGGAAATGTATGTGATGGAGAATAAGGCATAAGAAAACTGAAAAAGAAAGAGTAAGGTTATGAAGGGCTTTGAATGCCAAAGGCGTTTACATTTGATACTGGAAGTTTTAGGAATTTATATGGAAGTTATATGGTATTTATTGAAAGGGGGGTGGTGATATAGTCAGATGTATGCTTTAGGAATTTGAGAGACTAGTGGGGGATGGATGGGAGTAGAGGAGGAAGATTGAGTCAGAGAGAACAATAAGCTCCCGCAGCAGTGCAGGCAAGAGATGAGAGCCTTATACCAAGGTGATGGCAGTATCAGGGGGAGAGGAAGAATTATATAAGAACTGTTACCAATGTCAAAATAGTCAAACTGGGCAGCTGATTGGATATGAGAGACAAATGAGGAGTAAAGGGTAACACTTAAGTTGTAAGTGTGGTGACTGGGAGAAGGGTGGTACCCCTTACGTAATGGGGAAGTTTGGAAGGTGAAGAGGAGTTTGGGAAAAAAGTTTGGATCTGTGGAATTCAAATGTTTAGGAGACCTTACGTTAGAGATCTTAATAGGGAGTTGGAGCTGTGAGACAGACGGTCAGGGGAGGGATTAGATCTGAGACCGTTAGATTTGGCAATTGGAAAATTAGTAGTTTGCGGAGAGTAGTTTTAGTTGAATGGTGTTGTCTGAAGTCCCACTTCCAGAGTTCAGAACTTGTTTAGCAGTTCCTTCATGAAGGTAATGGGTATCTAGTTTCTTGTTCTTTGCTTTTACAAAGTATTGTTACCTCTTTATTGGTCACTTCAGATTCTTACTGTCTTTTGGACATGTAGTTGGGAAGCCTGATTTTAGGTCCTGATTTCTACTTGGCTACTATGTTATTAGAAAGGGGGTACAACCAAAAGAATGCCAGATCTGGAGTCAGTGTTAGCCGCTGAGGGGTTCAGATCTTGCTTCTGCTATTTGGCCTTGATCTTGGATTGGTCCTTAGCCTTGTAGAATCGAGTTTTATCTTCAGCATAATAAGACCGAGTGGACGGTCCGAGCTCTACGGTGCCTTTTATCCTTCTACACTGCATATTTCAAACACTGTCAAGCATAAGGGTCATGGGTGTTTGGGGGGGACACTGGCAGTCATGCACAGCGCTGACTTCAGGAAATGAGGGGAGGCCCCGGGATGCTGGCCTTCTCGGGCCTGGCCCTAGATTAGATTGAGAGCTGTGGCCAGCCGCAGCCTAAGACCAGAGACCGGCTGAGGGACCACTCTGATGCTCCCACGTGGCCGGGGATTCTCGAACTCGCCCGTCTCTTACCCCGCGCTCATGGCAAGGCCAGAACTGCAAAGAGAAATAGAGGTGTGTGGCCGCTGTCTCCGTAGTTATGGAAACGGCGGGTGCCCGGCCCGACTTCCGCCTCACGTGATGTCACCACCCAGAGTGGCCCCGCCCCCTCACCACCACCCCCGGAAGCGGCGCGGCCTGGCGGCCCGGGACTGTTGGGCACCAAGCGGAGTGGGGCCCGGGCCTGCACGGCTGCGCGCTCCGCCTCCGGAGGCAGCCCCCTGCTCCTCCCGCTCCGCCTGGCCGCTCGGCCTCAGGTACGAACACCGACAGATCCGCGGTCTTGGCCCCGGGGGGCTTGCTGCGAGAAGCTGGGGCTGGGCAGAGAAGTGGGGGCCGGCCCGCGGCAGGTGAGGGGCCTCGGGCTACGGGGGTGTGTGGCTAGGGTCGCCGGCCGGGAGTGGTTGGGTATCTGTGCGGGGGGCGCATCCAGATCCTGAGCCCAGCGGGGTGTCTTCGGCTCCACTAGCTTCGGGGATCCTGGGGCAGGCAGGCGGGCCCACATCTTTAGTGCGAGAGTACCGGCCTTGGAGTCTAGAGGAGCTGAGTTCGAGTCCCGCCTCTTGACATCTACTGAATGAATCATTCATCTTTGCGGCCCACGCATCTCTAAGATCCTAAGTGGCTGGACTGCATCCATAGCAGGAATGTCCCACGTCCTGACCCAAAACAAACAAAAACTTGCTCCCCGGATGATGATGTGGGTAGGTCCCGTGCGTGCAGACGCGTCCTCCCGTGGGAGTCTGCGGCTGTCTCCCCAGCTGTGTGCTTGTGCCCAGGGAAGCTCTATCTCATTCTGGTGCTCATTTCCAGCCACGCGTGGACTACAAGCGCCTGCCTCCTTCAGCAGAGTCCCTGGTTTTCGTTGGAATCACTCCACAGCCTGGTAGGACTGGGCTTGTGCCAAGTGGGTTTGACAAATGCTGCAGAAATAGTTAAAAATCACCTCTAGTTTTTCATGCATTTTTTTCCAGAAAGATTTTTTTTTTTAAAGCATCCATAGAATGCTCTTTACGTTGCTAATTTATCGCTATTTGGGTACTTCTTACTCCTATAGACACATAATTCAAGTAATCCTAATAGACTGAGAGATAACATAATAGCTGTTTCCAAAGTCTCTGAAGTTATTATGCCATTTGTTCTGTCTCCAACTGATCTAGAGAACAAGAGGAAATGGCCTTAAATTGCTGCAGGAAAGATCTAAAGTAGTCAGTTTCTGGTTTTAAGTTTTGGCAGCTGTTAAAATGAATTTACTGAAAAGTGGGTAGAAATTTTCCCAGCCATGACTCAGGACAGAATAGCTGAACCATTTACATTGGTCCTGTTAGCTTTGCAATCTTGCCAGCAGCCTCTAAAGCAAGGAAACTCTTGTTAATATGATTATTGCTGTTATTGTTAATTACTCATATAATCTTTATTCATCATATGTAGTCTTAGATTATAGATAAGGATAAAAGATTTACTGTTAAGGAAGAAAGTGACATTTTACTGCATGATATAATATAATCATTATTTGGATTTCTGTGAGGCAGGTGTTGATCATCCTAAACTCTCCCATAAATGCCAAGCATTGTTAAGGGGTAGGTAGGAGGAATTTAGAGTCCAGCAAACAGATAAATTTTGAGGTTTAGGGCCAAAATTACAGTTCATTACTCATCAAAACATAAAAGAGCTTCCCTCTCATCCCAATTATCTTAAATTTAACCATGTTTTGACTTGTTTTCTTTGCTGATTAAATCCAACCAGCTTGGTCAGACTGTTAAGGTTTCTTTGCCTCACAGTTTATCCCTCATGTGACTTGGAAATTTTAAACCCACTCTAAAGGGATGAAAAGGATCTACATGAACAAACTTTCCTTTTTCACACTAGTGGTACCCAGCTGTTTTTCTCTCCCAGCTGACTAAACAATCAGTTGCTCAGTCAACACTTGGTATCTCTTTTACTTTTCATATACTTTCAGACCAGCACAAGTGTTAAACATCACTTGTCTTGAGCAGCAATTTAGTTCCAGGCCAGTGAATACTTAAATTTAGAGAGTCTAAAGTTAGAAAGTGAAGTGATTTTTTTTCTGTATTGCAAAGAAATACTGGTAAGAAATCTCTTTTGTTTATGGTATGGGAAGTTAAGAATGAGTATAATGAATGGCTGTGGCGGGAGATGAGATGTATTTCTGCCTTTTGTCTCTTGATTGTACTTTGAAGTTCCAAAATTTAAAGTTCATTTTGCTTTCAGTTTGGTGATTTGGAAAGCTCACTTATTTCTGGCCTTATTATCTAATATTGGTTTTATAAGTATAATAAGTCTTTTTCCCTTACTAAGTAAGACTAGAATGTTGCTTTCTTAGAAGACAATTTATTTCTTGTAATCTAATTTCTCAATTGAATGTTAAATTCATCATTACCTAAGTAGGTTTTTTTAAAATGACAGTTGTTTGAGGTCATCCAGATAAATATATTCCTAATTAGTATGCCAGATGCCTTAAGTTTGATAAAATGACTAGCCCAAAGATTGTACTTGGGAATTAAGGATGGGGGTGGATCATACAGGTAGTAAGTGTTGTGTCTGAGGGCAAATTTGAACTTAGCTCCTTCTGACTTCAGGGCCAATGCTCTATCAAACTGTCATCTAACTGCCCCTAAATATTCATTCCTCAGAAAATTAGAAATAAATCCTCCTCCTCCCCCAAATGAAATTCCTTTTGCTTAGTACATATTTTTATTGGTCATATTTATGTATGAGATAACCTTTGGTTTTTTTGTTTTTGCAAATCATTCCTGACCTAAATTGATTTGTTTTAAAAGTATCCCTTGGGATCAAATTGAGATAGTGATCAAATATATGGATTGAGATTGAAATGTTAATGTAGGAATATCTAGCTTTAAATAACTTTTGAGTTACAGGCAGTTTGTTGATAATCCTTACGTATTACTTCAGAGTTCTATCTGACATAGCATATAATTTGTGGAAACAAACAGCTGTTTTTCTTGAAGGTAGTTCAGTTCCAGGCCATACTTTGGTTACAGATTTTGGATTGGGAAGATGAATTTCCACTTATGTTTGAAGTGTAGCAAAGTTGCCCAAACCTAAACTCGCCACAGTTCAAAGTTCCCACAAGTTATAAGACTCCTCTTCCCAGGTTTTTAGTTGATTTATGAGGTTGAAGAACTTAGTTGAGGAAAATAGTTATTTGCAAACTCTCTTGAGTATTGGGTTACATAGTTGTGCTGGTGTTAATAGTGAAGTTAATTAGAATGCTTCCTGTGATTGTATCTGAAACTTCCTACAGCTGATGAACATGATGAACGGTTTTTGCTAACTAAATTATTAAAATATAAAACCAGTAACTATTTTCAGGTTTCATTGTGAACCAGTGAAGAAAAATAATCTTACATCAAGGCTGGCTAACCTGAGTAAATATCTTAGGGACCTTAGAAATCATGTGGTCTAATCTTACATTACAAATGAGAAAACTAGCCCCAGAGGGATGAAGTTAACATACCCTTACATAACTGTAAACCCTGAATTCACCAATCTCTTGGTACAGGCTTATTTCAGTACTTCATAGGGTCTGTAGTTTATTAGGTGTGATTATTGCCTTTACTACCACAGATTACAGCCATTTCATGCTTTAGTAAAGATTGTTTTGGTGAATTTTTGTGGCCAAAAATGTTCATCACTAAATAGTACCAAAGTAGGACATTTTTGGTGAGGGAAAAAAGGACCTATTTTAAATAATATTTCTCCTTTGCTAGTTTGGTGGTGGACTCATAAATCTGTTATGATGCTATGTTTGGCCTCCTAGAAGGCATTATACAACTTTTAATCCTAACATTAGATATTTAGTTGACTAGCATTTATTGCTTACCATGTGCCTGGTATTTTGTTAAGTCTTGTCAAATACAAAGAAAAATAAAAAACAGGCCTTGCCCCCAGTATGCAACAACTATATACAAATAAGTTACATATGAAATAAATTGGGGATAATCTCTGATAGCTGGCACTAAGGTGAAGGACTAAAAAAAGACTTCTTGAAGAAGATGGGACAGTGGTTTGTATAAGAGCTCTCTTCCCATGTATGTAGGAGGCAATATAAGAAAAAAACGATAGATTCAGTTAGGATCTGAATTTAAATCCTGCTTTTGACATTATTACTGTGTGTATGACTTTTTAAAGTCACTTACCTTTTGTGGGCTACAGTTTCCTCATCTTTAAAATATAGGGGTTCATCTAGGTAACCACTGTAGTGTATCCCCTTCAATCTCTGATTGTGACCCTATGATGTGTTTCAAGTAACATGAAATTCTGGAAGATCATATGTGACTATGTAAGCCACTACTTGGGCACCTCTGACCTGGGTACCCTGTTAAAAAAAGTTTTATGTAGCTGGTAAAGACAATTCCACAGTTACATATTTATTAAAGTTAGTTTTAAAATACTCTTGTCAAATGGTTACTTACACTGAAACATTAAAATTAGAAGGCAGGAGAGTGGCTGGTATTGCTACTAGTGAGTTGTATGACTTTGAGCAAAAATCACTGAGCCTCTTGGAGCCTTGATTTCTTTATCTGGAAAAATGAAGACATTAGAAGAACTATTCTCTTAAGATTCCATCTAGTTGGAAACCTTTTGACCAGATGATTTCTAAGGTATTTTTTACTTCTAACATTGTTTTGATACACTAGAATGAGCTAGTGTGTTCTTTAGAACCGCCCTCCCCCCCAAAAAAAAAAAAAGTTTATTGACAGCATAAAATAACTCTCATTCTCTTACTTTAAGCATTATTTATGTTCATAGGAACAGCTTTTGTGTTTAGTTTTTGTATAAACATGAATTTTTGGTGTAAAACATCACATGTTTTTATTTCAGGGTTAACAGCTGTTTCAGCAAATCATGGGAGAGATTAAAGTCTCTCCTGATTATAACTGGTTCAGGAGTACAGTTCCCCTTAAAAAGGTATGTGTGATTTTGCTAGATCTCTTTTGTATTTTTCCCTTTCTTCCTAGTTCCTAGACTGATGCTCTCCATATAATAGGCATTTAATAATTATCTATGGAACTGAACTTTTTACAAAGTCCTGGTTTGGTTTTTTTGGTGATTTAGCCCAATGCTAGTGTAACCTAAGTCATTTCCACTCTTGCCAAGTACTGTGGTTTTATTGTTCAATAGAAAGGTTACATAATCTGTGAAGTACGATTATATTTTTAGGTTAATTCAAGATTGAAGGTGCAGATGACTACCCTCTTTATTTCCTAAATACATTTTTTGGTAGTAAGTCCCTCTATACTTATGCTTCTCTAATCAGATTACGTGTCCCTGCAAATAGAATTTGGTTAGTTTATATAGTTGCTTATGCACTTCTCTGTGTTTTAATTTGAAAGAAGTGGATCATCATCAGAATTCCACAAAGTATGGTGAAAAATCTATTATAAAGCACTATCTATTCCCCATATTGGTTCATAGTACTTTGGATTAAAATTGCCTCCTATTTTCTTTTATATATTGTTAAATGGTGCATTTTCTCAATAAAAAGCATGCCAGCACAATGGAGTATAACATTTGGTGCTCCCAAACCAATGTATTCATCTTTTGGAAGACTTTTGGCTGTGATGATTTAAAAAACTCAAACTCTTTAAAAAATTGTTGTGTTGATTTTGGGTTCCCAAAATAATTTTTAAAAATAGTTCAGCAATAATATTGGAGAAAAGGGACTCTTTATTTACAAATATCATCAAAACTGATACTTTCACACAGGTATCAATATGCTCTGTACTTAAGGTTTTTTACTATGCATATGTAACATGTCTTTATTCACAAATATTCACAAAATTATGGTTTTTGTCACATCAAGTAGCAATGAAGATGACACAAAATTAGATTAATTATAAAATAATTTTCCATATTGAAAAGCAGAAGTATATTTCTCTAATTCATTGTCCTACTGGTTTCTTTGGTTTAGGGCGAATCACTTTAGAAAGCACTCTGTCCCTTCCTTATTGTATTCAAGTTGCTGGTTTCCAACCCTTCCCCCTCGCTCTTTGGAGAGCAATGTGTGCATCATTTCTTTCTCACCCAACCTCACTTAAGCTCCCTAGAAGACCATATCTATAAAGGACTATAGAACAACTTTTCAAAAGTCCCTTTTTCTAAGTATATGTAAAAATAGAGGATATAATTTGAACCAACTAGTGCTTCCTTTATCAACTTCCTGTTATTCATAAGGAACAACCTCATTAGCCTAACATTTAGGCCTTTGATAATCTGGCTCCAATACACCTTTTCAGGTTTATTTTAGTGTCTATACCTTTTCATGTACTGTATTTTGCCAACCATCCTGGACCATAAACTGTTTCCTCATCTGGTCCTACTCTCTTGTTTCAGTATATTCATGCAAACCATTCTCTTAGCTTGAAACACCTCCACCCACTCCCCTATCTCTGCCTTTTGACATGCTTTTCTTTTTTCCTGACTTGGCTCAGGTACGTTTCCTTTATCTTCTCAATTCAAAATGATCTTTCCCTCTGAAAAAGAGATTTTTCACTTTTATATTCCCAGATCTTCACTTAGGGCCTTGCACATAGTAGGTACTTAAATATTGAATTTTAGGCGTTCCATACAATTAATCAATTCAGTAAACATTTGTTAAATAACCACTGTGTGCAACACATTAGATCTAATGGTATAATTATCAGAACACTTAGTATAAATTATAGTTCATGACAAGTTTGCTTAAGAGTTTGGATAGACTTTTAAGTCAGTAGATATAAACACTTCCAATTCTCTTTTTCTCTCTTTTTTTCTATTGCTTCCTTAGAAAGGATCTCCTAAAAAGGTGAAGTGAAAATAAATGTTTAAATAGTTATAGATTAGTATGAGTTATTTGAAAGACCATGCAAAATATGAAAAGCATATTTGGAGTCAGTATAGATGTTCACTCTCATTCCCTTCCCCAGTTCCAAAGCTCTGGTTAGGGCACCGAGTTCAGTCTTCTAAAGCAGAAGTCCCAGGCGGCAGTGGCTTAGCTTCTAGGGTGCCATTGAAAGTCACTACAGAATAATCTGCCTTTCTTTCCCCATTTTCAAAAAAACTATGAATGATATCTCCCCAGTGGGTGCTATCAGGGAGCAGGGTGACAGGATTTAGAGTACGGGACACCTGGAGAGTCAAGTCAGATAGGAGAGCCCAATACCTATTAAGCCTCCCACCAGCAGCCATTGATGTCCTTGGGCTTCTAAAATACTCTGAACTCAGTGCAGGATCAAAACCTCTAATGGCTGTTCCAAGGTTAGTTTTTGAGGCTTCTTCAATTAAAAGACTGGGGCAGCCACCACTCTAAAGCTGGAGGGCTATCCTGGGAAAGTGGAGTCCAGTTTCTTTGAGAAGTGGGCAACGAGTCTGGGGTTGCCCCGGATGTGACCCTTCTTTTCAGGACTGCAGATCCAGATAAGCCTTCAGTTAAGCAGCTCCAAAGCTCTTAACCTTATAGCCAAAAGTTTGTGCTTAAGAAATCTCTCACTCTTGGAGAGCTTTGGGTGCAGTACAAAAAGACTATCTGGAGGTCTGAGAAGAGAAAATTGGGTCCCCAATTTCACTATTAAATCACGCCCCAATAAGGGAGCAGGATAGGAGGGAGTAATAGCAAATGAGCATTTAAATGGCAGGTCACCAAGCTGGCAAGGAGAGGATAGGTCTCAAGGCAGCTCTTGAGTTCCCCTGTAATCCCCACTCTATAGGGGGAGGGGTAAGAGAGACCAGAGTGCTAGAGCCAGAATTAAGGAGAAGCCCCTCCCACTGTAAAAAGAAATTCAATGGTCTTACTGGCCACCAGGTGTTGGATTGTCATGGTGGAGCAAGGGGAAGCTTGACCAAGCCCCAAACTCCTGCTGGAGGGCAGGGCATTGATGGGACAGCTTGTTCCCTGTAGGCAGTCCCTTTTCCAGTGCCCCTCCTGCTCAAACTCAGGACAAGGACTGAGGAGTCTCCTTGGACAGATTCCATAACACCTAAAGCATGAACCTTTGTGGTTCCTGGAAATGTCCGCAGCCAAGAGTAGTGACTATTCTCCAAATCGTGCTTTAATTCTGGGGCCTCTCAGCTGCAGTGTGATCCCTATCATTAAAGACTCCAACAGCTGTTTTCTAAGGGAGAAATTTGAGGGACCAAATCTGGCTTCTTTCCCAGGAAAGATCAAGGAGGGCATTGGCCTTCGACCCCTCAAAAGGCTGGGTGCGGTCCTCAGAGTAATGGCCAGGTTTTTCCTTAGTCTGGGAGACATTTGACATTGAAAAAGGCACCTCTGCTCTGAGTGTGTCTCCCTGAGAGTGCTGCTTCTCCCAGGGAGCAGAGGGTAAAATCAATATCCTGAGGATGAGAAAAAAGGCTGGGAGTTTCGGGATTTGGTTCAGGTGACAGAGATAGAATTAAAGAGATAGCTGAACATAAGATCCTGTTCTGGAAGGGATTCAGAAGCCTCCTGATAGGGATTGCTTAGGGGTGCAGAGGGGAGGGCTCCCTTGTCCCTAGAGGAGCTGGAAGAAATGAGTATGATTTCCTTCCAGCAAGTTTAAGCAGCATCCTGCAATACTGTTTTAAGCTTTTTAGTTTTGAGGTCTTTCAAGCTGAATTTGTTTCTGTCTAAGGAAGGATCCTTAGAAACAGAAGTGTTTTGTTCCATTTTGCCATAAGCCCTAGGCTTTTCAATTCTATAGCTCCTCATTCTCTTTAGGCATCTCTAAAGAGAGATAGATATGACAAAAACTTTCCCTGATTAAGGGGACTTTTTGTCAAGGCACAGGATTTCCAGTCTGAGAATCCCTGGACAGAGAATTCTACTGAGCGTTGAGCTCCCACAATCCCAATTTTCCTGGGAATTCCTGGGAAATTTTGGATTGTCCTGGCTATCGAATAGACAACAAGAAAAGGCTTTATTTCATCCAGATTCTCGGGGATTCCTGGTCAGGGAAACAAAATGATGAGGTGCAAATGATGAGGTTAGTGGTAGTGAAGAGGTGCAAGAATTGGGGTGTAGAATCCCCTTTGGTCCCTGCAGATCCAATGCGAAAGAATTTGCAGATCTGAAATCTGTATGGCAAAAAAGGGAATTTTATTGTTCACTAAGAAGGAAGTTTTCTTAGTGGGCAAAACTCCTCATTAAGAGTTTGGCAATGAATAGTCGGTTTTGCTAGGAAGACAGACTTCTTGTGTGGCAAGGTCCTGTCAGGAAAGAAACCAAGGTTAACACTAAGAAGAGAATATCCCGTGGGCAAAAGTCCTGGCAGTCAGCTTTGCCAAGATAGCTTCCTTGGCAAACATAATCCTCTTTAGGACTTCTGCAAAGATTCGGGGTTCATAGTTATCTTTTATTAGCTGTCTGAGGCTCGGGCTTCCATTCAAAATTGAATGAGATTTCACTCAATGTTGTCAATGCCTTAGGCCTAGATTTCCAGTTAAAAAGAGATTATCTTGGAGTTTCTGAGCCACTCAATAGGACTAGCATCAGGCCAAGATCTCCAACTGAATGAGACCACTTAACTTGGGGAGGGCATTGTCTGGGAAAGGTATGCTTTTTCTAGGGGAAAGCTCGAAACTGTTTCAGGGTTCATCCCCATCATTAGTACATACCATCTTGTTTTATTTCCCTAAATTTGTGTCCTTGGTAAAATCTCCTCAATTTAGAGCATATGCTTCCAAGAGCCTAAACTTTTAGATCATATTGCTATGTTTTGTGAGATACCTTAAATAGCCTTCATTTTTGCAGGAGTTTACTTTGGAAAACTGTGCTTGAGGTTGGGGATTTATATGACTCAAGTGAATCAAAGCACTAGTGTGGTAGTTGTAACTCTTGTCAGCACAGTGGTCATCCTTTCTGGCCAGTGTCAAGGCCCAGGAAATCTGCTGTGGTTTCTTGCCATGGACTTTTTCTATGTTTGGAAAGCACAAGCTGAATTAGAATTATAAAGTGAAGTAAAATTTTATTTCCAACAACAAAGGAGTTTTTCAAACAGAAATTGAAGGACCACTTGTCAGGGATATTGTTGAAGAAATTCCTGGTCAGGCCTATCCTGAACCCCATGAAAGCCATTTGAGTACTTTTTCCAAGATAACAAGATCAAAATATAGAACTGACAAAAAGGGAACCAAACAAGCAGAGTTGTATTTTCTTCAAACAACTCACCCCCAACTGATTACACATTTGTAAATGACTTTGTAATTCCAAGCTAATGTTTCCTATTGGTCCTCTGTGAGAAAGCCCCAGGGTCACAAAAGTTGATTCCTTCTCCCTCCCATATGAAACACCCATCCTCCTCTCTGTGGTTCATTTCTATTAGCTGGCTTCTCCTTGAGCTTCCCCAGGAGCTGAAATCACTGAACAAATCTGCAATTCCTGCCTTCTGTCCTCTCTACTCCATCATCTCCCTCATTCCAGCAAACACATATATACAAAAGGCCACTCAGATTTAATTTGCTACAGAGTAGATATCATATTCACTTTTACTAATTATATTTCTTCACATTGTCTTTATAGAAATGGAATTTGTATAATGTTAGCACTAATAAAGGATAATATTATTCTTTGGAAGACTACAAAGGCATCTTCTCTAGTTTGGTTATCGACATTAACACTGAAGAAAATAAAAGATATCAATTTAGCTCTTACAAATGGGAATTTGGCATTAAGATTTGGATGCCCTAGTTTTATCTTTTAATAGGAAAATAATATTAATACTGTCATTGACATTCTACTTATGTAAAATAAGAACTATCTAAAAACTAAATTAATTACAGGAGTCTTCATAATTTTTAACTTTTTCTTTCAGATTATAGTAGATGATGATGATAGTAAAGTGTGGTCACTCTATGATGCAGGCCCCAGAAGTATCAGATGTCCCCTCATATTTCTTCCCCCTGTAAGTGGAACTGCAGATGTGTTTTTCCGGCAGATTTTGGCATTGACTGGATGGGGTTACAGAGTTATAGCAGTGAGTATTATTGAGGGATCAAGGGATTGGGTTTTTCTTTTTTTGCTAATTTTTAAGGCCAGTTATGAAAGCCAAGTTTCACAGTTGTTTTTTCAGTGAGATTGTTTTGAGATGCTTTAAAAAATTATCAAGATATTTAAAGAGAAATAGCATGTATACTCAGATGTATTTATATATATATATATATAAATGAGACTGTAGGTCATATCATAACCCCAAAGACATGGTTACATATAGGAATGTGATAGCACCAACACCAACTTACTTCTCTCTCTAAATTTTGTGACTCTTTGGTTCAAACTTTTTCTGGTAATGGAGAGAGAGAGAGAGAAAAAAATTCAGTATTGAGTTTTAAATGATCTTTTCTGAAGGTATAGTCCAGCTGTGCATTTGGGGCCTTTTTTTCTTCTTCCAGTTCCTTCTGGAAAGCTGTCTTATATGCTAACCAGTGAGATTAAGTATAGAAAAGTTCAATGTCAAGTAGAGAATTGAAAAAGCCAGCTTCCCTCTTCTGATAACTGAAAATTGACCATAAGTTTATATCTCTAAAACCATAGTATAAATTACTTTTCTCATATCTGCGAAATGTCCACTTGTGTTGGATTTTTCTTTTCGTTGGAATTATGCCTAAGTGAAAAGTAACTATTCTTAGCTATAGATAATATTAGGTACATGTTAGTTATATAGAAATATTTTAGCTCGTTTCTTTGGGTTTTAGCTATTGATTTCTTCACTCCTATTAGCTAGATGGACTTTCACTATATATTTGGTCAGAATTCTCTTTATTGCTCAGATCTTTTCTCTTTCATTGCTCGGAAAGGAAATTGGCAAAGGTTTTTTGTTTTTATTTTTGTTTTACTTCAAAACAACATTCATCACTAATACAATTTCTTTAATTCCTCTGTTGTTCAGATCTTTTTTTCTTCTTCATGAATTCTTTGTGAAATTTAATAAAAGTAGTGTTTATTATATAAAAGCCATACATTGTCATTGATTCAGCCTAACCTGATGTCAATTAAAAGACAAGACGAATATTATTAATTTAGAACATCCAATCAATACAGACAGGGTTTACCTATAGAAGGATTTGGAGAGGACCTGCTCACTCCCAATAATCTGTGGTTAATAACTTACTTTTCTTTTCTTCACCATCTAATTGAGAATATTCTAGGTTCATGATGCTATAGTCATGTTCACAGATAAAAAGACTAGTATAAAATTACACAGTATGACTCAATACCAAAAAGAAAAGAGAGATTTTGTTTAAAAGCTTGATAAAGATACATTGTGGCAAGAAAACACAGTGGAAGCTATATAAAGTAGCTACAACCCCCATTTATTTTCAAACTTTTGCTTAATTGTAGATTTTGTTTTCAATTCTGTTGACTCAATTTAGAGGGAAGTTTGATTTGAACAAAAACAAGATTTTTCAAAGAAAGATTATGTTTTCTCATCATCCCCACAATTTTTTGAGTGTTTGGGATCAGAATTAATCTGCATTAAAATTGTCATTCATATAGTATTAGGAAATTCATTTTTATCTATTCTTTAACACCAATTTAATCTTTTTTTTTGTTCCTACTACATTGTCACCTCTAATTTAAAAAAAAATAATTGCTGTCTTTTGTTTTTATATCTATTTCTAAATAATGACCCTTCTACCCCAAAGAAATTTCACTTGTAACAAAGGGGAAAAAAAAAAGAGAAAAACAACCAGTAAAATTAGCCAGTACTGTTATACACACACACACACACACACACACACACACACACCATCTCTCACCTCTACAAAGAAGAATAATGTCAGCTCTAATTTTTATTAAACAACAGAATGAATCTTTTAAATGAAATATGACATTCAACTAAAAACTGAAATTTTGGTATATAAATGCTGTATATAAATGTTGGTATATAAATAATAATAATAAATATTATATTGAGATACTTTTCAGATGTATATGGATTAGGTTTCATTGTTTTAATATATTATTATGAAAAATTCTTATTACAGCTGCAGTATCCTGTTTATTGGGACCATCTTGAGTTTTGTGATGGATTCCGAAAACTATTAGACCATCTACAACTTGATAAAGTTAGTACACCCAAATTTTTAAATGACATAATTTAAATTTACCTTATATTAAGAGAGTATGGGCAAATCACTTACCTCCTAGTATCTCAGGTAACTATTATAGGTTGCCTAACAGTTGATAATATATGTTGGTTGAGAGTGTTTCTTGATATGCAACTTCCCACAAAAGTGAAATTACAAGTCTAGACGTGTGTGTTTCATATAGTTTTTAAAAACTTGATTATAATTTAGTTACATCATGTTTCTTGCTGAGATATTTGTTTTTAAAGCTATACTTAAATCTAAACAAAAAACATCTTGTATTTTCTGTTTAGATATCTCAAATGGCAGAGAATAGCCAAAGCTGATACATTTTATTTAGCTTTATTTTAAAATTAAATTTGGAATGGGATTTCCAGACATTTTACTTCAATCTTTGGTAATTTATATTTGATTCAAATTAAGGTTCATCTTTTTGGGGCTTCTTTGGGAGGCTTTTTGGCGCAGAAGTTTGCTGAATACACTCACAAATCTCCCAGAGTTCATTCCCTTATCCTCTGTAATTCCTTCAGTGATACCTCCATCTTTAACCAGACCTGGACTGCAAACAGGTAAGAAAATTAAACTAAAACTGATATTTTGCTTAATACTAAAATGCTAGATAGTTTTGGGGGAGTGAGGGAGAAGGAAAAATAATTGTATCTCACAGTCATGTTGCTTTTTTGTTGTTCAGTCGTTTCAGTCGTGTCCAACTCTTCGTGACCCCATTTGGGGTTTTCTTGGCAAAGATACTGAAGTGGTTTGCCATTTCCTTCTCCAACTCATTTTACAGATGAGGAAACTGAGGCAAAAAGGATTAAGTGACTTATTCAAAGTCACACAGCTAGTAAGTGTCTGAGGCTGGATTTGAACTCAAGAAGATGAGTCTTCCTGACTCTGGGTCCCAATACTCTATCCATTGTGCCACTTAGCTGCCTATGGTCATGTAATTGCCCTCTTTTAAAAAAGAAAAAAGAAAGAAAGAAAGAAAAACTTAAGAAAACCTAACTTTACAGGGGAAAAAAGAGCCTGATGAACATTTAGATTCTCTTCCAAACATTGATGACATACACATTTTTACATACTTATAACCAGCTTTTATAAACTCTCATGGATTCTACTTTTTCCCCCTTATGTTATACCGTTTTATGTATACATTTCCATGTGTAATTCACTTTGTCATTTCTAATAGTCAGATAGTATCTATTTATGGGGTCCAAAGATTATTGCCAGGTTTTCACAGTTATAAATTATGCCTCTGTAAAAATCCTTATACAGATTTTGTTTTATGTTGTTGATATTCCTTTTGTGTTACTTCCTTGCGGCATGTTTCTCATACTGGAAGAATAAGGTTAGAAAATGTCAGTAGTTTTGCTTTTCCTGGCACATATTGTCTTGCTGCTCTTTTTGAGGTGTGAACTAGTTTAAATGCTACCTACTGTAGATGTGGGCAACCACATCCGGACTACTATGAGATTTTGTTATTTTCATCTATTTCTTCATTTTTAACAGGTCTGTGGCATTTTTGCTGATGAAGCTATAATAGCAGTGACTTAAATATAGGTTGGGGATTGGTCTAGTTTTCGGGTGTCCTCATAAGGAAAATATTGTTGGCATGGTTTTTACCCTCTAGATAGAATTGCACTGTTATGTTTTAAAATATCCTTCTATTATCATTCTTTATTTTCAGTACTTGATCCAATATTATCTTTAAAATATTAAAGAAGAAAGAAAGAACCTGGTGGTTATTGGAGGGGATAACATTGGCCCTGGCACAGAGTGATGCAACAGAAAGAGTCTTGGAGCTAGAGGGCTTGGTTTTGAGACTGGGCATTGCTACTTATTAGTTGCATAACCCAAGAGCAAGTCAGTTCACTTCCTTGGGCCTCAGTGCTCAACTATAAAATGGGAATGACCATTTTGAAAGCCCTGTCATATAGGATTGTAGAGAGGAAACCATTTAGTCTGAAAACAGTATTTAAATATAAATGGTCATTACTCTTCTCCCTAGACTTTCTCAATTTCAGCATTAACCAAAACTCATTTTATACCTATTGTGATTCTCAGCTAAAGTGAAAAAGAATTATTTTAAAACTATAAAATGGATGCTTGATGATCTTAAATGTTCATATTCACAGATTACTTAGTTTGGGGAATATATTTTTTCATATTGCCAGAAGATTCCTTTTCTTTGAAGCAGCAGTTTCACAAACTGTGCTCTGGCAACCTGTATTTTCAAAGAGAACAACTGATCATTTACAGATTGATTAACAGAATTAGGCTGAACTTGTAATGATTTTTATAGACTCTAGTAACCAAGTAAAATCATCAACTTTTCTACCTCTTTAAAATTAATTCTTTGAAATTTTCACATGATAGTTTAATAACAAACAAAATAATGTATTCTGCAAAGTTGAATTTAATTATAACTGCAGAGGAAAAAGACCCATAGAATCAGTAACTTCCTAGAACTTATGTTGAGAACCAGAGTTTAGAAGTTTTGAAAAGACAAAAGAGAGTCTAGAAAGCAATTGAGAATCCCTCTTGACACAGTAAAATCCTAGTGTAAATGGGAGGGGGGCCTAGTAGGGATAGGCAGCAGAATACTGGAAGCCAACTCCACTTTCTTCTCCATGAGGCTTTTCCTGATTCTTCTGGCTTTCGGAACCTCCCTTTAACAAATCACTTTGTATTTATCTTGCATAGCGTTATTGAAGTGAAGGTTGGCTTCCTAATGGATTGTAAATTTGTGGAGGGCAGGAACTATTTCAGTTTTGTTTTTCCCTCCCCAATGATTAGTATGGTACCTAGCACATTGTATATACTTAATACATGCTTGTTGATTGATTGAATATATAAAATTGTTGTATATAATTGGATATTCAAAATACTTAGCTTGGTTCTGTGCATTGCAGCTTTTGGTTAATGCCAGCATTTATGCTCAAGAAAATAGTACTTGGAAACTTTTCATCTGGTCCTGTGGATCCTGTCATGGCAGATGCCATTGATTTCATGGTTGACAGGGTAAGGGGTGTCTCACTATATATGTTCTTTGTTATGTAGACTATTCCTCTCTACCTATAACCCTGCATTCTTTAAGCTAGATATCACAGGTTGGGTCTTTTTTTGTTTGTTTTAATGTACATAAAAGATGATTTCTGAGTATTAACTTTTTCATACATCGGAACAGATATTACATAATTGCCCAAGATTACTTATTTATGAAATCTGTCTCTCATTCTATACTTTGTAGTTTCTTATTATTTAAGGGTTAACTATCACTTTTTGTCATAATCAACTTATCTGGCCAGTGGTGAATTTCGGGAAATATCATTATTTTGCATTTAAATTAAAGAAGCTTAGGTCCTTGAATAACTCTTAAGGGTTCATCAATGTTCTCTGTGTATTGCTTCCTTTGGATGCAGTTAAGTCCATTAAATGTTTTTGGTTTTCATTCATAATTATAATTTTCAGTGCTCAGAAGACATTATTCTCCTATTGGGCAAGGAGGGAGAGAAGAAAGAAAAGGTTCTATTTAGTAGGGTGTGAGGAAGGCAACCATGAGTCAGAATATTCAGATATTCAGAATAGTCTCTCTGGAGATTTCTCATCGTGCCCCATTGTAAGCCATAGTAGGTATCATTACACTCATGGGCTTTCATCCTGAATGATCTCTGATCTTGCACTCAAGAAATAGTTTACTTTTATAACTACGTAACATGTTGTTTAATTCTCTCTCTCTCTATATATATATATTTTTGTATA
The DNA here is from genome assembly GCF_016432865.1 of Antechinus flavipes. Lineage (NCBI taxonomy): Eukaryota > Metazoa > Chordata > Mammalia > Dasyuromorphia > Dasyuridae > Antechinus > Antechinus flavipes. The sequence continues at coordinate 541,695,411 of NC_067399.1, forward strand.
CTTGGGGAAGGATATGAGTTCATAGTCCTACCTTTTTGTATTCATCTGCTTTATTAAACACTTACCAAGTAAATAGTTGTTTGGAAACTGAAACCTTAAAGAATTATCTGCTGACATTATTCATATATCATGAATTAGGGTAATCATTTACAACTTTGCATTTAAGGGATAAATTGAAGTTGAAAATTCAAATGCCTATTGCAGTTTCTTTATTTTTTAAACCATCATTGGAATGGGGAATGAGACATTACAATTGTTATAGAGAAAAATAAGGCTCAGTGACTTGGTGTAAGTGACTAAGAAAGGCCAGGTCTATTTTCTGTCATGTTGAGCATATTTCATCATCAGTGATATTTGTTGGAACATCCTTTGAGTGATATACCAGTGGAAGCACTGTCTTTATCTGTTGATTTAAATTTTAACTAACAAAATAAATAATTACTTTTGTTTTCTCCTACAGCTAGAAAGTTTGGGTCAAAGTGAGTTGGCTTCTAGACTTACTTTGAACTGTCAGAATTCTTATGTGGAACCTCATAAAATTCGGGACATTCCTGTAACTATTATGGACGTAAGTTTTCTTTTTGTATATTAAAGTAGAACCTTCATTTACATAAAGGTAGAACCTTTGCATCTTTTTTATTCAGAATTTTCCTTGCCTTCCAGAATCCTAACTTTGTTTTTTTGTGAATCTTAAACTCAGAAGTAGTTTCTTTGTTGATTATTTATCAACTGTCAATCTGATTTCTCCACTGAATCTCCGCTATCATATTAGAAAGGGATCAAACTGTTCATTTTTTCAACATATCCTCAACTGTCTTTACCTATATCTTTACTTTACTTAGCCAACCTCAGGCATATCACCACAGCCCCAATGTGTGTACTTTCCATGATTCTAAATCTTATACTTCCCTTCTCTGATTCTAACCTTCTCGCTTCCATCATACTCTTCAGTCCTTCTGCACCCATTCTTTTTCCTCATTATGACTTCCATTACCTGCACCCTCACTTTTCTCCCAGGCTGTGATGTTTTCTATCCTTGCAGTCTTTTTGTCCTTAATCCTATTAGTACTCATGCCAAACTCCACTGTGGATTATACCCTCTGCCCATATTCTTTGCTCTTACTCAAATGCTACTGGACAGGACTTGAGGAAGTCATACAACTCTTCTGATTGGCTGCACTATAGATTTAGGCTGTCTAACCTTACTGACTCTTCTCTGCTGCACAGCAGGCTTTTTATTCTTTCCTGATTAACTTTCTGTCACATTTTCCTTCCTAACTCCCACCCAATTCCCCTCTGGTAAAATAGAAGTCATCTGAAAGGCATCTGCTGTTCTCTCTCTACTTTAAAACTACATATATATTCTTTCTGAATTTGGTCTGGGCTCTAAGGAAGAAGGGGGCCTTCTCTTCATCAAGGCTAGCCCCTTTACTTAATCCCTTATTCTATCCCCTCCAGTCTCCTCCTAATGCTTGAATCTTTAATAATTCCCCTGCTCTTATCTTTCTTATCTTCTGATTTCTTCTCTACTTTCATACCCAGCAATCCTTCTAACTAACAAACCACTTTTATAATCAAATTCCTAGGGAAAAGTTATCTTCTCTCACCTGATCCCAGTTCCTCACCAGCCTTTGAATTTGGTTTCTAGACTTTTACCATTTGATTGACATTGCTTTCTCTGAGATTACCAATGACCTCTTAAGCATTTACTTCAGTGGCTTTTTTTCAGCCTTCATTTGATCGCTCTGCAGCTTTACATGGTTTGCCATGTCTTCCTAATAGACATGGTAGGATAGGGTCTGTTACTTTGGTTTCCATGGCACTACTGCCTTACTTTTCCTGCCTACCTACCTTCTTTCCTAGGTCATCATATATTTCCTGCCTTGTAGTGCTGGTTATTCTCCCAAGGAGCTCTGTGCTGCCACTTCTCTCCTGTGTTCTTTCTTGGTGTTCTCATTAACTCCCATGGATATTTAATTATCATCTATATAGATATTGCCTAAATCTTTTTTTTTTACAGTCCTGATTTATTTCCTGAACTCCAGGCCCATATTACCACCACCACTGAAATATCCTTGCCTATTGAGATCTCAAATGCATCATATCCAAAACATTATCATTATCATCTTCCCCAAACCTGCCTGCCCTCCTCCATACTTACACATATTAAGAATACCATCATCCTCATCATCTTTTCAGTCTGTGAGATTCAAAAACTCAGAATTATCTTTGACTTTATATCCAGGCAGTTTCCAAGTCTGCTCAAATTTTTTCTTCATAATTCAATTCAACAAACATCAATGCAAGATACTAGGTAGACATTGGGGACACAGAAACAAAAGGGTCTGTGGCCAGCAAATCATTTAATTTGTCCAGGGTTTACAAGAGGAAAACAAATGAAAAGAGTTCAAGGAAAATTGAATAGAGATAAAACTAATAGCTTGGGAGATCAGAGGAAGAAGGGATCCTGGAATTGAACCTTGAATTAAGATAAGGATATTGAAAGCCAGAAATAAAGGAGAGCAGTGTTCTCCTTGACGCTTATGAAAATTAACAGAATCAGCTGCTAAAGTGTCAATGGCTAGTAGTTCAGCTTATGTGGACAGAATCACAGAAGATGAAATGGATCATTTGGCTTTTTTTTTTCTAGTACCTATACATATTTTAGTTTTTTGTTGATAATTGTTTTTATATAACCTGCATTTCTTACTGCATTCCTTCCCAAATGTCACCTAGAGAACCATTCCTTAAAAGGATTTTTAAAAGAAGAAAAAAATTAACAAAACTAATCAATGTGTCAAAAAAACAAAAAAAGTCCAAAAAAGTTTTTTTCACACCTTTGGTCCCTGACTTGGCTAGAAAGCTAGGAGGAGTAGTATCTTCTCATATCTTTTCTTTGGGTCCCAAACTTAGTCGTCATAATTTTGAAGCATTCGGTTCAGTTCTTTTTCAGTTAACATTATTGTAGTTGTATATGCTTTATTTCTGATTTTGCTTTCTTTACTTTTTACAAGTCCATATTTCTCTGTATTCATCACATGATTTCTTATAGCATAATAATATTCGATTGCATTTATGTACCACAATTTGATAGCCATTGTCTACTATGTTTTTGCTTCTTTGCTATCCCCCATTTTTCTCATTGATCTCCTTGTGATATATGGATAGCAGTGAAATTTCTGAGTCGGGGTGCACTTCTTAATAAATATTTGAGGTAAATTTAGTTCTTTGTAATTCCTCTACTGAGAAATGAGACTAGTGGAGGGAGACAGAATCTGTATAAGAAAAAAAACTTGGTACCATTTAGAACTGTCTGAAAAGGAGAGACTTAGCCATGAGCTCTCTGTCAGTGGAAGTCTTCAAAGAACAGATAGATAGCTTCTTATCAAGGATAGTGTAAAAGGGACTAATCATTAAGAAATTTGAGTTGATGACTTCTTGTGACAGATTCTCTGGTTCTAGCTTTATTGCCCACACGATAATCACCAAATTTGTAGTCTGTGCTTATTTTTATGAGCTTGAAAGTTGACACTAGTTGGGAGAAAGCTAAAGCAATAAAGAAGTGATTCAACCTGATCTCTTTACAGTTCAGTAAAGCATTCAGCAAGTGTCTATAAAACAACAACAGACCCAAAATTTTTCTAAAACCATGCTAGGCACTGGAGACATAAAGATAAAAACTAGTTTCTGTCTGCCCCCAAAGAGCTTTCATTCTGCTGATGGAAAATAGCGTGTACATAGAAGATTAAAAGCAAAATTTTTACAAAGTAAAATTGGAGTATTTTCAAGGGAAGTAGAAGTAATGAAAACCATGGATAACATGATAATTAATAACTAATAACTGGGGAAATCAGGAAAGAACTCTTAGAGTAGGTAGTTGTGCCTTGAAGGAAGTTATGACTCCAAATAAGGTAATGAGGGAGAGAATTTCAGACGTAGAAGAGATTCTGCACAAAGAAAGGAAATGGAAAGTTTTGTATGGGAAGTATACATGGAGTTTGTAAAAGGCCACTTGATGGGCATATAGAACATTTCAGAAAGAAAACTGTTGTTGCAAAGAAAACTGTTGTTGCATTATTTGATAATTTTCATCATTTGAAGAGACTTCATTAAATACAGCTGTATTTTTAGTTTTTCTCATTTTTTTCCTCAAAGGTATTTGATCAGAGTGCCCTTTCAACTGAAGCTAAAGAAGAAATGTATAAATTATACCCTAATGCTAGAAGAGCACATCTTAAAACTGGAGGCAATTTTCCTTACCTTTGCAGAAGTGCTGAGGTGAACCTTTATGTACAGGTAAGTCCCAACTTGGGACTTCTGAAACATTAGACTATTTTTCTCATTTTAATGCTTCCCTAATATATACGTGGAATTCAGCAATTGGAAACATTGGATTGTATTGAGGAAATGATTATATTTTCTGATATTTGGAAGACAACCTTTTACCCTGAGACTGCTATTCATTGAAGACTTTAATTGTAAGGAATAAATCAAGGATTCTGGGATAACTTTTTTGGTAGAATCAAATGCAATGATGAGTAAATAGAGTCTTTTAAAAAATAATGAAAAATAATTCCAAAAACAACCATTTAAATAGCTCCTCTCTATTTCCATAGATCCACTTATTGCAGTTTCATGGAACAAAATATGCAGCCATTGATCCCTCTATGGTCAGTGCTGAAGAACTTGAAGTACAAAAAGGAAACCTTAATATCAGTGGTCAAGAAGAGCCATAAGTTGGGCTGTTTGCAGCTTGATTATGAATCAATCGACCAGCCTTCCGGTACAATCAGGGCTTTCAATCTGCCTCTTTGTGTTGGAGTGTTTTTTTTGTTTTTTGTTTTTTTTAAATCAGCCAGTCATCACTGGGTTTCTGAAATAGAACCCATTCTGTAAAATTCATTACTGGTGACAGTGAGCTCCCCAAGCCAGTGTAACTGCATTTTTTTTTTTTTGTTTGACTTTTAGCTTTTGAATTTAAAGGAATATCTTTGAAGCCTCTTATTTTAAGAATTGTGAAAAATTTTGCTACCAAAAGTCTTCACCTCTGCATTTAAGGGAACATTAATTTGTGAAGTTTGGGAGTGTTTTTTAATGCTTTAGCTGTAAATACTGCAAATACAGATTGTGTACTAGAAGCTTATTGATTATTTTTTATCTATTTTTGGTTAAAAGTTGTTAAGGTGCCAAGGCTACCATCCACCTCTTTGCTTTATTTCTAATCAAAACAAATTGTTTGGGCTTTTTTTAGCTGTCATCTTGTCAGCTACTACAGTCATTTTGAATAAAACTTCAGTTTCAAGAAGTGGTTTTCTTTATCATAATTGTTGCTGCTGCCATTTTAGTTACAGGGCTTTCCTTAAAATTGATTTCTTGCTGTTTGCTTATCAAATGATCTTTGTAATTGTGTCTGTGTAGGAAGCTCAGTATCATCATTCATATTGTCTTTAAAAAGGGAGGGAATGTGTGGTGTTAATGTTGAGAAAACTATTTCAAACAGCTTAATTTGCTTTTTTTGTCACTTATTTGAAGTTGACAAACATTGACAATTTGATTCAAACTTGAAGAGGCAGATCTGCCAGTAGTACCTGAAGGCATCTAAGCCCAAGAAGTTGATTATAGCTATGCTGGGTACACTTGACTTTCAACTTACTTCTACTTTAATGGACATATTCTAGGAACTGGGCTACTCATAAAAAAAGAAAAGTTTAAGTTGGGTTTTTTCCCCCCTTATTAGAACATTATGCTTCAGAATCATTGTGAAGGGGGCTGAATGTGTATTAAGTAGGTCCATAAAGCACATATTAAAAATGGTGTTAATAGCCACCGTGGTTATAGAAGGTGGTTCCTTCTCAAACACAGGGATCAGCACATTGGCTCTTATTGGCTTCTTGCTGGCTCTAAAGGGTAAATGATAGCCAATATCTTCTGTGGTGTCTGATTGGTAGCCTGCTTACATTATACATTTGCACGAGCTTAAAAGGCTTCCTTTTTGTGGATAACCACTGAGAATGATGGAGTTTTTGTTGTATATTACTCACAGATTTCTGCTTTCCCCAAGCAGTGATTTCTCATTTATTAATATAAGGTGAAGAGAACTAAAGAACTAATTCCCAGCCATCAGGAAATGTGAATTGTGGATGATTTCTCTCAGGAATAACTAACATGACGACAGCAGATAATGCAGAAAATATACAGGCCCCCATTTACATCATTTTTGTTCCTGGGATCTGAAAAGCCAAAGGATACAATGGAAAAGTTATTTTTGAGCAAGAGTTAGGATGGTGTAGTGGACAGAGGGCCAACCATGGAGTCAGGAAGACCTCTCCCTTCTGTGCATGTGAGGAAATAGTGATATTGAGGGAACTGCTTTTAGCACCGATCTGACAGACTGGGTCGGTGCTGTCAGCGTTGTTTATATGAGAGTCATCTTTTCTCCCCAGATAGATACTACTAATAAATACTTGTCGGTAGAATTGAGAGGAAGTTTAGAGAAGCCATTGTGTTTAATGAACTAATTAATATTCACTTGGTCCAACTCAAAGTTTTATTATAGAATCCGCAATCAATTTAATAATTTTTTCCTCTTAAAAAAATTAGAAAACTTCGTTTGTAAAAATCATCTTACTAAACCATCTAAATCCCCTGTGATCTAGGTTCTGTCTGATGACATATATTGCCCAGAGAACTCAATGTCTACATGTGATTAAGTAGCCAGCACTCAAGGAAAATCACAGCTTGCCCTCCTCCTTTTGCCCCAGAGATCTTTTTATATTGTAAGGGAGGGCAGAAAAACTGCATTTAAGGGAATACACATTCCTCAGAACTACACGTGACTTGGAGGATTCAACAGACTTAAATCTTAGTCCCAGTTTTGCTAATTAGCCATGGGATCAGTTTCTTCACATGTTTATTAAAAGGGAGATGGAGATTTTGACAACTTTGAAGAACCCTGAAAATTCTTTCAAGTCCTAAACTCTTGAGTCTCTTTCTCTTTTCTGTACCTTTCTCCCAATGGGCAGCTTTTGCCAAATGAAAAAGGTTTAATTAGTTGCCAGTGCATTTATTTTTCTAAGAAGTAATCCTCTTAATCTCTCTTTGAAATTATTATGCAATAAAGCAAAACTTGGTCATGTGTAATTTTCAGAAAACATTTTTAAATTCTTAATCAGCTGTGCAACTATGATTTTTACAAAATGTTGGACCTAGTAGATTCAAAATGGCCATTGTAATTTTTTCTACTTATTATCAGTAACACTTGAGAACTCATAACAACCTGTCTTGGCCAATCCTCTTAGCAAAACTCAGGAAAGCAGTATTCTTGAGTTGCAATTAGCAAGAAGTGTTTCAAACTTTCTTTCAAACTTTATAAAGTAGACAAACCAGCTTATAAATAATAACAGTTGTAGTGGTAAACAAGCTATAGTAATAAAACCAAAGCGATCAATTTTGTGTGATTCCAAAGCCCAGTGTATCCCATAAGTTGTACATGCACCCATTTACAGTAACTGGTTTCCTAGTTTAGAGGAGATGTGGAACAAACCCCTGCACAGACCTTTAGGGAAAAGGTTACTGGCATGAGACTTCTGTGGCACTGATCTTGAGGTTCTGGGTTCAGTGAGAAGTGTGTCAGAGCCATAAAAGGGGAGTCACTTTCTGGAGGGCTGCTCCACCCAGCTCTCTCTAGGTCAAGTCACATTGTTATACACTTCTTGGAAGAACTGGAATCTGCATTCACTTTCTTTCTGATGCTTTCTGTAAAAGAAAACAAGGAATTTATATTTCCTTCTGTTGATGGAAAACTCTGATCTACCTTGCAGAACTGATTTTATTTTAATGAGAAACTATTCATGACCTGAAACCTATTATCTTCTTTATTATGCTTTCTTCACCCAAGAGCAGATTAAACTCTTGTGTATATAATCTGACCTGTCTGAGAAGGAATATTATAGTTGTATTTCTGAATGAGAGGAAGATATTGCTGTCAGGAGTGTGAGGAGTGGAGAGCAAGAGAGAAAGCCCATAAGAAAAGCAACAGAGGTGAAAAATAGCTCAGCGTGCCCACAGCTTAGCATTTACCCTCTACAAAATCATGTTGTAAAAAATGTATGCCCCAACCCACCTCAAGAAAAATAACCTCATTTATACATCTTGCCCAGAATCCAGTGACTTTGTAAACAGCTTGGAGAGATCTGCCCAAGGTCACTGTAGGATGAATCAGTCAGGACTAAACCCCACATCTAGCCTTCTCCCTGGCTAGGGCTGGCTGCCTAGGTGGGGTGTATCAGACTCCCTTTGTAAATGCACACTAAGGACATCTGGTGGTGTTCCAGATGAAAGTGGCCCCTGCCAAAGCCACACTGCCCATGGAGCAGTGTAGAAAAACAATTGAATGATCAGCTTCCCCAAGGGACGCCAGTGCTCTACTTAGCTGAATGTGCTGAGGACGTATTTTACCAGCGAGATCTCTTCTGTCGATTCCCACAAGCCCTTCATATAGTCCTTTGTTTGGGTTTTCAGCTGCCATGATTACGCCATGGAGCCAAATAAGCAACATTCTGTGGCCATGTTCCCGATAGCTCTTAGTGCCTGATGACAATGGAGAATAGGAGGGAAAAACAACTCAGCAATAACTCAGAGCCATCAGCAGCAATCTCAGAGTCTGTTTGTTTTTAGCTAATGCTCAACAATTCCTTGAAGGAAAACAGTAAGATGCCCCTTATGAAGCTCCTTCCCTAGGTGGCTCATACAGAGATGAGGGTGATGATTCAGTCAGGGAAAGTGAGTTCCTCCATGAAGGTCACCATCCTCCATGAACCTTAATCCCAAGTATCTCTAAAATCACTTTAGCCCAGTAATCTCCCCTGAACTTTTTTTTTTTACAATAATTTTTGAGTTTTTTACTTCACTCTCCATTAAAACATAAGCATTTAATTCCCAAACTATAACAAAAGCGTACTTAAACACAATAGCAATATCAACTTCTTGGCAATTCTAGCTAAATCCCTTTCCCATCTGATGGGATATATAATATATATATAATATATCTGTGTTAGAGCAGGAGTATCAAACTCTAATATAATTTTGATAGTTTGATCATTTCAATTGTGAATGACTTCCTGACCCTATTGGGGTTTTCTTGGCAAATATACTAGAATGTTTTGCCATTTCCTTCTCTAGGCTCATTTTACAGATAAGGAAACTGAGACAAACAGGGTTAAGTGACTTGCCCAGGGTCACATAGCTAGTAAGGGTGTCTGAAATCAGATTTGAACTCAGGAAGATGAGTCGTCCTGGCTGTGAGGCCTCCGTTCCATTCACTGTACCACCTAATTGCCTTCAACTGTAAATGGGGACCATTAACCCAAATAGGGTTATAGGAATAAGGATTCCCATAGGCCATACCTGGACTTGGAAAAACCACACATTAACATTATGTTGAATTGAATTTTAACTTATTTTGTTAAATATTTCCCAATTACATTTTAATTCATTTTGGCTCACCTTGGAAATAAATTGGACCACAAGGACTATGTGTTTGGCACCTGTAGTAGAATTTACTTTTAGAAATGAGAGTTATTGTAGTCACTGTACTGTTCAGTTTTATCGTTTTTTTTTTTTTTTTAATAATCCCTATATTTGTCATTCTTACTAGCAGATACTTAGCCTTTCTTCAACCATGAGACATGTAAGTTTTTGATAGGATTTTTTTTGCTTCTGGCTTAATATGCCGCTATCAGGATCATTCATGTATCATTCTATGTTTTCCTTTTTCAGTAAATTCTTGGGGCACATTTCCAACACTGGGATAATGGAGATAATTTCATGTCGATATTATTGTTTGTGTTGGGTAATTGTCTAGACCATTGGTGTTACCAGGCATGCCTAGGTTATGTTTCTCTACAGTTCTACTCTCATGTTTTGTCCTCTTTATTTATTGTTACCAGTTCAGTAAGTTCTGGATATGCTTCATTTGTTTTCATTTTAATTGATTACAGGTGAGGTCAAAGAGTTTTTTCCATGTTTATGATTTGTTGTTCATATCCTTTGATCTCTGAGCTTTTACAGGCTTTATAATTAATGCCATTTATTTAGTATTTTGCACACAGAATCTTAAAATTATTTAATTCTAGTTCAACTTTTCCAGGGGGCTTGTCTCCCTGTATACACAATTAAGTACCTCTAGGAAAGTATCCTGACTTAGGTCTCTGTAAACCCTGTAGGACCCAGCCATGGGGAACAAATGGCAGGTACTTAAAAAACAGCAGCACTTGTTGGAAAGGACAACAGGGTTCACATTCATTAAGTTTGGTGCTCTGGCCCTCTAGGAGTCATGCTTACTAAATAGAAGGCTCTCTTTCATAGGACATTACAGACAAATCACACTGATCATTGAATTTTTTGACTAAACCCACAGAGCCCATCACAACAGCATCGCTTCCCAGGACTTCTCTTCATTTGATATGCTTTGTACATTTTCTCTATCGTACTTGTCCTTCAAATTATATACAGGAACCCCATAGACAAAGTTCACTTTGATTTGAAGGCCTAGCATATGTTCAAGAACCACAGTCGGTATTGAGAATTCAAAAATGAAATAATTTGTGCTTCCAAATTTACATTCTACTGAGAAGTTATACTACACATACAGAAGCTGAATGGTAGTAAAGGGGGCAAAGGAGAGATTAAAATGTTGGGGGGCTATTTGAGGGAGAAAGCAGCAACAATTTGTGGAAGACATCATGGTGTTACCTGAACTAATCCTAGAGTAGAAATCTAAAAGGTAGAAATGAAGAGGGAGCATAGTCCAGCTCTGCAGGATGGCTTGTGTGAATAGGCAGAGGTGGCATGTGGCATATCAGATTTGGGGATGACTTGTCTTGTTCTGTTGTAACCCAGGAGACTGGGGCCTTTAGTGCCCACAAATTAAGGAATTTGTATTTTATGCTAGAGGCACCTGGGTTGCACTGACACTTTTTGAGTAGGGGAGTCGCTGGTCAGAACTTGTGCTTTAGAAATATCAGTTTGATAGCTCTGTGAAGGGGGGGGAGGGGGCGGGCAAAGCCAGGATGAGAAAATCAATTAGGAAGTGGTTACAATAATTCAGTCAAGGAATGGTAAAAGCTTGAATGAGTGGTAGCAGATCTAATAAATGTTGTGGAGGTAGAATCAGCAGGACTGATGATGATACCTGATTTCTGATAAGTGGAAGCATCAGGTGTGGGGATGTGGCCAGAGCAGGAATTTGTTTTGCTGCATTATGCATATTTGTCTCAAAGATTATTGGGATATTTTTTTCCATTAAAGACTAGGGGGAAAATAGAATTTTATTTGTTGAAAAAAATACATTTAATTTAAAAAATAATAATTGTGTGTGGCAAGGAGTGGTTAGCATCAGAGATGGCTCCAGATGGCTGAACCCAGGTGACTGGAACAGGGTAGTTGCTCTAGCAGAAGTAAGGAAGTTTGGAGGAAGAAGTAAAATAAGGAGTAGTGTCACTGAGAGGCAATTGTTCATCAGTTTATATTGGGTTCACAACCACCTTATTGGTAGATGTACAAACATTTTGTTTCAAAGCCTAGTTAATTGTCATGTTCTCAGTCTGTAATAGGGAAATAGAGTGGAGGGAAGACGATCCTCATCTGGAACTTGGAGATCTGGGTTTGCTCCCTGCTATGCTGCTCCTGAGCTTTCTGATTGGAAACAAGTACCTTGCACCTGACATATATTTGCCATAGATTATGCATTGGTTTCTTCATTTATATCATCGGTTAAGAACAGCCTTTCCTGAAGCACAGGGTTATTATAAAAGCTCATATCAAATAATGTCTAGGAAAGCATTTTGAAGAGAACTACTATATTTGTATAGTCTTTAATAATGTCATTGCCTATACAGGCACTTTTCAACTCTCATTCATTTAGCCTATAGCCAGTAAGAGAGTAACAAATACATAGGTTATTTTCATATCTTTACATACATATGTGTGTGTGTGTGTATATATATACATATATATATACACACATATTATCATGATCTCCATATTGTTTTTTTTTAAGTGTATCTGTTTAGCCTTTATTTTAATTGTAGGATCAATATAGATTTCCATAACAATTCACTTAAATATAAAGCAGCTATTATATATTCTTCTTTTGCTAAGCTACATGAAACAGAAATGTGGGTTTGGGGTCAAATTTCTTCTGCTTATGGCTTTTTAAGAATCGTTAAGTGGAACCGGAAATTTTTCTATCACAGTTAAATTCATCACAGACTTAGAAAAACTGAGCATTTAATTTTTAGTACTAGTGAGCGAAAGGGAATATTTTTACCAAGGTAACTTCTTCATAACTACATGTTCCAAAGGTTAAAAATATACTGGAGTCATGGGCTAAGCTCTTTCAGTCTTACTGCCCAGAAGAATCTTGGTTCTAAGGCAGACCATATCACTGAACAGATGTTTTGGACTCTGCTGTCAGGTGACAGCTGTATTCATCCAACACGGGGTTACCAAGAGAAAATAAGACCTACCTACACATCCCTGTAATAGGGCATAACCTGTGGCAAGTACGTTATGTCAGTTACAAGGTGCTATGAGAAATGATTTCCTTACTCAAGGTCAGCCAGCCAAAACAGGTACAAAGAGGAAGCTAGAATGTGACCTGCCTTACACGGTTCTTTCCAATGCATCATCACAGGGTAAAAAATATTTCCCCCAGAAATAGGAGTTTGTGTGTAATAAGTACCTGCCCATTGCTGTTCAATAGCGCGAATGTGTGCATCAGTAAACTTCCAGTGATGCGCCAGTTTCTTCCAATCGTTGTGCTTGAGGTATTTGGTGGCTAAGTGCCACAGTACTGAGCGAATATGCTGGGTTTCCAGCCCATGGTCCTGTTTAAAGGTTAAGGGTTTCACAGCCCAAGAGTCAGACCCAGTTCTGAGGTTGTCCTGCAGCGGCAGAATAGAAGCTGATGGTGTGAAAAGTGCAAATAGCCTGTCAGGAGGAAATCATGGGACACAGTCTGCCTGGCCAAAAAAGAACTGTTTAGAAACAATCTGCTGAGTGCTCCAGCTTTCTGCTTTGGGGAGGGTGACGTTGGTCATGGGACCAGTCACTGTTGGCTCCTCACTTCATCTACTACAGCATCTTCCACCTCCCTGCCTCCAGGGGACGCCTTGTGGAGGCCGTGGAAGACATCCTTCTGTGCTCTCTGCAAGTGGCCATCTAGTTTGTGCTTGAATACCCCCAGTAATACAGAATTTTCTACATCTCATCTGATCATATATATTCTCTGACCTTTTAAATGGAAGAGGCTTTAAGGGAGAAGGGAGCCATTGGGAAATGAAATAATGTAAAAATGCCTCAATAAAACATTGAAAGAAATTAGGTTAAATTTAGTCTTATGACTTCTTTGTTTTGGCCAAAATGAATAAACATCCTGATATTTATTTGGGGTTTTGATGTTTACAATGCCCTTTGTGAAAAAAAGATCTATGGGTGTTATCCCCAGTTTACAGAAGTTGAGATTTACTGTAATAGTAGTCAGAGATTCCCAGCTCCTCATCCCTATGCTTTTTACCATTTCTCTAACCTGGATTTCATCTACTCCTTCATGAAGGTCTTGGGTTAACCAAACCCTGGGGCTGGCTTCAACCTCCCCTCCTTCCCCCCCCCCCCAAAAAAAAAAAAAAAAGGCTTTGTGAATTAGAATTGGCTTTCAAGATGCTTGTCTTTGATTCTGTGTTTTTACTACCCTGTGATATTGGGCAACTTAGGCAAATCTTTCCTTTGAAGTTCTGGATCCTTATCTATAAATAGGGATAGTATCTGCAGTCCTTTTTTCTGATCTGTGCCTTCTAAACTCTACTTATGTCTTGTCGGCTAACTGACCACAATGCCAGTCCCTACTCTTCCACCTCAGCTGCTTTGATTTTCATACTAGCACTTTGATGGATGTAATTTGCCCTGAAGACAGGATAGGGAAAAAGACATCTCTGTCCACCCTCAGTGACATCCATCCCATAAGCACATTTCATTCATTTGAGATCATTTGTCAAAATGGGAGGAGTGAATGCAGTGGGCAGCCTGCTATTTTCTCTTTTTCCTTTCTCTGACTTCCACAGACATCTATTCCACCACCACCTGGAGGCAATACCAGCTACTTGAAGCCAACTGTGGCCAAATTATCCTGAAAACTGTCGGGTCATTCTGTACACGCCAACAACAGGGTACCTTCCTACCTGCTCCCATTTGTAAAACCGATCTGCTTTTATGATCATATCTACCAAGCAGATGTGGTTGCCACGAGCAGCGACATCCAATGATGTTTTTCCTTGCTAGAATTAAGAGGAAAGAACAAATGGTATTACTACATTTATTTATATAAAATGAAAATGAGATTTTTTTTTTTAGTATGCCCTATATACTGAAAGGATGACATTCCCTGTCTATATTAGAGAGGGGAAAATGAGAGGTTTCTTTAGGTATGATACTAAATGTTTAATATCATTAAAAAAATTTTCCATAATGAGAATATTCACATTCATAAGAATCATTTATATATAGTTATACCATTTAGATTTATAGAGCATTTTCCTTACAAACAACCCTCTGTGCTATGAATATCACAATGTGAGTGAATTATTTTTTTATCGAAGGAAAAAAGGATCAGGGATCTAAAATAACTTCCCTAAAGTCACACAACTAATAAGTAATGTGATGTAAATATTAGCGTCTCTACAAAATCTAGATTATCTTGATATTTCAAAATAATAATAATAGCTAGCATTTATGTAGGGCCTACAATATACCTGGCATGGTGTGAGGCGCTATCCAATTAGTTGACCCTCTCAACAATCCCTAGAAAGTAGATGGTATCCCCATTTTACAATTGAGGAAGGCAGGGCAGCAAGATCATAGCCAATATCTGTGATCTACCATATTTAGGTCTTATTAACTTCAGCCCATTGCGCCACCTAGCTGTCAAAAGGTTGTCCTTGAGTAAATTGAACGAGCCGTGAGTGCTAGAGCATCTCAATTCTTTCTTTTGCTCCCCATCTTTCCCCTGAAAACACAGCCTCTGGGACTTTGCTTCCAGCTTCCTGGGGATAGCCGCGATAAAATGGCCTGCACTATCTTAAGGTGCACAACATTTGGCTAGTCATCTTCTTACTGTTCTCCCCTCTCTGTTCCACCATCCTTTAAGTCCTTCCAGTATGTCATTTTCCATGACTAACTTCTGTAATAATGATCCATCCCTCCATTAAATTCTTTTTTAAAATGTGCAATTCTTTTAAACATTTCCACATTTGTCATGTACAAGAAAAATCAGGCCAAAAGGGGAAAATAAAACCTGTGACCTTTATCACCCAATTTAGCATTTCATTGTGTACTGCCATGTGTTGTTTTTTAATGTATGAATGACCCTGGGCAAGCCACTTAACTTAGCCTTGGTTTTCTTAGGCTAGAGTCAGCAGCTTACAAAGTGCTTTCCAGCTCTAAGTCTATGATCCTGACATATTTCTCAGCTAAATAACAAATTCCTCCAAGCCAGGAAAAGGACTTCACCTCTGTGATAGTGGATACAGAACACCCATAGTAAACGCTTTTCTGTTGTGAAGAGTGACCTGTATTCATAATGAAAGACAGTCACCCCCTGGGTACAGGAAATTGGAGAAACTTGAGTTTGTGATTCTAGAGGCCCCTGGAAATAACTCATTGAGACAGCAAGTGGATCGACAGATATTAAGGGGGAAAAATGACTTGAGAATCATACTTTTTTTAAGTTTTAGCCTCTTAAAGGGATTCTCATCGGTGAACTTGCTTTCTTAAATACTTTGATAACTATTTCAATATAATTGGCTTCCTCTGTGATCCTATGTACTTTGTTGTTTTTCACTCTCGTGTCTGACTTTGGTACTCTTTTTGGAGTGTTCCTTGGCAGAGACACTGGAGTTTTTGCCATTACAGATAAGGAAACTAAGACAAATGGGGCTAAGTGATGCTCAGCATCCCACAGCTAAGGGTCTGCAGCCAGGTTTGAAATCACAAAGATGAGTCTTCCTGACTAAGACAGCACTGTATTCACTGTTTTACGCAGTTGTGTTTTTTATTTTTAAACAAAGTTTAAAACATCTTTGTAGGAGGGAATCCAGGACACGAAAAAAGATGAAAAAGCCCATCTTGACCCTCCCTGTTTCTACATAGATTGTTGCCTGTTGTTTCCTCCATCGTCCTACTCCTTTATCCCTCTGCAGGGCTGTACTTGATGGTAAATATATTTCAGCAGTATCACAAGAGGTCATGGATAAGGGATAAGGGAGCTTTCATAGCTCCCTGTGTGGGAGAGTTGAGCCTAAATAAACCCTTGCTAGGGGGTATACTTTATGGTGTACCTCCATGAGACCTAGCTCCTGATACTAGGTAAAGAGGCAATGCCTTAACAACAGGAGGTTGAGTAGGGAATCTACCTTATCTGTCAAATTTAAGTTCACTCCTTCGAGGAGAATCATTTCTGCTATGTCTTGTCTCGCGTTCTCAGCAGCAATGTGGAGGGGTGTCTGTTGCCTCTGAGAAAATAACATGATGAAAGGGAAATGAATTTCAGAGCAAAAACCTTTAAACTTGGGAAGTAACAAGTGATATGGCCCATGTAGCAGTGGGGCTCTGAAATAAGGAAGTCAAGCTTTGAAATGGCCATTAGCACTCTAATTATGCTAAAATTAAAAAAAAAAAAAAAACCTTTGCTATAGGTTAGCTTAAAGAAATTTGCAAATTGAACAAAAAAGATAACTGGACAAAATGAAAATATTTTTATCAGGAGCCCTCATATAACTAGAGCCTTTGGCCTCAGTACATTCTCTCATTGCAAAATTTAATTCTCTGGATCGGAATGTGGTCTTTGGCTTCCCACTGACAGAAAAAGAACCTCAAGCATCTGCCCTGAAATAAAGCAAATAATCCACAACCAAATGGAACAGCAGTTCCACTTTCAAATTACAGACACAGCATGCTTAATGATCTATAACAGTAAAAGAGAAATCAACCATATTTACAACTGAGCAACCATGTTAATAGTAAGTTGGTTGATTTTTCCTCCTAAAATAACTTCAAATAACATTTTGGGTGGGATTTCTCAAATGGGGAGAATGATAGCAGAGGGGGAAATATTTTTATTGATGGAAACAAAATTTATCTCTCCCAAAATGAAAGAATTTACTCCCAAGACAAAACTACACTATCAAGCAACAAACCTGCCAAAGTCCAAAAACAGCAAAATGATCATTGGCCACTTAACATCTGCAAAGGATGGCCCTTAGAAAAGCTTACATTGTCGGTGACATCCAGGTCGATTTCTGCCTCGATAAGGAGTCTGACTATGGAAGGAAAATTGTTCAACACCGCAATGTGGATGGGAGATGAATTTTGCTGTGAAGAAATTGCATCAGTGAGCCCAAGAACACTCCCCAGAGAAGCTTACAACTCAGAACTGGCTTTTGTGTGGGCCTTGTGACAATATTGACCTAGATGAATAAGGCATTAACAACAAAAATGTGACGCCCCAAGCTCAAGTCTGGGGCTTGCCTCCCTCACTTCAGACTACTTCATCACAAGAAAATCTTACCTAATGCAGATAAATTCAATTCTGTTTGCATTTATTAAGCTCCTACTACTTGCCAGGTGCTATGTTAGGCACTGCAGATATGAGGCAAAAATGAAACAGTTGCTGGCTTCAAGTAGCTTAATAGTCTCCTGGGGGAAAACCAATGTGAATACAGATAAAGAAATACAAAGTGATTTCAGAGACATAAGGAAAGAAATTACTATATCAAATACAGGGCTTGGAATCAGGGAATCCCAAGTTCAAATCCAGCCTCAGATACTTCATAATTGTGTGATCCTAAACTCACCACTCTCTGCTTGAGTTTTTCCCCCTATAAAATGGGAATAAAAATAGCACCTACTTCCTAAAATTTTGAGGATCAAATGAGATAATTATAAGATGCTTAGCAGAGTGACTAGCATACGAATGCACTTCTCAAATGCTTGTGTCCCCTTTTCCCCCCATTTTCCGAATTATAGTTTTGAGTTTGGGTTGTTTGGTTTTTGGATTCATGGGCCCATTTGCACTGCTGATCAACACAGAAAGCTTTGATCTGTTGTCCCTCCTTAGACAGCTTGATGTCCCCCTCCTCTCAGGGCTTAGTGCCTGGAACTTCTAATTAATTGCATTATCACCACTGAAGCTAAGAACCCCCAGTTCTCAAGCCATTCTCTGGCCTCAACCTACTGTAGCTGACTACAGTTGTGGGCCACCATGCCCAGCAATATAATACCTCTGTGCTCCCAGCTGCTCACCTAAGTCCCAAGACTTAGGGAATTAAAATCAAATATTTATAGCATCTAAAACGGAAAAGGAAAAAAATCTTAAAAGGCACCTAGTCTAACTACCTCATTATACAGATGAGGAAGGAATTATGTCTTGGAGAGATCACAGCCATATTCTTGAGATTAATATTTAAGGCAAAAGTGATTATTTAAGACCTCTTACAATATATGTATGCCCTATGTAACCAATTAGGCCCTTACACTTTTAGCACCATGGCAGGTTCCACATTTGTTGGTTAGGATGTTGGTAATGATGATAACTAGGTAAGACCTAGTATACTACTACTACCTCTATTACTACTACCACTGCTGCTGCATGCTACTATTACTGAGATTCATTCGCCCTTTTCTGATTTTCCCAAAAGTCCATAAAATACTCAAGCCAAAAGGACCTCAGGCAGGGACTTCATCTAACTTAGTTGCATTTTGTTTCCCTGATCCCTAAACTATTTGCATAGGGTTTCTTTTGGAAAATCTCTAAGGAGGGGGGAGGTGGACTCCATTTTACCTTTTCTGTGTTTGGTCACTCAGGTAATCAAAAAGCTTTTGTCTTTAAAGCTCCTCAAAACTCAGCTTATCTGTCACTCCCTACATGTGTCCTTTCTATAAATAACCCATCACAATGGTGCTAGTAGATTGGGCTTTAGCAGCATCATGCCTGACTTAAATTCTGCATGGGAGATAGACATACACACACATGCATATATATATATATATGCATACACACACACACACACACACACACACACACACACACATACAAAACCTTGTGTTCCAAATTTTTTTCCCTTCCTCCCCTCCCTCCCTTCTCCCAGACAGGAAGTAATCCAATATGTTAAACGTGTAGTTCTTCTATATATATTTCCACAATTATCATGCTGCACAAGAAAAATGAGATCAAAAAGAAAAAATAATAAAGAAAACAAAAATTCAAGCAAATAATAAAAATGGTAAAAATGCTGTGTTGTGGTCCACACTCAGTTCCCACAGTCCTCTCTCTGGGTGTAAATGGTTCTCTCCATCATAAGACCATTGGAACTGTCATGAATCACCTCATTGTTGAAAAGAACCCCATCCATCAGAATTAATCATTGAATAAGCTTGCTGTTGACATGTACAATGTTCTCCTGGTTCTGCTCACTTCACTCAGCATCAGTTCATGCAAGTCTCTCTAGGCCTTTCTGAAATCAATATACTGGTCATTTCTTACAAAACAATAATATTCCATAACATTCATCTACCACAACTTATTCAGCCATTCTCCAACTGATGAGCATCCACTCAGTTTCCAGTTTCTTGCCACTACAAAAAGGGCTGCCACAATATGTTTATTTAAGTAGATATACAGGTATAGACATAGATATATTTTGAGAATTCTTCTTATGTAGCCTTAATTCCAAAGACTCTTGCCTCAGTCAAACTGAATGAAACCTATTAAAAGACCTTAATTTAAATAGACCAAGGTCTCCCACTGCATCCAGAGCCATCTCCAGTCGTCTTGATCTCTATCTGGCCACTAGACCCAGATGCCCTTGGAGGGGAAAGTGAGGCAGGTGACCTTGCCCAGCCTCCCTCACTTAAATCCAATTCATTCTCAGGTCATGGCATTACCTCCCTGATGTCATGGTCCTCTTCAAAAGCTAAGGGCAAACAACAGTCTGGTCCCCAGAAAGTAGGACTAGCACCTTCCCTCTCTCCAATTATCTTGGATTTATATAATCTATTTTTGTATATTCTTGTATATGTTGATTCTCCCAAAAGAATGTAAGCTCCTTGAGAGCAGAAGCAGTTTCATTTCTGCCTTTGTATCCCCAGTGCCTAGTGCATAGTAGTTTTTACTAAATAAATGCTTATTCTAATATGTTATAAATAAATTAATAATATTAATGCTTAGTCCTATTCTTTTGGGGAGGGTGTCTAATTTATCTTCCCTGCTCTAATTCACTTTCTTTTAGTATAGTACTCCATAACCAAGATTTCCTCTTTAAAAAGCTCTTCATAAACTTTAAGTTAGTGATCCTGCCAAACAATCAGAACCGCAAAGCTGAAAGGAACCTAAGTGGTTTCGACTGACCCTCTTGTTTATTAATGAGGCATTTGACAGACTATTAAGGGACTTGCCCAAGAAAATGGAAACCGGGTCATCAGACTCCTAGTACAGCACCCTTTTCCTTTCATTTGGTTTTCCTTTAGGCCAATTTCATTCTACAAGTGGTTCCTGAGTACCTACTACATGTGCAAGGTATTGAAGAATTGTTGTTCAGTTTTGTGTCTGACTCTTTGTGACCCATTTGGGATTTTTTTGACTAGAATACTGAAGTGGTTTGCCATTTCCTTCTACACATTTATATATAGATAGATATCCACATATACCTAAATACACTCATACATGTTTATATATACAGACATAGATATACTTTTGATATCTACATAATTATATAGACATCCATTTAAATATGCACACATGTTTTATATTTATAAACATTCATTTATATGTGCATGTATACCTTGTACATACACACACACATACACATACATATACGAAGACCTGGTTCAAATCTCAACCCTGATGCTTAGTAGTAGTGTGTTCCATTTATCTTTTCAACCTCTTTCTTCAAGTATAAAATGAAGCTAATACCTTTAGTTCCCAACCCACAGGATTATTATGAGGTTTAAATGTATATGAAGCTTTGCTAATTTTAAACACTTTATAAGTATTTCCTCTTTTTATAAAATGGAATTAGGTTAGATATGTTCCCTAAGGTCCAAAACCCCCATAGAAAGCACATTTCCCATATGATTTCATGCATTATAGCAACTTGAGCCATCTTTCCACTATTGACATATTCAATACCAACGTATATAAGATTTTTAACTCTAAAAAATCCAACTTACCTGATTTGCAGCATCTGTGCTAATTCCAGCATCAATGAGAGCTTGAGCAATATCATCAAAGCCATGAAGAGCAGCGTAATGAAGGCAATTCATTTGTTTCTAATGGAAATATCAGAAATGCAGCATGATTCCTGCTCTCACATTTGCAGCCACCATTGATGCATTTGCTACTGCAGGAAGCCTTTCCCCATCCGTGCAGCTGCTACGTGTTCCCTCTGAGATCCGGGACCCATCTGCTATTTGTAGAGAGCTTAGCACAGTGCCTGGCACATAGTAGGCACTATAAAAAATTGTGTTAGCTCTCATTAGTATTATTTATGGTTCTAAGGTCACTGTACCCTTCTGCCTGACTCAGTAGCATTGTGTGTTTACCTGTCTCTAAACCACTGCCTTAAAATGCCCCCTGCTTTGGTCTTATATTAGGGAAGCCTGTAAGTGCCCAGTTTCCAGGGACCAGACTTCATCTTTCACAAGAATTCTTTGCCTGCCAGAGGAGCATCAGGATACTTATAAATCAGCTGTTCTGTCCTTAAGTCTCCTGGCCTGTTGAGCTCAGGCAAAACTATACCCTCTAGTTCCCATCTCTGAGTCCTCATTCCCCTTCCTATCTTGTGTCTTCTATAGTCTGTGCTACTCCTTCAAACACAGAGACCCAAGTGTAGACTATCAGGCGATGCGGCGCTATCCATCCTGAAATCCAAAGACTTTACAGCCAGAAGCATCCCCAAAGATCCTAGGGGTATCAAATCATGGATGTAATTATCTAATTCAGCCTCTTTATTTTGTAGATGGTGACAAGGGTGTTTTAAGGGATTTGTTCAGGGAGGATAGAATGAGGGACCTTGTGGGTACAAAGATCTGAATTCAAATCCTACCTCAGACAATTTTTAGATCTGTGACTCTGGGCAAGTCACCAAACATGTCTCAGCTTCCATATCAATAAAATGAAGAGGGTTGAACTTGACAATCTCTAAGGTCTCTTCTAGCCCCAAATCTCTGGTTCTATGATTTGAAACAAGGTTCTCTGGTGTTCTTTCCACTGTACCACAGCCATCTAGTTCAATCCCTTAATTTTACAGATTAGGAAACTGAGCTATTAACAGCAGCTTCCAGGATTTGAATTCTAGCCCTCTCAGCCACTATACATACCAGAGGTAAATCCATTCATTTAGCTCCAGGATCTATTACTCCCAAAGTCACTTTCCCTGCCTTGAGTGAGTTACCCTCCTTGTCCAAGGATAATTAGCCCCAGAGGCTTCAGCCTAGAGACTCCAGAATCCTGGCAGTGTTCCACACCACAGCCTGGGTGTGTGAGGCAGCCCCAATCCTACCATATAAACCCACCCATCTCCAAACCCCAAAGCTCCAAAAACAGTTCAGGTGCTTGGGTCTGGACCTCCTCCTCCTGCTTTTATTGCTGCCGTTTTCTTGTTACTTCTCATATGAATTGATGTGTATTAATAAGGTAGTAAAAAAGAATACCACCTTTGGAGTCACAGGACCTTGGTTCCCAACTTGCTTTTGTCATTTAATGAACATTTATTAAGTGCCAAGCAAGCACTGTGCTAAACACTGTCACTACCTGTGTGACATTGAGCAAATCCCAATCCTCTCTGGGTCTCAGTGTCCTCATCTGTAAAAATGAAGGGGCTGGATAAGATGGACTCCGAGATCCATTCAAGGTACAAATCTAAAATCTTGTGTTACCCAGTTTTTCACATCAGGCATCCCCTCTTTATCTGGCCATTCGTTTTGATGACCCTTAACTATGTATTATTTGTCCAAGTGACAGAGAATGAAGCAGGATCAGGCAAATTCCACAAGGCACGTTCCTCAGCAGCCAAACAGGCTGAAAACAAACAGGTCGGGCTGGCTCACCTGGGTCTGGGCGTTGACCTTGCTGCCAGCCTGAAGCAGGAGCTGGACACAGTCCAAGTGGCCTTCCTCAGTTGCCATATGCAGTGCAGTCAAGCCTTCCTGAAACACAAGTTAGAGATGGGGGCAGCATGTCACAGAGAATAGATATCCAGCCTCAAAATCAGAAAGACCTAGTTTTAATTCCAGCCTCTGGTACACCCTAATTGTGTGACCCTGGACAAGAAACTTAACTCTTGAATGCTCTGGGAAACTCGAACACTCTTTATGTTGCAGAGAAAGTGATGATCTTTATTTATAGAAGAAGCTTCCTTTATTAAAGAAAACACAGATCTCAGTCCTTATCCCTATTTAGAATAGTCATCATTTCACACAATTTACTCTGATTAGGCTGATCTGCTCACTATCCTATAGACGTGCTATGGTCAGTTTTGCTTCTGTACTTTTGTTCGTGACATTCCCAATACCTGGGATGCCCTCCCTCCTTCCGCTTTTCTTTTCCAAAACTTTGCTTTTATGGGACAGCTAAAGTCCCACTTTATCTAAAAGGCATTTCCTGACCCCTTAAGCCACAAGGATCTCAGGGTCCTCTGACATTTATTTTCCTATTAGAATGTAAGCTCTTTGATGGCAGGGACTAATTCTGTCTGTTCCACTATGTGAGACACAAATAGGTGCTCAATTAACGGTTGTTGATTGATTGTTCCACTCTTCTAGCCACAAGTCCTGCCTTCTGACATCCCTAACATTAATACTGCTATTTAATTTTTCGTATGCACATGTGTGATTTTCCTAACTGAAGTATAAGCTCCTTGAGGGTAAGGAACTTATTATACGATTTCACTGTCCTCCCACTTCAGGTAATTGCTGCTTTTGTGATTCTGGGTCAGTATAATTTCTTTCTACTTTATCTTCTTTATCTGGAAAATGAAGACTTGTTACCCAATAAGGACCTTTGCAGCTCTAAACCTATTAGCTTTATTACATATATACACATATGCTATAAATTACATATATAGCCAATATCTCTATACATCAACAGGTGCTCAACAATTTTTTTATTGCATTAATGCACATGTAAACAATTCCAAGACTCCAGCCACTTGGAGAGTAAGATGGAACTAGAAAATATGTCCCATTCTTCCTTACATGGAGAGTATTCCCCAAATCTCAAGGATTACCTTTTGAACAAAAGTATTAATTAAACACTAATCAAATACAAATATAGAAATATGGCACCAGTGGATAGAGTAACAGGCCTGGAACCGGGAGTTCAAATCGGGTCTCAGACACTTCCTAGCTGAGAGACCCTGGGCCAGGCTCAATTTCTTCACCTGTCAAATGAGCTAGAGAAGAAATGCCAAGAAAACCCCAAAAAGAGCCTCAAAGAACTGGACGTGACTGAAAACAACTGAACATCAATTTAACCAAATATTTTTTAGATGTTTACAAAGTTCCAGGTACTCTGCTAGATACTACAAATACCTCAAGTGTTGGAAATGGGGAGAAAAGAAGGGAAGGTCAGGGGTAAAGAAGCAATTAGGTTGGTTCAGTGGATAAAGCGCTGGACGTGGAGTCAGGAAGAAAGATGAGTTCAAATCAGACCTCAGTTACTTACTAGCTGTGTGACCCTAGGTAAGTCAACCTGTTTGTCATCTGTAAAATGGGGATAATAATAGCACCTATCTCCCAGGGTTGTTGTGAGGATCAAATGAGATAATTATAAGGCACATAGTAAGTACTACATAAATGTTGTTGTTTTTTTTGTTGTTATCATTATATTTATAATTATTTTTGTAATTATAATTATTGAATCAAAGTTGTCCCTGCATTAGAGGAAATGTTAGTATTCTATAAATAACATTAAAAGGTGAAGCATTCTGCAAAAGGGATAAATAAGCCTAAATCAGCCAATGAGCACCGAGAGCAGGACTAAGAGAGGGATGCTTGGGATATCTGTTGAAAGCTGAAAGGGGAAGCTGAGAAACCGAGGCTTCAGACTGACCCCAGAGCCAGGAGGAGCCGGCGGGGCTCATGGCAAGTGGGACTTACTGCGTTCTTCTCCTCTAGATCCAGTCCAATCTCAATGATCCTCTGGAGCACCAAAGAGTGGCCATTCTTGGCTGCCAAATGAAGGGCCGTGTTTCCCTCCTGCAAAGAGATACTGGTCAGGTGGAAAATGGGCGGGTGAGTGATTCTGCATACTAACCAAAGTCACTTAAGTCACAGGGACTTACTTAAAGACTACCTGGGGCCACCCACCCACCCGAGGCGGTAACACAAGAGGCATGGGAGCAGCTAGATGGTGTGAGGATGGAGCGCTGGGCTTGGAATGGGACAGACCCAGTTCAAATCTGGGCTCAGACACTTAATTAGCCGTGTGATTCTGGGTAACTCATGTAATCCAATCGGCTTCAGTTCCCTTATCTGTAAAATAAGTTAGAGAAGAAAATGGCAAGCTACTCCAGTATCTCTGCCGGAAAATCCTAAATGGGGCCACAAAGAAAACAATTCAACATTTTAAAAGATTGTTTTTTCCTGTTTATATAGTTATATTAACTTTTTAAAATACACTTTTTTATGAATCATATCGGGAGGGAAATAAGAATAAAAGGGAATCAACAACATGGTTTTAAAAATATTATTCTAAGAAATCTATATACTGTAAACCTATGTAGCTGCCAAAGGGGTGCGTGGGACCAACGAACAATGTGTGTGAAGCCTAAGTGCTGTTGATTCGTTTTCAGGGCGTTTGAGGTGAAAGCCCAAAGAGACGGGCATATTCGGGCTTAATCCCCGCCAGACACGGCGCTCACACCAGGCAACGGAGGCTCCTGCTGACCCACCCCAGCTTGTCCTTCTCCCAAAGCTCGTCCCGTGCCTCGGGTCTCCAGAAAGACGAGAAGGCCCTCGAGTGGCTGACACCTGGGAGCCTGAGTCCCTTCCCGTAGGCCCGAAAAGCAAGGATTACAGGCCAAGGCCGGCGTGCCCGAGGCAGCAAGGGTCTGATGAATGCTCGTCCCTGCGTCGGTCGGTCAGAGCCTCGGCCAGCAGGGGGTGCCGGTGGGACGGCCGGCCCGGGGCTCGGCCGGGGCTTCCCAGCCATAAATAACCCGGGGATGGGAAAGGCTCCGCTCCCTGGGAAAGGGGCGGCCCGGACGGTCTCATCTGGGCTTCAGCCGCCGACTCCCTCCCTCCGAGACGGAAGGGGCCCGAGCGCCGCTTTTAGACGGGCTGATGTAAATCATCCTGTCTGAAAACGTGCGTGAGAATCACGGAGGGGCTAAAAATACTCGGGAGCAGCGCAGGCGCCTAGTGAGCCGCGGCTCGGGCCCTCCTGGCTGATCTCCCACACGCGCCGCAGGGGGCGGTCCCCGCGCCGCGGGAAGCGTCTCCGAGCCACGGCCCTTTGGTGTTCCGGGAGACACAAAGGAAGCAGACAAAGCTCCCAGAAAGGGCCGAGACCCGCTTTGTTTGTTCCTTGGCTCGCGGCTTATAAATATCGGCGCTTTGTGCCCTGGGCTTCTTAACAAACTCATGTCGTCCTCATCGTCGGGGCGTGGGTACAAAGGGCCCGGTGGCCGCTGCTCCGATCGGTCATAGCGACAGCGGGCATTTACGGGCGTGCAGAACCTTACACATGACCTCAGGGTGGGGGCCGATGGTCCTGTGAGGGAGAGAGCGCGCTGCCCCGAGACAGGCCGCAGCACAGCCCCCTCGCTCTTCTTGTTCGCTTACATCGTGGTTTCTTTCTCCTATTTTCTTCCTTTTTGATCTGATTTTTCGTGTGCAGCAAGAGAATTGTATAAAGATATTTATACATGTTAGATTTTAACATATATTTTAATGTTTAACATATACTGGATTACTTGCCATCTAGGAGTGGGTTGGGGGGGGGGGGAAGGAAATTTTGGAACCTAAGGTCAGTGCTGAAAAATTATCCATGCATATGTTTTGAAAATAAAAAGCTTCAATAAAAAAAAATCAAATATCTTATTTGGAACTCACAAAAATTCTGGGAGATAAGCACTATTATTATCTTTACAGCTGAGGAACTGAGGCAAACAGGTTGACCAGAGTCACAAAGCTACTCTGAGGCAGACCCAGTGCTCTTGCTCTATCCACCATACTACATAGCTACCTATGTCTTTTTATTCCTAGCGCAAAGCCTGTCACACAGCAAATGCTTCATAAGCTCCCAGATTCGGGGAGAGAGGAGAGAATGGATCATTTGGGTTACATTAAATTAAAAGGGTTTTGCCAAACAGAAGCAATGCAGCCAAAATTAGAAGCAAAACAAGAAACTGAGGAGAGAGATTAATAGTAAGTTTCTCTGATAAAGGTTTCGTTTTTTTAAATATATAGGGGCTGAACCAAATTTATTAAAATAAAAGCCATACCTCAATTGATAAGTGAACAAAGGATATAAACAAGCTATCATAGCTATCAATAGTTATATAAAAATACTCTAAACCAATAATTAGAGAAATGCAAATTAAAACAACTTTAAGGTACTATCTCTTTCAGATTGGCTAACATGACAAGAAAGAAAAATGACAAATATTGAAGAGAAAAAGTAGGGACACTAATGCATTGTTGGTAGAGTTGTGAACTGGTCTGACTATCCTGGAGAACAATTTGGAATTAAACCCAAAGGGCTATAAAACTGTGCATACCTTTGACTCAGCAATAGTGCTGCTATATCATAATCCCAAAGAAATTTTTAAAAAGGAAAAGGACTTATATATAAAAATGTTTTTATAGGATATCTTTGTGTAGTGGCAAAGGACTGAAAATTGAAAGGATATCCATCCATTAAGAAATGAATGAATAAGTTGTGTATGATTGTGATGAAATACTATTATGCTATAAACAATGATCAATAGGATTGTTTCGGAAAAACCTGGGAAGACTTATGAACTGATACAAAGTGAAGTGAGCAGAACCAGGAGAACATTATATACAGTAATAACAATATAACAATAATCAGCAACTGTGAAAGATTTAGCTATTCTTATCAATACAATGATCCATGATAATTCCAAAACACTGGTGATGAAAAATACTATCCATCTCTGAAGAAAGAACTAATGAGCTCTGAGTACAGATTGGAGCATTTTTTCTTCATTTTTATTGCAACTTAGCTAATATGGAAATATATTTTGCATGGCTTCACATGTATAACTGATATACTGCTTCCCTTCTCAATAGGTGGGGGAGGGGCTGAGAGGAGGGAAAGAATTTGGAACTGAAAATAATTTTCTATTTAAAATAAAGGTAAAATAAATGAAAATAAATGTTCAAACTGAGGGGATATGGCCTCTCTCATGTCTGAGGGCCCTGGATAGACCATTACTTTATAAATATATACATAAAGCTTTTATTTTCAAAACATATGCATGGATAGTTTTCAACACTCAACCTTGCAAAACCTTGTGTTCCAAATTTCTTTTCCTCCTTCCCTTCTTCCACCCCTTCCTCTAGACAGCAAGTAATGCAATATATGCTAAACACATGTAATTCTTCTATATATATATTTCCACAATTATCACACCGCACAAGAAAAATCAAATCTAAAAGGGAAAAAAAATGCAAGCAAACAACAATAAAAAAGTGAAAATACTATGTTGTGATCCCCCTAGTCCCCATAGTCCTCTCACTGGGTGCAGATTTGTTCCCTTTATTGCAAGATCCTTGAAAATGGCCTGAATCATCCCGATGTTGAAGAGTCACGTCCATCAGAATTGATCATCGTATAATCTTGCTGTTGCTATGTACAATGATCTCCTGGTCCTACTTAGTTCACATAGCATGAGTTCATGTAAGTCTTTCCAGGCTTCTCTGATAGCAACATTACTTTTAGGTAAGGATTTCTATGTATCCATTCCAAAAAAAGATTTCTTCTGTCATGAAAAGCATCAGCAGAAAGCAATATACCCAATGACAACAACAAAGTAAATGGAAAGAACAATAAGCACAAAAGCAAAATGAACCTGAATACTATGTAATTATAATGAACTAGCTTGGCCCCCCCAAAAAAGAGTTAGGAGAATGTACTTTTCCCACTTCTTTTGCAAAGGTGGGAGATCATAGATTTGAAATATTATGTACATGTCAGCTTTGGTTGATATGCTCATCAGTTTTGCTGAACCACCTTTTTATTGCTCTTTTTTTTATTCTTTGATATTAGTGATGGCTCTCTGGATGCAGGAGGTGATAACAATAAAAATTTTTAGTAGGCATACTATGGGAGACAGGGCTGCTGATTGGTGCAGTGGAGTGAGTACCAGTCCTGAAATCAGGAAGATTCATCTTTCTGAGTTCAGTTCCAGCCTCGACACTTCCAAGGTGTGTGAGCTTGGACAGGCAGTCAGTCACCTACCCCTATTTACCTCAGTTTCCTTATTTGTAAAATGAGCTAAAGAAGGAAATAACAAACCACTCCAGTATCTTTGTCAAGAAAACCTCAAATGGGGTCATGAAGAATTGGACATGATTGAAAATAACTAAACAACTCTAGGAAGTGAGATTTTAGTTTCACTTCATCCATGAACTAGTTGTGAGTGCTTGAATGGGATTTCTTCACCTCTCTGAAAAATAAGCTGATTAGACTAAATGAATCTAAATGTCCTTGCCAGCTTTCAAAATTGATTAGTTAGATTCTACATTTAATGATGAAAATTCGAGTTGATTTCTATAATATATATAATATATTGATTTCTATAATCAAGTCAAGTGATCAGTTTGAACACATTGAATCTTTATCCCCCATTGATTAATTCATACTACTGCTGCTGTTACTCCAAGAACAATAATAGTAATCATTAGCATTTATAGCATATTCTTTCATTTGAGTCTATCAACCACCAAGATGAATACATTTCAAATTATCATTCTCATTTTAAAGATAAAGAAACAGAGGGCAGCATAGTGGATAGAACACTAGCCCTAAAGTCAGGAGACCCTGAGTTCAAATCTAGCCTCAGACAGTTAACACTGGGTGACCATGGGCAAGTCACCTAACCCCAATTGCCTTGCAAAAAATAAAATAAAAAAGATAAAGAAATTGAAGTATAGTGAAGTTCATGTGCAAAATTTGATCTCCATCACATTTTACTCAAATGCATCCCCTTGTTGAATAAGCACCTAAAACTAACTATTATTATTGCTGCTCAATTGTTTTCAGTTATGTCTGACTCTTTATAACCCCAGGTGGAGTTTCTTGGCAAACACACTGCAGTCGTTTACCATTTCCTTCTCCAGCTCTTTTTACAGAGGAGGAAACTGAAGCAAACAGGATTAAATAACTTGTCCAGGGACACACACAACTAGTAAAGGTCTGAGGATGGATTTGTTTCTTTTTTTTCTTTTTCATTTACTTATTTGTTTGATGAGGCCATTGGGGTTAAGTGACCTGCCCAGGGTCACACAGCTAGGAAGTGTTAAGTGTCTAAGACCACATTTAAACTCAGGTTCTCCTGGGCTGGTACATTATCCACTGTGCCACCTAGCTGCCCCCTGAAGCTGGATTTGAACTGAAGATGAGTCTTCTTGATCCCAAGCCCAATGCTCTATCCTCTGCCCTTTGAAAATTAATTAATTGTTGTAGGATATTTTCAGCAACATGTCATTTTTGCTAGGTGGTTTAAATAAACTAATATATAGGCTGTTTATAGAAATAATTTCCCTCGTGATTGGTTTTAGCCATGGGAAGATCCTGAAGAATCTTGAGGGACTGAGTGTTAAACAAATACACTTGCATGTTGACTTGGACCTGCCAGTCATCGAGCACAGAACGAATTCCCCGCCTCTAGGCTTTCCCTGCCTGAGGATTTCCCTGCTCTCTCCTCCACTGCAATGCCTTCAGTGCAGAATTAGAGCTAGAGGCCCCAGGTGAGAGCATGGGCAATGGGGCTCCATATCCCCATCAATCAAACTGGTCTTGATATCTTTACATGTATTTGACACTCCATCTTCCAGCAGGAAGATGTCCCTGGCTGTCCCTGGCTCCTGGAATGTTCATCCTCGTCTCTCACCACTATCCCTTGGAATCCTCAGTTTCCTTCTGAACACAACACAAAACCAATCTTTTATATGAGACTTTTCCTTAAAATTTACTTTTCTGAATTTAAATACCAAATAAAATAATACTTCTATAAAATAAAATGGGGATAGGGTAGAGAGGGATTGTACATGAAATCATGAATTTCTGTTATGTATAGTTTCCTTCTCAATGAAGTATATAATAAATTCAGCACGAACCTGTCAAAGCAATCCTGCTTTTGTGTTTCCTTCTGGAAATTTTCCTCATCTTCCCCTCTACCTGTTAGCGCATTCTCTGCAAACATAAATTTGTATCTACGTGTGTGTGTGTGTGTGTGTGTGTGTGTGTGTTCTCCTCTTTCTTTTTCTCTCTCTTTCTACACACAACTGGGGGAAGGAGGAAGAGAAGGAGGAGGAGGAGGAGGAGGAAGAAAAGGAGAAGGAGGAAAAGGAAAAGGAGGAGGAGGAGGAGGAAGAAGAGGAGGAGGAAGGGGAGGAGAGGGGAAGGAGGAAGGGGAGGAGAAGAAGGGAAGGAGGGAGGGATAGTGAGTGTCTCTCGATATCTCCCAGAGAATGGAGGCTCCTTCAGGACAGTGTTATATCTCTAGCATCTAGCACATGCTTGACTAGACCCTTAATAAATACTTACTGATTGATTGATTGATTCTAGAGCATCCATACTCAAATTTTTCCATCTCAGCATCTGTTTTTATGCTTAAGAATCATTGAGAACTCCTCAAACAGTTTTTGTTTGTGTGGGTTACACCTGTTGATATTGTATTAGAAATTAAAATATTTTATGATGAAGATAATTTTGACTTTGAAGATCTGCTGAAAGAGTCTTGGGGACCCCCAGCCTCCACTTTGAGGGTTCTCCCTCTAAAGAGTAGAAATTCTCCAGCCTCCCCTCTCCCATCCTAGACTTAGCTCTCAGTACCTTGTCTTTGATGCTGTGGTTGCAGCCGGAGCCAATCAAGAAATCCAGAGCATCAAGCTGTCCATGCTCAGCCGCCAAATGGAAAGCTGTCCGATCCAACTTTGATTTCAGAGAAAAAATACAGTTATTTTCAACTGTCCAACTGACCAACAAAGTAGTCGTCACCTTCCTCCCCAGCCTCCATCACCCTGTCAATCCCATCTCACATTTCCTTGGGGATAGACTCTACAGAAGGACCCCAGAAGCAAACCTAGAGGTCTTGAGTCATCCCTAGAGGTCCATAAAACAGAGACAGCCAACTCCTCTGATGTGCTGAAGGACTGACATTGACAACTCCTTAATACAAAAGTGCCTCAGTCATCCAGCATCCAACTACACACTAGCTTTGACTGAAATTCACCCCTTTAAATATTAATGCTTTATTACATCAGGAATTCATGATTTTAATCAATGTAGACACTCCCCCCCAATCTCTAGTAACAAACATATTGTGATACCCCATGTGCTATGTGTCTAAGTAAATCAGTATTTCTAAATTGCTGTGGCCAAAAACATTAATACTCTTCTGATGACAAACTTAGTTAGACTGATCCTCAGACAATAGACAATACATAGCTTGTACATTTGCCAATCCACTTTTTTAATCCTAAGGCAATTAAATGGCTCCATAAATAGGGTACTGTGGACAGAAAAATCTGATTTAAAAATCAGCCTCAGACATTTATAGCTGTGTGACCCCTGGACAAGACATTTGACCCTGTTTGCCTCAGTTTCCTCATCTGTAAAATGATTTGGAGAGGGGCACCTGGGTAGTGAAGTGGATAGAGCCCCAGCCCTGAAGTCAGGAGGATCTGGGTTCAAATCTGGTCTCAGACACTTAACACTTTCTAGCTGTGTGACCTGGGCAAGTCACTTAACCCCAACTGCCTCAGCTAAGGAAAAAAAAAATATTTGGAGAAGGAAATGGCAAGCTTCTCCAGCATTTTTGCCAAGAAAAATCCAAAAGTCATAAATAATTGGACACAACTGAAAAAAATGAATGAACAATCTTCAAGTCCTATCCAGCTTGGTAGGACCGACTGGAGGTTGCTCTTTCCTGAAATAGGCTTCAAGAATCCAGAAGCATGGAGGGCCTAATGGGACAGAGGAGACAAGAGGGTAGTGTGAGCGGTTTGGGGGATGGTGACCGGGTCTGTGCCCAATCTGTCCCAGTCACCCAGATCCAGCATGGGGCCCACATCAAGGATCTGGGAGAGATGCTAGTTCTCTCAACTGCGTCTCACTCCAAAACAGTATCGGGAGTCACCATCCTTTGGTAATCTTACTTCAAGTTAAGTTTCCCATATATACTGAGATCATCCTCTTGATCTTTCCTGATGGCACCGAGAGGCGGTCAGGTTAGTGACAGAAAAGCAGTGACAGTTCAAGTTTTTGAAGGAACCTCCGGCATAGAGCCCGAGAAGACAGCCTGTGAGTTTACAGGAGATAGTCTTTAAATACCAGTGTCTGAAGATATGCTTGGTCAAGTTTTCAATGGTTCTGGGAAACCTATTGACAGAAGTCCAGTCGTCCCACTTTCCTGACATTATGGAATGTCCACTCAGCCCTCAATGTCAATCACACCCTGAGGAAATGATCCAAACAGGCATTTCAGCGATAGATGGCTGCACAGTCTGGCTAGGAGGCAGAAAATTCCCATTTTCTCTGCTGCTGGCTTACCCCATCATGAGGTCCTGCTCAGATCTAGTGGCAGACTGGCTTGGGGGAGAAACCCAAAGATGCTGTGGACTCAGTGAAGACAATTTTGTGATTGTATTTGCTGCTCTGGGTGTAAATGTGGAAACGGCTCAATTCTTCAAATCAGACTTTAAAGAAAATGGTTCAGTGGAGAATGTCTGTCTCTTCTAACTTGGCCATTGACCCAGCCATTGAGATGTTATTACCCCTTATCTAGCTCTAAAAGCAGAAACCGATCATTCTAGCAGCTAAAAGAATTCTATGCTGAAGTTCTTTAAGAGGTTTCAGCAGCCCAAGAAGTCGCCCCTAGTCATTGTAGCTTCCTGGTTAATGTATCCAGACTTAGTCATAATATATGAATGAGCGGCTCGGGAAAGGCATAAATGGCAAAATTACTCAGATCTCTATTCTCACCATGCCCAATGATGATATCATTCATTCCATCCATGATTTGATGGAAACATTACCAAAGGACAAATCTAAATGGACAGGCAGCTGCTTAAGACACATTTATCCATCTATTAATGTGTTGCTCTCCGTGTTCCAATTAATGAAGTCTGCTGTTGGATAGGTTATGACCAGAAAAGATCATACAGCTGTATCTAACCAGCTGGATGCATGTTATGCTATGGGTAAGGATGTACAAGCCATGAAAGCAGTTGTTGAGAAGAAGCCCTCATTTAAAATGCTCTCCTTTATCTGTAAATTTTTATTTTTGTATTTTTGTAATTTGTAATTTGTTATTTGTAAATCTGTATTTCTGTAAAACTTTGAAAGGAACTTTATTGCTCAAGGCACTTATAAAAACATACTGTCTTTGAAACTTTGGACACTGGGTTGGCAGCTCCTCCAAATCTTGCCCAAAGAAATGTTGAAGAGAATTCCTTAAAGCACTTTGAGCAAATTTTACCCTTGAGACTCTTCAATAAAGAACTAATTTCAATTTCATCTCTGTGAAATGTTGGTTTTATTCTTCCCTTCCCCTTCTCACTCCTCCTGAGTTGAAGTTTACATATTACCCTATAATTAAAACAAAGAACAGGTGTCATATAATGCCAGTGTTCCTTATGTTTTATATTGATAATAGACTTTAAAATATCCTCTATTTAAAAAGCCAGTATCTTCCATGCTTTGTTAAAGTGGCTGCTAAATTGAAACTGTCTTTTATTGATGTGTGTGTTTGTACTTAATGGTCTTATTAATCATCTAATTACACCCTAATTATTTGGATCTCCTGGACCTTATTTCTTTAAACCTCTTCAAGAGTGTGGCTATATGAAGCTCTACTATCTTTCTTAGCCTCCAAATAAAGGGCAAGCCTAAATTTGTACAAATCCTTTAGGAAGAGCCAAGAGGCATATATTTAATTCCTCTTAATTGAGAACATCTCCTTTCATCCTAAATACCACTGCTCCCATGCTGTTGCCCAGAACAGATTGTACTTGCTCTTGCCTGTTCACGGGCAGACTAGCAAAGAAAGCCTTTTCTCTAACTTTTACTGTCTGATGATGATCTATGTTGATCCCAGAGCAAAGGCAACCATTGGCTTCGATTTTTGCTGCTACTCCTTCTAAGATAGATATCAAAACGTGTACCTTTAGAACAACTGGTATTTATCTGGCGACAGGGAGTTTCCTGCTTTGTCATGGCGGTCTTTATTAAGCCTCCAATGCAGAGAATTTGGGAGGTCCAGTTATTCTTGTCTGTGCTACAAAAATCAGTTTGCTTAGGAAGAACACATCATTCATTTCAGCTTGATAAATTAAGGCATATTAGTATTCTGACATGTTATTACTGTTTAAATCTCAAAAATATTTACTATCATAACAGACAGGGGAAAGAACAGCACATTTACAATGTAAATGGATATTTTTAACTCATATATAGGATGTTCTGTTGAAATTCACTGTTTGGTCCTGCTTTCTGACCATGCTGACCTCTCTAAGGCTAACCCTATGACACAAATATTAACACTAAGATTCTTTTTTTGATGTTCTCCCTGCAGCTGTATTCTAATGCAGCTTTCCCCTTCTTTGTCTCTTTATGTTCTTTGTAACTTGAGTGTAACTGCAATTTCATTTCTGGGACATTCCATCCTAAAGTTGTACAAAATCCTTTATTTTTCTTGGGATCAGAGGGGGTTGGTAACATGAAAATACCAGTGTAGAAAATGTGACATCTGAATACGAAATGAAATACGAATATAATATGAACAGTAAATGTTAAGTAAAATGGGGGGGAAAGGAATTCAGTACCATCTCTGCTACACAATAAGGCATCAGAATAAGATCGTAATAGGGAATTAATAACAAAACTTTCTAAAAGAGCAATTTGGGAACAGAATTCTTTCTAAAAAATACCATAAGATATATTTCACTGCCTTCTTATATAGAATTTTTTAATGTGATTTAAACCTTTTCTTAATGACTCAGGATCTATTTAAAAATATTGGCTATCATAATTTGTTGTGCATTATCCAAATTCCTCTGATCTTTGTGATCTCTTGGTCTATGGCACACCAATATTGTCCATAGTGTTTTCTTGGCAAAAATCCTAGAGTGGTTTGCCATTTCCTTCTCTGATTATCATAATTCAGTTTAACCCAAAAAACATTTATTAAGTACTAGCCTGTTTTCAGAATATGGGAGACTGAAAGTTTGGAAAAGTTTTGTAAGAGGAAAATTGTTCTAGCAATTTTATATCGAGAAAGGGGATAAGCACAATAATATTCTAACATAATCATATATCATAGTTTAGTCAACCATTCTCCAGTTGATGAGCATCCTCTCAATTTCTGATTCTTAGCCACCACAAAAAGAACTGCTATAAATATTTTTGTAAAAATAGATTCTTTGACTTGACTCTAATTTATAAGAAATCAAGTCATTCTCCAATTGATAAATGGTCAAAGGATATGAACAGACAATTCTCAAAGAAATTGAAACTATTTCTAGCCATATGAAAAGATGCTCCAAGTCATTATTAATCGAGAATTTCAAATTAAGACAACTCTGAGATACCACTACACACCTGTCAGATTGGCTAGAATGACAGGGAAAGATAATGCGGAATGTTGGAGGGGATGTGGGAAAATTGGGACTGATACATTGTTGGTGGAATTGTGAACACATCCAGCCATTCTGGAGAGTAATTTGGAACTATGCTCAAAAAGTTATTAAACTGTGCATACCCTTTCACCCAACAGTGTTACTACTGAGCTTATATCCCAAAGAGATCTTAAAGAAGGGAAAGGGACCTGTATGTGCAAGAATGTTTGTGGCAGCCCTTTTTGTAGTGGCCAGAAACTGGAAACTGAATGGATGCCCATCAATTGGAGAATGGCTGAATAAATTGTAGTATATGAATGTTATGGAATATTATTTTTCTGTAAGAAATGATCAGCAGGATGAATACAGAGAGGACTGGCGAGACTTACATGAACTGATGCTGAGTGAAATGAGTAAGACCAGGAGATCATTATATACTTCAACAACAATACTATATGATGATCAATTCTGATGAACGTGACCTCTCCAGCAATGAGATGAATCAAATCAGTTCCAATAGAGCAGTAATGAATTAAACGAGCTACACCCAGCGAAAGAACTCTAGGAGATGACTATGAACCATTACATAGAATTCCCAATCTATTTTTGTCCCCCTGCATTTTTGATTTCCTTCACAGGCTAGTAGCACAATATTTCAAAGTCCGATTCTTTTTGTACAGCAAAATAATGGTTAGGACATGTATACTCATATTGTATCTAATTTATACTTTAACATATTTAACATGTATTGGTCAATCTGCCATCAGGGGGAGGGGATGGGGGAAAGGAGGGGAAAAATTGGAACAAAAGGTTTGGCAACTGTCAATGTTGTAAAATTACACATGCATATAACTTGTAAATAAAAAGCTATAATAAAAAAAAGAAAAAGATAATAAAAATATTTTTAAAATAATAACAAAATAAAAATAGATTCTTTTAAATCAAGCCATTCTCCAATTGATAAATGGTCAAAGGATATGAACAGACAATTTTCAGTTGATGAAAATGAAACTATTTCCACTCATATGAAAGAGTGTTCCAAATCACTATTGATCAGAGAAATGCAAATTAAGACAACTCTGAGATACCACTACACACCTGTCAGATTGGCTAAGATGACAGGAAAAAATAATGATGGATGTTGGAGGGGATGAGGGAAAACTGGGACACTGATGCATTGTTGGTGGAGTTGTGAATGAATCCAACTATTCTGGAGAGCAATCTGGAATTATGCCCAAAAAGCTATCAAACTGTGCATATCCTTTGATCGAGCAGTGCTACTACTGGGCTTATATCCCAAAGAGATACTAAAGAAGGGAAATGGACCTGTATGTGCCAAAATGTTTGTGGCAGCTCTTTTCGTGGTGGCTAGAAACTGGAAATTGAATGGATGCCCATCAATTGGAGAATGGTTGGGTAAATTGTGGTATATGAATGTTATGGAATATTATTGTTCTGTTAAGAAATGACCAGCAGGATGAATACAGAGAGACTTGGAGAGACTTACATGAACTGATGTTGAGTGAAATGAGCAGAACCAGGGGATCATTATATACCTCAACAATTATACTGTATGAGGATGTATTCTGATGGAAATGAATTTCTTCAACAAAGAGAAGATCTAATTCAGTTACAATTGATCAATGATGGACAGAATCAAATACACCCAGAGAAGGAACATTGGGAAATGAATGTAAACTGTTTGCATTTTTGTTTTTCTTCTCAGGTTATTTTTACCTTCTGAATCCAATTCTCCTTGTGCAACAAGAGAACTGTTCGGTTCTGCACACATATGTTGTATTCTATAACATATTTAACATATATAAGATTGCTTGCCATCTCAGGGAAGGGGTGGAGGGAGGGAGGGGGAAAGTCAGAACAGAAGTGAGTGCAAGGGATCATGTTGTAAAAAATTACCCATGCATATGTACTGTCAATAAAAGTTATTTTAAAAAATAGATTCTTTTCTTTTTAAAAAATCTTTTTGAAATATATTTTATACAATGAATAAGATATAACTATAACAATATTTATAGCTAGATCAAGTATATTAGAGTGGTACAAAACAAAATTTTATGCATTTTATCTGAACATGAATAACATAAATTGTTTTGCTTTGATTCTGTATATTATAAAGTTTGGAGGGGAGGTTTTTCCCAATGGGGAGAAGGGAGAAAAAATAGATTTCTGTTCACTGAAAAAAAATAATTTCAAAAAATGCTATTAGTGCTCCTAGAAATAGCAAGAGGGGTCTTGCATGCATGAGCTCTTCAGAGTTGCACTGAGATTTATGAAACTGTCCTCCAGCCTGCTTAAATAGCCAAATCCCTGTCAGTTATTTCTTGGTTTTCTGTCTATGACTTCAAAGTCAGGTGGTAAGCTGCCATTTTTCATCATAAGACTCTAGATTCACAAGTGAAAGGAAACTTAAAGGTCATCAAGTCCAATCCCATCATTTTTACAATTGAGGAAACTGAGACCACAGGGCGCCACAAGTAATACATGCTAGAGCTTAAATATGACTGTTGAGGCAGTATGCTGTCAGTGGGGGGAAAACACTGCTCCTAAAGTCAGGGGACCTGTTTTAAATCTTACCACTGTGGATTATTATCAGTGTGACTTTGGATAAGTGACTCGATATCCCTTTGTGGTCCCAAGTTCTTTTATTTGTAAAATGAAGTTGTTGGATTAGATGATGTCCTTCCACTTTTAAATCTTGTTGATGTTTAGTCATTTCAGTCATGTCTCTCTGTGCCCAGTTGGGGTTTTCTTGGCAGAGATACTGGAGCAGACTGTCCTTTCCTTCTCCAGCACATTTTACAGATAAGAAAACTGAGGCAAAGAGGATTAAGTGTCTTGTCCAGGGTCTCCCAGCTAGTTAGTGTCTAAGGCAGGAAGATGATTCCAGTCCTGGCACTCTATCCATGGCACCTCCTCATTGCCCAAATCCAAATCTATGCCCTTATCATCACCCCCAGGTCCTTAAACTCCACATTCAGGACTCTCTCATGGTTGGGGCATCTACTCCAATAGCTTTTCTCTTGATCCGCTGGAAGCTTGGCAGCCAGATAAACAAGCTGGTTAAACTACGTCTAAAATCTAAGTGAAAAGACTTTCTTGTGAATAAAATGTATAAACTTTGGGGTTGCTGTTCCAAGCCCTCTAGGTCAATTTTTTTGGTGGCCTTTTGCTTACTTTTCAGTTGCATTTTATTATACAGTAAGTTATTAGGGTCATATTCCCCAATCCTGTTATTAAACAAAGCCAATTGGACTGCTTTGGAAATAAGAGGTTTAAACAATCCAGAGTCCCATGGCCCAGGGAATGAGCCATAATCCCTATGATTTAGTATGACACGAGAAATGCCCAGAAAGCAAATCAAAGGGAGGGACATGAGATGCAAAGGAAGATAAGAGAGCCAAAGCTCCACTTAGCCTGAGTCATTACAAAGACTCCTTTCCTAGAATTCTAGAGTCAGCTTGTCACAGTTTCTCAAGTGAGCACACATTCCAGTGGGCAGATACTGTTTCAACCCCACAAAGGGCTCTTGCCATCACCAGAAGCAATTTGTTCTAGGAGATTCATTTCATTGATTAAGCATGTGCTGATAAATTTCCAGGCTTTTATGTATGGACTCCCTGTGAGAAGACATTGGCAGTGTGAAGAGATTTTGGGAGCTGCTGGATCTCCAAGCTGGTTGCCATGCCCTGTTTTTGCCATGGCTTCCCATAGTTCTCCAATGGAAAGGGAGGAACAGCTGGTAGATACCCTCCCTCTCCAGCCTTCTCACAAAAGGGGAAATCTACCATCTGTACTTTCTCCTCCTCCCCAATGATCAAATACAATAATATATGTAAATGCTTTGCAAACCTATCTGAATAGGAATCATTATCATTATCACCATTCTTTCCTCATGGCTTTGGAGAAAATGAGCCTTTTCTCACAAAAGAGGACTATTACAACAGCTTTTTTACTAATCTATTTTTAGTCTTTCCCAGCTCCAAGGACCACTTTCTGAGTTAATCTTTCTTGAGCACCAACTTGATCTGATGTCTTGGAATCATGGAATGTTGGAGCTGGAAAAACCCTCAGAAATCAGGTAGTCCAGCCCCTTCATTCTGCAGATGAAAGAACTGATGGTTTCCCTATTGTCCAAAAGAAATAAAAATTCCCAGACTGGCATTCAAGACTCTCTATGATCCCTCAGAGTTACATCTGGATTTCATCATGGTCTTCAGAAACTTATCATCCAGCAAGATCACAATCATCCTAAGATTCATCCCTCATCAGGACTCCATACTCCTGGAGGCCCTCTTTGTGTCTGACTGCACAATGGGGGACTGGACTTTAGAGAGTTCTTCTTACATCTTCCATTGGTGGAAGACACACAGGGCAATTGACTCATTTTTCATTTGATCACACTTCTCTGCATTGCAGCAGACTCTTGCCCCCTTTTGAGATATTTATGTATTATCTTCTCCAATTAGAATGAATGTTGCAGAAACTTTGTTTTACCTTTGTTTGTACCTTTAGCACTAAGCATAAAGGCTGGCTCATAGTTGTTGTTTGTCCTTCATTCTCAAAAAGGACTATAATATTAGGGAATGGAAAATATAATCTATATAACTTAGCATGATCTGAGAAATATCCAGAAAAGCAAATTAAAGGGAGGGATGCCATGATATATGCAAGTGAGTTGGAGTTAAGTGAAACAGGACTGAGCAAAATCACTTTCTCCTCTAGAGCCATCTGGGTCTGGTGGCAAGATATAGATCAGGATAACCTGAGATAAACCTGGAGGTAATGGGAGATCTTGGCCTTTAAGGTAAGTTCTTTAAAGGTCTCAGTTTGACTGAGGCAACACCCAATTAAGGCTAGGTAAGAAATGAGGCAGAAAATGATTTTTTACCTAGTCAAATATATACATACACATATACATATATATATATACATACATGTGCATATATATATGCATATACATATATATTTAAAATATCTCATTCTAGAAGGGGAAGACGCCTAGGAATCCTGACCAAAACAGAAACAATTACTACTTATGTTCACTCTAGGGAAATCAGGACCCAAACAATGACCAAGTGAGTCAATCAATGAGAGCCAAAGTGATTTATTTTCTTTCTTCTTTCCCTTCCTTTCCCTCTGTCCACATTGGGACATGCCCTTACCTGCAGGTGCTTTGCTC
Organism: Antechinus flavipes; assembly: GCF_016432865.1. Taxonomy (NCBI): domain Eukaryota; kingdom Metazoa; phylum Chordata; class Mammalia; order Dasyuromorphia; family Dasyuridae; genus Antechinus; species Antechinus flavipes. Next base: position 541,737,529 of record NC_067399.1, read on the forward strand.
AAAGTAATGTAAATTTTGACTGCTGCAACCTCACAACATATCTTGGAGTTTGTAGGCTAGGACCATGCCTTAAATGTGGACCATAATTGGCACTTAATAAATGTTTATTGACTGACAATGTATGAGTTGCTATGATCCTAATTCATTTTGTATTGGAAGCAGCATCTTAACCCTTACCCTTATGTGAGTTAGACTAATTTGTTTTTAAATGGTATCAAAATTATCCTTGAAACATGATTGACTCAAGGAAATAATGGCTGAGGTTGTTAAGTTCACTTTCTTGACATAAATCAACCACGAGGAACTTCCTGTATAGTCAGGTTCTTGGCTAGCAAACCACAAAAGGCAATTCAGGCAAGGATGCTTTTTGTTTTGGAAGCAATTCTGGAAGTTCTTCTCACATATTGTTGCCAAATATCCTCCTTCTGCTATAGCTAGGTACATCCTTGCTTAACTGTTAAATAACCTGTATTTCATGTTAAGCCCAGTCCAAAATGATGTAAATTGTATCCCCTTTAACCTTTGGAAGAGGGCCCTGAAACTGTGTCCCCTTTGATCTGTGAGGGAAGGGTGATTCGGGTCTCAAGTTCTCTCCTGGGCAGAGCACACCCTTCTGTCCATAAGGGAACCACCCTGAGTAATCTCATTCAATTGGCGATCTTGGACAGGGACATAATCACCACCCTCTATTGAACTGAAGATTAAGTCCCTGCCAGTGGCTCATACTCTCAGTTAAGTGATTTTATTCAATTGGAGATCTCATAGTCAATAGTCCTCTATTGAGTGGCTCAAACTGTTCCCCAGACCCCAGACCAAGGTGTACCTGATATAACCAAGAGTTGCTCAAACCTATCTTTGCAGGCAGGACCTTTACTGTCTTTCCTAACAGGACCTTGCCCACTGCTGAAGATATTTTCTTCTCAGTGTAACCTACCTTTGCTATATTCCTTGCTCACTAAGAAAGCTGATTTCCCAGCAAGCTGACTTGTTAGTGTAATTAAATCCCATTCTCTGCCACAAACCTCGTGCCTGTATTTATTAGGGTTTGCAAATTCTTTCGCAAAACCTGCTACCGGCCAAGGGGTATTGCTGTTAGGGGATCTCTTTCTCTCTATTTTTCCATCTCATCATTTGCACCTCATCAAAAACACTGCTTCCCCTCCTTACTTTGTTCCCCTTCACGTACTCCATGCTCCAGTCAATCACTTGTTGGTTATTTTTAGTGATTAAGTGTATCTGATTCTTCATGACCCCATCTGGGGCTTTCTTGGAAAGAATACTACAGTGGTTTGCCATTTCCTTCTCTAGCTTATTTTACAGATTTAGAAACTGTGGCAGAGATTAAATGACTTGCTCAGGATCACACAATTATTAAGTGTCTGGGACCAGACTTGAACTCATATCTTCCTGATTCCAGGTCAGGTGTTCTATCTACTGTACCACCTAGTTGCCCCATAATAATAATATTTAACATTTAAGACCCTTATGATAATAGGTATGATAATAGCACCTATCTCCCAGACTTGCTCTGAGGCTCAAATGGGATAATATTTATAAAGTGTTTAGCACAGTGCTTGGCATAGAGTAGGTATTTAATAAATGTTCCCTCCCTTCTTCTCAATAAATGTTTTACCTGACATTTGATAAAGGATGAAAAAGGAAGTTGGACCTCTGCTCCAAGAAGACTCTGCCCCTACCCAGCCTCTCAGATTCAAACTTCATCATTATTATCCTAAAGTGAAAAATGTTGTTACTAGGTTCGTAATAGCTTTTACCTTATCAGTTCGATCAAGGGGCACATCCTCTAAATCTTCCATTATAAACTCCAGCACATGGACATGGCCTCTTTGGGCTGCACAGTGCAGTATGTTCAGACCGTTCTGCAAAAAAAAAAGGGGGGGGCATTCTTTAATACCCTTTGCCTTCATCCCCTGCCAACACTGCCTCCATCCATGTCACCATTCACTGCCTTGGTCATTCATGTTCTCTTCTAAGGCAAATGTATTAATGATGACTTTTCTAAGCCCCTCAATTTCCCTTCTAAATCCCCTGTGTTATTTAATGTCTGAAATGGTTTGGGTCCCAGAAATAAGATGGCTATTGGGAGAATAGCCTTTTTCTATGAAGTGATGTTATAAAACAAGGCTAAGTTCCATAGAAGAAAATTTTGTTTTCTTTATTTTAGGCATGAGCCTACTAGAAATAATGTAGGTTCTATATGTGCAATCATGTAAAACATATTTCCACATTAGTCATATTGTGAAAGACGAAACTAGACTAAAAGAAAAAACATACACAAAAAAATAAAGTGAAAACAGTATGCTTCCATCTGTAGTCATACTCCATCAGTGCTTTTTCTAGATATGAACAGCATTTTTCATCATGAGTCCTTTGGAATTATCTTGGATCATTGTATTGCTGAGAATAGCTAAGACATTCATAGTTGATCATTGTACAATATTTCTTTTTTTCTCTTTTTTTAATTAAAGTTTTTTATTTACAAAACATATGCATAGGTAGTTTTTCCAACATTGACCCTTGCAAAACTTTGTATTCCAAATTTTCCCCTTCTCCCTCACCCTCTCCCCTAAATTGCAGGTAACCTAATCCATGTTAACTATGCTAAAATATATGTTAAATTCAATATATGCATACATATTTACATAATTATCTTGTTGCACAAGAAAAATCAGACCAAGAAGGAAAAAAAAACTGAGAAAGAAAACAAAATGCAAGCAAACAACAACAGAAAGAATGAAAATGCAATGTTGTGGTCCACACTCAGTTCCCACAGTCCTCTTTCTGGATGTAGATGGCTCTCTTCATCACAAGATTATTGGAAGTGGTCTGAATCATCTCATTGATGGAAAGAGCCACTTCCATCAGAATTGATCATCATATAATATTGTTGCCATGTCATTGTACAATATTTCTATTGCTGTATACAATGTTCTCCTGGTTCTACTCACTTTATTCAGTATCAGTTCATATGTCTTTCCAGGTTTTTCTGAAATACACCTGCTCACCATTTCCTATAGCACAATAGTATCTCCTTACATTCATAAACCACAACTTGTTCAGCCACTCCCTAAGTGATAGACATCCCCTCAACTTCCAAAATTTCCTTTGCCACTACAGAAAGAGTTGCTATAAATATTTTTGTATATGTAGGTCCTTTCCCCCTCTGTTAAAAAAAATGTCTTTGACATTTTTGGAAATTGGAAATGGAAAATTGGAAACTAGTATGACAGAAACTAGGCATTGACCAACACCTAACACCCTATACAAAGATAGGGTCAAAATGGGTTCATGATTTAGACAGAAAGAATGATATTGTAAGCAAATTAGAAGAATAAAGAATAATCTACCTTTCAGAGCTGTGGAGGAGGAAGAAATTTGTGGCCAAAGAAGAACTAGAGTACATTATGCAAAATGAATAATTTTGATTTTATTAAATTAAAAAAGGTTTTGCACAAACAAAACCAAGATTAGAAGAGAAGCAGAAAACTGGGGGGAGGGGGGATTTACATCCAAGGGCTCTGATAAAGTCCTCACTGCTGAATGTGTATCACAACATAGTTCTTTCACCTCTTTAGTTTTTTTTTGTTTACTTTTTGTTTTCTTTCTCATTTTTTTTCCTTTTTGATCTGATTTTTCCTGTGCAGAAAGATAATTGTGGAAATATATATAGAAGAACTGCACGTTTAACATATATTGGATTACTTGCTGTCTAGGGGAGAGAGTGGGGGGAGGGAGGGAGAAAAATTTGGATCACAAAATTTGAAAGGGTAAATATTGAAAACTACCTTTGCATATATTTTGAAAATAAAAAGCTTAAAAAATATACATCCCCCTCCCCTTTATTTCTATACCACCTATCATGGCAGAAGTGGAATGCCCAAAATTCATGCAACAGAAAGGAGTGGGAAAAGGACTAAGGGAGTTTTTGACAGATGAATAGAAGGATCATAGGTAAGGAGGCCTGTAAGGGAGAGAAGGAATAAATATCCTGGTCATCCCTATTGCTATCAGTGAGGGAACAAAAGTTTCAATAAACCATTGGTTCAATAAACCAATGGTCTGTAAGTCCTTGGCTATAGAGGGGGAAAAAAGAGGAGAAAGAGAAGGGGAGAGAAAAGAGGGGATGGCGGAGGAGACAAAGGGAGGAGAGGGAAAAGAGGAAGGGAGAGAGGGGAAAAGAGAGGGGGAGAGGGAAAAGAGGGAAGAGAGAGGGGAAAAGAGGGAAGAGAGAGGGGAAAAGAGGGAAGAGAGAGGGAAAAGAAGGGAGAAGGAAAAAGGAAAAGAGAGAGGAGGAAGGGAAAGAGGGAAAGGGAGAAGTAAGGGGGACAGAACCATTTTACTTGTATTCCCATCTCCTCTCCCCTCCCCACCTGCCCCTTACACATAAAGAATATACTTACCACACTTTTCCCCAAGGTTGTAGCCTTGTTTGGATCCCAGAACCCCAGGATAATCCTGCTTAAGCCTTATAGACTATAATCCAGAAGCTAGTTGGAGAAATAGCATTGGGGGTGAAGGGTGGAGATCTTGCTTTATTACCTTGCTTGCTCACATTCCTAGGCTTCTCAGTAGTTCACTCATCAAATCCACTCCCAGCTGGGGGCAGGTGGGTTCTGTGGTCCTGACTCATCTGCCCCTAGATTTAAGCAGTGGTCTCACCTTGTCCTCACAGTTGATCTTGGCCCCTGAATTGACTAGCAGCTGTAGGATCCGTAGGTGGCCAAACCAGGCAGAGAGAAGCAGTGCATTCATCCCAAACTAGAGGGAGAAAGGAAGAAAAATGCAGGCTGTTTTTGTCTTCATTCTTCCTGTAGCTGTGTTTCTCCCTGCCTCATGGAGGAGTGTTTATTTCTTTATGTACTCATATCACATCCCCAGACATCCCTGCATGTCCATGTGCTGAGGCATCTGCATCCATTATTACCTATGTATCTGCGTGATCTTCTATCTGCAAATCTAGGAACCTAAATTTCATTGTAACTTGCAGGCTCAGAATTTTAGGGTCAGGAGAGAATTTTGCAGTCATATGGTTCAATCTTCCATCTAATGCAAGCATCTCCTCTCCCACGGAAGATGCTTGGCAGTGCCTGGCACATAATAGGCACAAAATAAATGTCTGTTAACTCACTGCCTAAAGACAATCTATCTCAGGAATGGTTATCTAGCCCTCATTTCTCAGGACAGCCTATTCCACTGAAAAACCCTTTATGTTAAGGCAAAATTTTATTCCGTATAACTAACACAATGCTCCTATTGCTTAAACTCTAGATCAGGGGTCTCCAAACTCTGGATTTCTCATATTCACTTTCTCTCAGCCAGTCCTCTAGCTCAGATCTTTATCACTTCTTTTTTGGACTTGTAATAGTCTCCTACTTGATCTTCTTGTTTTATGTTTCTCTCTGCTCCAATTCATCCTTTTTTTGGGTAACTTTGCATATTTTCTTTCTTAAACATATATTTTATTTAAAAAACAAAATAAGAAAAAAAAGAAAAGCAAAAGAATACAAAACAAAATAAAACCAAAGACAAGAAAACATTGTCATGTGTTCAGCAGAAGATAAGGAAGTCAAAATTTAAACAAAGTATCAGTTCAAGAAAGTGTTTCTATATAAATACATATATATTAGTAGAAGAAATTATATTCATGAGTGTCTTTTCTTTACTTCCTTGTGAATTGTTCTCCAGTCCATCCTTTACCAAGTTGCCAAAGTGATTTTCCTCAAATTTAAGAGTATAACCTTGATATTCCCTGATCAATCTTATCATAACCTAGTTAAAACCTCCAAAGATGCCCCATTAATTCTAGGATCAAAAATTTTTTCTTTATCCTTTTAAAAAATATTTATTTTTATAACTTTTATAGTGTACATATATAGTATTATATGTGTGTACATATGTATATATGTGTGTGCATGCATGTAGTATGTATATGCATATAGTCATGTATGTATATAATATAAATATGCATACATATTGGTATGTATTCTAGTTTATCAAAAGTATAATGCTCAGAATTGAAGATAATAATCTGAATGTCTAGAGTAGATTGCTATAGTAATGATTAATAAGGCTGATCATGGAATCATTATTTCTCCTGATATGTTACAATGTTTCTATTAAAGAAATCCAAGATTGCGTTAGCTTTTAAATTTTTTTTAAAATAGCTATATCACACTGTGGTCATCTTAAAATCTCAAATCACAGAATTACCAAACAAATTACACACACACCCCATTACATATTTGCATCCTTTTTTTAATCTGAACTTCATGTCTCTTACATTTCAAACTCTAGATTCAAGTATTATATTCCTTTGAGTAGTTAAAAATCAGAATAATCTTAACAGGCTGAAATAATGCTCCAATCCATTAGTTCAGCCTGTTAAGATTACTCTGATTTTTAACTACTCAAAGGAATATAATACTTGAAATTTACAAAATATCTATTATCATATAAAGAATTTCTTCCAATTTTACGAGACCTGGAAATTTTTGGTAAAAACCCAAATCCTTTATCTTCTTATGTCATTAATACAAAATATAGAAGATCTGCCCTTGGTTCTATCCTGTCCTTCTAGCTTTGTGTAACCTGCAAATTTTATACATAATTCTTCCATGTTCTATGAATGCTTCCATTGATAGGAAACTCACTGAATTTTGAGACCACTAATTTAAAGTGTGGGGTGTGTGTGTGTGTATATGTGTGTGGTTGTGTGTGTGTGTGTATGTACGTATACACACACACACACACACACACACTCACACATATATAAGCCCTGGCTCTGAGATGCTTTGTAGCTTTAACATTCAGTAATTCTTTATCAGCCAGCCCCATTCACATTCTTAACATTTACAAAATCCCACAAGGCCATCTAGTCCAACTCAAACCTGAATAATAAATCTTTCTATAATATATCTGACAAATGGTCATCCAGACTTGTAGTGAAGGGAATCTACCTCAAGAGATAGCCCATACCATCTGTGGATAGCTCTGATTGTTAAGAAGTTTTTCCTTCCCCCAAACCTAGCTATGACTATGCTCATTTTTCCTAGTTCTCTAGAAGCAAATGGAACAAGTCCATTTCTTCTTCTACCCGGCAGTAGGCCTTCAAATGCCAGACATCAGATACACACTAAATGTTGCCCTTTTTGTTGTTGTTTTGTTTCTGGTTTTTTGGTTTTTATTTTTGTTTTTGATGAGGCAATCAAGGTTACGTGACTTGCCCAGGGACACACAGCTAATAAGTGTTGAGTTTCTGAGGCCAGTAAATGTTGCCTCTTCCAAGTGAAATATGCTCTACTTATCCATGGACCTGTCTGGGTTTCTTTATTTTGGTGTCAATCCAGATGCTTATAAATTTGTTTTCATGTGTCTATATACCATTATTAAGGTACTATTGTATTCTTTTTAGTTTGGAAGGTGTAAATTAAATCATAAAGGCTGGTGGATCAAATTCAGAGTGAAAACCCCAAATTTACAAATTAAGACACAAAGAGATCTTTTTTTGCCCAGAAATACAGAGTAAGAGACAATGGCCCAGCACCACCTGCTTACCATGTCCTTGTCATCCACAGACACTTCGTACTCCAGGAGTAGTCTCACAGCTTGCTCATGCCCAGCTCCAGAAGCCCAGTGTAGTGCCAACCTGCCCACCTGTTCCAGAAGAACAGAGGATCCATCAACCTTAAACTTGGGTTGCTCCTTTCTTGGCTGTTATTCACAAACTACCCAAAAAAAGTCACAACCTATTTTCTCTCCTTTATTCTCCTCCCAGTAGACTCCTGCTATATTCTAGCTTCCTAATTCCCTTCTCTTCTTGCTTCTGATTTTTAAATTGAATTTCACATTTAAATTGATATAATAGTATTTCAAAAATATAAAATACATAGGATTTATCCTTGAACATGACAGAAAAAAAGGAGTAGGCAAGAGGGGAAAAAAGTGACCCTAAGGTCAGAAAGGAGAGGAAGGAAGATTAAATGAGAACCTGGTATGATGGAGCTCTCTTCAAGGATCAAAATGGTAGGAAAGGTAAAATAATGTATAATTAGTCTTGGAACCCATCTTATCAAAAGAATGTTTTGCTGCCAACATTCATGATTAAGTTTTAATTAGAGGTTAATGAAAATAAAGATATCATTTCCCCCCATTTAAATTCCACAGATCTGAAATCTATTCATGGACCTCCCCCACTAGATCCCAGAAAAGTTAAGGGGTTCTAGAGAGAAAAATGACTTACATTGTTTTTAGCTCTGATATTGACCCCAGTTCCAATCAATTCTTTCATCTTCCCAACATTGTTCTGTCTGGCTGCCTCATGGAATTGTCTCTCCAAAGGAAGCACTAAAGGGAAAAGGAATACAGGGCAGCAAAGAATTAAAAAAAGAAACTTTGAGTATATAACTGGTAAGCATCTTAATGAAGGGCCAAAGGACCAAAGAAAGGAGCCAGCCCTAGCTGTGGTTTTTATCCCTCAAGTGAACAATCTGGACCAAGTCACTCATCAAAAAGCAATCTTTGAACCTGAGAGCCTAAGTAAATCCACTCTGGATTATACCCATGATCTACTGAGTCTGGAATCCAAACTCCATTTGACCAGGAGAGAAGATTGATGAAAGTCTTCTGGGAGTTCATGACCATTTCTTTGTAACATCAACTTCAAAAGATTAATGTATCAAAAACCCTAGTTTTTCTTGTTGTTGTTTGGTTTTTGTTCTTGAAGAGGATCATGACATCAGGGATCAAATTTTATAGGGATTTAAATGAAAGAGGCCTGTGTAAAGTCACCAGCCTTACTTTCTCCTCTAGAGCCATCTAGATCCAGTGGCCAGATATAGACCAGGAGATGGCCCTGCATGCAATGGGAGATCTGGACCTTTTAAAGTTAAGGTCTTTTAGAGATCTCATTTTGACTGAAATAATGCCCAATTAGTAATTAAGGCTAGGTAAGAAATGAGGCAGAAAATGGCCTATTTTATCTAATTAAAAAAAAAAAAAACCTCAGTCTGAGAGGAGAAAACTCTCAGGATTTCTGACCAAAACAATTGCTAATTACCTTCCAAAATTTTTTTTTCTTCTTTAATGACCCATTATGAATGCTGGCCTGACCCTCAGCAAATTATACAAGCAACATAATTTGTCTTCAGCAATGCAGACCTCTCTGGTCTTCCCTGACCCCCATTACTCTCAATAATACTCCTTTCTCTCTCCTCTGCTCCCCACCATTCCATCAAATTGCTTTTAGGATAAAATCTGAAACCCATCACACTGATAGATTTCAAAGAGTGGACAGCTGGGTACTGAGGGAGGAGAGCTTACAGCTGATACAGTTCTGAAACTACACTCTCTCTCCCCTCTAGCTTTTCCCCCTAGGCTATTAAAGAAGGTTATTAATGAGGGTGAGGAAGATTGTGGGAGAGGGAAAAAGGGAAGGGTCATGGGAGAGGGAGAGAAGAGAGGGGAAGGAATGAAAGCAGTAAAACTGACTAGTTATATGAGAATTATATAATGGATGCCAGAACTGGGACCCAGAAAAAAGATTTTGACAGACACTATGAATCTAAAACTACTAAAAAGAATAGAGTTATACACAATGATTTCAATAATATAAATGTAAAGAATAACCACACTTATACAAAAAAAAATCAAAAGCTAATGTTGCAAACTTATAAGCATGGGTCAAAGAAAAAGCTACAAGAAGATACCTCTATCCCCACTCTTTACAGAGATGGGAGGTGCCTGGATATAATACAAAGCAAACATTTTCAGGCTTTTTTGATGTGTTGATTGTTTTTGCTAATTGTTTTTGTCTCATTTCTTCTTTCCTTAAATTTTTGGGGAGGTTGATATGAGGTGGTTCTCTGAGATGGAAGAGAAATAATGAGAGAAATTCTGGTGATGTGAAAAAAAATACCAGAACATATCAATAAAGTAGAAAGTCTTATACCTAGTTGTTTAGTCTTATTTTTAAATCAACTTTACAAGTATAAGATAGAAGAAATGTGGCCACAGAACACCTGAAAAAGACATGAAGGTGTGGATGGATCTTTGAAGGGTGCATTGGAGTCACTGGGGAGATATGGCAGCCAAAGATGTTTAGTGTAAATTTAGATTACAATAAGGAAATTATAGTATGCAGGAGAAGGAAGGTGACTGTTCCTCCCTATCCATATTCAGCTCTGGTTGAATCATCTGGGTATCCTATTCCATTCTTGACAAATTTAAAGATGTCTAAAGAAAGGTAACTGGAGGGCAGCTAGGTAGTGCAGTGGATAGAGCACCAGCCCTGAAGTCAGGAAGGCCTGAGTTCAAATATGATCTCAGACAGTTAACACTTCCTAGCTGTGTGACTCTGAGTAAGTCACTTAACCCCAATTGCTTCAGGAAAAAAACAAACAAACTGGATAGTGATGAGCTTTGAGATCACGTCCCAATAAGACAATTGAAAGAACTACCAGGAACATTTCTCCTGGAGAAAAGAAGACATCACAGCTTTCTTCAAGCACCTGAAGGGGTGACACCTGGGAGAAGGATTCTCTATTCTGTTCTGCACATCACAAGAAAAGAGGAAATTGGGCTTAAGTATGAGAGTTTTCCCAACAGTCCAAATTTTCAAAAATGGGCCTTTTTTTGGAGATGGTGGGTTGTCCCTCACTAAAAATCCCTAAGCAAGTGTTGGTTGTCCACCTGTGGAATGATGTAGCGCTCTTTCTTGTTCAGAGGTAGGTAAGACTAAACAATATCCAAGATTGTGATTTTCTGGAAAGAGAGGTTTTTTTGTTTGTCCTATTTCTCTTTGGGTCTTTGTATCTAAATTCCTTGAAAAGGCTATCTACAATAGATGTCTTGACTTCATTTTCTCTCATTCTCTTAACCCCTTAAAAATCCAGCTCTCAATCTTATCATTTCATGATACTGCTCCCTCTAAAGTAATAATGATCTCTTAGTTTCCAGTTCCAATAGCCTCTTCTCAGTCCTTATTCCCATTGACTTATCTGTAACCTCTGGCATTATTGATCAGTCTTTCTTCCTTGAAACTCTCTTCTAAGTTTTCAAACTACCACTCTCTCCTGGTTTTCCTCCTATCTACCCAAACACTCCTGCCCTGTCTTCTTTGCTGGATTCTCTTCCAGAGCACACCCTCTCAATATAGCAATTTTCATAAGTTCTTCAGATTTGTCTTGGATTACTGCATTGCTTAAAAATTCTTATAATGATCTTTTCTTGGGGAAGAGGAATATAGAAAGAAAATTAGGTGATATAAAAACAAAAGATATCAATAAACATCTATAATCTTTTTATCAAAGCTTTTCATTTTTTAAAACATACGCATAGATACTTTTCAACATTCACCTTTGCAAAACCTTGTATTCCAAATTTTTTCCCTACCTTTCCCCTATTCTCTCCCCTAGATGGCAAGTAATCCAATATATTTTAAGCACATGCAATTCTTCTATACATATTTCCACAATTATGCTGCACAAGAAAAATCAGATGAAAAAGAAAAAAATGAGAAAGAAAACAAAATGCAAGCAAACAATAACAAAAAAGTGAAAATACTATGTTGTGATCCACACTCAGTCCCCATAGTCCTCTCTATGGGTGCAGATGGCTCTCTTCATCACAAGACCATTGGAACTGACCTGAATCATCTCATTGTTGAAGAGCCAAATCCATCAAAATTGATCATTGTATAATCAATCTTGTGTTGCCAAGTATAATGATCTCCTGGTTTTACTCACTTCATTTAGCATTAGTTAGTGTCCAGGTTTCTCTGAAATCATCCTGCTATTGTTTCTTATAGACCAATAATATTTCAAAATATTCATAACTTAGTCATTCTCCAACTGATGGGCATCCACACAGTTCCCAGTTTCTTGCCACTACAAAAAAGGCTGCCACAAACATTTTTGCACATGTGGGTCCCTTTCCCTCCTTTATGAACTCTTTGGGATACAAGCCCAGTAGAAACACTCCTATGTCAAAGGGTATGCACAGTTTGATAGCCTTTTGAGTATAGTTCCAAATTGCTCTCCAGAATGATTGAATCAGTTCAACTCCACCAATGATGTATTAGTGTCCCAATTTTCCTACATCCCTTCCAACGTTTGTCATTATTTTTTCCTGACATCTTAGCCAATCTGAAAGGTACATAGTGGCCGAGTCTCTATAATCTTAATGTTTTATTATTACTAAACCATCTGTCAAATTGTGATCCTTGTCTGTGGTGCAAGGTCCTGGACTCCACTATGTATTCATGGTCAGGTTGCTGATACACCTTACATACAGATGGAAAATGTGCTAGGCAACAGACCTACTTACTAAACAGTTGTTTTTCCCTAGAATGTGTAGACCGTTCATATATTCTATGAAGGCTTGTTGACTTGAAAGATTATTCACATATGAATTTACAGAAATCTCAGGTGAGAAATGGGCCTTGAGAAGTCATCTGGAACAACTTACCCAAAATAAGAATTAATTTATAATATGAGATCATAGATTTAGAGCTAGAAGAAAATTTAGAAGCCATAAAGTCCAACCCTATAATTTTACAAGTGAGTAAACTGAGGTACCCTGACTTGCTCCATCAGGCTTGTAAGTATTTGGTGTGGAATTTGAAGCCATGTCTTCCTGCCTCCAAGTCCAATTACCTATCCCCTATTACATCCTACCTCAACTATTCTCCCGATCTTTAGCTTAATTGAGGGATGAGGTGGTGAAGAGAAAGGGCTGCCCTCTCAGTCTATGCAGGTCATTTTTGAACCTAAGGCACTTGGGAGAGATCTAGATACAGCACTACTAGGGAAAGCTTTGTATAGCTAACAGATAACATAAAGACACTGGCTCCTGAAGGTACCAGGAAGGAAAGAGGCACAAAAAGGGGAAGGGACTAGTCCCTATAGCAAATTTTTCTTTCTTCATCATTCTGCCTAAGTGAACGCTGTCCCCAAACCAGGAGAGAAGATTTACAATGGTAGGAGAATGATAGATAGACTGGTCAGGGAAAATCTTGCCATGGTGCTGTGCGTGTTCCTGGTCAATCTATCCATGAGTCATAGACCATGGATCTAGAGCTGCAAGATATCTTGGAGGCCATCTAATTCTTCCCTTTCATTTCCTAGTTCCACCAGACTCTATATTACCTCAGAGTTATGGTTCATTTCAGCCAACACATTTTTCCCTGGCAGTAGTGAACACCTCAAATGAGGGCCATAATGAAACTAGCCATTTCCCCCCCTTCGGATCAGCTCTTTTTCAGCCAGTCAGGTGCAAAAGAACTCTAGACAACAAACTGGCAGACTGCAATGGTGTGAAACAGGCCAAGTCAGATTCAGCTCTTGCTCCAATAATCTACGGCTTTGGATGTGAGCCAAGTGAAGATGGGTTTCAGTAATCAACCTTCCCACAAACAATTTAGGGTGCTTCTGATCAATAAATGCAAATGCAAGTTGTTCGCCCTCTCTAGGCCTGTTTCTTCATCTGTAAAATAAAAAGCTTCTGCCGATCAGATCTTGGCAATTCGAATTTTGGAGATTCTGTGACTTCGAAACTAAAAGACCTCAGAGACCAAATAGGACTCCTTTGAGGTTTCCAAATAAGATTCCCTTCTTACTCTTTCCATTCATTTGTGTGGGGAATAGTTCCCAGATCAGCTCAGAGCTGCGGGATTTGGCTTCCACTCCACCTTACATCTAACACCATCAGTTTGCATAAATGACTTGGAATGAGCAGGGAACTGTCGTCTAGCTCTTGGGGACGGCTGAAAATGCCTAAATCGGAATTATAAATCAAAACGGAACGGAAGCCTCCCTCCCCCCTCCCCGCCACTGCCCCCAAATCCGCAAATCCACAGGGGGCATACACTTAAGGAAGCTCGCCAAGCGCTTTCAGTCCTCCTATCTGCCCGTCTAGGAGCAGGGGAACCTCTGAAGCCCGCGCCCCAAAGCGCGGAGTGGCCCAGCACCGCTGGGGATGCTTGCAGTCCGGCCTGCAGCCGGCCGAGAGAAGCCCCACACGCGCTCTGCGTAGCGCGGCAACGAGAAGGAGCCTCCCCCGAGGGCAGAGCACCCAGCCTCCCCACACGCCTCCTCCCCTGAGGTCAGGAAGAAGGCAGCACCCCCGGAGGACCACGCGCCCCAGACGCACGGACTCACGGCAGTCATTCTCCAAGGCTAGCTGCTCCTCCATGCCCCTGATGACGCTGCCACGCCTGCCTCCACCGCCTCCGCTCCAGCCCCCGGAGTGCTCAGTCCCCCGGCCTTGCCAGCGGTGGGAGAGAAGCGGAGCCCATGGGCCGAAGGCACCCAGAAGCTGCCGGACAGAGCCCGGGCCACGGACAACGGCGCGCTCCTGTCGGGAACCAGGAGGTGAAGCTTCGCCAGTGCTGCGTACTGAGAGGGGCGGGGGCGCCTCTCCAGCTTTCGGGGTGGCTGGGAAGAATGGAAGGCAGGTGATTGGAAGTGGGAATGGGAAAGGGAGCGATGATAGGGCAACGGCGGCTGAGCAACGGCTCAGACCTCGGGATCCCAGGGGAGTCTGTCAGTCCGTCACCAGGCATCGAGTTTACATATAACAGGCCTTCAATAACCGTGTATGAAATTGACCCTAGGGGACTCTCCTTCTGTCCTCCGGATGGGCACTTCCTTTGTTTCCTGCCTCATAAATCATAGGTTTCCAAGCTCTCCTCACCTGTTGGATTCTTATGCTTCCTTCAGTAGCCCTAACTCAAATGCTGCTTTTTTGATCTCCTAAGCCAGAAAATGGCCCTTCTCTTTTAGACCTCTCATTGCATTTTGTTTTGTGACATATTAGGTTATCCACTATGATTGTCTATGCTTGTCTTATCCCCTTCGAAGACTGGAAGCCCACGGAAGGTAAGGACTGTCTTAAATAAATACTGCATCTTTCTGAAGTCATGAAGATCTGGATTCATATCCTGCCTTTATTACTTACTGTGGGGCCATAGGTAAGTCACATAAACTGAGATTTCCTCATTCATATGGGAGAGACAATAATGCCTATGGTATCTCTCTCATTAGTGAGGCTAGATGATACCATAGTACACAGAGACCTGGGTCTGAAGTCAGGAAGATTCATCACCTCAAATGTGGTCTTTATTAACTGTGTGATACTTGACAAGTCACTTAAGCATGCTTACCTCAGTTTTCTCATCTGTAAGATGAGCTGAAGAAGGAAATTGCAAACTACTCCAGTATCTTTGCCAAGAAAACTACAAGTTTAACATAACTGAACAACAAAATCTCTCTCTTTTTTTTAATGGGAATCAAAAGAGATAATCTATAGAAAACTCTTGGCAAACCTTAAATTGCTACAGTGTAGAAATGTCAGTTACAATATTATCATCATCTTCCTCCAAGCTTAGCATAGTGTGCTGAATATGGTAATACCTCTAACCCCACAGAAAAGCAAAATAGCACTTTAGATCTGGGGAAGAGCTACTGTACCAAAGCAGACCATACAGAGAAGAAATTCCTTCTGAAGGCCTCACAATTTTGAAAGTATTGAATCATATTTGACAAGATATCTCAGAATCACATTGATGATGAGGGTCTCCAGGTCTCCATGAAATTTTTCTTTGACTTTACCAGGGTTCATCATGATAGGAGCACACACACTGATGATGGCGGCATGGTACTTCCCTGAAAGTGGCCATCACAGTCTTGAGCCCATATTTTATTCTTTTTGGCAGGCATACAAGCTTGTTGACTAGATTAATTTTGATTGCAAACCTATGCCAGCTTCATGGTAGTACTCTTCATTTTGGCCACTCCAGAAAAACACATACCCAGCTCCAACTTTAGCAGCTGGTCTTTATTTGCCAGCCATGTTTTACTCATGGCTGTTATTTGGATTTAGCCAGAGTCAGGAATTCAGGTTAGGGAAAACGTCAATCTTTATTCTTAGTGGAGGTGAAGAAAGATTGAAGGTGAAGGGGAATCGGAGATGAAGGGGGGGGGGGGTCGTGATAGCAATGTGAGCAGTTGCAACAAGAAGCCAGTCAGCAGTCTCTCCCTGCCTCTCTTCCTCCCTCTCTGCCTCCACCCACCGAAATCGTCATTTCCTATACAACACATCAGGACTTGCACAAAGAGTGGGTGGGGGCCATTCTTTCTCCAAGCTTATATATTAATAGAGTATGGTCCAATTACTATTTAGCCTCACGTGCTTGGGACCTCAGTGCATCAACTCGAGCCTCAGCCCATTACAGGATTTGATACCTTCTATTCAATGAGCTCTCAAATGAAAGTTATTCAACTTTCAGGTCTACCAGATTTCAGTGGGCCCATAAGAATATACACACTGTTATACTGATAGTGAGTAGAATCATTGCCAAAGTTTTTTGTACAGTGTGTGTGTATGTGTGTGTGTGTGTGTGTGTGTGTGTGTGTTGACTACAAGATAGGACCCTTCCACTGAAAAGGCAAACAGAGCACCTTTTCTAGCCCCTTCATCACACTAGGAAGTGAACAGTATAGTTCTTTAAAAAGTAGCCCAGACACCAAGGGGGTGCTGAATCCCATTGCTGTTTTAGTTGAAGATGACTCTCTGGCCTGGGCTGCCTGGGGGCAGAGTTGTGACTACAGTTCCCAATGTATCTAAATCTGCTGTTTTGTCACTTGCCTGTTGCCATGGGACTTTGAAGTAAGAAAGAAAGGTAAAATAATTCTGGAAGAGCAGGATGATTTTAGAAAGGCCTGGAGAGACTTACATGAACTGATGCTGAGTGAAATAAGCAGGACCAGGAAATTATTATATACTTCAACAACAATACTATATGATGATCAATTTTGATGGACGTGGCTCTCTTCAACAATGAGATGAACCAAATCAGCTCCAATTGTTCAATAATGAATAGAACCAGCTACACCCAGAGAAAGAACTCTGGGAAATGAGTGTGAACCACTACATAGAATTCCCAATTCCTCTATTTTTGTCTGCCTGCATTTTTGATTTCCCTCACAGGTTAATTTACATTATTTCAAAGTCCAATTCTTCTTATGCAGCAAAATAACTGTATGGATATATATACATATATTGTATTTAACATATATTTTAACATATTTAACATGTATTGTTCTACCTGCCATCTGGGGGAGAGAGTGGGGGGAAGGAGGGAAAAAATTGGAACAAAAGGTTTTGTAAGAGTCAATGCTGAAAAATTACCCATGCATATATCTTGTAAATAAAAAGCTGTAATAAAAAAAAAAGAAAGAAACACTAAAAAAAATGCTGGAAGTGGCAGCAAGGTAGTGCATGAATAGAGCACCAGCCCTAAAGTTAAGAGGACCTGAGTTCAAATCCGATCTCAGACACTTAACACTTCCTAGCTGTGTGACCCTGGGCAAGTCACTTAACACCAAACGCCTCAGCAAAAAATAAATAAATAAATGAAGATTATGCTGGAGAAGATCTAATCACAGGTAAGTAGAATCATGAATAGAGTAGAAGCCACACGAGGATCAAGAGAAGGAACCAAGAATAGTTAGCCTAGGGAGAAAAAAAAAAGAAGATTCAGAAGGGACATGATACCTGCCTTTTACTACTTTTAAAATAATAAATTTAAGACTACTTTTAATATAATAGATTTAGGATTATGATAGGCGTTAACTGCCATCAAATTCAACTGCTAAAAAAACTACAGCACAAAATAGTGCACAGAGACTTGCCTGAGGGGTGGGTGCGTGTGTGTGTGCGTGTGTGTGTGTGTGTGTGTGTGTGTGTGTGTGTGTGTGTGTAAAAGAGAGAGAAAGAGGAAGAGGGAGGGAAAGAAAGGGAGGGAAAGGGAGAAGAAAGAGAGCAAGAAGGAGAAGGAGAGGGTGGATTTTTAACCAAATCTTCTATTTTAAAAACTGTCAGATGATTCCAGAGGACAAATGATAAAGCATGCCTCCCAACTCCTAATAAAGTGTTGGGCTCAAGATCAAAAATGAAAAATATATTTTTGGACACAGACCATTCAGGGAATGTGTTTTGACAAAGTAAATTTATTGCAAGGGCTTTTATTTTATTTTCCCAATTTGATGAGGGAAGAGAAGATAAATTCTTGATTAAAAAAAAAGTTTTTAATTGTCAGATAGAAAAATGATTACACTTGTTCTGTTTGGCCCCAAAAGCTAGAAGAAAGAGCAATGGGTAGTAGTATAGAAAAAGTCCAATTTAGTCTCATTGTCAGGAAAAATTTCCCAGCAGAACTATTAAAAAGGAAGCATGGATTATGTTGGGAGACAAGAGGCTCCTTCTTACTGGAAGCCTGCAAGCACTTTTGTTGGTTATATTACTGAGAGGATTCTTACTTAAGATTAAGCAGGTGCTGAGGCTCTTCCAATTCTAAGATCTTAGGATACTGGAATTCCCTATTTCACCAGATACTGGCATATTTGGGGAAGAGTCCAGCAAGAGTCTGGACAAAGATCCCTCTAAGCCAACCTGGATACCACCTCATGGACTTCTGGAACAACTACATACTGTCTGACTCATGTTGCACAAAAGTGTAGACTATTTACATCTTCCCACAAGTGTGATTTTTAAATCTCCCTCTTAATTCACTTTGAAAATCTTCTATTTTCACTTTCTTCTGTTCAATTTCCCTTAGGTTTTTGGAACAGAATGTGCCAATTGATCCAATACTTGTTTCCACATTAGTGGCGATCTGTGAGTTACTTGCCTAAAGTTGAGGTCCTAAGGAAAGGTCTTTCCTCCCCTCCTCTCATTTTCTGATTCTTCTCAGCATCAGTCCAGATTGATCTTGAAGATGAGATGAGTGTGAGTTAGTGAACAATAATAGAAAACATCTCCTTCCCTGATCTTTTTTCTTCTCTTCCTTTCTTCTTCTCCTTCTCCTCCTCCTCCTCCTTTTTCTTCTTTTTTCTTCACCTTCTTCTCCTCCTTCTTCTCCTCCTTCTTTTTTCGTTCTCCTTTTTCTCCTTTTTTCTTCTCTTTTTCTTTCTTTCTTTCTTTCTTTCTTTCTTTCTTTCTTTCTTTCTTTCTTTCTTTCTTTCTTTCTTTTTTCTTCTTCTTTTTTCTTCTTCTTTCTTCTTCTTCTTCTTCTTTTTTCTTCTTCTTTCTTCTTCTTCTTCTTCTTCTTCTTCTCTTCTTCTTCTTCTTCTTCTTCTTCTTCTTCTTCTTCTTCTTCTTCTTCTTCTTCTTCTTCTTCTTCTTCTCTCTCTCTCTCTCTCTCTCTCTCTGTCTCCCCCCCTTTCATACATACACACACACACACACACACACACATACACACACACACCCAGAGAGAGAGGGGGGTATTAAATCAGGGTGACTTTTGGCAAGAAATCTTTTCCAACTACTAACAGTGATTAGTTAGGGTCCTGCCCTTTAGTCTTTGCTGCTGTGGGGCAGTCCCAAAAGAGCCTGTTGTCTGAGCTACAAGGAAACATTTAAGTCTCAAAGGACTAACAATGACCTAGAGCTCAGAGCTCAAGACACACAGCCAGCAACCAAGTGGTGCTGATGGCTGTTGTCCTTCCGGCAATTTATCTTCATCAGACAGACAGTGCACAACCTCAGGTCAGCCTCCAAACATCACAAATAAAGGGAAATATGGTTTATACTGAAGAGGCATCAGTGGCAACAACAACAAAAACCACAATTAATATTAGTAGCTTAAAACTTTATCACATTTTGGGGGGATATCTAGTTAAGTTAGAGCTTTAAGGTTAGCAGTAGGTATTAATGGTGATGGTGATGATATTTTATATACAACTTGATGCTCACTATATGTATGACCTAAGATAGAAATCACAACTGCTCTGGGTCTCAGTTTCCTCAGCTGGAAATTGAAAGTTTTGAATTAAAAGGTCTTTAAGACCCTATCCAGCTCTAGATCTCTAACCTTTTAATTTAAACCTCATAACAACCCTGGGAAGATAAGTAATACAGATTTCTTTTTTCATTTTACTCTTGAAGAAAAGGAGACGGAGGCAAGTTAAATGGCTTCTCCAGAATTACGCCATAAATTTCTACAGTAGAATTCAAATACAGATCTTTCTAATACAAATCCAAGTCTGATTCCAAATCCAATATTTTATTCAATGTGCTTTATTAACAAAAGTCATTGACTGGCTCTCTCTACCAATGGATCTCTATTGGGTAAGTGGCACAGAGCCTGCATTTTAGAAAGCCTGAGTTCAAATCTGACTTTAGATAATTACTAGCTATGTGACCCTGGGCAATTATGAGGTTCACTCTATCTGTCTCACTCTCCTCAGCTGTGAAATGGGAAGAAAAGCATCTACATATTAGGATTGTTAGGATAAAATGAGATAAAATTTATAAAGAGCTGAACATGATGCTTAGCACATAGTAGACACTCGCTAATGTTTATTCCTTTCTTTCCCCTCCCCTCAAACTGATTGCAATCAAAATTCCATTTGGATCGTCCTGATCCTCTTACCACCATTCAAAGCTCAGCTCAACATAGCAAGATTGGAATTTCTTTTACTTGACTACATCACCAGGGTTTTGTTCTTCTTTTTTTAATGGGGATTAGAGTTATAATTGTGTATTATTATTAGAAGAAGAAAACATTGATTCTTGTTGAAAAAAATTAATTTAATTTTTAAAAAATGCTTAAAACTCAATTCAACTCTATCTCTTCCATGATATCCCTGATTAGTTCAACCTAAAAATGACCATGAGATTTTAAATGAAAGACTGTTTAAGTCCCAACTATACAAACATAAATAAGTCATATAAACTCTGTATTCTACTATCATTTCTATGCACTTAATTCTCAGATCTATGTATCTAGCCCTAGCTTCTCTCCTGTTCTTCATCTTGAATCTCCAGCTGCCCCTTGGGCATCTTGAACTTAGTGCCACGTAGATGAATTAAACTCAACAGTTCTCAACAGGTCCCATCTTCCTAACTGTCCCATCTCTGTCAAGGGAACCACTATCTTCCCAGTCTGAAATGTTCTTCTCTAAAATATAATGTTCTCTGGGAGAAGGTTTCTTGGGGGGCTTCTGGAGGCTGCCTTCATTTCAGTTCAATGTAATCACCCCAAATGCAGCCAGAAGTTAAAATCCAAATCCTTTATTGTCTCCTTGAAAGTCTTGTCTCCTTCCCTTGGGGCTCGGCTAGTTTTCTTAGAGGCCTTCTGGATCTTGGTTTCATTGTTCTCCACAGGATAGCCTGCCACCACTTCTCTGTCTTCTTCAGTTCTCCTCCTGGCTGAGCTTGTCTGAGCTTATATGGTCTTTTATCAAAGGTGTGACTTTTGTGGAACTCTAGTAAGTACTAAGCCTGGCGATTATCTAAAGATTGTGGAGAAATCCAGAAAGTGGTGAATGGAAGGGACCAGATAAGCTAACTGCTTGGGGGAGAGGGTTTGCTTTTATCTCTACAGGTGAAAAGGAATCAGATGGGTGCTAACAGGCCATATTCTTCTTATCTATCGCAGAGAAACAGAGCAGATCCTTGAAACAAAGGAGAAGACACAAGAAATATCGGGTGATTCTGTTGCTGATTGTGCTCACTATTGAAAGAGTGTGGCAGTTATGGCATTTGACTCATGGACATCGAAAATTGTTGGACTTCAAAACCCTCAGGAATCATTGGATTCTCTGAGACGTGATAAGATCGTTGTAGGACTTGAAAACCCTCAGGAATCATTGGATTCTCTGAGACATAAGATTGTTGTAGGACTTGAAAATCCTCAGGAATCCTTTGGATTCTCTGAGACATAAGACTTGAAAGCCCTCAGGAATCATTGGATTTTCTGAGAAATGATAAGACTGTTACAGGACTTCAAAATCTGCTGGAATCATTGGATTCCCTAACGCATAAAAAGACTTTTGCAGGACTTCAAAAATTTGGGGGGATCATGTGAAGCAATGGACAATAGATTGGTTTTGGACTATCTCTTGGCTGCTGAAGAAGGTGTATGTGTGACTGTTGTTTACATACTCTCCTTCTAGGACTTCTGGCAATCTTTTACAACACCATGTTGATTTATATTGTTTGTTATACTGCTACTTGGGTGTACAATTCATGTTTGTTACACCACATTGAGCCTACACTGACTGAGGGGAGGGTCATCACTAATAGTGTCTGCGTTATTGCTATGTGCTTGTGTAATACCTCCCATGCTGATGGGTTTATGCATAATAAGACCCTTCAGCCCAGAAACCCACTAGCAACCCCCACTTCCCTTTGATGCATTTCATCTTCCTTCCTGAGATATCAGGGAGGGCATTATCATCTCCTTTTTAGTGCTTTCACCTCCCTTCCTGAGAAGTCAGGGGGGTCGTGATCACCTCCTTTTCGGTGCTTTCACCTCCTTTCCTGAGAAGTCAGGGAGGGGGTGATCACCTACTCTTGGGGGCTCTGACCTCCCTGAGGAGTCAGGGATGGCATGATCACCTGTGTTCTAAAACAAAAGAAAGTGGGAGATGTAATGGGCTGAAGCTCAGATTGATGCACTGAGGTCCAAGCACGTGAGCCTAAATAGTAATTGGACCATACTCTATTAATATATAAGCTTGGAGAAAGAATGGCCCTGCCCACTCTTTGTGCAAGTCCTGATGTGTTGTATAGGAAATGACGATTTTGGTGGGTGAGGCAGAGAGGGAGGAAGAGAGGCAGGGAGAGACTGCTGGCTGGCTTCTTGTCACAGCTGCTCACATTGCTATCGCGATCCCCCTTCACCTCCACAAAGAATAAAGATTGAAGATTTTCCCTTAACCTGAATTCCTGACTCCAGCTGATTTTAAAATGCATGGTCATCACAACTAAGTACATTACTGAACTAGAGAACTGTTAAGTACCATGCTAAATTAGATAATTATTGTCTCTATCAATTCCACTGGCTTAGTATCTTGTAAGAATCCTAACAGCAGTCATCCAGGCTTGTAACCTAGGTCTTCTTCAACTTCTCACCATCCATCACCTCCTATGTCTACTCTGCTGCTAATAATTCTACATTCATAACATTTCTTAAATATGACCCATTCTCTCTTCTGACACTGCACTCACCATAGCGCAGACCCCCCCTGGGATCACAGAGATAGCTTTCAGGTTGGTCTCCCCATTCCACTCTATTCTTCCTTCATTTATCAAATTGATCATTCTTAAACAAAAATCTGGCCATTTCACCCTCCTCATCCCAAATTTAATCAACTCCAGTGTTTCCCTGTTAATTCTGGGATCAAATATAAAGTTCTCTGTTGGTTTTTAGAACCTTTCTTAACATGGCCCCTCCTATCTTTTCAAGCTTCTTACACTTTCTACCTCTTTCCATGCCCAGATAATTCTGAGATCCAGTGTCACTGGCCTCTTTCCTCTTTCTTGAGTAAGACCCTCCATCACCCAACTCCAAATATTTTCACTAGCTGTCTTTAATGCCTTTGAGTATTTTTTTCTTTTTATCTCTGCCTTCCAGCTTCCTTCAAGTCTCAGCTAAAATCTGACTTTTTGCACAAAGCCTTTCCCAGTCTTCCATAATCTTAGTGCCTTCCATTGGTTGATTATCTTTCCTGTATATTCTGTATATCTCTTATTTATATTTTGTTGTTGTTCATTCGTTTCAGTTGAATCTATCTGACTCTTTGTGACCATATTTGAGGTTTTCTTTGTCTAAGGCCACATTTGAACTCAGGATGATTCTTCTTGACTCCACACCTAGTGCACTGTGCCAGGTAGCTGCCCTGTACATAAATATATGTCTCCCTTATTATACTGTGAGGTCCTTAAAAGCAAGGACTGTGTAATCCCAGTGTTCAACACATTTCATGCTCATAATAGGTGATTAATAAATGCTTATTTACTGACTGTTGTTGATTGAGGCATTTCAGTCACGCCCAACTTTTCATGGCTGTTTTTGGAGTTTTCTTGGCAAAGATACAGGAATGGCCATTCCCTTCTCCAATTCATTTTACAGATGAGGAGACTAATGCAAACAGGGTCAATGACTTGCCGAAGGTCATACAGCCAAGATGAATCTGATGCTCTATACAATGTGCCCGTTGTTGCTTTTGTTTATTGACTAAGTATCTGTTTTTTTATCTGCAAAATGAAGCTAACCTAGGCCACACTGCTCCAGGCTTCCAGAGGTTGTGGCAAGGTTCAAAGGAGATTATAATGCATGCACTTGTGTCTGTGAATACACCATTATATATTACAAAAGCTGGCACTTTATTTCAAAGCAACTTGTATCATTGACTCATTGTTTGATACAATGTCAACTTATGTCCTGAAACAGACTACAAGTCCCACAAGTGCAAAGTACATGATTTCTACAGGAGTACCCAGTAAAGTAAAGAACACACAGCAACTACTCAAACATCAATGATTTGATTCATGGGCTTCATGGAGATCTTCAGTTAGAAGCAATGTACTCTAGAGCTGGATTCTTACATTTTAGATATAGTATTTATGCCTTGGAAATCAGCAGATGCTATAAATAAGCTTGTGATTTACCCTGATTTATACTCATTTAAAGAAACAATTTAGATGAACAATTCCATTTTTTATTTTGGTCTGGACTTGTAATTTCATCAATAGAAACAACTCCCTGTGTGGATACAACTATGGACACTCATCTATAATATATAGTTATTTAGAAAATTGTCTGAGGACACTGAGAAGTTAAATGAGGACTTAAACAGGTATTCCTGGAGAGAGCGCTGAGCCTGGAGTCAGAAAGATTCATCTGGTTGAGTTCAAATCTGGCCTCAGATACTTACTGATTGGATGACTCTGGGCAAGTCACTTAACCCTTTTTGCTTCAATTTCCTCTTCTGTAAAATAAGCCAGAAAAAGAAATGGCAAACCAACCCAGTATCTTTGCCAAGAAAACCCTAAGTGGAGTCACAAAGAGTTGGGCATGACTGAAAGTGACTCAAAAATAGCAATACATGATGGCAGAAATTAAGCATAGAGCCACACTTAACACCGTATACCAAGATAAGATCAAAATAGGTCCATGATTTAGCATAAAGAACGAGATCATAAATAAATTAGAGGAACATAGGATAGTTTACCTCTCAGACTTGTGAAAGAGGAAGCAATCTGTGACAAAAGCTGAACTAGAGACCATTATTGGTCACAAAATAGAAAATTTTGATTATATCAAATTAAAAAGCTATACAAACAAAACTAATGCAAACAAAATTAGAAGGGAAGCAACAAACTGGGAAAACATTTTCACAGTTAAAGGTTCTGATAAAGGCCTCATTTCCAAAATATACAGAGAATTGACTCTAATTTACAAGAAATCAAGCCATTCTCCAATTGATAAATGGTCAAAGGATATGAACAGACAATTCTCAGATGATGAAATTGAAACTATTTCCACTCATATGAAAGAGTGTTCCAAATCACTATTGATCAGAGAAATGCAAATTAAGACAACTCTGAGATACCATTACACACCTGTCAGATACCATTACACACCTGTCAGATACCATTACACACCTGTCAGATTGGCTAGAGTGACAGGGAAAGATAATGTGGAATGTTGGAGGGGATGTGGGAAAACTGGGCCAAAAAGTTATCAAACTGTACATACCCTTAGATCCAGCAGTGCTACTACTGAGTTTATATCCCAAAGAGATACTAAAAAAGGGAAAGGGACCTGTATGTGCCAAAATGTTTGTGACGGCCCTGTTTGTAGTGGCTAGAAACTGGAAAATGAATGGGTGCCCATCAATTGGAGAATGGCTGGGTAAATCGTGATATACGAATGTTATGGAATATTATTGTTCTGTAAGAAATACCAGCAGGATGAATACAGAGAGGACTGGAGAGACTTACATGAACTGATGCTAAGTGAAATGAGCAGAACCAGGGGATCATTATATACCTCAATAATGATACTGTATGAGGATGTATTCTGATGGAAATGGATTTCTTTGACAAAGAGAAGATCTAATTCAGTTTCAATTGATCAATGATGTACAGAAGCAGCTACACCCAAAGAAAGAACACTGGGAAATGAATGTAAACTCTGCATTTTTGTTTTTCTTCCTGGATTATTTTTACCTTCTGAATCCAATTCTTCCTGTGCAACAAGAGAACTGTTCGATTCTGCACACATATATTGTATCTAGGATATACTGTGACGTATTTAACATGTATAGGACTGTTTGCCATCTGGGGGAGGGAGTGGAGGAAGGGAGGGAAAAAATCAGAACAGAAGTGAGTGCAAGGGATAATGTTGTAAAGAAATTTTTTTCAAAAAAAATTAGCAATACATGTACATAGGAAAGAGGACTAAACTTGGAATCTTGGTATTTGAGTTCAAATCTCAATCACCATTTACTTATGTATGATGTTAAGTAAGTTTATTGACTTCTGTGAGCCTCAGGTTTTTCATCTACAAATAAGCAATTGGGCAAGATGACCTTTAGGGGCCTTTTTATCTCTAAGTCTATAGATTTAGATCTGATTCTATGTTGGATTGACTTAATGGGCTACCTATCTAATCCTTGCATATCTTTTTTTTTTCCTTAAATTTTAAAATGTTACTTTTCTGTTTTAATTAAATGTATGTTAAGTATTGTTTAGGTAGAACAGGATAAATCTGCTGTAGTCAAATTTCTCCCATTTTCATAATTTTTTTTATTATAACTTTTTATTGACAGAACATATGCATGGATAATTTTTACAACATTGTCCCTTGCATTCACTTCTGTTCTGTCTTTTCTCTTCCTTCCCTCCCCTAGATGGCAGACAGTCCCATACATGCTAAACATGTTAAAGTATATCTTAGATACAATATATGTGTGCAGGTCCATACAGTTCTCTTGTTGCACAAGAAAAATTGGAGTCAGAAGGTAAAAATAACCTGGGAAGAAAAACAAAAATGCAAGTAGTCCGCATCATTTCCCAGTGTTCCTTCTCTGGGTGTAGTGTCTAATCCCTGAATATCTTAGCCCAATATTAACTAATATCTACTCATTTCTCTGAAGAACTGAGTGAACCAATTTGTCCAAAATCACATAAATAGTAAGATCCAGGATTTGAACATCAGACTTTCTACCCAGAATCCCCTTTAGCTTGCTGCCTCTCCGTGAACAGTCTCAGAAAAATATCACAAGATGAGAAATTAGATATTGCCTTTAGAAAACTATCAGAAACAATTGCACCAATGGTCAAAAAAATTGAACAAGTTTATGATTATGACGAAATACTATTGTGCTATGAGAAATGATGAGTTGGATGGTTTCAGAAAAACCTGGGAAGAACTATATGAATCAATGCAGAGTGAAGTGAGCAGAACCTTGTAAGTATTGTAAGGATAATCGTGTGAAAGACTTGGCTACTCTTAACAATATAGTGATCCAAGACAGTTCTGAAGGACTCATGATGAAAAAATGCTCCCCATCCTCAGAAAAAAGAAGCAAAAAAGTCTACATATTGAAGTATAATTTTGTTCATTTTCCTTCTTGTTTTGTTTTTGTTTTTTGGCAATACGGCTAATATGGAAATAATTTGGATGATTTCATATGTATAATTAATGTCACATTGTTTGTCTTCTCAATGAGTTAGTGTAGGACTAGAGAGAAGGAGGGAATTTGGAACTCAATTTTTTAAATGAATAATATATTTATTAAAAGAAGAAAAAAAAAACCCTGCTATATAGAGAATCGTGCTAAGCAAAAGGGGATGGTTAAAAATTTTGATTAAACGTAATAAAAAAGAAAACTATCAGAAAGAGGTCACTTTCTTTCATTGTTTAGCACAGAGCCTGGCACATAGTAAGAATTTGTTGAATGATTCCCCCCAGTTTGCTTTAGAGATACAGCTAATTATCAGGCTGCAGTACTTATTCCCCCCACATGGGGGAACCAATGCAGCTGGCAGAGAACTCATAAACAACCTCCTGCATTGATTTGGAAGCCTTCATAAACTCCCTGGATTGCTAATATTTGTCAAGAAAGAGGAACTTTCCCAAAAGTCATAGTTGTAATGAAACACGAGTTTAGCTCTAACTCAAGGAAGAAAATAGGAAGTTACTAAAGACGAACTCTCCCTACTTTACAGGAACTCTAAAGACAGACCCCCACATAGTCTAAGAGAGGGCAGAACTCTCCCCCTGGTTCATCAATGCACAGAGATCGCCATGGATAAAACCTTCCTTTGAAGCCCAAAGCAGAGGCCGGGAATTCTGGTCCAAGACTCACCAAAGCAGATTTCACAGAGGAACGCCTTGTTCAGGAGAACTGGGCGAGGTGCCGTTTTTGCCAACAAAAACCCCAAAGCATTTCTGAAGTCAAATATGAGTGAGATAGAGTCGGTTTAGTCTATGGGAATGTTCAGTGTTTATAGAGTACCTCCTGTTTACCGAGCCTTGTGGGAGAAGCAAAGGGGATCCTCTTCTATCCTGCAGCTTCCACTCAATGGGACTGACACATGTAAGCAAATCATTACAGAACCAAGTAGAACGCGCTGTCTGTTGCAAAAAGCACTAAGTGCTGCAGAGAAAGGAGGGGCCTCTTCTCTGAAAGAGGATAGATTTCTAGATTCCTTAACCTCTCTGCAAATGTTGATGTTGTCAATCAACTTCTCCTGGCTACTAGCTCTCTTGTTTTATATTTCCCAAAACTCATCTCTCTTCCAAACTTCCCCATTTCTGTCAAGAAAATCACCATCCTTCCAGTCACCCCAATTCACAACCTCTCCCTCATTCCTCACATTCAGCATTCTGACACGTCTCCTCGGTTCTACCTTCATATCCTTTCTCTGTTCCCTTCTGTCCACTTCGATAACCTCTACCTTATATCACCTTTTGCCTGGACCATGACAATAGCCTCCTAACTGGCGTCTCTTTTTCCATTCTCTCTCCAATCCAGCTTTTACATAGAAGCACAGAACTTAAGAGTTGGAAGGGACCTCTGTAGCTACCTAGTCCAACCAGTATGGAAGGAATCCCCATTATAAGATATAATATATTTAAGGTTACCCAATCTTTAAAGACCTTCATGGAGGGGTCCCCCCACCATCACCTTCCAAGGACCCCTCTACTTTGGGGCAGCTCTAATTGCTAGGATAATTTTCCTGTTATTCAACCATTTTTCAATCATGTCTGATTCTTTGTGACCCCATCTGAGGTTCTCTTGGCAGAAATACTGGAGGAATTTGTCGTTTCCTTCTCCAGCTTATTTTAACGGTGAGGAAACTAAGGCAAACAGGGTTAAGTGACTTGTTCAGAGTCATATAGCTAGTAAGAAGCTGGGGCAGGATTTAACCTCAGGAAGCTCAATCTTCTTGACTCTAGGCCCAGCACTCTATCCACTGCACCTTCTATCAGTTTTATAGAGATTTAATTCCAGTCTGTTCGAAAGTCACTGACAACTGGAAATCTCCCATCACTGTTATTTCCTCTCTACTCATGCTGGAAGTGATGACCTTAGGCTGCAAGATCTGGAAGGGAAATTTGTTTTCCACATTTCTCTGTAATACTTATTCACAGAGTTGTTGTGAGGATTTGATGTGATAATATCTATTAGGAGATTTGCAAACTTTGAAGCCCTCGATAAATGTATTATTGTTTTATGAAGAACACAGGGCACTATGGGGGTATTTCTAGGGATAGATTCGTCCTTTAGTGAACTCTATTGACCTTGTTTCCAATTTGCTGGTGTAGGAGCTCAGCAATAGATCTTTCTTTCAGATTATTACTTAGAGTACTTTTGGTTTCATTTTTTTGAAAAGCTAAATTATTTCTGCCCCATTTTCCCTCCACCCTTTAACCTCTTTCCTTTTCTTTTCTTTCCTCCCTTAGATTTTCCCCTCCTTATCTCTTCCCTCCATTCTCTTCTTTCTTCCCCTCCCTCCTATCTTTTTTTCCTTTCATTCCCAAAGCTCCTCCCTCTCTCATCATTCTTTATCTCTATCTCTTCCCTTCCTCCTCCCCATATTTTCTCTCATACATTCCTCCTTCCCCCTTTGCCTTTCTTCTTCCCCTTTCTTCCTCCACCAATTCCTTTTCTTCTCCTCATATTTTCTCCTCCTCAAGCATTTCTCCCTCCCCTTTTGCCTTCCTCCTTCCCTATCTTCTTCCACCAATTCCTTCCTTTCCCCTTTTCTTTCCCTCTTTATTGATCCTTTTCTTTCCACTCCTCCTCCTCCCCCTCTTTCCTCCTCAGAATCACAGAATTTCAGAGGTAGAAGGGACCCCTCAGGGATCGTTTGGTATAACCATTATTCTTCTCCCATTCTAGATTCTCTCCCTTCTTTCCCTGTCTTTTCCTACTTCCCATTTCTCCTTCCCCTTTCCCTTTGCCCTCCTTTTCCTCCCCACCCAGAAACCCAGAATGAGATTGCCTCTTACGAAGCAATCACAGCTTCTTCTGTGGAAGGGAGGAAGCTTGCCTTAGACTTGAGTATTAGACTTGACAAAAGGGCTTAGTTGTTCCAAAATGCTCACTATACTCCACCGCTACCACTATTAGGGTGCTTAGGAGATACGTGCATTTTTCTATCCCAGCAGAGAGTTGTGGCATAAAGAACAATAGGCAGAAGTCAGGAAAACTCAGAGGTTAAGTAATCATGCGGGTCCTTATTCAGCTCTGAGTATAGCATTCTGACTCAGAAGGAGATGGGAGGCTGGAAGGGTGATGTTAGGAAAAACTCAAGCCTTCTTCAGCCCTATTGCAAAGAAACCCAGGTAATCTCTGGTGACTGACAAATACTCCCTTTTTAGGGTATCAAGGTGAATATCCATATTAAACAGTCACCCCCTCCTTTTATTTTGGAACTCCACATCAAGAGGCCACCCTTTGATAATTAGGGGAATCTACCAAGCTGGTACGCTGAACCTGGACGTTGCCACTGACACCCACTCCAAACCCTCACTGAGCCAACTAATTTAACTGCGTACCTTTTTGTCTTTTTGGTAAAATGAATCTTCTTTGTATTAGGTCTCAATTATCTCCTCCTCTCAGAGATCAATGGGGCCTATACTCAGTTAAAGATCATTTATATATGATATAATTCTATGGGTACTGAGTCATCCTGCTTAAAATATCTTCTGTATTAATAATGATACCTGAAATTCTACCATTAAGGATACATTTCTTTAGGTTATTATATCCCAAACATTTATTAAGCACCTAATAGTGTTTAGATACTTGGGACGATGGGAGGAGAGAGAAGAAAAAATGTAAGTAATACAAGATCTCTGTTCCCCAACAGCTTCCATTCTAGTTGGTGGATAAGACATTAAACCTATAAATAGAATATACATGGTAAGGGCAATAAAAAAAACTACAAAACAAGGTGCTATCAGTGTGATGAAGAAAGCCATCTACACTCAGAGAGAGGACTATGAGAGTTGAGTATGGATCACAACATAGCATTTTCACTCTTTTTGTTGTTATTTGCTTCCATTTTATTTTCTTTCTCATTTTTTTCTTTTTGATTTGATTTTCTTGTATGCATATATTGGATTTAATATATATTTTACCATATTTACTTGCCATCTAGGGAAGGGGATGGTGGTAAAAGGGGGGATAATTGTAACACAAGGTTTTGCAAGAGTTAATGTTGAAAAATTATCTATGCATATGTTTTGAAAATTAAAAAGATTTAATTTTAAAAAAAGAAAAGAAAAATAAAAGATGCTATGTTGGCTCTCCCCTTTAAAAGGGAAAGAGTCCTGAGGGGATAACCAGAGTGAAGTTCTCTCAAATCATCCATAGCTTAATGTGAATTAGTGCCTATGACATTTCTTTAGAATAGCACCCAGAGAATGAGTTCTGATAGAGAAAGACAAAGGATCCTTTTTGGAATGGTAGGAATTGGGAAGGAGAGGAAGAGGCAGAATTTAGAATTGGAAAGGAAGTGGATTTTAATGGAGAGAGAGAAAGGAAGGTAAAAAAGATGGAAGCATACATTTATTAAGCTCCTATTATATACCAGACATTTTGCAAATATCTCATTTAATTCTTACAACAATCCTGGGAAGTAGGTGCTATTGATCCCCACTTTACAATCCAGGAAATTGAGACAAAAAGAAGGGTAAAGGGGAAAGAAAGATAAAGTCAGAGTCATAAAACTAGTGAGTATCTGAGATTGGATTTGAACTCAAAGCTTCTTGACATAAGGGCCAGCATTTTTCCACTAGCTACTATGTTTTGTAGAGGCCCAGTAGGACAATATGCTCTCAGAGAGAGAGAGAGAGAGAGAGAGAGAGAAGGCTTCAGGAGTAAGGGGTCAGTGAAAGTTTCAGAAGTTAGCCCAGAGTAGGCCTTGGGACTTAAAAGGCAATCCTGTCCTGGTAGGTCTTTCCCTGAGGGGTTGAGAAAAGAGTAGCTGTAGCCTGGGTCTCTGGACACTCTGCCTTATTATGATGACCCGGCTTCCTGGGGACAGCTGGAGCTGATGGATCCTGATGCTTCTGATAAACTGTTCTGAATAGTATAAAGGCAATGCTGCAAAAGCTGGCTTGAGAGGAAGACTAAGTCCCCAAAACTGGGCAGAGAGTAGAAAACTAAACCTGAACCTAGCAGCTGAAACCAAAAGAGAAAAAAAAGTCCCACACAGAAAATGGCCAAGGGTGGGGAACTGGGTTTCAAAGAGAACAGAGGTTTCTGTGTTTTCTCCTAACAGGATAAAGCAAGGGAACTGCAGGCGGTCTTGGCCACCTCTATGGCCCCAGTTACTCTGAGGTCTGAGGCCCTCCCCACTCCTACCCTGGAAGCTGCTCCAGAAATCCTGTCCCCTGCTCGCAGAGTTAGGAGGACAGGGCTCAACACTCAGCTAATGAGTTGGGAGCATTCAAAGATCTTCAACCCCACAAGCTTATAATGATCATCATCTTCATCTTTTTTTTTTTTTAAGCCTGATCTGTGATTTTATTAACATAGGAAACTCCTTTTGACGAATTCCCTTTACCAATAAAATTGGCACCTCCTCTCTCTTTTAGTTTTAGAGATGCTTGGAATATGACATGGTGACTTGCCCAAGATCATATAACCAGTAAAAATCACAGCATTTGAATCTAAATCTTTCCAATTACAAAGTCAGCTATTATCCACTATGAGTTGTTGTCTGTCTGAATAATAATAATAATATCAGCTAAATTTAGGCATGGTGAATCAGGTTCATAACTGTATGACTCTGAGCAAATCACTCAACTTCCCTTTTCCTCAGTTTCCTCAGTTGTAAAATGAGGATAATAACAGCACCTATTTTGTAGGGATTGTTTTGAGGATCAATTTAGACTCTTTTTTAAAATACTGCTTAGCACCATGCTTGGCATATAGTAGACAGTATATAAGTGCTTATTCCCTTCCCTTCCATCATCAACATCATTATCACCATCATCACCAATTACTAGGGAAGAGAATTCACCAAGAAAACCATTGCTATTTATTTTTAGAGAAATGAGCTGTCCTTATTTTTTTTAATGTTGAAAAAAAATTTAAATAAAAATAAAAAACAATTTTTGATGAGCACAGTGATAGAACTAAAGACTTTGAAATCCCCAGGCTAGAAGAATTAACCAGGATTCATCCAGTGAAGTTCCTCTTGTCAAAGGAAATAGAACCAAAGATATTCTAGCAGCTAGATAGCTCATTGGATAGAGAGATGGACATAGATTCAGGAGGATATGAGTTCAAATTCAGTTTCAGATACTATTTCTGTGACATCAAACAAATTGCTTAACTTTTGTCTGCCTCAGTTTCCTCAATTATAAAATGGAGATAATGATAGCACATCCTTGATAGGGTTAATAGGTTTGTAAAAGCACTTAGCACAGTACCTGGCACATAGTAGGCAATTAATAAATATTGATTGATTGGTTGATTGATAGTTCAGTGATTCTCAAATGTCCTAGATAGGTATGTTATGAATTATTTGGAAGTTATACTTGCAATCGTGTGTGTGCGTGTGTGTGCGTGTGTGTGTGTGAGATGTTAGAGTCTCCCTCTATTCCCTACTGTACACCCTTCCCAAAAACCATTATTGGGTCATGGGCACAAAAATGCCTGAGAACCACTGATCTCATTCAGCCCCTTTATTTTATATGCATGGTATATGTGTTGCGCATGTAGGTTATATATATATATATCCACATTGGTTGCCAATGTAGAATCTTTTTCTCCCTTCTTCATGAGAGGCTTTGATTCCTACAAAGAAGGGAACCATAAAAGGGGGGATACCAGGCTAGAATCATATATGTTCCCCTAATATTAATTCATGATTTTTTTTAATCTTCAAATCACTTTCCTGATTATTAGTTCTTAAAAGGAAAGGGCTAACACCAAACTTCTCCCTGAAGACTCTTGACTCCTTGCCACCAAAAGCTAGTTACAAAAAAATCACAAATAATAACTATTGAGTAAAATCCTTTATCAAAGCAGATGGCAAACAGAATTGGTGGCATTGTATAAATTCAAATATAGCAGAAAATATGCATAGTAAATAAGTTCTGACACTGGGGGAAAAATATCTTCATTTCAACCAAGAGAGAGTTCCTCATCTTATCCAAAGGAAAATTCCCCAGTCTCTAGGGAGACAAACTGAAATCAAAGACATATAGAAGTGTATATTTCTCTGTTTACCCTCTATTTACCTGCCATTTCCCAAAGCTTTTTTCTCTTTCTCCAAATATCTCTTTCCCAAAAGGCATATGGAATCCCCTGTATATCTCTCAAGAAATGAAGAATCAGAAACAAATAAAAAACCCTGACATCTCCATCTCTCCCACAGGCACAAAGTCATTCTCTATGGATGCCATATAAATTGGTTTTTCTTTAACTGTCCTCATTCAAAGGAGAATCTAACAAGGAATATATTCAGTTGGTGATAAATTGTAAACATATAAACATCAAGGGAGAAGGAAGTGAGAGAGAATGAAAATAAATGCTTATAAATAGAAATGAATAAAGAATATAAAAATAAATAAAATAACATTGAAAAAATAGAAATGAATAATAAAATCTTTATTTTTTTAAATTTAATGTGAAACAGCAACAAGATTATATGATGGTCAATTCTGATGAATGTGACTCTTTCCAACAATGAGATGATTGAGGCCAGTTCCAATGA
This sequence comes from Antechinus flavipes, assembly GCF_016432865.1. Lineage (NCBI taxonomy): Eukaryota > Metazoa > Chordata > Mammalia > Dasyuromorphia > Dasyuridae > Antechinus > Antechinus flavipes. Next base: position 541,772,587 of record NC_067399.1, read on the forward strand.
TCTTGTGATGACGAAAGCCATCCACACCCAGAGAGAGGTCTGTAGGGAATAAGTGTGGATCACAACATACTATTTTCACTCTTTTTGTTGTTGTTTGCTTGCATTTTGTTTTCTTACTCATTTTCTTTCCTTTTTGATCTGATTTTTCTTGTGCAGCAACAAAACTGTATAAATATGTTTACATATATTGGATTTAACATTTATTTTAACATATTTAATATATATTGGATTGCTTGCCATCCAGGGGAAGGGGTGGAGGAAGGAGGGGAAAATTTGGAACACAAGACTTTGTAGGGGTCAGTGTTGAAAAATTATTCATGCATATGTTTTGAAAATAAAAAAGCCTTTAAAAAATTTAATGTGAAAAAAAGTAAATATGATAGCCAGTGAACAAGTAGATTGTGATATTCCAGGGGGATTATAGGTTTTCAGGATCAGGAGCACCCAATGCATCCTTTGGAAGAGATCAAGTTTGATCCTGAATTAGGTCTCTCAAGTAGATGACCTTTTAGCATAGTGCACATGCAAAGGGCAGCTAGGTTACACGGTGAGGAAGGCCCCTGGCCCAGTCAGGAAGGCTCATCTCCCTGGGTTCAGATTGTGTGGTGCCGTGGATAGAGCACTGAGTTTGGAGTCAGGAACACAAGAATTCCAATCTGATCTCAGATACTTACTAGCTATACAATTCTGGGCACCCTGTTTGCCTTGGTTTCCTTATATATCAGATGAGCTATAACAGGAAATGGCAAACCACTCCAGATATCTTTGCCAAGAAAACCCCAAATGGGGTCGTGGAGAATCAGATATGACTGAACCACAAACAACAAAATGTTACTATGGTTCCTGCTCTTCTTGGACTTGGTACCATAAAAGAGACCTTGGAGGCCATGTAGGCCAATCCTTCTCAATTTGTGGAGGAAGAAAAAAGCCAGAATTTGAACTCCAGCCCTTGAGATCCAGTGCTCTGTATGATAATGTCTATCTGGCTAAAGCCGGAGAAACTCATCACCTTTGCCCACACCCTGGCCAGACCAGAAAAAAAAACCCTCCCAACCTTGTCTCGGCTTTGGGGGCTGGCCAGATCACTGTCCCTCTGCCAAGGCCCCACCCCATCTCTGAGGAAATACTAAGTGAGAAGATAGTTGTGCAATATCAAAAGGGCCCTAATTGATTCTGCACAGGAAGTCAGCTGTGAGCTGTCTAAACCACAGGGGCTAAGAGCATACATACATACACATAGATACAGCCTCCTCCATGGAGGCTCACTGTAGATGGAGGATAGATAGCATCCCAGCCTATCTCTGGTCTCACTCTGTTAATAGCTATCACTTAAGCCTGTTTATCTCAATGTCTTCATCTCTAAAATGGGAATAATAATAGCACTTGCCTCCCCGGGTTGTTGTGAGAATAAAATGAAATAATATTTCTAATCTCTTGCACAATGCATATAGTAGGAACTTAATAAATGCTGATGGATTGAAGCAAGAGTTGGGCCTTCCCCTCTTTCCCCAGGTACTTGTCAACACTGGATTACTGAAAATTCCTCTGGTCCTTATCCATGGGACTGTCCCTGGCTGCTCTTTGGGTAAGCCACTATCGTTCTTCTTCCTCCCAAGCCCTCTTACAGTCCCCTTCCTGTCCCCACAGTGCTTCCCCAAAACGCCTTTGTCAACTTCCTGTGGGATGAAGCAGAAATGGATGATTGGCCGGGTGACCCTCCCTGTGGGCTGAGTGGGACTTTTAGGGTGGTTTTTTTTTCCTAAATAGAAGACTGGTTCCCAAGTTGCCCACATGTTCTGAAAGTGAAAGACCAGGTAAACTCTGCCACCTGTAAACTTGAGGCTCACAGACATCTAGGCCTTGTAAAAACTATGGCAGCTCCCAAACAAGCCTAATCAAGTGGAGCTGTGAGGTGGAAGGTATGTTTATTTATTTCACTAGCTAGCTCTTGGTCAGAGGTTCTTAATTATAGGAATTTTTTTAAAAGTATGTGGGACGGGTGCTAGATCCCCTTACTCAAATTAACTAATCAGAGACCTCTTCGGGTACAAAGAGAAAGCATTTATTTAATCCCTGCAAGGAGAGGCCCAGACACACCTGGGAGCCATCCTAACTCCTGCCCTGTGCTCCTGGAACCCTGATCAGCTGGAAGTAGAACAGTCAGTTAAATAGGAAAAGACCCAAGGGCTTGGATAGACCAAAAGGACATAACCATGCTTGACCCATGGTGACCAGTGTTGTCTGCTTCCTGTGGGTCACGTTGCTCCCTGTAACTTCACTAACTTCCTGTATCCCAGGGTTCAAGGCCTGGGAATAGGGATCATATGATTTAGGTCCAGTCTCATAAACTAGTCTCAAACTTGAGAACACTTCATCCAATCCGTCCCATTTAAAAGTTTTAATAACTTTATTTCAGCATAACACTTGGTTCTCCATTGTATAATAATCAACTACAATAGATTTAGCTTTTCTTAGCAATACATTGATCCAAGACAATTCCAATAGACTCAGAATGGAAAATGCCATCCACATCCAGATAGAGAACTATGGAGCCTAAATACAGATCAAAGTTTACCATTTTCTTTTTTTTTTAAATTTTGTCTTTTGTTTTTTCTTTCTCACAGTTTTTCCCTTTTGTTCTGATTCTTTTTTTACAACATAACTAATATGGAAATATGTATAACATAATTATACAGGTATAATCTAAATCAGATTGCCATGGCAGGGAGAGAAAAAATTTGGAACTTAAAATCTTACAAAAATGAATGTTGAGAACTAGCTTTACATGTAATTGAAAAAAAATAAACTACTAAGGAGGAGAAACATGCTTCTGAATAATTTGTAAGCTTTACCAAACTGCCAAAAGTATCCATAAAACATATACATAATAATAGCTAGCATTTATATAGCAGCTACTATGTGTCAGGTACTATGCTAAGTATGCCTTACAAATATTTCATCCTCACAACAGCCCTGAGAGGTAATTCCTATTTTACATTTTGCATTTGAGGAAATTAAGGCAAACAAAAATGGATTGGCTTCAGGTAATGCAATAGGAATCAGAATAAAAATGTAATTGGAAATATCTAAAAAAAAAAAAACAATAAAATATAGATGATGTTAATATGTGGTTTTCTAAGTCATATGTACCCACAGGGATCCTTATGAATGGTTTAGTACCCTGCCTCTTACTTGAGTTTGATAGTGCCGCTCAATATTAACCCAAATCATTAATCATTTTTCTCCCTGCACCTTCTCTCCCCCCCTCCCCCAATTTTTTTTTTTCCTTAAGAACTAACATTTACTTTTAGATCTTTAGGTCCATTATGATCTCTGGGTGAAATTTGGCTGCAGTGTCAGAAATCACTAAGCAATAACATTGGCGTATAGGGGAGTGGGATCCAGGAAGGGGTAGGAGATAGATAAATTCATACTTACACACACACACACCCCAAATTTCCAAAAGTCCTTTCCTGGCAGATGTTATCCTAAGTCCTCACTTTTCACTCAAAAAAGCTCCATTGTAGTAAGAGACATAACATCGTCTAGGTGCTCAATCTCGGGCTTGCTACTCAAATCTCAGGAGAGCATGGGCAATAATTGGCACTGAACACAAGACAATGTGGGACCTTGGGAAGTTGGCAAACAATGAGATCAGGAAGAGGTGTGGGTCAGAGGACAGACTGGAAAAGGTAAATGCAGTGTCCAAGGAATCTGGCAGGCCATATAATTCAGAAGCCAAAGTCAAGAATTGGGAGGTTCACAAATTGTAGGAGGGTAATAAAGATCAGGAAGTCAAGTAAAGACCCTAGTATTGCCAATTACAAGACAAGGACTTATGACCAGGTTAGACGGTTGGTCCAGCCAGGGAGTGGTGGTAAGACCACAGTCATGGAGAATTCCCTAGCCAGTTCATGATCTTTCCACTGAGCAAACCAGAACCACTGTTTGAAGCTTGAAGACCCAGATTCCAATAATCAAGGAGTATGTGAGAAGATCCACATATTGTCTCCTCTAAATAAAATGCTAAGTCCTTAAAAACAATAGTTGTTTCATATTTCTCTTTAGAGCCCCAGATCCCAGCTTGATGACTGAGTAAATGCTGATAAATTGAAGACTGATTGAATTGAAGTAGTCCATAGCAGGAGAAAGGAGCTATAATTAAAAGACAAATGGATCTTGGCTGGGAGGACAGGGAAGAATGAGGATGAGGAAGCCAGAGGGGAAGGGTTGCTTTGAAGCCAAGTACTCAAGGAGAACAACTTGGAATTTTTGCCAATCACATGAGGGGAGTGGACTGCTTCTGGGCACCATTCTAGCAGCTGCCCAAAGCTAAGGACTGAGAAACAACATGGTGGTGGTGGGATAGAGTGACTGGCTTGAAGTCAGGAAGACCTGAGTTTGATCCTACCTTTGACACTTATTCATTATGTGACTCTGGGTCAGTTATTTAACCTTTCTGACCCTAGGAGCCCAACCATAAAGTGTGTCTATCTGCATAACAAAACTTTTCTAAGGTAGAAAGTTCTCCACATGGATAAAATCACAAATCTGGATTTAAAAAAAAAAAAAGGAGGGGGGGATGAGATAAAGAGGAAAAGGAGAAAGAGAATGAGAAGGGGGAAGATGAGGGAAAAGAAGAGGAGGAAGAAGATGAGGGGAAGAGGAAAGGAAGAAGAGAAAGATGAGGAGGAAAAAGAAGAGAGAAAAAGAGGAGGAAGAGACAAGAAAAAGAAGAGGAAGAGGAGGAGGAGGAGAAAGAGAAGGATGAAGAGGAAAAGAAAATGGAGGGAGAGAAAGAAGAGAAACATCACAGAGTGATAGCTATGAGAACCAATGAAATAACTTTATTCCCCACTTTCAAACCATCTGCCTTGATGGCCAGACTTAAGATCATGAAAGTTTTAACCTTCTCCTTTCCCAACTCCCACCCTGGGCCCCTGCTGTTGCAATGGGTGTTTACCTTAGCTGACCCATAATTTCAGGCAGTCTCAGTCATTCTTTACTTCACTCTCTAGTCCCCAGTCATTGGCTGTGTTGCTGTGGAGGGCACAGTCCAGACTCCAACTTCACTTCCTCCCCCTCCCCCAACAAACACATGCTTTCTAGTTCTGGAACCACAATCAAACAGATAACTCTGTCATTGCTCTTGGATAAGGTATGGTGATCCTCTCAGACTCTCTGTAACTTCTTGGACCAAAGTGTCCTTCCCTGGTCCCTCCTCCTCTATAGGTATTGCCTCCCCAGCATTTTACAATGAAATCTGGAAGGTCTTTGTATTTTTATATTCAGCATATAGGACAGTATTTGGTAATAAACACTTAACAGATGCTTTTCTTCTTTGTACATTCATTTATTATGTATGTAAAATACTTTGTAAACTTTAAGACTTGTATAAAATGGGACCTATTGTCTTACCAAAGCCCCACATGGCCGCTCAAAACCATTTTCTACCACTAACAGGTATAGTTTTCCTTTCCCCAAGCATCATAACACCATCTCTGTCCCTTCTTTTCCCTCTCCCCACAAAGTAGAAGAGATTTAGAGTTGAGACTAGATTTCATCTAGTCCACAGGTATTAATTGGTCAACACTGGATTTGAATCTTGAGATCTCTGACTTCAGTTCCAGTACTTTTCCTATTTATGCTATATTTCCACTCAGAGCTGTTGGCCTTCCCCCCCTCCTTCCCCCCAAGACAGTGTGCTGCTGTGGCCCCAAGGTAAAACAGCCCTCCACACAAGTAGAAAGCTGACAAAGGGCATCCTGACCACATAGGGCTGCTTGTCAGTGTTTGGTGCAGGAGGGAACCAGGGAATGAAAAGCTCGCTCTGTGTTTGCAGTAACAGAAAAAAAGGATTGCAGATCTCACACTTGGCTTGTTCAAGTGAGTGAGAGGTCAGGAAAAGGTGTTTTAGTTTGGTAAATCAAATAAAAATTGTGTGTTTGAGGGTGTGTGTGTGGGGGTGTATATGTGTGTGTATATATATGTATATGTATATATATATATACATATACATATATATACACATACATACATATATGTAAAGTGCTTTGCAAACCTTAGAGTGAGATAAAACTGGTTTCTAAGCAAGCCTGAGGAGTTTTTCTTATCGCTGTATATGGAAAAGGAAATGCTGTTGAGCAAGATTAGGTGATGATCAATTCTGATGGATATGGCTCTTTTCAATAGTGAGATGATTCAGGTCAGTTCTAATGGTCTTGTGATGGAGAGAGCCATCTACACCCAGAGAGAGGACTATGGGGACTGAGTGGGAGCACAACATAGTATTTTCACTTTTTTGTTGTTATTTGCTTGAATTTTGTTTTCTTTCTTGTTTTTTTTTTCTTTTTGATCTGATTTTTCTTGTGCACCATGATAATTGTGGAAATATGTATAGAAGACTTGCACATGTTTTACTTATATTGGATTATTTGCCATCTAGTGAGGAGGTTGGGAAAAGGGAGAGAGAAAAAATTTGGAACATAAGGCTTTGCAAGGATGAATTTTGAAAGTTATCTGTGCATATGTTTTGAAAATAAAAGGCTTTACAGCTACACCCAAAGAAAGAACACTGGGAAACGAATGTGAACTATCTGCATTTTTGTTTTTCTTCCCGGGTTATTTATACCTTCTGAATCCAATTCTCCCTGTGCAACAAGAGAACTGTTTGGTTTTGCAAACATATATTGTATCTAGGATATACTGCAACATATCCAACATATATAGGACTGCTTGCCATCTAGGGGAGGGGGTGGAGGGAGGGAGGGGAAAAATCAGAACAGAAACGAGTGCAAGGGATAATGTTGTAAAAAAAATTACCCTGGCATGGATTCTGTCACTATAAAGTAATTATTAAATAAAAAATTTAAAAAAAAAAAAAGGAAAAAGAAAAAAAAAAGAAAATAAAAGGCTTTAATTTAAAAAAAAAAAAAGAACATACCACAGAGGGAAAATAAATGAACAATAATAACAAAAAAGAAAATGCTGTTGAACAGGATATGTGTCCACTTCAGGGACACGGGAAAGATAGACTGGAAATGACAGCCATATTTGGGAATCTGGCTCCATCACATCTCTGGACCTACTTGAAATTCCGGAGATTGATAGAATTCTCCTCTTCCAGGTGAAAATGTTCTTCTCATAGTTTGGGTTATCTTATCTCCCTCAGTCAAATCGCTTATTCCTTCTGCTATATTGCAATTTGCATAACTCTTCAAATGTCTATTTCCTATTTTTTTGGATAAATAAGTTTACCAGGGGAGCTAGATGGCAGAGTAGACATAGCACCAACCCTAGAATCAGGAGGACCTGAGTTCAAATACAACCTCAGACACTTAAAGTTTGCTAGCTGTGTGATGTCAGGCAAGTCACTCAATCCCAATTGCCTTTCGAAAAACAAAAATAGGTTTACTAGCTATTCCCTATCTGTGATGGACATTTTTATCACTAGTATTTGGTGGGAAAGAGATAAAAAAGTTAAGTGAAATCAAAGACTTTCCCTTCCCCCTTAAAAGCAATAGAAGCAACTTGCCTTTGGAGACTAAACGTATATCTCCAGATCAGATCTATCTGAGGAAAGGCAGAGATTGATAAAATTCCAGCTCAGGACCCCTCTCAGAAATTGGAGAACCAGATCAAAAAGCACCCAGTCTCTCAGCACTCCTGGGTCCTATCTGTCTCACCTCTAGTTATTATACCAAGAAAAACTCCCCAGGCTTATGTAAAAGCCAAATTTACAAGGCACTTTACATATATAACCTCATCTGTAAGTAAGGGCCCTGCTCTTTGTTCTCCTCCTCCTTCTCATCTTCACAGATATGATCAGGTTATATCTGTGGGCTGCTAGGTGGTACAATGGATAAAGCACAACCTCAGACATTTCCTAGTTGTGGGATCCTGAGCAAATCGCTTAACTCTGTCTGCCTCAGGGCACAGAATGAACTGGAGAGGGAAATGGCCAGTCAGCCCAGTATTTTTGCCAAGAAAACCCCAAATAGGGTCACAAAGAGTAGGACAAGATTGAAAAAGATCCTATCTAACCACACCACTCATAAGCCCCATCTATATTGTTTTAGACAATCTATATTGGACATAGCTATACTACAATTATATAAATGTTAGCGGTAATATGACTGTTCCCAAAGCAAAAATTAAGTGGGATGGGGAATGGCCTGGCCTCTGAAGATAAGGGGAAAGCAGGGGAAATGGCAAGATGGCCAGGCTGAATGGCATAGACAGAAATGAGGGAATTAGAAGGTAAAGGGGAGGAAATAAGTCTTTGTATCCTGCCCACTACATACTAGGCACTGTGCTAAGTGCTTTCTACAAGTGCTTTGATCACAACTCTCCAAGGGATGCGATTATTATTCCCATTTCACAGATAAGGAAACTAAGGCAGACAACAATTAAGTGACTCACCCTGGACTATACAGCTAGTAACTGTCTTGTATTCAAATCTGCTTTGACTCCACATTCTCTACCCTCCATGTAACAATATAAGCCTCAGGCCTCTAGGTCTATATTACCAAAACATATGGCATATGATGAGGTCTAGATTTGGGGTACCTAAATGAAATTAGGGTTTAGTTGAGGTCTAGTGGCAGGTTTGGGGTACAGGGAGTCAAATAGAGCTCCCCTGCACCCCCATTAGATTCGGCACAAGGATAGAGCGTTAAATGGAGTCTAGTAGTGGCGCAAGTCCCCAATAAAAGCAAAAGATTGATAAAAGAGGTTTATTATGGGGTTTGGAAGTAAGATTAAAGTATAGTTAAGGAAATAGGCGAAGGTAGAGATAAGAAGGGCACCGGACAGAGGGTCCAGTGGATAGAAAGTCCTGACATGCCAGGCGTAAGGCTGCCATGTTTGGGACTTCTGCAAAGAGGGGGTCCCAGCATGGCCCTTTTATAATGGGAGATTTAGCTAGAGGGCCTTTGAGTGTAGCCCCAAGTTGGCTCAGATCCGGGTGTGTGGTGTTTTTCTTCTTTAAAATATAATGGTTCTCTCTGGGAGCAGGTTTCTTGGGGAGGTTTTCTGGAGGCAGCCTTAGTTTCAGCTAAAAGTAATAATCATTGCAAATACAGCCAGCTGATAAAAATCCAAACGTTTATTTTCTCCTTCCAAAATAGCCCGGTTAGTTTTTCTTAGAGGCCTATCTCTCTGCTTGGTTCCAAGAGCTCTTGCAGATTGTCCCTTGCTTCTGCCTCTGCTTTCTTCAGCCTCCAGCCATCACAAAGGTGGAAAATGGAATGTCTCCAGCCAGCACCAAGGTGAAAGTTGGAATGAATCTGTCTTGCCTCCGAGAGAGGGCTTCTGCTGAATTGACCAACGCTCCCCTCTCAATCTTTTCAACTAAAGTCTGCTGACTGAGCTCAGCTGTTTTTATGCTATCTCAAAGGTTGACTCCTCTGAGAGTGGGATTATGGGATCTGAGAGTGGGATTATGGTTTCCTCCCAGAGTGCTCTCTGGCCCTAAGAGCTTCTTGCTTATATGAGTTCTCTAAAGGTGTGAACACAAGCATTGTTGCTATCAGTTACACTTAGTACCTTGTTTCTTCTGGCTCATAACATCTCCCCTTGTAAGATCAGATCAATCATACTGAACCATGCTAAATTAGATAATTATTGTCTCTATCAATTCTAATGATTTAACACTTTGTAAGGATTCCAACACGGTTGGGCATGGGACAGGTCCCGATCTTCTATCGGAATTCAAAGGGACCAGGATTTGTGAATCAAAAGGTAATTTCATTAACTAGGAGGGGTTGGGAATCAGAAAGAAAGGAATCTTAAAGGGACCGCACCCACATCACATATATTTTATGTATATGCGTTATCTTCCCCAACAATACCTAAGAATGCTGAAAGTTTTTTTTTGTTTTGTTTTGTTTTTTGTATCCTTAACACCTAATATAATTTTCTGGAATATAGTAGTAATAAATGCTAGTTGATTGATTGAAATAATCTATAATTCTCTGAAAGTTGGAGGAGTGGTCTTTGTAAATCTTATCTTCCTTTGAAGCACTTTCCCCAATGAGTGTCAGTGTCTCTGTGCTATTCCTGAGCTGTCCAGGGTATCCCATGTCATCCTACCACGAGGATGGCCCACCTGGGCAGTGTCTCACGCCCTAATCTGGTAGCCTTGCCTGTCCTATTTAGATCTACACACACACACACACACATACACACACACACACACAATTCCACATCCTCTATGAGTTTTCCCTGGTGGTTGCCAATGGACCAATAAGATCTTGTTATTCTCTCCCTTTCTTTCTCCTCCCCCATTCCCCTTCGCCCCCCACCCCCACCCCCCTCACCAGCAACCTGTCTCAAACTGGATGCAGACTCTCAGAGGTTGGGAACTATGTCATTATAATCTGTTTCCCCAAAGCCTAGCCCAGTACCAGAGAAATATCAGCAATTTAAATAGTCACTGAATTGAACTGAATGGGATGTTCCTCCTTATCTCAGCTCTATCATAGATAAAATAGGAAAGAAATAAATCTTGGAAATAATTGATCCAGGTCCTAATTTTTATATCTCTTTGACTATTGAATTTAGCATTGGAAAGTATTGTAGATATGTGGAAGCATATTTTAAAAATCTTTCAGTTCAACTGAAATTAAGAACTATTTCTCCACTCTGAAGTTCTTTCCAGATTTACCAGAAGGAAGGTAACTTCCTCAGTAATTGAATCAAACCTCTCAAGAGACAAAGCCCCCCACTAAAATTCCCCCACCCCTTTCTCTTAGGAGAACAAATCAAAATCAAGAACAAAAACTATGACCCCAGGAAATTGATTAAACAAATTTAGAAAGGGAAATAGGTTTGACTCAAAGTTATCACTTTCTCACAGCTTCAGAAGGGATTACAGTATTGTTCTCAACCACCTTAAGGCAAGTATATCCTTTCCCCTTTCCCCCTAGGCCTGGAAGAGAATAGGGAACCTTGGATTACTTCAGGTCACTTTCCACCAGTTTGAGGAAAGGCCTAGAGGAAAGAGATTGAAGAGGAATTGGAGGACGGATAATTTATTTGCAAGATTAATTGATTCTTGTATTAAAGAAGAATGTTAACTCTAAACTATGTAACTATATCATATTATATTATATATTATTAAAGTTGCTTTATTCAAGATTGCCATAAAGTTTTGTTTTTCCCCCTAATGAATCTTCCTAAAATGTAAATCTGACCATATCACCCACTCATACCCCCATTCAATAAATTCCAGTGGCTCCCTATTACCTCCAAATTCTCTAATTGGTTTTGGAAATTCTTCCTAAAATGATGAGAAACTGAATATCAAGGTGGATGTTAGCAGGGAAAGCCTAAAGCATGATAGGATTATAATACTCCCTGAGACAAGTTGGGGGAGAAGGGGAAACCGTTTCTCTAGAAACCCCACTTAACTAATCAGAAATCCCAGAAATTATATTATCCTCTATAATCTTTGCTAACTACTCAGGACTATGAGGTACTCTCTCCCACCTCATAGCAACTTCCCTTTAATGGCTTCTTCCTCCTTGTTAATTGTGAGCTAGCTATAGGTAACTCATGGTCTCTTTTTCCTTGTTATAGCTGTAAGAGACAAGCATCTTACCGAGAATTTTACAAACCCAATGAAGTCAGGAAAGAATTTTTATTCATAATCTTGCAAGACTGGGTATCCAAAATCTGAATCATCTGACCATGGCTTTTTATACACTGTCCCCAAAGAGCAAGTCTTTCTCCTCATTCCCCGTTGACTAGGTACTATAGAGGTTATAGTCTATCCGAAGAGCCTAATTCCTCCATTTGAGTCTCTACCCCTAATTATATCTCCCTTCTGAGTTCACCTTATTTAGGTTTTGTATACACTTATTTTATTTTTCTTATTCTAATTTATGGCTTCCCTCTATAGCCTAACCACAAAACTGTGGAAAATAAAGCCCAAATAGTTTGGGGCTTTTTAGCTATTTAGTTAAAATAATTAACTCTTTTAGAGTACTAAATACCTTTTGGCTTAGTCCACCAATCAATGGCATACTTCCATTTTCTGCCATCTTCTCTTTAATGTCTTCTTCCAACCTGATTAATTGTGAGTTCCACTAAGGAATTTGTCTTTCCCCTTTGTTAAGTGTTAAAGCCCCTTTCCTTGTTAAATCCTGTGTGCTATATTTACATAATAAAATAGCAAAATCTTAGTAACCTGTGATGGATGTCTTATCATGATTGCTCTATATCTCAAACTTTTATATAATATTCTTTTTCAGTTATGCTCTCCCAAATCTATTGCTCTCCCAAAACCACTCCTGATGCCTATTTCACCTCTTCAATGGGATAGCTAGGACAATGACTAGCTGTGTGACTCTGGGAAAGTCACTTAACCCCGTTTGCCTCAGTTTCCACATCTAGAAAATGAGATGGAGAAGTGGATACTGGAGTAACTTTAGAGTAACATCTTCAGTATCTTTGGAATAACTACTCCAGTATCTTTGCCAAGAAAACCCCAAATAGAATCATGCAGTCTCCAGCATGACAGAAAGCAATTGAAGAACTACGTGACCTGACTCATTGTATTTCCATACTTCTTATACTTTATCTCTTCCACATATTCTAAATTCCTCAAACAAGATTCCTTTCAGCATTAGGCATTTTCAATGACTACCTCCCAAACTTGTAATTCTCCATCTCTGCCTCAGCTATAGATAGCTAAGTGGCTCAATGAATATAATTGTGGGCTTGGAATCGGAAAGTCCTGGATTCAAATCAGGCCTACAGATACTTTCTAGTTGTGTGACCCCTTGGAAAATAATTTCATTTCTGTCTGCCTCAGTTTCCACAAATGTAAAATGGGGATAATAGCACCATCTATTTCCCAGGGTTGTTGTGAGGATGTAAAGTATTTAACACGGCATTTGGCATATAGTAGATGCTTAATAAATATTTCTTTTCCTTCTTCCCCAAAGTTCCACCTTTCACAAGAAACTTTTCCCAGTCCTCTTTTATATCAGTGCCTTCCCTCTAAGTTTACTTCAATTTATTGTCTATATCTTCTTGTTTAGTTGTTTACATATTGTCTCTCCCATTAGAGTAGGAGTTCCTTGAGACCAAGAATTATTTTTTTTGCCTTTGTATCCCATTGCTCAGTACAACACCTGACACACAGTAAGTACTTAATAAATGCTCACTGAGAGTGATAAAGTATTCCATAATGGCTCATTCCACAATGGCTTTTCATCTCACTTCAAATTTCCCATGGTTCCTCCTTCCCTCACTCTCTCGGCAAAGATCCTCGATTCATTATTCTGGGAAAGTCACTTAACCCTGTTTGCCTCAGTTTCCACATCTAGAAAATGAGATGGAGAAGTGGATACTGGAGTAACTTTAGAGTAACATCTTCAGTATCTTTGGAATAACTATGAGCTCCCTCTTCTTTCTCATGTGATAAAGTGGTCTTAATCCTTAGCAAAGCTAACCCCTCTTTTTTCAAATAATCCCATTCCATCTCATCTCTGCCAACAGATTGCCCTCTATCATCCTACTCTTTTTACTTATTTTCAATCTCTCCCTCTCTATTGGCTCATTCCTTACTCTACAAACATGCCCATGTCTCTCCTGAAAGAGGGAAAAAACCTCACAATCTTCCCACCCCGCTAACTATTGTCCTATATCCCTTCTGCTCTTTGTAGCTAAATACATTGGGGAAAAAATGCCTTCTCTTTCTCTCCTTTAATTAAACCTCTTACAATCTGACTTCCTATGAAACTACTTTCTCCAGAGTTACTAATGATTTTATTTTCAAATTCAGTCATTTTTTCTAATTCTCTCTCTGACTTCTCTGCAGCCTTTGACAGGACACTGATGAGTATCACTTTTCCTCAATCCTCTCTTCTTTCTAGGTTTCCAGTTACTGTTGTCTTTTCATTTTTCTCCTACCTATCTAACTGCTCCTTCTCTATCTTTTTGGCTAAATCCTCCTCTAGATCACACCCTGTAATTATAGATTTCCTTCAAGGTTCTTTTCTAGAGCCTCTTCTCTTTATTACTTCACTTGGTGACCTCATCAGCTTTCTTAAATTTAATCACCATTTCTGTGCTGTTGATTCTCAAATCTATCTTTCCTTGATGTAATTTCTTTACTGACCTCTAATCTTGCATCTCCAATTGCCTTTCAGATATCCAACTAGACATCTTAAAATCAGTATGTCCAAAACAGAACTCATTATCTTTTCCCCTAATCTCTTCTCCCTCCTACTTTATTGCTGTAGAGGGCAGATTAATGTTTGATTCCTAGTCACTGTGCTAAGGGATAAGGATACAAATAATTTGTTGTTCAGTCATTTCAGTTCAGATATCCTGGATTCTTCACAATCTCTTGTCCCCCAAGTCCAATCTGCTGCTAAGGACTGCAGATATCATCTTTGTTATAGCTCTTAAGCAGGTCCTCTTCTAACGTTTCTTATCACCCTACATTTTTTTTGAGGTCATTAGGGTTAAAGTGACTTGCCCAGGGTCACATGTTCTACATTTTAATACTTTAATAGCCTACTAGTGGGTCTGCCTGCCTCAAGTCACCTCACTGCAATCCATTTTCCATTCCATCACCACTTCAATCACTAAAATGATTTTCTTAAAGCATAAGCCCAGTCATTTTACCCTTTTATTCAGTAAACTTCCGCCAAGAGCAAATGCAAAATGATGTTTGGCATTCACAGCTCTTCACAACCTAGGTCCCCTTCCATCTTTTGTCTTATACCTTATTCCCCAACATGTATTCTTCTATCCAGTGGCACTGGTCTCCTGGCTGTTCCATAAACACACCCCCATCTCTCAGCTCTGATCGTTCTCTTAACTTTCCCCATGCTTTGAACATTCTCCCTCCTTCACTTCAATTACTCCTCTGACTTCCTTTAAGTCTCAACTCTCACCTTCTCTAACCCCTCTTAATTCCAATGCTTTATTTTTTGTATTCTAATTATCCTGTAAATAGCTCATTTTGTATATATTTGTTAGCATGTTGTCTTCCTCCTTAGAGTGAACACTTAGATTGTGCATTGTCTTTTGCTTCTTTTTGTACCTCCAGAGTTTAGTACAGTCATGGCACATAATAGTTTAATGTTTATTGAGTCCTAGTCACTATACTAAGGGATAGGGATACAAATGATTTGTTCAGTTATTTCAGTCACATCTGACTTCTCATGACCCCATTTGAGGTTTTCTTGGCAAAGATACTAGAGAAGTTTACCATTTTCTTCTTCAGCTCATTTGACAGATGAGGAAACTGAGGCAAAAGGATTAAGTAACTTGCTTAAGATCATATATTTAGTGGACTCAGCACTATTCTCTGTGCCACTATTCCTTTACTCATTCCTAAAAATTAAGAGTCCTATATTCCAGAGATATCCGAGGACATGTCAAGTTTGGAACTATCTATGCAGAAGTGTTAGATTAGAATAATGTTAGTTTTTAGAAAGTTATGCCTATAGCGCAAAGTATAGAATTTTTTTATTTAAAGACCATCAATACAACCTTGCCTAACATTTGACTAATGTGGAAATGTTAACTCAAAGTAGTAAACTGGGATTAGATAATTTTCCTCTCAATCCCATGCATTTTCCCACTACAGCAGGTTGCTCCTCTTGTAGATATGTTTTTCTAAGGAAACCATCTCTATTCATCACCCTCTTAGCTGCCCCATCTCATCTCCCCACAATTCCCCATTCAAAGTCCTTTCTGCTATAGGAATTTCCATCTCTTGTTATTCTTCCCTGACACCAAATTATAAATTTATTTCTATTTTCATATGGTCTTTGTTACCATAGCTTATCATTTAAGCATTATTTTTACTTAAGAAATCCCTCTTCCTGAATAAGGTTATTTCCTTCAGACATGCATCTACTGTGATTAAAAAACAAACCCTGGATTTACTTTTTTTTTTTCTTTAGAAGGTTGTCAATACCTGACCTGAAACAGAGATAGGGAAGTAGTTTCAGGAATGTGATATGGTAGAAGCCCAAAAGGAGCAAGCAGGACAGCTCAGGTTTAATTTCCATTCCTTCCACTAACCTTATGACCTTGGATAGCTCATTTAACCTGAGGCTCATTTACTTCATCAGGAAATGATTTACTTTATCAGGAAATGATAAAAGTACTAGACTTTCGATTAGGAAAACTTGAATTCAAATCTTTTGTTCAAGATTCTTATTACCAGTGATCCTCAGTTAGTGACTTAATATCTCTGATCCTCATTTTCCTCATCTCTAAAATGGGGATAATAGTTATCACCAACTTCCCACGGAATGTGGGAAGCACTCAAGCGTAATAGTATTACCATCCTTATATGGAATGTTTACAAAGCACTCTGTACAACTGAAGATACTTTACCAGTGGCAGTACTTATAAGGATAGGAATACTATTTTACCATGCAGGAGGTAGTACTAATTTCATAAGATACCTCTCAATTCTGAGATCTAGACTCTAGGACCTTTGAATGCATTAAATAGAGCTATGTCTGTGACCCCTTCTTTGAACCAGCATGAAATTCTGCCTGCCCCATCTGAACCTAACTTCTTTCTTTTCCCAATTCCAGTTCTGCCAAACTCCCCAGCTTCCCTTGGGGTTGAGAAATTGCTATCCCTGGAGATGCTGACGCAGATACATCCTCCCTAACAAAAACACCTATCCCCAGGGCTTGGCTACCTGAGAAGATGGCTTTGTCATCAGCTGAGAGCCAGGCCCTCTCCAAAGTAACAGTCTTCCCTTATCTTCCTCCATCTCAAAGAGAAGATACAAGGACCTGACGAGAAAGACAGCTGATATTTCTGTTGTAGAGGAAGCCTGCAAATGCTAAACACTTTTATCATGGGGTGTAAAGGGCCAATTTATAGCTTTTTGTACATGAAATTCCCCCAGCTAAACCCTAAGCTCTTAAAGGGAAAAGAAAAGGGGCTTGTTCTTTTCTCTGTATCTCCTCCTCCCCTTCTAGCCTAGAAAAAAAATGATTTGATAAACAAATGAAAAGAAAAACTTGAATGAGGAAGCAGTGGTGTCCTAAAGGGAACTCTGGAGGGGAACTCCAAACACTTGGGGTCATAAGAATCTTAAGTAGCAGAAACCCTGGAGGTTATACCTTATTTTTCACAGAAAATTGAAATCCAGAGGTTGAGATGTCATAAGATTATAGATTTAGCTTGGAAAAGACCTTCCAGGTTAAATAGTCTCCCCCCCCCTTTTTTTTTTTTTCATTTTACTAATGAAGAAACGGAGACCCATGTAGGTTGTGTATTCATAATATTATAGATTTTAAAGGTCATCTAGTCCATAGGATCTCAGTGTAATCCAGAAGATCTATAATCTATAAACTATAAGATCTTTAAGATCTATAAACTCAAAATTAGTTTTTAATATGGCAAGCCTCTATAAATATAACATATAAAATCTCTTTGGACAGACCCGCCATAATTTTTAAAAGTAGAAAGCTACTGAGAACAAAAATTTGAGAACCACTGATCAGGTCTAACCTCTTATTTTACTGATGGCCAAAACGGAGTAACTTGGTTAACATAGGTAGGTGTTAAAATGTCAAAGCTGAGGTTTGAACCCATATGTCTTGATTACAAATTCGATGTTCTTCCTATTGTACCTATTGTGTCCCTATCAAACTGAATGACATTGGGTAAGTCACTTGTTTTTTTAGAAGTTGTTTCCTAAACTGCAATTAAGGTCGAAAGAAAGGAAAGGAAGTAGGCATTTTCTCAAGCACCAACTATTTGCCAGGCACTATGCTGAGCACTTTTTCTAATATTACCTTATTTCTCACAACCACCTTGTGAGAGATATTCTTATCCCTACTTTACAATTGAGGAAACTGAAGTAGATGTGACTTGCCCAGATTCATACAAGTGTCTGAGATTAGGTTTGAATTCAAGTCTCCCTGACTTCCAGGCGCAATACACTCTTCCCACTGAGCCATCCAACTTCCCCAGTGATTTTACAGTTGTGCAATATCAGTGACTGGAAAGTGAGAAGCCACACATCCTGGCCCACCCCAGCTCAGGAAATCCCCCAAGGTTTAGCTCCTATGGCCAGCCTATGTTTTCAGGGCCAAGTCTCATCCCTGTCACCATGACCAGCAAGCTCACACAGAGCAGCTCTTCTCCCTGAGACACTTACTGGAAACCCTACAAGACAGAACTTATGGTGAGATGCATGTTAAACAGAGCTCAGCTCCAAGCCGACAGAGGGCTGCCTCCCAGGCCTGGGCAGTCAGGCCAATTTCCTTTCAGGCCCAGGGCCACTGGAGGATAAAGAGATGATTATTAGTATCGCCTCATAGCTGCCAAATCATGCAAAGTGAAAGAGGCTGAACTAGCTGGTCAATGAAGTTCCTTCCAGCTCTGATATTCTATGCTTCTAAGATTCTGTGTCTCCCAAAGGACTTCAAAGTCAGCACTCTGTGGGACAGCCAAGATTACTCTGACCAGAGAAGCAGCAAGGAAGGAAAAATTGGGGACAGTGACTTCCTTGATTTGGGAAACAATGAGAAACACACTTCTAGTCCACTTAATCCTCTCTGAGGTTTCAAGAAGTATTTTAATCCCTTAGTTCTCATAATAGTTTTGAGATATCTTCACAGCCATTATCTCATTCAACAATTTACCACTGATTTCTCAAAGACTCAAGAATTTAGAACTATGTATCCAGAAAGCTAATTTGGTACTTCCCATTGTAGTTCAATGGTACAAAGGGTGTATGCTAAACATTCTCCAATGCATCAAGCAGTAAATTATAGAATACTATGAATAGCATATTAAATCACAATACATCTTTTGTTATTGTTAAAAGATTCTTGAGCAACCAAAAAATGGTGGGAATCACTGATGAGAGGACCATTTCTCTTATCTTCCAGTCAGCAGAGTGAAGGCAGCTAGGTGGTATAATAGGCAGAGAGCCAAGGCTGAAGTCAGGAAGACATCTTCCTGAGTGCAAATCTAACTTTAGACTTTCTAGCTGTGACACCTTAGACAAGTCAACTTCACCCTGTTTGCCTCAGGTTCCTCATCTGTAAAATGAGCTAGAGAAGGAAATGACAGACATTCCAGCATCTTTGCCAAGAAAACCCCAAAGAGAATCATAGTCTCAAACATGAATAATCTCAGAAAGACTTGGATTTGTGATAAATGGTCAAAGCATATGAACAGACAATTTTCAGATGATGAAATTGAAACTATTTCCACTCATATGAGTGTTCCAAATCACTATTGATCATATTGATCAGAGAAATGCAAATTAAGACAACTCTGAGATACCACTACAAACCTGTCAGAATGGCTAAGATGACAGGAAAAAATAATGATGAATGTTGGAGGGGATGCAGGAAAACTGGGTCACTGATGCATTGTTGGAGTTGTGAACGAATCCAACCATTCTGGAGAGCGATTTGGAACTATGCCCCCAAAGTTACAAAACTGTGCATATCCTTTGATCAAGCAGTGCTACTACTGGGCTTATATTCCAAAGAGACACTAAAGAAGGGAAAGGGACCTGTATGTGCAAGAATATTTGTGGCAACCCTCTTTGTACTGGCTACAAGTGCAAGGGCTAGAAACTGGAAAATGAATGGATGCCCATCAATTGGAGAATGGCTGAGTAAATTGTGGTATATGAATGTTATGGAATATTATTGTTCTGTAAGAAATGACCAGCAGAAGTGAAATGAGCAGAACCAGATCACTTTACACTTCGACAACGATACTGTATGAGGATGTATTCTGATGGAAGTGGATTTCTTTGACAAAGACTCAATTTCAATTGATAAATGATGGACAGAAACAGCTACACCCAAAGAAAGAACACTAGGAAACGAATGTGAACTATTTGCATTTTTGTTTTTCTTCCCGGGTTATTTTTACCTTCTGAATCCAATTCTCCCTGTGCAACAAGAGAACTGCTCGGTTCTGCAAACATATATTGTATCTAGGATATACTGCAACATATCTAACATATATAGGACTGCTTGCCATCTAGGGGAGGGGGTGGAGGGAGGGAGGGGAAAAATCGGAACAGAAGAGAGTGCAAGAGATAATGTTGTAAAAAAAATTACCCTGGCATGGATTCTGACAATATAAAGTTATTATAAAATAAAATAAAATAAATGACCAGGAGGATGAATATAGAAGGGCTAGGAAAGACTTACATGAACTGATGCTAAGTGAAATGAGCAGAACCAGGAGATCATTATATACTTCAACAACAATACTGTATGAGGATGTATTCTGATGGAAGTGGATTTCTTCGACAAAGAGAAGACCTAACTCAGTTTCAATTGATCAATGATGGACAGAAGCAACTACACCCAAAGAAAGAACACTGGGAAATGAATGTAAACTGTTTGCATTTTTGTTTTTCTCCCCTGCAAAAAGAGAACTGTTCGATTCTGCACACATATATTGTATCTAGAATATACTGTGACATATTTAATATGTATAGGACTGCTTGCCATCTGGGGGAGGGGGTGGAGGGAGGGAGGGAAAGAGTCAAAACAGAAGTGAGTGCAAGGGATAATGCTGTAAAAAATTACCCAGGCATGGGTTCTGTCAATAAAAAGTTATCATTATTAAAACATTTTTTTAAAAACCAAGCACTCCTTTCCTAGTGCAGATTGCCTTTCCTTTTTGCTCTATTGTCCCCTAAAAATCCTCCACAAAAGATTTCTACAACAAAGTTGTATTTGCTTCCTGAATCTAGTATGATTTTAAAGATTACAATACAACCGGGTTGTTCATCTGTTATTCCTTACTATGTTATATGACTATATTTACAATAAAATTATTTTTTGAAGTTGACCTTCCAATTAAAAAAAAAAAAAAAGATAGACTTGGATTTGAATACTGCCTCTGATACTTAACTAGCTGTGGGACTAGAAAGCAGTTGATTCACTTCTTTTGACCTCAGGTTTCTCCATGTGTAAGATAAGGATAGTAATACTGTAGTAAAAAGGTTAAAAGAAAGAACTACTACCACAAAATAATCAAAAAGGAATGTGGCAAAATTACAAAAATAATTTTAAC
This sequence comes from Antechinus flavipes, assembly GCF_016432865.1. NCBI lineage: Eukaryota > Metazoa > Chordata > Mammalia > Dasyuromorphia > Dasyuridae > Antechinus > Antechinus flavipes. Next base: position 541,793,641 of record NC_067399.1, read on the forward strand.
TCCAAAGGAGATATTAGTCAACTCCACTTCTTTGACAAGGGGGTTCCAAGTATGAACATTGCATATTATGTCCAATTTTTCAATGTATTGTTTTTTCTGCTGACTTTTTAATCTTTTTTTAAAAATTCTTATAAGGGACGGCTCTTTGAAAGGAACAACTAGGAGGTAAAAGGGGATGCAAAGGGAGATCCAGGTGATGTAAAGTAACAAAAATCTGTTTTAAAAAAATATCTGAACTATCTACCTCATATGATTGATGTGAGATTTGAATGAAATGATAAGCTTATAAAGTGTTTTTCAAAACTTAATATTTATAATAAGGGTTTTATCATTATAGATGAAGTTCAGAAAAATGGAGTAATCTATCCATGGTCACACAGCTAGTGAATATTAGAACAAGATCGTAAATTTGACCTTTAGAGCTAGATTTTTTTTTTTGCCTCTTTTTTCTCCCCAAAATGAAACTAATAAAAATGAAAAGTCATCAGACAATGGCAGCTAAGAGAATATAACAAAGGAATTTATATGTTTTGCTATGCCTTTTCCTTTTAACTGCTTTCATTTAATACTAAAAGTTTGGTTTGGTAATTTTAAAAGTTTTTTTTTTGTTGTTTTGTTTTTTTAAAGGAATTTTTGAGTTAAAAACTCAGGATACTAATCCCTCATTTAATGTCCCTGAGCTTCAGTTTTCTCACCTATAAAATGAGAAGTTTGAACAAGATAAGCTTTGAAATCCCTTTCATCTCATAGCTGTGATCCTATGATATTATGGTCCCTCAGAGAAAAGGTTTGGAATGCCTTATCTTGTAAACTTCTCTACATGGAAAAGGAGTACTCTGCTTAAAGCCAGATATTGGCCCCAGGGAGACACCTACCTTCCATTTTAAGTGAACTTTACATTAAAAACACACACCACCTTGCTAAAGAAACTTGAGAACCTCTTACAAAGTAGACTGAATTTAAACTGGGCACTTCCAAAATGGAATCAAGAGAAAAAAAAAAAGGAGTCAAGGAAAAAATACAAAGGTGATAAGATCTTGAAAAAACATCTTATTAAAATAAAAGAATTCAAAATCTATAAAGCACAAGAGACAGAAAGGAATAAAAATTCCTCTGAGCACTGAAGGGGGAGAAGGGGCTGTCCCCTCATAGCTGAGGGGATGAGATGATTAGAACTGACCCAAAGCCCTGAGACCCACAATGGCTCTGTGAGGTCTGTCCATCCACTAAATGAGGCTGTACCTCTGTAGAGGCTTCTGTCTGAATCGGGGGTAGTTTATCATGGTGAGGGCTGAAAGGTGTTGCCACCTGCGATTCTGGATCTGATATTCCACACTAGCGACTTGGTCCATCAAGGCATACAATTCACCTAAGGACCCCTGGTGAAGAGCCCTAGGTTTTGGCACACGAGTGACGCCATTCTTGAATGAAGATGTAGACATCTTCGGTTCTAGTTCCACTTGTGAAAATCTCGGATACTTACTCCTTGCTCTGGTTGGTAGGAGTGGGGTGATTTTGCTTACTCTTGTCTCATGAGCCATCATTTTCCCAGAATCTTTGTCTAGGATGATGCGTTTGCCCGATGATGAGGGAACAGCTGGGGACCGGCTTACACCACTGATTTTATGTCTCCTATTCCCCAGAGATAATTTCCCATCAGAGGGGCTACCTGTCTGTTCCAAGGTCAGAGAGATTAAGGGGGTAGGCACATCTCGCCAAGGCATTTTGGTCCCATAGACCATATGTTGAGGGTTACCTTTGGAAGGAGACAAAGGTCCTTCCCAAACAGAGCTAGCAGAGGTGGTTTCTTCATGCCCAGTCAAAGGTTTGCTATTATTACGACTAGTGCTATCCTTGTTCCCATCTTCCCCCAGGTGGGAAGGTCTTCCGAAGCGGTCTGCATTCCTGCAGGCGCCTTTGGAAGATTCCATCTTATCCTTTCCAAAGATACCATTCCAAACGATTGGCTTAAATGGTGGGACAGTGGTTACTTTCAAAAGATTCTTTTCTGGTGCTGAGGGTCTGCTAGACAGTTTGGTGGGAATGAGGCTGTGACTAGCTGGTGTACTTACCTGTGGTAGCTGGAGGATGCTGCTGGCTGGCCCAGCTCCAAGCTCCAAGCTACAAGGTGAATTTATATCTTGGGGAGAGTCAAGTGACACACAACTATCCCTCCCCAGTTTCTCCATTTGACCACCTGCACTTTTTAGCCCTCCACCCAAAGAGGACTGATCGTTCAGGACATCATCATCCTTCAAAAGCTCCTGAATCTCTTCTTCAGTGTAACTGAAGGGACTGTCATCCTCTTCTCCCTCTGAAAGTTCCAGTAAGGAGTCATCTAAATCATCTTCATCCTGTCCTGATGTAGCCCAAGAGGTACCTGGAACAGGCAGAAGATGTTGGCCAGACCCTGAACTATCACAACCGGTAGGGGATTCTAAGCAGCCGCTCAAATCCTTTGACATGATGAGTTAATTCCTCTTTCCGGTACAGAATCAAGTGTAAAAGCGTCCTCTTGCTTTAGCTGAGGCTATTAAGAAATAGCATTTCAGGAAATAGAATTCAGGAGACCAGGGACAGTTTTCCTAAGAGGTTTCCCTGTTTGTGGCTTCCAAGAGACCTCAGGAAGGCCACAGAAACAGGCCTCCCTTGGCCCCTGGCGCCATTTTGTTGCACTCCTTCTCAGCAATGCTCCCCCTATTGAGCTGAGTGCTTTATGGTCAGAAGTGACCAGAGGAGAGAGCTTTCAGATAGATGATGTCACAATGCTGATTGTCCCACCTTCCCTCCTGACCCTCCCCCACCCCACCCCCTAAGATTAACAAGAATTATAAGCTTTTGGAGAAATCTTTGTAAGTACCTTGGTTCATATAGAGGTTATACACCTAAAATGAGATCTCTTTGAAAAGAAAATAAATATATAGACATACATGGAAATATAATTACAATGTACAAAAGCACTGACCTATTTGGGAGGAAAAAAAATTTTTTTTTGCCAAAGAGTAAATAAGTTTATTCCATACAGTATGTATGGTATCATAGGGTATCATAATCAGTGAGACAAAATCCAAGAAAGTGAGGATGGTCAGATTGGAAAATAAGTCAGAGGAGTACAATACTGGATTTGAAATTAAAAGATTCCAAATGTGACAAAGTCAGTCAATAAACATTTGTTAAGCACAATGTTTGTTGATCTGACCACAGCCTTTGACATTTTCAGTTATGAGGGCTTGTGGAAGAACCTGGTAAAACTTGGTTTTCTGGAGAAATTCATCAGTATGGTATACCAGTTTCTCAATGAACATGCTTGCAAGGGATAATGGAGAAGGGATAATGGTCTCACACTTTCCCAGTCATAAATGAAGTGAAGGTAGGGTTAGTGCTTACTTCCATACTTTTTATCATGATATTTTATTTTGTTGTTGTTTTTTGATGTTGTCAGATGCCTTTAGTGAGGATGAAAATGATATTAAGATCAGCTACTTCACTGTCAGTAAATTATTTAACTTGAAAAGGCTGCAAGAAGCCAAGACTAAAGTGGGGGAGAGTTGGTGCATGACTTTTTGTTCACAAACGATTGAACATTTAAAGCAGCTTCTGAGGCTGAGATATAACACAGTAGGGATTGATTCTTTGCTGCCTGGGTTAATTTTGGCCTAACAATTTTCACCAAGAAAGCAGAGATTCTCCACCAGTCAGTACCACATCATCAATATATGGAACCATCAGTTATAGCAAATCAAGAAATTTTGAATGCTGTGGATAAATTCACTTATCTTGAAGGGATTTTCCAGGGATTACACATAGATAACGAGGTTGACACATGCATTGTCAGAACTAATTCAGACAAGTTTGGGAGGCTACAGAGAAAAATGTAGAGAGAAGTATTAGACTATCTACCCAATTGAAGTAATACAGAACTTGTGCTGACTTCATTGTTGTATGCCTGTGAAACTGGACAGTATGTCAGTGCCATGCCAGGAAACTGAATTTCTTTCATTTGAATTGTTTTAGGAAGATTCTGAAGATCACCTGGCAGAATTAGGTACCAGACACTGAGGTCATTTCTCAAGTTAAATTGCCAAGCATTCAAACTCTACTGCAGAGAGTAACTCCAATGAGCTGGCCATGTTGTTCCAATGCCCCAATGTATTTGCCTAAAAGACTGTTTTACAGAGAACTCATGCAAGGAAGGCATTTACATGGAGGTCAGAAGAATAAGTACAAAGACACTCTTCAAGGTCTCTGAAGAACTTTGGACCCAATTGACATGGAGACACTGTGATAGGACTATCCAGCATGGTGTGCCTGCATCAGAGAAAGTGCTATCTCTATGAACAAAGCAGAATTGAATTAACCCAAAAGAAATATAAGATGTGTGAATTTAGAGACATCTCCATTCCAAATGTTCATATGGACTATTTATGCCCAACCTGTGGTAGAGCCTTCAAGAGCTCATGTTGGTTTGATCAGCCACAGCCACACTGTACTTTGACCCCAACAAAGTGATGCTATTTTGATCCTCTTTGAGCACAAAGGACAACCAACCAATCAATTAAGTATCTACTATGTGCCAGGTACTATGCTAAGTACTGGAGATAAAAATAAAAAAAGAAAGATTTGTTCCTGTCCTGGAGGAGCTTACAATCTAAGGAGGGAAGAAAAAAACATAAAGAAAACTATAAAGAGATGGGGGAGGAAAAAGTACCTGACCACAGAGTATAAAGAGCAAGGATGGAGTGCAACTCTGTAGGAGATGAAGATGTGACTGCCCTAGACTTCTTCCTTAAATGGAGAATTTTGGGAGGCTTTCTCCATCCTCTAATGAGAGGGAGAGTTCCCAGGGGGCATAAGGTACTGATGTTCAATGTTACAGGATGTATCCTTGAAGCATGATAGTAAAGGTCAGAGGATTTTAAACCAGGTGAAAAATAAAAAGATGGCTCACCTGGACCCTCTCCTTAAATGCTGCAGGGACAGCAACATTCTCTTTCTTAGTATAAGCCTCAAGTTGGACTTCCATATTTTCAAGATTAAGTGTGCATCCTACCTTCTAAAACCTTCATGGTCTGACTCTATTATTCACTTAGCTGAGTTATCTTCACCAAGTCATTAGTTCCTTCATCTCTTCAGTGAAGAAGTTGGAGTAGATGACCTCTAATATATGATCCTTCCACATCTGAATCCTAAGTCTTTATAAGCTTATCTGGGAAAAGTAACATTTTTAAATGGCTGTGCTGATTTTACCTAACAAAAATTTAAATACAGTAACAATATTTCATAGAGCTTCATGAACCATGGCATAATTACCCACTTCCTCTGGGCTGGAAGCCAGCTTCTTCATAAACTAGTCAACAAATTGCCAACATTTAGGGTGTCCCCAATTCTACCAGCTTATTAACAATATTTTGATCAAACTTGTCTGGGTATTGGTGTAATGTGCAAGTAGAACTCCAAAGTGAGACAAAAACAACAGAGAAATAATTGTCAGTCAGTCTGTCAATAATTATTTATAAAGCCTTATACTATGAGCCTGCCACTATGCTAAGTTTAAAAAATGACAAAAAACAAAAACAAAAAACCCACTTCTGGTTTTGAAGGAGCTTACATTCTAATGAGAGAGACAACAGGTAAATAGTCAAGCACATATTAGATATATATTATAAATGAAAGAGATATACATGCATATACACATATATAATATATATTATATGTAGTACAAATAAGATTATATATGTGTGTATAGAGTATATATGAATTCCTAGAATATAATGTAAATGAAATATAGAAATAGATATAGATACACATGTATATATTCTATGTGGATACATGGCCTATATATAAATGAAAGCTATATGTGTGTGTGTGTATATATATATATGGATATATGGCATATAATATAAATAAAAAGATATATACACATATATATTATATATGGACCCCACATAGGGTATAAATAAAAGAGAAAGATGTATACAGTGTGTGTGTGTGTGTGTGTGTGTGTGTGTATACATGTTGTACATATACATGGTGTGTATACAATGTAGATGTATATATAGTATATATGGATACATACCATATAGTATAAATGAGAGAACAATTGCATATTGATGTATAATATAGTGAGATACATAGTATAGTAAGTATAAATGAAGAGAATGCCATTGAAACGTTTTAAATATTGCCCAGAGGAGTACAGAAGGAAGTTCAGAAGGAATCACAGAGAAGGATGACAGCTTTGAAAGTGATAGGTTAAATTTATCATAAACTTTTTTTTCAATAAGCAATATGAAGTAAATAGTCATGGTTTTTATTCAATCTTTTTTGTTGTTATTGTTCTACTTTGTATATGAAATGCTTGGTTTTTGGTGTTTGTTAAGTTCAGTTTTACTAAAACCCAACTAAATCATCTCCCTCCTCAATCCCCCTTCTTCCATCACAGCTTGTGATGCTGTTAAATTGGTGTAGTCTGGCATGACCTGCTCTTGAGGAATCCATCCCAGCTTCCTATGATCACTCTTTCTTTTCTAAATTTTCACTAACCATTCCATTAATAACTCCTACTAAAATCTGGCCAAAGCTTGAAGTCTATCTCATTGTCTATAGTTTGCAGATTTCATTCTCTTCTCTTTTTTTGAAAATGAGGACCTTTGCCCTTTCCCAAACTCTGAAAGATCCCTGGAAGTACCTAGCAATCACTTTTACCAGTTTTATCAGAACCCTAGTCAGCCTCACTTTCTCCTCTAGACTCATCAAAGTCCAATGGCAAGGCAAAAGTCATGATGGTTGGTGATGGTCCAGGATCCAGTGGATGCCCTTGGCATCTTCCGTGTTTGACTAAGCTCTAAGTGTTCCACAGAGCTTTTTTTAGGCTCCTTCACGGCCTTTGGAACAAACCATTCTCATGTCTATTAGGGGATAAGAATATGTTTAAAGTAGACACTCTCCTAACTAACCATTGGGTTTGAAAAATACTAGAAAAGCAGAAAAAGGTAGATGATTCTGTAGACTGAATGATCTAAGAAGGAAACAGAGCTTGAGAGCTAGACCTTGAAAGATGATAATTGTCATTGAACATAGTGTTGAGTTGGGAAGGAACCCCAAAAGTTGGGATCACAAACCAGTGTAAAGAGGTGTCTCAAAAGAATTTTCAGGTTTGAACCCATTTGCTGGTCAAGGAGCAAAGGTTATTGTCATTGTACTGCCATTACTAGTGGTCTAAATTCCAAGAGAATTTAGCAAATAAACAGAAGCAAAGAAATACTTTTATTTAGTTCTTCATGTTATAGATATGCTAATTTTATGGCCCAGAGATAGGACCAAGGAGTGGTCTCTAGAATTTGGTTATTACTGACCAATAGACAGTAATGTTTGTTGAGAGACAGATTGTTAGAAAGATAGTATTCTTAGATTGGATGTGGGAGTTCCCTGAGGCAGACTCCAAAGCCAGAAGATTTAGAATTACTGACCTATTGTTGGAACAGAAGCTCTCTAAGGTCAAGAGACCTCAAAATCATTGCTGTCTTCCCTAGAAGGTATATTACATCATTAGAATGGTGGGAGCCAACAATATTTTCCTCCCTGATCTACTGATTTCTCCCAATTTGGATCTTACTATAAATATTCATTCATTTAACTTAAAATTTCGTGAAAATGCAAAGATCCTGAGAAATACCATATGTTGTCTTCATAGTGCCTGAGTGTGAAGAAAAGGTAGAAGGAGGATTGGCTGGTGAAGATTCAGTATTGGGAACATAGATTTCAATTCATTTATCAGATACTTTTCTGAGAGTATATTTTATAGGGGGAGAGTAGAGTAAACAGTTGCTACCTATCTGTAAAGGGACAAGGCAAAGTGTTGCCCAGTAAGAAGGGGAGATAAAAATGGCAAACGTAGGGAATCAAAAGCAAAGTTTTCCAAAGGCTAGATCTTGTGACGTCCAGAGGATCTCAGTACCAGCCCAAGTCCTTGATCTTAGAAGAGAAGTGAAGAGGCAGAACTCATGTGGATGGTCAAACATGGAGTCCATTTATTCCAAATTTTCTCAGCCTTATATACCCTAATGCCTTTATATAACTATAGCACACTGCGCATGCAAGACCATATAAACAGCTTGCTGTTGTGTGTAGATGACTCTTTGCCACTTGGTATCACTCTGCTTTAATTACAACACAGGTTGTCACTGTCCCCTGACTTCTCAGGAAGGCCAAGAGCCCTTATAGGGAGATGGGGAGCCAAACAAAACCCATCAGCAGGATTCCTTTTACTGGACTCAAAGGTCTTATACCTCATCCAGCTGCCCACTTGGTAGAGAGAGGAGAAATAGTGAAAGCTTTCTCCGTTTTGTTGAAATGCAGTCAATGTCAATTCTCCCTTGGATGTCTAGTGAGGGGAGATTCCTTTCCTCTCCCCAGCAAAAGCTATGGTGTCTATGTGAACATGTGCTACCTAGCTAAGCCTGAGACTAGAATCTAAGTTTCTGTCCACCTTTCTTGCTTTGTACTTGAGTGGAATAAACAGCATTAAGTTTTTAACATATAAAAAGCATTGTGCTAAGCACCAAGGATACAAAAAGATAAAGCTGAGTTAGTCCCTGTATTTAGTTCTTTGAACAGAAACAAATTAACAGTGGCTCTGAGGAATGGATCTTTCCAACTTGGGCAGCTACCATGTGAATATGAGGAGTCTAATCAAGTGCTGGCTGCCCAGTCGGAGAGGTTTCTCACAGCTATGCCCTTCTTGGAGAAAATGATCTCCACCAGGAGGATGAGTCATGCATGCCTGGCTGACCAGAAGACATGGACCTTGGGCTGCTGATCACACAGTATGAGTCTGAGGTGAATGTGAAATACCTGTTAAGTGATCCCACAAGACTTCTGGGAGTTTTTATCTACTTCAAAGTAGAATATAATATATTTATATAAGTACATATATGTACACACTGTTTATATTATAATATAGTTTACATTGTAAGTGTTATTATTTCTTTTGTGGTGGAAAATTAATAGCAATCTTATTCTTGATGTTTACTACTTTATATGCTTGAGTACCATGCTTAAAAAGGGCCAGGTCTCCCACTGGATCTAGGGCCACCTCCCGTCATCCTGGATTATATCTTGCCCCTGGACCCAGATGGCTCTGGAGAAGAGATTAAAGCTGGTGACTTTGCACAGTCGTGCCTCACATAAATCTAGTTCACTTGCATGTCAAAACATCACCTTCCTGATGTCATCGATCTTCTTCAAGAACAAAGGACAAACAATAGCAACATACTGATGACTCTTTCTAAAGGAAACCCTTTCAGGGAAAGCTCTAGAGATGAGCCATATCTCAGCAATATTGGGAACTACATATGAAGGTAAATGAGTCAGGAAATGTGAGAAAAAAATTGGAATTCTCTTACTTCAAGCTCTCCCAGCATTGAACCCAGATTGCACAAGTCCAGAGCTGGTGCCTCATTTGAGAAGGTGGCAAGCTTAGACCACAGGAAATATACTGAAATTAACATTTCTTAAGGTTATTTTTAAAATTCATTTTTATTTTATTTTTCATTTCAGATTGTCTTCCTTGTTCTGCCCCTCCTCCACATTGAGAAGGCAAGAAAAATAAAACCCATTACAATATGTATAGTCATGCAAAACAAAATTGTACATTAGCCATAGAGAAAAAGAAACACCTTTTAATATGCACTATCCCTTGCTCCCCCCATTGCAAAGAAACTCATTTTTCCAAATCATAGCAAAACAGAAATCAGAGAAGGTACACATAGAAGAATATATACCAGACAAAACAAAGTCTCAAATTGAGAATTAACTCAGCTCAACCAAGAGAAAGGAGTCCTGAATCTCACCCAAAAGGAAACTCCTTGAAGTCTCTAGAATAGCAATTCTTGAGCACATTAATCAGTTCGCTCTCTGGTGGTTGATAGCATTTTTTATCATGAGTTTAAGGCTAGCGTTTTCATTTTTGTAGCTTTTTGTGCATTTTTGTGCTTCACTGATTCAAATCTGCATCAACAAAATTACTTTCAAGGTAATCTCTTTCATTGGAGTGCTATTCTATCTAGCCCGTGGGCCAGCAGGGGTGGGTGGTATTACACCAGAAACCAGTTTTGGATTTAGCACTTGGAAAAGTCATTCTCTTCCTTGACTCTCACAGGTTCCTTCCTTCCCAAATCAATTCTCCATTTGCAGAGTTGTCAGGCCTTTGTCTGTTTTCCAACAGCTGTCATCTGCTAATCCATTTGGGATTAGAGCTGGCTTGTATTGGGAAATTCCCTGGAAGGTCTTCAGTCTCTCTCTTGTGTGACTTCTTCAGAGATCCTGGCCGATTACTGCAGTCCTGTTGTCCAGCAAAAACAAGATTAATAGAACTTCAGATTTCTAACAAGGGTTCTTAACCTTTTTTGGGTCCTAGTCCCCTTTGGTGAAGCTTGTAGATCCCTTTTCAGATGATGTATTTAAATGTAAAAAATAAAATATACAGGATTTCAAAGGTTTCCTTTTTTTTCCCATTTCAATTACATTGAAATATAGTTATTAAAACATTTTTTAAAAGATAAGTTCATAGACCTTACATTAAGAACCCCTATTCCAGAACAAGACAGAGTAGAGAAAAAAAAATCTGGGGAGAAAGAATCAAAACCAAAGAATTTTAGACTCTAGTTGTGTCAGAGCTAAGTGAAAAATCTTAAAGACTGAGTACAACTTCCTTCTTTTATAATGAGGAAACTAAGGCACAGCTAGGGGAAGTAACTTTCTGAAGTCTTTTAGCTAGGATTTTAGCTAATCCAGGTAACAAAGCCTGGATTAAAATTCCAACCACCTGACCCCCACTCCTCTGCTTCCAAAGCAACAGACAACTTCCTAAAACCAGTATCAGCCATAGGCAAAGTTTACCTTTGGTGCTCCTCCACTAATGCTAATAAATGTTTGACTATCAGCTTTCTAGAAGAGGGGGGGATTTGTGTCCATGGCACGCTTTTAAATTTAATTCACATTATTAACACTTTCTACCACATTTTAAATTTATATCATAACCAAAATAATAAATCAAGCCCTAATTTGAACTCTGTTCCATTGCTGAAGTATACATGCTCACTCTGAAAATTTAACCATTGACTCTTTCAAACTGGTTCAGCTGGCTCCAACAGATTCCTGAAAGAAAAATGATTATTAATAAGGATGATTTGAATAGATACAGAATTCCCCCTTTTTCTATTGCCAAAACCTAAATCTCTAATCACTTGTCTATCTGAGCCTACCCAGCTTTACACATGCCTGGAGCAGCTGAGAATGATAAGATCATAGATTTAGAGTTACCAGTAACTTCAGAGTTTATCTAGTTCAAACTTTTCATTTTACAGATAAGGAAAAAAAGTTCTATAGAGGTCAATAAAAGCAAAATCGAGACAAAAACCAGGTCTTTTGGGTTCTCCATCTTATCAAACTGCCTCCCATTAAAGATACAAAAGGGAAAAAATAAGATAATACCTTCCCCATAGGAATCTATAGTCCAATAAGAAGCTGTGACATTTAAGAAAATAAGATGGACAAGTAATTCACTGTTTTTTCTTATCCATAAACTTAGGAGATTGATTTAGTTGTTGTTGCTATTGTTGATTTGTTATCAGTTCTGTCCTACTTTTTGTGACCCTTTTTTTGGGGTATTCTTGGCAAAGATACTGGAATGGTTTGCCATATACTTTTCCAATTCATTTTACACATGAGGAAACTGAGGCAAACAATAGAGTGGCTTGTCCTGGGACACACACACAATGAGGTCACATTTGCATTCAGGCCTTCTTGACTTCAGTCCTGGAGATCTATCTACTTTGTCACCTAGCTGTCCCCTGGTCTAGTTTAGGGGAGTCATAGAAGTCCTTGGAAATAAGCCAAAGAGGAATTTGGATGGGGAAAAAAATTATACTTTTATACTCACTAACTTCTAACTAAAATTTAGCATTTCCTTCAATTATGAATAAAACAAACAAATATTCTGAATAAGTGTTATAAATTTCAGATAATGTGACTTGAGAATGCATTGGATTTCATGCATGGAACCATGATATAAATATCTCTTCCATTGCCTGACTCAATGGATTCTGACCATTAAGGTTTAGACAGAGAGAGAGATTTTTAAGCCAGGAGTCCTGGGCAGTAATCCTCAAGTCATATCATGTAAGCAATCATATATTCTGCCTAATTGTTGCTCTGACAAAAAAACATGAGAGTTTGGAAATTTATGTTGAAAGAACCCCAGGAAATGGGTCTAAAATAATCCTCCTCCTACCTTTCAGCAGATGTAAACTTGCTTCCTCTTTATATGTGATTCATTTGCTTTGTCTTAGTAACCATTTCTAGGCTTCAAAAACTTGAAGCTAGTGGGGGAATTTGATAGCAAATTGAATGACTAAATTTTGAAAAACAAAAAAATATGGAGGTTTCATGGTTGGTCAGCCCTGATCAACATTAAATAATATTTCTAAGGACTTGTCTTAGAGTAAGACGTTGGACAAATCAAGGTTGGAGCAAAGACAAGCACATTAATGCTCTATTGGTGGAGTTGTGAATTGGTCCAACAACTCTGGAAAGTAATTTTTCTCAGACTGTGACTGAGATATTTATACTCTTTGACCCAGAAATCTCTTTGATGGTCATAGGCCCACAAATAGGGCCTTTCTTCCCCAGAAGCCATCTGGGTCCAGTTGTAAGACATAGATCAGGCCAACAGAAGAAGGCCCTGGATGCAAAGAGAGATCAATAAGAAGGAAGAATCATTACAAAAATAGAAGCTAAATGTTGTTGATTACAGTGTCAACGTTTGACCAGAAGAAGAAATGGAAAACTCTGAATATGGAATGTTATCTATAATGTTGGACTTGATTAATTTTGTTGAATTATTTCATTTGATTTTTGTCCCTTTATTTTTTTTTCTTATTTCTGGTTATAAAGATGGCTCTCTGGGTGGAGGAAGGGAAAATATATTCACAAATAAAAGTGATGTGAAATAAAACAAAAGTTTCAACAAAATTTTTAAAAAGAAGTACATTTGTACATTACTTCCTACATTTCAAAGTCTTGTTCTTTTTATACTATTGGGTCCCCTAGAATCATTAGCAGACTAAATAGGGCAAAGATTGTTACTTGGATCATACAGTTAGCTAGCAACAGGAACCAGATCTCCTGACTCTCACCCCAAGTTGGTTTCACTGTCCCTGGGGAGAAAAAACATATTTCATAGGAAAACATGGCAGACAGGAAGAGAACTTGGCCAACTAGTCAATATTGCCATCTATGATAAAATTTATCAGATGTTGTTTCCAGTGGGTGTTAAATAAATATACCACACACATCCCCAAGTGGCCAATAATAGTTCCTTAACAACCCCAATCGTCAAGGAATAAAAAAGCACTTGACTCTCAGGAATGGGTCTCTTCCAGTAGCACTAATAACCTGGGCCCTTCCCTTAACAGAATGTCAATGCTCCCCCTCCATAAGACTTACAGGAATGTCCTCATCCAAGCTAGTTAATATCTACTGTAAGCCAAATTGAGCCCTTGGGAGGCAAAGTAGACAATCACTTTGGGGGTAATTTCAGGGACTCTAGTAAAAACCCTATGTGGTTTTCTTTTGGAAGTACTTTTCTCATGAAAGTATACCTAATTTACTTCCATATTACTCCCTCTTCTTCATAAAACCATTATTTCCAGAAGGACTTTATTAAGAATATTTTATTTTGTATTGGCATTTTCTGGTTCCCAAGCCACTTACTATATACATTATCTGATTTCATCCTCATAAAGAACCTATAAAGTAGTTAGTAGAGCTACATTACCTTCAATTACAGATTTAATTTATTAAATGAAGTTCTACAGGGTTATATGTTCATCAAGGTCATTCAGCTAATAAGGGGAAGTGCCAAGACAATAAATACAGGTATTCTAGTCCTGGTTCCAGTATTTCCATCCACAGTGAAGATGACAGGGCAAATGCTATCTGGGAATGTTGCATATATGTTGCACCTCTAATACAGTCAGATGGTATGGTGAATAGGACCAGGAATTCAGGAGCCTTGAGTTCAAATCTAGCTTCAGAAATGATTCTTTCCTTGATGATGTGGAGGAAGAGTACACATTTACAGTAGTCATCATAAATCATCATAAGACCATAGATTTTTATCTGGAAAGGATCTCAGAGACCATCTAGTCCCACTATCTCACTTTAAAATTGAGAAAAAAAGAGACTTAACTTGACCCAGCTCTTGGCACATAGAAGGACTTTCATAAAGGCTTATTGATTGAATGATAGTCTAAAGTTAGATAGGTGGTAGGCCATAAATAAACCTTTAAAAAATTTAATAATAGCTTTTTATTTTTCAAAATATATTCAAAGATAGTTTTCAATATGCCCCCCCCCTTGTAAAACCTTGTTTTCCAAATTTTTCTACCTCCCTTCCCCACTCCCTAGATAGCAAATAATCCAATATAGGTTAAACATATACAATTCTTCTAAACATATTTCCAGATTTATCATATTGCACAAGAAAAATCAGATAAAAAGGGGGGAAATGAAAAAAAAAAACAAGCAAGCAAATTACAATACAGGTGAAAATATTATGTTGTGATCCACATTCAGTTTCCATAGTCCTCTCTCCCATCACTAGTCTTCCATAAACTTTTATTAAGCATCTACTGTGTGCTAGGCACTGTGTTAAGTGTGTTGAGAATACAAATAGGGGAAAAAAGTCCCCACCCTCAAGGAGCTTATGGTCTAATAAGAAAGGCAGCACACCAAAGGTTAGAGTTGGGGAAGATATGAGGTTACGGTGAAATCAAAGACTTCCCAGAATAGCACAACCAGGTGAAAAATGAAATGTTTTAGCTAAACTCCCTCTTTAAATGGAGGTTTGGTGGTATCTGGTTCTGCAATGTGAGTTCAACTTAGATTCTCCAATTCCAGAACCTGGGCTCTCTCTGCTACTCTATCCTCTCTCCAAGATCATGAAAGATGATGGAGGAAAAGGACTTAATTTTCCATCTTTTGCAGAACCCATCTAGAGATTCCTGAGCTGGAAAGGGAAGAAAACCAAGGAATCTCGCCAAAGCAATTTGGTTTCTTCCTGCCTCCTCCTGAACATCTCTAAAGGCGATCATTGGGCACCTTGCCATCTCCTTTTTCTTTGTCCCAGAGGCGTTAGGCCTGAAGGTAAAATCCAAACAGCTACACCCTCTATCTGCTCTCAGACATGCCCACAAGAGCTTCCTGTGTCACTGGGGGGATTAGATATGAAAGTGGTTGCAGGCCACTTAACAAGGTTTTAACTACTCCTAACTGATCCCCAATAGAGCATTAGTGTGACAGAAAAAACCCCAAAGTGAGAGTCAAGAATCTGGGTTCTCCAATTGGATAACCTCATGACCCTGAATAAATCTCTCCCCCCCATTTTCTTAATGAAGATGACCAAACATCATAAAAATGCACATTGGCTTTTTCCTACTCCAGAGTACTGCTGTCTCTGACATTGGAGTCTACAGATGTGGAACGTTGCACATTAGGCCATTGAAGAGAGAAGAGGAGGGATATATTAATGTTTTGCTGAATTTTTTCTCTTCTTTTTCTTTTTTCTTCAAGAAAAAAAAATGTCATCTTTTTGATAAAAAATACTATCCACTTCCAGACAAAGAACTGATAGTTTGGGTGCAGACTCAAGAATAATTTTTCTTCCTCTTTATTTTCCTTGATTCTTTCCTTTTCCACCATCACAACATAGCTAATGTGGAGATATATTTGTATGACTTAATATGTATAATGTAATATGTAGATAAGTCTAATCATATATATGTATAATATTTCTTGTTACACGGATGGAGGAAGAGGTGGAAGGGAGAGTTTGAAACTGAAATTATTTTTAATTAAAATTTTTAATTTAATTTAATTTTTAATTTAAATGAAAATGAAAAATAAATTCTTTGTTATTGATTCTCTGGAAGGAAAAGAGGAAAGAATACATGAAGGAATCTAGGTGTTATAGAAAAGACAGCATTAAAATCTATTTTTAATGGAAGGCAGAATTTTTATAAGTAGAGGCAATGGGACACAACTAAATCTCTAAATCAGAAAGATCTCCGTTTGAGTCCAGCATCTGAGATATACTGGCTGTGTAATCCTGGAAAAATCATTTGCCACCTAGCAGCCTGGGCAAGTCTCTAATAGGAGATCCTGGAAGTTACAGAATGGTTTCTAATCTATATTGGAAAACAGAGTTTTCTCATTGGAAACTCCTTCTATGATAAAAAAACAGGCTTAATTTTTTTTCAAGTTTCCCTAGATGGTCCTTTCCTTACTCAACCATAGTTGTAACACATATTCCATTCTGTTTCCTAAGATAGCTGTGCTGAAATGATGCAGAAGCTTCAGGATTTTAGCTTCTTCAGTCAGCTTGCAGACCTTGTGGCCAGGGCTCAGTTTGCCCATCTTTGAAATGGGTGACTGGAAGTGGTGCTGAGAATATATATGAACTTTGTCATAGTGCCAAGATGGTCAGAAGAGAGAAAGGAAACCACTCCTCTAACCTCTCAGTGTAGTTACTATCATTAGTAGAAGCAGGACCACATGACCCCAATCTAAACAGTCGCCTTTATTCAAGGAAATGGCCATATCCGATTTGAGTTGTTTAGTCGTCTTTTTTTTTTTTTTTTTTTTTAATGATTTCTCCAAATTCTGAAGCAGCTGCCACAGCTTTATTTAAGGAAGCCCAGCCGATGCTGGAAGGAGACAACTTGCTGGACTTAAAGCAGGACTATTCCTGTCGCCCTATTTCCTGGTCACTGATCCAGCACCAGCTGAATGGAACAGATGAGAAACAGCTGCTCGGTGTTTGGGGCTTTTAAAAAATAGTCGGCAAAAAATGGAACAACTGGACTTTGTTTCCGGGATGTGGGTGGGAAGACCCACGGTTAGAACAAGACTTCCGTCATGCTTGACCAAGCTTGCTTCCTTTTCTGAAGGTTGGAGCAATGTTGGAGATACTAGGTGTCAGCAAAGCATCCAGGTCTCTCATGCTAAATTGGCGGATGAGATGGAGAGATGGAGGAATAACAGTTAGGTGGATTTGGGACTAGTTGAATTTCAGGATACAAAGTACAGTCTTTGAGAGTTTGATTTCTCCACCAAAAAAAAAAAAAAAAAGGTTTCCAAGGAAATACCTTGCCAATTTCCTTTCTCCCAGAGAATCAGTAACAAAGAATTTATTTTTCATTTTCATTTAAATTAAAAATTAAATTAAATTAAAATTTTTAATTAAAAATAATTTCAATTTCAAACTCTCCCTTTCTTCCACCTCTTCCCCCATCAGGGTAACGACAAGAAATATTATTATATATGGCCCTGTGTTGACATAGTTTCTTATGTTTCAATTCATGCCTGACTGTTCATAACCACATTTGGGTTTTTCTTGACCAAAATATTGGACTGATTTGCCAGTTTCCTTTTCCAGCCCATTTTATACATGCGGAAACTGAGTCAAATAGGGTTAAGTGTCTTGTCCAGGATCCCACAGCTGAACTTAGGAAGATGACTCCAAGACCAAGTGTTTTATCTACTGTGCCAAAGCTGGAAGAGTCCTTCTAATACAGAGGTGTTTAACTTCTTTGTTGACAATCTTGGTGTCACAACCAGATGTGAACCAAGAATTTTCTGTCTTTCAACCCAGTATACAATTTATGGCATGACATTGCCATAACAACAGTGATAGAGTATTCAAAAATATTAAAGCATTGTTTAATATATATTAGGTTACTTGCTATTTAGGGGAAGGGAGAGAAAAAATTTGAAACACAAAGTTTTGGGGGTTTTTTGTTTTGTTTTGTTTTTTATTATAGGTTTATATTTACAAAACATATGCATGGGTAATTTTTCAATAGTAACCCTTGCAAAACCTTCTGTTCCAAATTTTCCCTTCCTTCCCTCCACCCCCCTCCCCTAGATAGCAAGTATTCCAATATGTTAAAATATATATTAAATCCAATATATGTATATGAATGAGAATGCTATGTTGTGATCCACACTCAGTTATCACAGTCCTCTCTCTGGGTGTAGATGATTCTCTTCATTACTGAACAATTGGAACTGGCCTCAATCATCTCATTGTTGAAAAGAGCCACATCCATCAGAACTGATCATCATATAGTTTTGTTGTAGTCATATATAATGATCTCCTGATTCTACTCACTTTACTCAGTATCAGTTCCTGTAAGTCCCTCCAAGCCTCTCTGTATTCATCCTGCTGGTCATTTCTTACAGAATAATAATATTCCATAACATTTATATACCACAATTTACCCAGCCATTCTCCAAGTGATGGGCATCCACTCAGTTTTCAGTTTCTGGCCACTACAAACAGGCTGCCACAAACATTTTTGCACATGTGGGTCCCTTGCCCTATTTTAATGTCTCTTTGGGATATAATCCGGGTAGAAACACTGCTGGGTCAAAGAGTATGCATAGTTTGAGAACTTTTTGAGCATAGTTCCAAATTGCTTTCCAGAATGGCAGGATCCATTTACAGTTCCACCAACCATGTGTCAGTGTCCCAGCCCTCTCATATCCCCTCCCATCATTATCTTTTCCTGTCATCTCAATCATCTGTGAGGTATGCAGTGGCAAATCAGAATTATCTCAACTCACATTTCTCTGATCAATAGTGATCTGGAGCACCCGGTCAATTATTACAAATAGTTTCAATTTCAGAATCTGAAAATTGTCTGTTCATATCCCTTGGCCATTTATCACCTGGGGATATAAATTTGAGTCAATTCTCTATATATTTTGGAAATGAGGCCTTTATCAGAATCCTTGAATGTAAAAATGCTTTCCCAGTTTATTGCTTTCCTTCTAATCTTGTCTACATTAGTTTTGTTTGTACAAAAACCTTTTAACTTAATATAATCAAAATTATCTATTTTGTGATCAATAATGATCTCTAGTTCTCCTTTGGTCACAAATTCCTAACTCCTCCACAGGTCTGAGAGTTAAACTATCCTATGTTCTTCTAATTTATTTATAATTTCATTCTTTATGCCTAGATCATGAACTCATTTTGACCTTATCTTGATATATGGTGTTAAATATGGGTCAATGCCTAGTTTCTTCCATACTAGTTTCCAATTTTCCCAGAAGTTTTTGTCAAATAATGAGTTCTTATCCCAAAAACTGGAGTTTTGGGGTTTGTCAAACACTAGATTACTATAGTTATTGACTATTTTGTCCTGTGAACCTAACCTATTCCACTGATCAACTAGTCTATTTCTTAGCCAATACTAAATGGTTTTGGTGACCGCTGCCTTATAATATAGTTTTAGATCTGATACAGGTAGGCCACCTTCATTTGATTTTTTTTTTTCATTAGTCAATTCTTGACTTGAATTTCTTGACCTTTTGTTCTTCCAGAGAAACAACAAGGTTTTTTGCAAGGACAAATGTTGAACACTATCTTTGCATATATTTTGAAAATAAAAAGCTATTATTTAAAAATATATTAATGCATTTTAGTGTGCCTTAAGAGAATCAATTAATAACATTCCCAAATTCTGCACTAGAAAAATCATATCCTAGAGTATTGTGTTCAGTTTTAGGAGTTCTTTTTTTTATTATTTTTTTTTTGTTTTTGCTGAGGCAATTGGGGTTAAGTGACTTGCCCAGGGTCACACAGCTAGGAAGTGTTAAGTGTCTGAGACCAGATTTGAATTCAGGTCCTCCTGACTTCAAGGTTGGTACTCAAGTTCATTTTTTAAAATAATATTGATAAATTGGAGGCACCGATCAATAAATGCCTCTCATGCACCAGACATTGTGCTAAGCTCTGGGGATATAAGAAAGGCAAAATACAATACCTGCCCTCAAGGAACTTACAATCTAATGAAGGAAACATGCAAACAAATATTGAAAACATGCAAATAAACAAGCTAAATATAGGATAAATAGGAACCAAGATGATGAAGAGATTTGAGATCATGCTATAGAAGTATCAATAAAGGAACCATAAATAGTTATTCATTGCTGTTCTGATCAAATTACCAAAGGATTACTTAATAAAGCCAGAAAAAAAAATAAAAATTGAAATTGGAAGAACAGAAGGTAAAGAATCTCAAAGGAGAAAATGAAAAAATATCTCAATATAAATCTCAGACCTCAGATTATACTACAAAGAGGTTATCATCAGGACAATATGGTACTAGTTATGGACTAGATGGAACAGATTAGGATGGTGTAGTGGATAGAGCACCAGCCCTGAACAGAAGGACCTGAGTTCAAATCTGGTCTCAGACACTTAACACTTCCTGGCTGTGTGACCCTGGGCAAGTCACTTAACTCCAAATGTCTCAGCAAAAACAAAAACAAAAACAAAACAGATATGTTGTGTGCAACATATAGAAGCAAATGAACATAATAGTGTCATATTTAATAAACCTCCAAATTCAGATATTAGGGGAAGAACTCATCATTTAACAAAATTGCTGGGAAAAACTGGGAAAATGGCAGAAACTGAGCATAGACCAATATCGCATACCAGATAGACAAAAAAGAGTGACATTATAAACATATTAGAAAAGCAATTAACTTTCAGATCTAAGGATAGAGAAGTAATTCATGACTTAAAAAGAGAGAGAAAAATCACAGAAAATAAAATGGATAATTTTTATTACATAAAAGTAATTGTTTGCATGAACATTACATGAAAACCTCCTCACAATTCATAGACATGAGAGCAGGGACAGCGTCAGAATAGGTGGTTGTCAACTGACTAACTGACCCAAGTAAAACCAGTGCAGCAAACATAAAACAAGAGGTGAGGGTGTACTGGTAAATGTTTAACAACTGACTCCCAAAAAAAGTGCATACAACACATTTAAGTTTAATCTTTTTCTCTATCACTCTCTTATAAAACATTTTATTTTCAAAACATGTGCATAAATAATTTTCAATATTCACCCTTACAAAACCTTGTGTTCCAGATTTTTTTCTCCCTCTCTTCCCCCCACTCCCTCCCCTAGATGGCAAGAAATTCAACATTCTATTACTTTCTTAAGTTTAGATAAAAAAATAAAACAAGAAAAGCCCTGATTTGCACATTTGTCAATTTCTGAAGTATAATAAATGCCATACTGAAAATTTAACAATCAGCTCTCCTGAGAGCCAATTGGACTTGGCTCTAGCACATTCCTGGAAACAAGTCACTGGCGGGAAAAATCATTGCAGCACGTTTCTGTGATAAGAACCATATTAATGAACTGTTTATGAAGTTGTGAATTGGTCCAGACATTCTGGAGAGCACTATGGAAACACGCCCCCAACGTCACTAAACAATGCATACTCAGCAAAACCACCACTCAAAGAGAATAAAGAAAGAGTTTAAGGATTTATGTGTACAAAAATATTTATTTATTTGTTTATATTAAAACTTTTTATTTTTAAAACATATGCATAGACTTGCCAAGATGGCAAGTAATCCAATATATGTTAAACATGTGCAATTCTTCTATACATATTACCACAATTATCATGCTGCACAAGAAAAATCAGACCAAAAAGGAAAACAATGAGAAAGAAAATAAAATGCAAGCAAACAACAACAAAAGAGTAAAAATACTATGTTGTGAATTACACTCAGGTCCCATAATCCTCTCTCTGGGTGCAGATGGCTTTCTCCATCACAAGATTGGCCTGAATCATCTTATTGTTGAAAAGGGCCACAGTCCATCAAAATTAATCATCATATAATCTTGCTCTTGCTGTGTACAATTATCTCCTGGTTCTGCTCACTTCACTTAGCATCAGTACATGTAAGTTTCTCCAGGTCTCTCTGAAATCATCCTGCTGGTCATTTCTTACAGAACAATAATATTCCACAATATTCATATATCATAATTTAGCCATTCTCCAATTAATGGGCATCCACTCAGTTTCCAGTTTCTTGCCACTTCAAAAAGGGCTGCCACAAAATTTTTTTGCACATGTGGGTCTCTTTCCCTCCTTTATGATCTCTTTGGGACACAAGCCCAATAGAAACACCACTGGATCAAAGAGTATGCACAGTTTAATAGCTCTTTGGGCATAGTTCCAAATTACTATCCAGAGAAGTTGAATCAATTCACAACTCCACCAGCAATGTATGTGTCCCAGTTTTCCTGCATTCCCCTCAACATTTGTCATTACCTTTTCCTGTCATTTTAGTCAATCTGAGAGAGGTGTAGTCATATTTCAGCGTTGGCTTAATTTTCATTTCTCTGTCCAATAGTGATTTAGAGCATAAATCTAGACTAGAAATGATTTCAATTTCTTTATCTGACTGTTTCTTCATATCCTTTCACCCTTTAACTATTAGAGAATGGATTGAATTCTTATAAATTTAAATAAATTCTCTCTATATTTTAGAAATAAGGTCTTTATCAGAATCCTTGAATGTAAAATTTCCCCCCAGTTTATTGCTTTCCTTCTAATCTTTTCTGCGCTGATTTCATTTGTACAAAAACTTTTTAACTTAATGTCATCAAAATTATCTATTTTGTATTTAATAATATACCCCAGTTCTTTTTTGGCCACAGATTCCTTCCTTCTCCACAAATATGAAAGGTAAACTGTCCTTTGTTCTTTTAATTTGCTTATAATATCACTCTTTGTGTCTAAATAATGAATCCATTTCAACCTTATCTTGGTTTAGGCTGTCAGGTATGAGTCAATACCAAGTTTCTACCATACTAATTTCCCATTTTCCCAAAAGTTTTTGTCAAATAGTGAGTTCTTATCCCCAAAGCTGGGGTCTTACAAAAATATTTATAACAGTTCTTGTTGTTGTGACAAAGTACTAGAAATAAAGGAGTGTCTATCAATAGGGGAATAGCTGAATAAATTGTAGAATATAAATATAACAGAATATAGTACAAGGATAAGTGTTGAAAGAGATCGATTCCGAGAAACCTAGGAAGACTTATATGAATTGATATAGAGTAAGGTGAGCAAAACCAAAAGAACAATTTATACATTAATAATAACAAATTGCAAAAATAACTCTGAACAAAAAAAAAAAAAACAGATCAACAAATGATGAAACAAGAAATCAGACAACCAATAAAATAAAGCCTGCTATCCACTTTCCAACAGAGACAACAGAGTCAGGATACAGAATGAGACATATAATTTTGGAGCAAAACCAATGTGGAAATTTGTTTTGCAATACTATATGATGATCAATTCTGATAGACATGGCCCTCTTCAACAATGAGATGAACCAAATCAGTTCCAATAGAGCAGTAATGAACTGAACCAGCTATACCCAGCGAAAGAACTCTGGGAGATGACTATAAACCATTACATAGAATTCCCAATCCCTATATTTTTGTCCGCCTGCATTTTTGATTTCCTTCACAGGCTAACAGTACACTATTTCAAAGTCTGACTCTTTTTGTACAGCAAAATAACTGTTAAGACATGTATACTTATATTGTATTTAATTTATACTTTAACCTATTTAACATGTATTGGTCAACCTGCCATGGGGGGTATGGAGGGAAGGAAGGGAAAAAGTGGAACAAAAGGTTTGGCGATTATCAATGCTGCAAAATTACCCATGCATATAACTTGTAAATAAAAAGCTATTTAAAAAAAAGAAATTTGTTTTGATTGATTATGCATATTTGTTATAAGGAGTAGGTTTTTCTGGGTTTTTTTCCTCTTTGGTGAGGAAGGCAAAAAAGAAAGAAAATCCTCTTTATTAATTGAAAAAAAATAATTTTTTTAAATGAAAAATAAGCAAAATCTTAAATGTAAGATGCAAACATTTCACATTTTAAAAAGAGCTTAAAGCTTGGACAATTCAGTTATATATAAAGAAGCCTGAAAGAAATTAATCTCTGCCCCTCCCTCCCCCTCCTCCCCCCCGCCCCCCGCCCCGCTCCAAGGCACAGAATGCTTCAACATCCTTTGTCCTAAAATCTAACAGGACCAAAATTGCACCAAATAATAATAATAAGTAAAGGTGAAATACTTAACTACTGTAGTAAGCCATCTTTTGAACAAGGCAGGACTATTGAACAGGATAAGCTAGACTTCCTGAATCTTGTGCTGGGACGTGGGTTCTGAGGAACTCAAAAAGGAAAGATTTCTGGTAATCCTTGGCTAAGGGTCATAGCTAAAATGAAGACTATAATAACCAGATGAAGAACCAGTTGCTGCATCTCCATCCAGTGACTGAGTGGCCTGCTCATCTCAGTCCAGCTAGCAGCAGCTCAGCAGTAGTCTAGTTCAGAATGGCCACAGCCAAATCTAAGGGGAGTCAGTATAATAGCCAAGTAGCCTGCTTGACTCATCCAGACAAGAGACTGGATTCTCACAGGGACCAAATGAAGACCAAATGTCCTATGAGGAAAGAGCCAGCCCAACCTAATGACTAAATAACTTGTCCATAAACAGCACCAATAGCCTTCCTTACAATGAACTTAATATTCTTTGGAGAAAAGATATCAAGACTCTACAGTTGTGAGGTGCTTTGACCATATGTGTTTCATACAAATATGCCTCTGTACCATTTTTTTTTAAGTCTGAGCTTGAGTTCAGTCTTCCATCCATATATTTTCTTGGGTATATATAGGAAAATGACTTGCAACTATTGTTCTTAATTTTTCATTGAGTAGATGCTTTTGCTTAAAAAACTAATTTAATTTACTGGCTAATTGTTAAAGGAAAGCAAACTAGTGAAAACTCATAAGCTATAGGGATAGAAACATAGTAATCCATGGGATTATCCCTAGAATCCTGAAAGTTGTTATTAGCCACTCTGCTAAGGTAAGGTGGAATTGGATAGGACCCCAGATGAGGTCTTATGGAGATGACTTCTAAAACTGCATGCCAGCCTTAACCTCCCTCCTGAGTTCCTGTCTCACATCACCAAGGTCTGCAATATATCTCCATCTAGATATTCCATAAACATTCCAAACTCAACACCACTAAAACAGAACTCATTATCTTTCCTTCTAACTCTAACCCTCCTCCTAATTACTCTATTTCTCTCAAGAGCCCAGATTTCCAATCTAGGAATCATTTTAAATTCTTCACTCTTCTTTCCCTATTCTCATCAGTTGCCAAGTCTTGTTGATTTTCCCTCTCCAATTTTTTTTATGCCTGTCCCCTTCTCTTTATACAAATGCCACTTTATTTTCAGGATCTCTCCGCTAGATCTTCACAATAGACTTCTAATTGGTCTCCCTTCATCTGATCTCTCCCATACCCAATCCATCCTTCACATAGTTGCCAAAATGATATCCCAAAACAAAGAGCAAACCATTGTTTAAGAAGACCTGGTGGTTTTCTGTGTGGTCTACAATGAAATGCACACATCTCTTTTGATGATTAAAACCTCCACAATTGCTCTTCAGGAAGTTGGACTCTATATTCCATAAAGGATTTTTTTTTTTTTTAAGGACAGTATGTTGCAATGGAAAGAGTGCTAGATATTGAGTCAAAAAATCTAAGTCTGAATTCTGACTTTGCACATACTAGTTTTGAGTTTGGGCAAATCATTAACCTTTTCTGGCTCTCAATTTTCTCAACAATAAATTGAGAAAGTTAGATCATGGTCTTTTCCAACTCTAAAATTTATGCTTCTATGATTATTTTCTACCATTAATATTGTGACTATGATAATGTGACTATAACAAACTTGAGGGTCCACAATATGCATTTTATAACATATTGACATATTTATTAAATATTTATGGAATACTTATTTATAAGAACAAAGTAGGGGAGTGCCAGCAAGCAAGGGGAGAGAACTTAAATCTTTTCAGATCTCTAAGTGAAACCTTGTAGCACCTAAGTGCTAGAAGACTGGTTTTTCTGCTCTCCAAAGCTTTTCTAGAAGACCCCAGAAATCTGGACATTAGCCCCTGGACTAAATCCAAGGGAGGGGACTGTTCCAAGACCAGTGAATCATCCCTGACCTTGGAGCCCTGAGGATTTTCTCTCTCTGTCTCTTTGTCTTTCTCTCTCTCTCTCTCTCTCTCTCTCTCTCCTCTCTCTCTCTCTCTCTCTCTCTTTCTCTCTCTCTCTTTCTCTCTGTCTCTCTCTCTTTCTCTCTGTCTCTCTCTCTCTCTCTCTCTCTCTCTTCTATCTCTCTCTTTCTCTCTCTCTTCTCTCTGTCTCTCTCTCTCTCTTTCTCTCTGTCTCTCTCTTTCTCTCTATCTCTCTCTTTATCTCTCTCTCTTTCTCTCTTTCTCTCTGTCTCTCTCTCTCTCTTTCTCTCTGTCTCTCTCTCTTCTCCTCCTCCTCCTCTTCCTCCTCCTCCTCTTCCTCTTTATCCCCCTCCTCCTTCTCCTTCTCTTCCTCCTCCTCCTCCCTTCCTCTCTTTCTCTCTTTCTCTCTTCCTCTCCCTCTTTATCTGTCTCTTTCTCTATCTATATCTCTCTCTGTATGTGTGTCTCTCTCTCCTTCTGTCTTTCTCTTTCTCTCTCTCCATCTCTCTGTCTCTCTCTCTCTGTATCTCTCTCTCTCTTTTTCTTTCTTGTGAATGTGAGTAAGGAACTGACAGGTGAATAAGTTCACGGGGGAGACACTTTCTAGCTGTTCCTACAAATCCCCAGTTATTTGTGAATGAATAAGTCCTTCAACCCAGGGAATTCTTCAGAGAGGTTGAGACCAGATCCCATGGAGAGCCTAGTGATTTGCATTTATTTGGGTACCCAGCCTCTGACTGGGATTTTCAAAGTGCCTTCTCAGGTTGTAAGGAAGGGAAACCAGTGGCAATTATGGGGCCCAACAAGAGGAGAGAAAGGTTGTCATGTGCTACTCATATTTTCCTAGCTCGTTAATCAGGCCTTCAGATGACTCCCTGGTTTCCGGCCAATAGTCACACACATCCAATTTTCAGAAACATATACTTTCACATAGGATGTATATACCTTCCTTCTACCCCCCAACCCATATAACTACATACAGAATCAAATGCATTCATACGCACTCAGAGGATAGATTTATAAATACACACACTCACAAGCCCCCAGATACACACAGGAATACAAACACACTTCCATAGATACCCTTCCATTAGCCTCTTCTGTACTTGGTAATTTTCAGTCCCTCCCTCCCTGGAGGTTCTCTTTCTCCCTAGCCAGTTTTAACCACCAAGCCTCCTGACTCCTGGTGGCCCCTGTGTCTGATAGACATTTTGATTAAATATTTCATGTGGTTTCCAACCCTAGATGAGGTCAGGTAGTTATCAGACCCAAAAGCACAGGATCAGAGGAGGCTTTCTCCTCCTGCCCATGGACCCAACACAGGGAGGAAAGGCTGTGAAAAGGAAAAGTGCTGAGGAAGACCTCAGTAAGGCAGTAGGGAGAGGAGAGACCGCATCCTCCTGGTATTGTGAAGTGACAACTCCCATTCATTCTTTGGGCAACATTTTCAATCAACCACTGCTGTCCTCTTCACCATACTCATTGCTCTCTCTATTCCTAATTGCTCTGTTGGGGTTGCCCCCAATGCAGCCCCATCTTTTGGGGGTAAGGCTCCTCCATTCATAATAACAACAGTAACAATTTTTTAAAAACATATTTCCAGATGAATCCTATTGAAAGAGAAAAATCAGAACAAAAGGGAAATACCATGAGAGAAAAAAAAGAGAAGAAAAAAAAAAGATGAAAATAGTATTTGCTGATCTACATTCAGCCTCCATACTTTTCTCTCTGGATCTGGATGCATTTTCCATCCAAATTTTATTGGGAATGTTTTGGATCACTGAACTGCTGAGAAGAACCAAGACTATCATAATAGATCATCACATAATAGATCATCACAACAACAACAACCTGCTGTTGTTATATACAATGATCTCCTGGTTCTGCTCCCTTCACTCACCATCAATTAATGTATGTCTCTCTAGACTTTTCTGAAAAGTTTCTTATAGAACAGTAATATTCCATAACATTCATATGCCATAATTTGTTCAACCATTCTCCAATTGATGGGCATCCACTCAGTTTCCAGTTCCTTGCCACTACATAAAGGGCTGCTACAAACATTTTTGCACATGTAGCTCCTTTCCCCTTTTTTATGATCTATTTGGGATACAAACCCAGTAGACACCGCTAAATCAATAGTTTTATAGCAGTGATAATATTGATGATAACATGATATTTTATGTCATAATTAATATATAATATTATAATGTGTAATTAATCAAGTAACAATATTATTATAATACCTAGCCTTTATATAGCACTATAAGATTTGTGAAGGACTTTATATATGTTAACTCATAGGTAGCTAGCTCTTGCAATATATAGAGGTAAGACTTGAAGCCAAGAAGACCTCCAGATCTTCTTTATTGATTTCAATCAATTCTTTCCTCAGATATTTACAAACTGCATAATCCTGGGCAAGTCATTTACCTTCTGCCTGCCTCAGATTTCTCATCTAGAAAATGGGGATATTAACAGCATTTACCTCCCAGGCGTGCTGTGAGAATAAAAGGAGTTAATATTTAAAAAGTGTTTGCTTTAGGAATCTCCAATCTGAAGGAGACCTTAAAGGTCTTATTTTAGGGGCTCTGAGAATTTAAATGACTTGCTCAGGGTCACACAGGTAGCAAGCAGTACCAGGACTCAAACTAAAGACTCCAAAACCAACATTCTTTCTGTTGCACTACTGATCTTATAAATTAACTTACTGACAATGTGTTAAGGGCTAATAATGGCTTCTTTAGCCTCCCAGGTCACAGCATCATAGATTTATATTCTTTCTAATCCTGAAAGGATACTCAGAGACTATCTAGTTTAAGCTGTCTTACTTTACAGATAAGGAAACTGAGTCCCAGGAAGCTTAAATGATTCTTTCTTACAGGTAGTAAGTGTCAAAGGCAAGACTTGAAACCATGTTATCTGACTCCATCAGACAGCTAGGTGACATCATAGTGCATCCCAGTGCCAGGCCTGGAATCTGAGTTCAAATCTGACCTCAGACACTTACTAACTGTGTGATACTGGTCAGAGCACTTAACCCCATTTGCCTCAGTTCCTCATCTATAAAAATGGATTGGAGAAGAAATGGCAAACTACACTGGGATCTTTGCCAAGAAAACCCCAAACGGGTCACAGAGTCAGACACAACTGAAAAATGACTGAATAGCATCTGACTCCAGAGCCCGCGATTTTTCCACTGTATTACATAGATGATGCTAATTTAACAGTCCTTCCGTGCCTGGATATTTCAGGGCAATGAATACATCAGTAATTGGTACTTAGAAATGCAAAAAAAAACTTACCGGAAGGCCTCCAGGGAGTAGAGTAGGCCCTCTATGGAAGGTTTATGAAAAAAAATATATAGCATTAGAGGAAAAAGATGGGTGTATGGATTGTGGCTAGAGAGAGTACCCACATGAGTGAGACCACAGACCCCTTGAAGTTGTATGCAGTGTTCAATGCCTTAATCCAATGAATGGCCTCTAATGGTATGATATCATCTTCTCTTGCCAGAGTTCAGGGAGGGACAGAGGTTGGGGCTTCCAGATAAAACTGGCATTTTAACAGAGGGTCAGGGGCAAGTCTTTCCATCCACTTGGGTGGTCACTTTCTTAGCCTCTGATATAGCCTGTTGTGAAGTCTGCTTTTTCTTTCTTTGATCAAAGACTGATTCTGGAGGTCCAAAAGGCTCAGTTCTTTCCCTCTGGGCTCAGCAATAATAAGTAATATTTGTATAATGCTGTAAGACTTGCAAAGTACTTTATAAATATTATTTCACTTTATTCTCACAACAATCCTAGAGGTAGATACTATTATTATCTCCTCTTTTTACAGATGAGGCAATTAAATGACTTGCTCATAATCACATAGCTAGTAAGTGTCTGAGTTTAGTTTTGAATTCAGGTCTTTCTGACTTATTGCTATCTAGCTGTCTCTAATTGATTTCTGCATTGATTATTTGCTATTTGTTCGAGTTTGTGCTAGGGGCTGTGGGCTAATACAAAGAAAGATAATGGCCCTAACTTGAAGGAGCTGAAAGTTTTGTTGGTGGGCAGTTAGGGTAGTTTGGAAAGGCTTCCTTGAAGAGTTAGCCTTTGAAAAACAACATTTATATAGGTAAGCTAGGGGAATGTCATGAGCAAAGGCACAAAATCATATCTGGGGACAAATGAAGAGATTCTCCTGGATGCTAAATCCCATTTCTGTAGCTCTTTGCAATGTTTTCTACATAATAACCCTGTGAAGAAAACAGTAAAATTATTGTCCCCATTTTATGGATGAGGAGACTGTGGTTCAGAAAGGCTAATTAATTTGCCAGAAGTCACACAGTTGGAAAAGGCAATAACCAAACCACATCTCTATGGACCCTGGCTGGGTCCAGCCTTCTTTGCATTATGCTGTGATATAGGGCTAGAGCAAGACCAGATTATGGAAGTATTGAGAGTCAAGCAGTGCACAGTGATGATACAATCCAACTATCTGCCTATAGGACAATTTAATGCTGTTGTTTCAGTTTCTCCCCCTAAGCCCATGCCCAAGCTTCTCTATATCCCTACTGTGTGTCCTTCCTCATCCCCACCACCAAAGAGAGGCTGTCCACAGTGGGGCCATTTCTAGCTCTTTCTGGATTCTCACCCTGACATCTGTCCCTTGCCTGCAGGTTTGGAAGTAGGTCCATTTCTATTGTCAGGACTTCACCTGGCCACTCCCCTTCCCCGACTCATTCATGAAAAACTATCTTTTTCTTCATATCAACATGAAATAAAGTATTTTGGAGGGTGGGAAGGAATTTTTACTAGGAATGAAGGGACAACATGGACCACACACACACACACACAAAATCAAAGAAAATCAGGAAGTGTTACAAAGGTCCTAATTCTCACTTCAATATTCAACAAATGGTTGGCTCAAAATGTACCATCCGGGTTCTTTTGCTCCCTTCAACCTTACCAAGGTTGGATACTAAAGAAGGCTTCTCAAATTTTTAGTCAAATTCATATTTAGATTGGTAATACTTCCAACACTTCCAAGCTTGGGGTGACTTTGGGTCCCTCCCAAAACCTGTTTCCTACCCAGATTTCCAAGGTATTGCTCCAAGGTTGCACTGGATATTCACTGAAACTCTAGCAATTCTGAGGCTCTCTCCTAGTTCCAGTATAAGAACAGTACTTTCCTATGAAGGCCCTAAAAGTCTTCTCCTGGACTTCTGGCCGTCTATCACAGGTTCGGCTCTGTGCTCTCAGTATCACCTCGCTTCTTGGTCTAATCTATCCGGGGGCTGCAGGGTCTCACTGTCTGGTGCCATCTTTCTGGGATTCAAGCTCTACCTCCTCAGTTCTTTCAAGAACAAGGCACCAACTCCCTATCTGCTCTCATCTCACAACCACTCTTTTTGAGTCATTTGCTAAGATCCTTCTTCCTCTCTGAAAGATGCCTCCGGTTCTTGATTTGCTCTGCAGAAATGTCTGACAGGTCCTGATTTCAAGGAAAGGACTCCAACACTCCCAAACTGTAAGGGGCTATGCACCTGAATGTGGAGGTCATGAAATTATAATTTATTATCAGTAAATGTTTGATTTGTATACTTATTTCACATACCTATATATGCAGGGTCATATAAAAATTTAATGGACTAAAAAGGGTCACGAGTGGAAATGTTTAAGAAGCCCTGCTCTAGGCTCAGGTTACTTTACTAATTCCACTCATTTGTCCAGCTTTTCTTTGCTGAATCATCATTCCCCCATACTCTGCTGCTCTCTCCCACCCAAGCAAACTGTCTCCTAGAATGACACTCAAAATAAATGATTTTAACATAAAATAGTGAAATTTCCAGCAAAGTATATGGAGGGGAGATCATCTTTCCTCTACTTCCGTTGAGTTAAGGGCTCTGATGGCTCCATTGGATATCACCAAAACCAGAGGGTACGCTGAGACAGAGTGGGTGGTTCTCTACTAATATGATTTTAGGCATGTTGGGTTTGTACTGCCTGCCCCCAAACTTCCTTCCCCAACATCCTGTGACAGTTACCAGGAATTTCCCCATTAATCACTTCTTTGGTTTAAAGCATTGAAGGCCACTGTTAAAATATTAATTTATCACCTAGGACTGATAACACATTAACCTGTCATCCACCAGTAATCAACTCCATGGCATGAATGAGCAGATGGTTTGCTGGAGGAAACTCTGCAAAGGGGCGGGGAAGGTTCGCTGTGGAAAGCTGAATTTGAAGTCAGAGGACATGGGTCCAAATCCCAGCTCTATGAGTTTAGGTAGATCACTAGAATTTCCCGGGCTTCCGTTTCTTCAGCTATAAAATGAAGGGGCCTTCTGGCCTTTAACCTATGATCTCATGAACCTAGGAATTAAAACACCTGGGATTTAAGCCCTAGGTTTGCCATTGACTAGTTCTATTACAGTGGGGAAGCGACTCAGCCCCAAGATTCTCTCAGTTGCTGATCAGATTAACTGCATAGGAGAGGAGGGCCTGAGGAGCTAAGGAAAGCGGGAAAGGGGCTGGCTGGGACTCAGAACCAAGTCAGGAGAGGCCCCGGAAAGGTGCAGAATGTGGGGTGCTACCCTGAGAGGGCCAGACATCGTGTCAGTTTGCATTTGCGATTTTATCAATTCAAGGAGCCTTGTGGGGCATGCATTCGGAGTGCGAGGCTAGACCACTGGAAAGCCTGAAATTGAAGCTTGAGGGGTCTGGGGCAGTTTGGGTGGGAAGTGTGAATTTGAGGGACAGACAAGTCAGTCGCTGATTCAGAAACTGGGTCCCTTCGGTTCCGAGCTCCGGCCTCCCAGCCTTGCCTTCCCTGCCCAAGGCCGCTGGGGCCCAGAACCTCTGGAAAGCCCCCGTGTGGTTTCAGCCCTCCCTCCCTCCCTCCCTGTTTTTCTTGGCTCTGGAAGGCCAGGAAGCCCATCCCCTCAGCTGGCGAGGCGGCCCAGGGCTCTGAGGGCTGCTCCCGGGGCCTCTGCTCTCTGCAGGAAGAGGAAAGGGGCGGCCGGGGCCTCGTGTGCGAGTTCCTGTGGTGAGTGGGGCCTCAGCTGATGCTCCCCGCGCCTGCTATCTGTCAGCTGCAGTCCCTGTAACACACTCATTTCCCCTTCCCCCTCAGCAGCAGGAGGGCCTGGGGGTGGGCCGGAGGGGGCTGGGGCAGGACAGGGTCACAGTTTCATCATGACATTGTAGTTATCCTTATAAGGGAACATTCCCTCCTGCGCCTTGCAGCTCTGAGCTGCCCTAAACTGCAGAGCTGGCGGGGGTGAGGGGAGACTCTCTGGGTCCTCAGAGGAAAGGAGGGGGTGGGGTGGAGAGGAACAGGCCGCTCTGGCTCCTCCCAGCCCGGCCACTGAGAGAGCTTCAGCGATGCGAGGTGCTCGCGGGATGGTTTCAGGGAGCTCGGAGGGGAGCATCCCTGCTTTCACCCTCGGCCCCTTGCTCCTGGTTCCTCCTGAAGCTCAGGAGAACTGGGGCTCCAAGCCCATCCTGAAGAACCCGGCCCTCGCCCCCAACTCACTACGCTGCTCCCCAGCCCATGGAGCTTTCTCCCTCAGTTTCACCCTCTGCAAACATCCGGGACTTAAAACCACTGAGAAATAATCTTTTCGTGTTTTCTAATGGAAAATTATTTGTTTCCTCTGAATGTAGTAGGCTTCTGCTGGCCTAAAAACACCTGCCACTGGCTCCCCTATCCCAACCCTAACTGCTGTGAGGTTCTGAAGCACCGAGAGTTCCCTCCCTGCCCTCTGTTAGTTCAATAATACACCCACTGAGCGCTCCGGGGGCGCTGAGCCACCCATTTCCCAGCTCCTCGGGGCCCTTGCAAGGTCTCTGCTCCTCCAGCCACCAGGCTTCATAGACCGGGGCCGGGCAGAAGGGCTCACACAGGAAAGCAGTGCCGAGTGCGAGAGCCAGCTCCCGCAAGCCTGAGCTTTCTGGTTCAATGAAGGGAGGTCGTCCTGACTGGTGGATATTGCCTCACTCCTGCAGGTCACGTTCTGCCCCCGTCCTGACTGGCCCGGGGCCAGGAGTCTCAGGGAAGATGTAAATGGGAGAGGACGACCTTAAAGACCATGGCCAGGAGCCTTGCTGCTATACTGACGGCTGGGAGGAGGGGAGATCCCCAGTGCTGTCACTTGCTATGGTCACCAGCTCCTGTACAGGAATGAATTTCCCTTCGTGGGTTTGAACGATAACAGCAGCACAAACTCGGGGGGAAATTGGAAGGAGGGGGCCTGGCTTTAGTCCAGAAGGAAGACTTGAGGAAAGACAAAGCACTTGCAGGCGAGCTTAGAAAGAAGGGCTAATGAATCTCTCCCAGCGCTGGCCCTCGAAGACCCAGCTGGCAAAGGAAGAGAAGGACCCTTCTGTGCCAGAGATGTTACCAAGCAGACATCAGCACGCAAGCCTTGGTGTCCACTAGGGCTCTGACCTTGGTCCTAAGCCCTCTGGTCACCCTTTCTCCCCAGCTGAAGTCTTGTCATGAACAAACAGTTTCAGGGCAGAGACATACTTAAAAAGGGGTTTTATTGCCAACTCTCAAAAATTAAGTTGTGCTCTAGAAGCAAAAGACACTGGACACTATTTCTCCTCCTCCTCCTCCTCCTCCCCACCATTCACATTTGTTGTCCCCTCACCCCTTTCCAGGACCTCTTTCATTAAGAAAGGAGAGCACTATACATGGAGCTGATACCCAACAGATCAATGGAGACCCATGATTCCGTTTTTAAAAGCATAGCACCCCTAGCGAGGCGGAGGTCGGGAAGGACGTCTCCATGGGGAAAAAGAAGGCGGTGGGAATCCTTTGTATACTGTACACAATGGCTCTTAATTACATAAAATATAGGCCTGTGGCTACCCCAGGGACCCACCTGGAGACCCCCATCCTTTTCTCTCTGAGCCCCATTTACTGTCACTTCCCAGTAACTGGAGGCCCTACAGTGACTTCTAGGAACAGGAGATCCATCCCCTCTCCCATTCCCACTCAGCCCTGAGTGTTACAGAGATCTGAGGTCAGCACCTCAAATTTAGAGGGAACTAACAACTGTCGGCAAACAGGTTCCCACATTCCTCTCGGAAGCAGAATTCTATGAATGAGTCCAATTAAACCCCATAACTCCAGCACCACTTTGGAGAAAAGCCAACTTACTCATGGCAATATCTTGTGTTACAAGATAAAATTTCAGTAAATAAGGCATCAACTTGCATTGCTAATTTCTGCTGTACCAATGCCGGTGCTCGACAAAGGCCAGCCCATTTCAACATCAAATGACCACTCTGTGCAAGGCACTGCGCCAGGTGCTGCATTATTAGGAAGGTCCATGGCGGCGGTCTCTCTTTTTTTAATCCTTCACTAAACAAAAAGTGCTCATGCAAAAAAAAAAAAAATCTTCTGGAAAATTTGTGAACCCAGCACAGACTTTGGAGGGCCTTTTGTGAAATTTCCAGAATGGGATAAGCCCCCGAGCAGGCAGGCAGTCTGTGGCTATAACAGGTAACTACTGGTTGCATACACCTGGGGATACTGAGATCCAGGCTGTTCCCGGGCAGCAGCTGATTG
Organism: Antechinus flavipes; assembly: GCF_016432865.1. NCBI lineage: Eukaryota > Metazoa > Chordata > Mammalia > Dasyuromorphia > Dasyuridae > Antechinus > Antechinus flavipes. The sequence goes on from NC_067399.1 coordinate 541,829,211, forward strand.
ATACCAAGAACCGTTTCTGAACAGAGTCCGGTCTCGGTTGGTGAAGGGAGAGAGACAGTAAGATGAACGATCTGTAGTGACACACAAGGCAAACTGACTGGGACATCTCCCCTCCACCTCCTCGCCCCTCCCTGTGCCTCCAAGCCCTGGAAGAAGAGACAGTTTTGGGGCTGGGGAGAGAAAGGTGAGGGAGATGAAATTCCTATCACTTCACCAGTTCTTCTTCTTTTTCCCCACTGAACTATCCAAGTTTCCAGTTCCAGTGGGAAAGTAGGTGAGGGATTAGGAGGGAGAAAGATGAATGGGACACAAATCACAAGGCCCAACTCTATCCCGGATCTTCCACAATGACCTTGGTGGAAATCACTAAAGATCACTTTCCTGGCAGGGCCTGGCCCGGTTATCCATTGGTGGGACCGAGAGGGATTACTCATTCCCAGGACAAATTCCATCAATTCAATTGCTATAACTAACACTACTCAAAGGAATGTTTGTGGTCATTTACAAGAAATGGCCTGACTGACATCCTGATGTCTACTTAACCAATCCAGGTGAAGGGAGGAGACTAAGTGTATAAATGGCATAAATGTAAATGTCCCTCAAGGAGGACAAAAATGATGATCCTCCTGGAAGTGAGTTTATTTTGCAGTCTTAAAAAAATAAAAATAAAAAAAGGTTCTTTTGTTGGAGTGTCCAGAATTGAAACTAACACAAGAATTTAAGAAGTTGGACAACCTGGATCACAATCCTGCACCAAAGAAGGAAGTTGAACCAGGTAAACCCTTGAGAGCCCTTCCACAGAGAATCATGGAAACCTGTGATGGCTCAGCATTCCATGGCTAATTGGTCCCCGAAGGCCAACCAACATTCCTCTTCTTTATCTCTTATTCTGCAGCAGCAACCCCCAGCCTGTGAAAGGGTCTCAGCTGGACTGTTGGAGTTTTAGGAATCAAAAAGTAGAAAGACTCAAACTCCTTTTTGCTAAGCATAAGTAGATGGTCCATCTAGGAATCCTTGAGCATTTGGAAGTGAAGTTGCCCCTAACCTCCCTTTTCCCAAAGGACACAACAAAGTGATGATGATGTGTCCTGAAGCTCAGAATGTAAACTCTTGCACGCCTCCCAACCCCTTTAGGACCTATGACTAATAATGGACCCAAAGCTAAATCAAAGTGGCTAAGACAAATACTGAGACATTAAGAACGGTCAAAGGCAGCCATGACTTTTCTCCCTGAGTGGGTAGCAGACATTATTGTCACTCATCTCTCTACACTGCCCATGGGGGTTATCAGGACAAGGGCAGAGGGAATCACATCCCAAGAAATACACCTGTCTAGTCTACAGGGACCATTAATCCCTGATGAATTCTGGCTAAATTGTTCCAGACTAACAGCTCTCTTAGGCTAGTGATCAATAATCCTAGCCTAGGTCATGTTGGGAAAGCCCCAGCCCTAGACTCCAGCCATGGATATAAGGTCGGGCCTCATCAGACAGGAGCAGAGAAGGGGGGGAGCAGAATTTCCAGAACAGCTAGAGTGGGCTACTGTTCTTTTCCGGCATAACTGGTCTCTTTCCAAAGATGCCTTTCCTCTCCTGACTGATCCTCCACCCAGCCTGATTTTATCTTCAGATGAACATGCAGACGGCCAGAAGGTGAGGGGACACAGCAGAGATGAGCCTGGATGTTCCCGGCCCCCCTTCCCCATGTCTGAGGCAGAGCACCCTGAGGCATCCTGGCCGTGTCCAGCTGTTTGGGGTTAGATGGAGCCCCTGCAGGGCTGCAAGATGGAGACACGTGATTGACAGGTTGTCATCCTTCTGCAGTGGTAACTTTCTGTGCCACGTCAACGAAGAGAAGACTTCACTAGAAAGAGAGCATTCAAGAGAAGAGGAAAGGGGGACATTGCTAAGAAAGTGACTGGATGAGGGGTAGGGCCAAGCCCAGACTTAGGACTGTCTGCTGGCCCAGCAACAGCATTGGTGAATAAAAATTTTGAGGGAGACCATAAAAGGGGAAAAAAAAAGAAGGGGAAAAAGTGCTTAAGCATGCCCTAGGGAGCACTTCTTCTATACAGAGTCACCAAGTCCTTCTGCTTTTCTTTCTGCTTCTCTGTCAGAGTGGTCGATGGTTCCTTGTTCAGTTCCAAAACCTTAATCTCTTGCAAGACTTGAGTCGCTTGCCTCAGCTGCTCTACTGCCTGGTTGAGCAATGTCTCGGCATTGACAGGGGGTCCATTTCCCTCCTGAGCGTGCTCCAGCTCTCTGCCTAGGACCTGGCTCAAGAGCTGCTCAGTCTTTTCCCTTTCGGAGGTCACCTTCTTCTCTATCTTGACCAGCTGGCACCTGTCCAGGGGCAGGCCCTGACCCTTGTCACTCTCAGTCAGCAGGTTCCCAAGGGAGGCACATCGGGGCTGGAGCGATGGCAGTGCAGGGGATCCATCCTGGAGGGTCGCTCCCGAGCCCTCCTGGGCTCCCTTGTTCTTCAAGGAAGCCGGGCTGGGCTCTGCAGGGGCCAGCTGCCCCTGGTCCTTCTTCGGGGGAGTCTTCTGGTCAGCTCTCTCCTCCCCGGCTCTCTGCAGACTTGTTTCTAGACTGGGCTCGGCTCTGTCGGGACTGTCAGCCACGCCATTCACTGAAACTTGGGAATGATCGGGATCCGGAGCCTGGGCAGCCTGTGAGCCCCGGCACTGGTCTTGGCTGGGGGTCTCGAGGCCCTTCAGAGATGCTTTCAATTTCTCAGACAGGATCTTTGGTGGAGGGGTCGGGGGTTTCCCCCCCTCCTTGGAAGCGGCAGTCTCTGAATCGGTGGGTGGCTCTGAATCTTTGCCAGCAGGGGTAGGGGGCTCTGGGCTGGGATTTTCCCAGCTTACTTTCAGTTTTTCAAGCTGGACCTTCGGAGGTGGCTCGGGAGGCTTTTCTGAGCCCCTGTTTCCTTCCATCAGATTCTCTTTACTGCCCCCTTCCTTGAGGGCTGAAGTTCCCAAGCCCTCCTTGGGGGCTTCAGCCGCGCCCTGGTGCTCAGGGTGGTCCTGGGCAGTTTCAGCCGCGGGAGCTGGGGGGCTCTCCTCGGCCTCTGGCTTTTCAGCACTCTCATCCACATTTGGCTTCTCTGGGTCCTGGGCGGGTTTGGTTGGAGGCATGGGCGGTCGAGGTATCTCGGTAGGGGGAGGGTCGCTGATGTTGCTGCTGGGAGTGAAGGAGGGGGGCTCGTTGTCTGGCACATCAAGGTCCAGCCTCGACAGCCCATCGGACGCAGCGCTGGCCACCTGATTGGGGAGAAGCGGATTACGGTCAGTGTCACCTTCCCAGCTCATATCATTCAAGGCAATGCAGGGAGTGACAGGGACAGCTCACAAATGGCATTAATCCTCTTCCCAAGGGTCAGGGGGATCAAGCAATTGCTCTAGGTAAGTTTGGGGGTTACCAAGCATTGACATCACCCGCTTCTACCGCCCCCCCACTCCCCTACAACAAGATTCTATAACATTCTAGAGGCACTGGAATAGAAAGGAAGGACGGAGTTTATGATTTATAATAATTACAAACTGAAAAAGAGCACCGAGCTGAGAAGCAGGGGAACTGGGTTCTAGAGCCAGATCTCTTAGCAACTGTCTGACTCGAGGGCTTTTTTCTTTGGTGTTTGGGGGGCTTTTGTGGAGGCTGAGTCTCCTTATCTTGCCCAGGCTGGAAGTGGAACAGCCACCCACTGACCCGATCCCACTGCTGACTGGCACAAAAGCTTTATTTAGCAAGCTCCATTTCTGACCCAGGCCAGTTTGCCCTTCTTTGGGCAACCCGGTGAACCCCTATTCCCAAGGGACCGATGTTCTTCAGCTAGAACTCCCAAGCTCAGGGGATCACCAAGCTCAGGCCCCCAGGCAGTAGGCTCATGGGCGTGGGTCACATAATTGGCTGAGCTCGGTGACCTCATTTTCCACTAGAGAACTGCTAAGGTTTCTGTGACTCTGGACCATCTCCTTAGGAGCTTTGGCTTAATTTCTTCTGAGCCAGGCTCACAAGCAGGCAGTCTGGCCTACAATTTAGTGGATTTAGTCTGTATTTGGGGGGTAAAATGGGGAGAGTGAGACTTGGCAGGATCCATGGAGTTATGGCTTCTCCCTAACAATCTGGGGGGACCGTGCTCACATCAGCTTCACAGCACCACAGTCTTGGGGGAGCGGGGGAGAGAAACATTTCCAGGACATCATGGACAGTAACATTACTCTAGTGAGGAAGAGTTTTGAAAAAGAACAATAAGCCCAACTGAGCCCACTGAGTCCCATGCCACCATGGCAACAGTCGGAAAGTTATCTAGAAGATGGCCAGGAAAAGACTTTGTAAATGTTGACAAAAAAGACTACTCAGGACACCTGGGTCCTAGTCCCAGATCCCACTCACATCCTATGTGATGAGACAAGTCACCTCTCTGTGAGCCTCAGTTTCCCCATGTGGAAAATGAATCTTTTAGACAAGAGGGTCCATAAGGTTCCTCCCAGCTCTAAAATTCTGTGATAGAATCTTGCGCTCTTCCTTGAGACTATTCGTGGCCTTATAAGCTTCATAAATATCATTAGTAAGAAAAGTGGGAAATGCCCAAGTTACTCAGCAAAGGCCTATTTTCTAAGATCTGCCTCAACCAAGTGTCAATCCTGCTCCCCATTCCCCCTCACCATTCTTATACTCTTGCCCGGTGCCTCTTTCTTCCTCGTGTAGGGTTTGTTAGGGTTTTTTCCTACCTAACCCCTACTTTTCTCCCCCCTACTTCGGATGGGAGGGAGGGGCTCCTGGATCAGCACATGCCCTCTGCGATTCCTTCCAAGCTCTGCCTAGGCCTCCTGCTCCAACCACCCTATGTCTAGTTATATCACTGCACATGGGAAGAAACTGAGGCACAAGTGAAAGGATATATTCTACAAACGATCAGCTGCAAAATGCATTCCCTTCTAAAAATACATAAATAAAAAATTCACTCCCTTCCCAAGTCTTTTTCTTAACAGACTTCTTTTTCTCCTAAACTCAGGTATGTCTGACCTTCTAGGGCAAGTGGGGTGTGTCAGTGGTGTAGGGGAAGCCGGGTTCCCCTTTCCTCTCCCAGATTTCACAAGGGTCTGGGTAGAAACCAGGCACTGCATGTCATAGACAGGAAGTTGTTATGAATTAGGGTCCTATTTAGAAGGAAAAAAACAGAGCAGCTCAGGAGTTTTCCCAGAGACCCTGCTCTGAGGTGCCCTGTCTTGGCTCTGTGAACTGGCACTGCTATTCCCAAGCAATTCCTAATCCAGTGACTCCTCAGGCCTTTTTTCCAGGGGATCATTCTCCCTAAGGGAAGAATGAACAGTCACAAGTATAAGAGAAATCCAAAGGTTAAGTAAGGGCCAACCCCCAAACCACAGTTTATTTTCAGGAGGAAAGAAAACAGTTGCATAATAAACATACCCAAAAGTCCCTCTTTCTCCCCACCTCCCTGCCTGTCTTGAGGGTTCTGTGGACCTGGAACACGATATTTGTCTGGACCCTCCCTGACTTTTGGGGAGTCTGAGAATGTTCTGTGAAGCAGGGACCCATCTCTGAACCCAGGATGCTAATCTCTCCCGAGAGGTTCTTTCAGGTTCTTGTGATCGGAACAGGGACATTCTACTACACAACTGAACCCTTAAGACTCAGAGATTCTCTCCAACTGCACATTCACAAAGACACTTAAATATCCTTCCTTACTTCTTGCCTCTTGCCCTGATCTCCAAGGCTGTTCTATCCTCAATGAGATTTAGTACCCTTCGTTCTCTCCAATAACTTTATTCTTGCTTTCTCTAGCTACCAGCTCCTCTCCTGCCCACAAACATGATCAGCTTTTCTCAATTTTGGAAAAAATCTTCACTTTCTCCTCTGGCTAGGATCCGATTTCTTTATTTCCTTTCACACCCAAACTACCTGCTACAATGAGTGATCTATTTCCATTGATCTCTCTTCTCTCTCTCTCTCTCTCTCTCTCTCTCTCTCTCTATCTGTCTCTCTCTCTCCCCCTCTCCTCCCTCTCTCTCTCTCTCTCTCTCTCTCTCTCTCTCTCTCTCTCTATCTGTCTCTCTCTCTCCCCCTCTCCTCTCTCTCTCTCTCTCTCTCTCTCTCTCTGTCTCTCTCTCTCCCCCTCTCCTCCCTCCCTCCCTCCCTCCCTCCCTCTCTCTCTCTCTTCTCTCTCTCTCTCTCTCTCCTCTCTCTCTCTCTCTCTCTCTCTCCCTTTCTCTCTTTCTTCTCTCTCTTTCTCTCTCTCTGTCTCTTTCCCTCTCTCTCTCTCTCTCTCATCAATTGGGGTTAAATTACTTGCCTAGCATCACACAGTAAATGTCTGAGGTCATATTTGAATTCAAGTGCTCTAACCACTAAATCACCTAATTACTCCTACAACTGCTCCTCTCAAAGGTCACTCACGATATCCAAATTGTCAAATCTAATAGCTTCTCCCCCCATCTTCTGACCTGTTCAACACAGCTTATCAGACCCTCCTACTTAGAATTCTCTCTTCTTAGACTTTGGGACACTGAGATACTGTCCCAATATTGCTAATGGCCTCCTCATTTATCTCTTTCCTCAAGTCTCTTCTCCAAATCATTCTTCAGAAAATGTTTTGTTTTGTTTTGTTGCTGAGGCAATTGGGGGTAAGTGACTTGCCCAGAGTCACACAGCTGGAAGTGTTAAGTGTCTCAGGTCCTCCTGCCTCCAGAGCCAATGCTCTACCCACTGTCCATTTAACTCCCTCCCCCCCCCACGCACTTATTGAATAAATGTTTAGACAATAAATGCAGCCTCTTGGACAGGCTCACAGATGTATACACACAGACATCTCAGAATAGTTTTTCTCCCTGGACCTCAGGACTTCCTTGGAACTCTTCATCATGGCCCCCTGAACCAGGACCTCCTCTCATTCTCTCTCCCTCCCATTTTCATCTACCTTTTGTGTTTTCTCTTCCTCCTCTATTAGACTATTATTCTATTCTATTATTCTATTTATATATATATATCTATTCTAGTCTATTAGACTGTAAACTCTCTGAGAGCAGGAATTGCCTTTGTTTTAATTTGTCTTCTCAGCACATAGTTGGTGCTTAATAAATGTCCTGTTGTTGTTTCTAAAACAATAACTAAAAGGCTAAAAGTGCTAAAAGGCACACAAAGTTACCATATGCAAGCACAGCCTCTCAGGCGCACAAACACACACTGGAGATTCACAAATGAATGCACACACATTCTCAGAGCCATCTCTCCCACGACCCTATTTCATCTCATAGAGGTATATGGCCTTTGATCCCAGCCCCAGGCCTCAAGCACACTCAGGCTTGAGTGTCCAAGGGCCCAGGACAAAGCCATAGTGTGGTCCTGTACCAGGCACTATCCTGTGCCTGATACTGATACTGACCCTTCCCCCTTCCCCAGGATGAGGGGATTCTAATGGACAAAGCCCTAATCTCTGGGGATGCTGGCCCCCCAGACCTCACCAGCTGTTATCTGGTGACAAAGGAGCCATACAACCGCCACTCTCCTTCTTCCTGGCTGAATGTATTGTAGTCACCCCTGGTGTGTGTGAGAGGGGGAGGAGGGGGTTGGGGGGAGGGAGTACTAATAGAGAAGGAGAAGACATGGGGGGTTGCCCAGCCCTCAGTTACAGCTGAAGGGCCCACCCACAGCCTGAACAGGTCCTTACCTCTTTCAGGTGGATTCTTGTGGGCGGCCGGCGGCGCTGTCCCCCTCTCACCCGATCCCGGGTCACGTGTTCCAAGGCACAGCTCTTGTCCACCTTAACCTGAAAATGTGAATGAGACTAGAGTTGGTTATCTGCTCAAAGCCTTAGAAGGAAGGAAAAAAAACAGATCTGGAATTAAATCCAATCTAAACTACTCCAATCAATTAACACATACTAAGATATAGATGATATCTATAGATTAATTTATAGATTAGGTACTATTTTTAGGTACTAAGAATATAAAAGTAAAAATGAAACCATTCCTAACCTCAAGAGACTTATATTCTATTGGGGGAGATGACATGTATGTATGTGTGAGTATGTGTATACAGATATAGATATAGATAGATAGATAGATATGTGTATGTAGGTATGTGTGTATATCAGGTAGTGCTTAAGATAAGCTATATATAAATATAGATACAGATATAGATATAGATAGATAGATAGATATGTGTATGTGGGTATGTGTGTATATAAGGCAGTGCTTAAGACAAGCTTTGAGAAAGCACAGGATGTCCCTACTTGCCACCCTGGCCACCTCTCCTCATCACCTCAAGCCCTTCTGGGGGCATGAGGAGCAGCACTGCCGCAGGTCCCGCCATCTATACGATGGAGACAGCATCTCTATGGCCCAAAGTTGCTCTCTAGTTGCACTGGAGTGACACTTTCTGTCACATTCCTGCACCTCCAATTCAATAAAAAGCTGTGCTGCAGGCCCTGACTTGGAGCCCTGGCCTTGCCCGGCACTCCCCAGGCACTCGCAGGGAGCTGTCCACCACGGGATGCAGCATGGACACCAGGCTCCTACTTCAGACACAGTAGGCAGTGTCTCCATCTAAAATAGCACAGAACCCAAGGAAAGCGGATGGAAGGAAGAAAGAAGGGAGACAGAAAGGAAAGGAAGGGGGAAAAGAGTAAAGGAGAGGAAAGAGGGAAAGGAAAGGAGAGGAAAAGAAAGAAAATAGGAGAGGAAAAGAGAGAGAATGAGTGGGGAAAAGAGGAGAGAGAAAAGGAGAGAAAAGGAGAGAAGAGGACAGAAGAAGAGAGAAGAAAGGGAGGAAAGGAGAGGAGAAAGAAGGGAAGGAGAGAGGAGGAAAAAGGAAAGAAGAAGAGAGGAGAGGAGACGGGAAAGAAGGGAGGAGAGGACGAGAGAAAAGGGGCAAGAGAAGGGAGGGGAGGAGAGAAGAACAGAGGGGAAGGAAGGGAAAAGGAGGAGAGGAAAAGGAAGGAAGGGGAGGGGAGGGAAAAGAGAAGGTCTACCCTGGTCTGAATGTGAACCTTATTCCTGCTTAAAGAGTCAGTTGCTTGGCCTGCTATAGTGGGAATCCCTCCCCCTCCCTCTCTAAGCCTAGCTGTCATGAGTTTTGCAGCACTCTCAGGAACAGCAGCAAAGAGATCCAAACCCACCTATCACCTCCCCAACACCCTCAGCAGGTGGGTCACAATCATCTATCTTCCTCAAAGGGGAAGAGGGCCAAAGGCACGAGGCAGTCAGTGGGGATCTTCCTGGGGAAATGGTACAGTGGGAAAGAGGCTGGATTGGGAGTCTTACACACGCTACCTATGCAACGTGAGGAAAAGTGTTAATGATTCTTCAGTTTCCTCATCTATAAAATGGGGAGAAAGGGTTTCAATAAATGACTTCTAAGTTTTCTTCCAATGCAAAATTTATGATCCCAGGAACCTCTAGGTAAAAGCCGACATTCTCAGTAAAAACCCACGTCTGCCCACAGTGTTGCTCCTCTTTCAAAGTCTCAGCGCCAACATGAGAGGGAAAGGGAAGGAAATAGGGTATGCAGCTATGGCTACAATCATATCAGAAGACCCACCACAAATTCTAAGGGTCCCAAAGGCAAGGCTGGCTTTTGGCTAATACCCCAGAGCCCCTTCATCCTCAGGCCTGGATTTTCCTTTGGCCACGGTCTACAGCTTCTATTTTTTGGTTTTTATTTTTTTCCCAGCCTACGATTTTTATTATGGAATGTCTAGTATGGAAATTCTCTCCACCAACTGAAGCTAACAACTTCATTGTAACTTACAGTTTTGGAGAACATCCAAGGTCAAATGACACCCAGGCAAAAGTGGGGACTGAATTTAAACTGTGACTCCAAGGTCAGGTCTCTGTCCACTGAGCCAGAATATCGGCCTTTCTGTACTGGGATTTCTATATCCTGCATCCTCGCTTTCTGCAGCCAACAATGGGAAGGGATCTGACTAACCTGAGCTAAGCTGTGCCTCACCCATAACAGGTTTAGTGAACTGCAACTTCCCTGGTATTTAAGCCTTTGGCAGGAGGCAAGGCCTGGTCCCAAGGAAGCCACGGCAAGACTTACTTTCAATATTTCTGGGAGTTGTGATTTCCCAGCGTGGGTCCCCCCATTACCCTATCAGAGCAAGACCTTGCGGGGAAGGAACAACAACTTACCTTTTGATGGTGTTTTAAGGTTTATGACAGGCAAAGTGGGGGAATGGATAAAAACCAGGGTTTGGGTCCTGTCTTTGCTCCCCCTGTCACTGTGACCCTGGGCAAATCCCGTAACTGTTTGGTGAACTGAGCTAGATTCTAAGAGCTTAAGTCCCAGGAAGATGCTGACCCGCATTAGGAGAGGGAGCTTCCTTGTGCCAGGATTCACTATACCAATGAAACCAAAGGTCTGGCTTGTACCATTACTCCCCTTTACATTTTTTCCTTTCCTTTTCTTTCCTTTTGGAAGGCAATAGGGTTTAACTGACATAGGGTCACACAGCTAATAAGTGTCTGAACTCAGGTCCTCCTGACTCCAGAGCTGGTTCTCTGTCCATTGTACCACCCAGTTGTCCTAGCTTGGGGTGGATTTCAAAGCTAGTGGAGCTGTCTCTGGCCTCTCAAAAATCACACTCATCCTCTGGGCAGCCCTGCCCACTGAGCCCAGCAGAGACAGACCCACTGTTTTCTATTGTTGATCAGTCATAAAGACAAAAGATGGTAGGAAGGAAAAAGAGAGAAAAGGAGGAAGGGAAAGGAAGGGAAGGGGGCACAGAGGAAAGGAAAGGAGAGAGAAAGGAGAGGAGAGTCAAAGAGAGAAGATAGGAGGGGAAAAGAGAGAAAAGGAGAGGGAGAAAGAGTAAGCCACTTCCCTTTTCTGGGACTCAGTTTCCTTCTCTGAAAAATGAGAGGAGCAGACCAGATGACCTCCAAATCTTTTCCAGTCCCAGCCTAGGATTCTCACCTCATCAAAGGCTTTATTCTTGCCTTTGTTGATGCCTTCATTGAGGGCTTTGATCCAGGATTCCTTCTCTTCCCCATTCTGAGCCTGGAATTTGATGTCATGAACCTAGGAGAAAATAAATACAGTTTAACAGACTTCAGATGTGTCTACCACCGCAATTTATAAGGTGACAGAGAACACTATCTTTGAAAGTAAGACTCCACCCTTCCCCCCCACATGTACACACACAGGTCACATACCCACATAACACACCCCACACACATGCACACCCCCTACACACATCCCCCCCTACACACACACACACACACACACACTCTCACACACTTATAATCTTTCAGATACACAAATGTTCCTCAGCCAGGGTTGAGGAATCTGTATGTTTAGGAAGTGGAGAATTAATGGAATTACAATGTTTTCTAACCCCCAGCCAGAGTCAAGCACAACACCTGATGCTTTCATGTGGGAAAAGGGCAGTAGGCAGGAAAACAGGAGAAGAGAAGGGGGAGGGAAATAAGAGCACAGAATCGGGGAGAGGCAGGAAGGGCACTCCAAGGGAGCTTGCGACTGTACCCAATTGGAAAAGCAGAATAAAGATGATGGAGTGGAAAGACCTGCAGGGCTAAATAAAAATAACAGCAGCTGACATCTACATAGCACTTTGTAGTTTGCAAAGAGCTCTCGGCTCACAACAACTCCATTAGGTAGGATGTGTTATCTCTGTTTATCAAACTGAGGAAACTGAGGCACAGAGAGGGGATTGGCCCAAAGACACAACTAGTAAACCTCAGAGACAGAATTTACACCCAGGTCTTCCAACACCAAATTCAGTGCTCTCTCTATTACAGGCCACACTCACCTCCATTCAATAATGGCAGAATGGAAGCTAGCTCCCCTAAGCATATACCTCTTAATATCAGCTTAATGTTTGGAAACCTGGGTTCAAATCCTACCCTGGTGACTGCTTAGAAAAGACATCAAATAACGACTACAGTCTGTCCTAGCCATTTACCATCACCCCAAAGTCCCGACTCCCATCCTCTCTCAAATACTTGCTCTGAGGTCTTCCCTCCTTCCATCCTGTGCTTTTGCTTTAAGAGCTCGGTGGTCTGTAGCAGAGTTCCCCCTTCACTTTCCACACACCCTCCAGCATATAGACTCCCTTCTCATCAAAGAGAAATGATAAGGAGAGAAGAAGAATATTCAGTTGATTTAATGACCAATTAACCTCGAAGCAGCTAGATGGTAAAGTGGATCTGAGTTCAAGTCCTGCCTTAGACATTTGACACTTCTTGGTTGTGTGACCCTGTTTAAGTCACTTAGCCCCAGTTGCCCCTCAAGTAAATTAATAAATATCCAATTAATCTAAGGATAGTGGCTTAAATTTATAGAATATTTTGTAAAGGCATCAACAGAAGCTTTATTATTCCCATTCTACAGATGGAGAAAGTGAAACTCAGGTACTTATCACCTGTGATTACTAATAGGAATATTGGACATCATGTAGACAGAGAGTTCTTAAATCTTTTTTATGCTGTGAACCCTTCTGGCAGTCCAGTCAAACCTATGAACCCCTTTTAAGAAGAATGGTTTTAAATGTATGAAACACAATACATAATATTACAAAGAAGACCAATTATATTGAAATTAAGATGCAAATGTTTTTTCCATCTAAGTTCAGGGTCAGTCTAGGGGACCAATGGAGATCCAGTTAAAGGACTGATCTCCTCTCAGTGGGAGGATTGAGTCCCAGTGAGGAAAAAGGTGGTATTCAACTCAGGTCTACTGGCCCCAAGTCTCAAGTCTCCAAAAAATTCACTTATTTATTGGATTAGTAGAGGCATTTTCTCTTGTCTCTAGTTTGTTATTATATAACAGCTTCCCACTTCCCATGTCATAGAATACCTTCTCCTTACAATTCATTATTATATAATACCTTCTTTAGCATATATGTCATATAGAAACATTCCCAGACCCTCTCCTCCACCCAAGAAGCAACATAGTGTAGCATATATGGTATTGGGTTTAGAATCCATAAGACCTGTATATAAATCTCACCTCAGAAACTCACTAACTGGAAAAATCACTTAACCTCTCTGGGCCTCAGCCTCCTAATCTATAAAATGAGAAGGTAAGACTGGAGAGCTTCTAAGGTCAGTGCCAGTTCTAAATCTATGCCGAGTGGCACATTGAATAGGGTTCTGGGCCTGGAGTCAGGGAGACGAGTTTAAATCCAGCCTTGGACACTTCTTTACTGTTTAACCACAGACAAGTCATTTAATCTTGTCTGTCTCAGTTTCCTCACCTGGAAAATGAGGATAAAAATAGTCCCTACCTGTCAAGGTTGCTGTGAGAACAAAATGAGGTAGTATTGTCAACCTGAAAGGCTTGTAAATACTTGCTATGAGCTAGTATTATCATCATCCTATCACTTAACCATGTACTCAATTGCATGCAGGTCATCAAGTAACAACTGATTTCTCCACCTTGAAGAAAAAGAATGGCAGCTCTGGGATGGGAGTAGATGCGACAGTTGTCTCTGGAGAGACAGACAGCAAGAAAATAGTGCCCTCTAATCATGTACTCCTAAGATATTTAGGGAAATTCAGGGGGTAGTACATAGAATTGGAAGAAAAACCAAGTTCAGCGCCAATGGAGATTGGCAACATATAATATAATCAGTGGACCACGCCCTCTTCATCTAATTTCCCCAGGTTCCTTTAAATTTTCATCTTCTGTGCAAAGCCTTTCCTAGCCCTTTAAATCAAATCCCTTCACTTGGAATTTATTTCCAGTTTGTCCTGTGTACATCTTTTTTGTATATAATATTTGCACGCTGTCTCCTCCATTAGATTGTAAGCTCCTTGAAGGTGAGGACTATTTTTGCCCTCTCTGCCTACATAGCTCCATCACTTAGCACAGCACCTAATATCCAGAAGACACTTAATAAATGTTTGTTGACTTGATCAAGAGACAAGAGGACCCAGATTTTTGTCCCATTTATTGGTTGTGATTTGGTCACATCTTTTCATCTTTAAGTTCCACATGTATCAAAATGAAAAAGTAGGACTAAGCTGTTTTGATTCAGTGAGGGGTATACTGTTTTCAGATACACTGGAGAGAACTGAGAATGCAGGAAAAATGCACAAGTATTATGGATATGCAAAAATCTATCAGTCACCTGGAGTCACCATTTCCACTGCCATAACTACCTCTTTCTCAGACTAGACACTGAATTCCCTTTCTTCATCATTAATGATAAAGTTCTTTCTACCCATCATCCCTTAAGGAAGTACTAGCTCTGGAAGGCAGCATTTCACTTCTCAGGAAAAGTACATTCTGGGAACCTCAGGCTACAGAAAAAGAATCTAACTCTAGTTAATAACATCTTATCATACTTTATCCATTCCAAACTACTTTCATATCCATTATCTCACATGATCTCTATAATATTATGAAGTTATCTTGTTAGGAAACAGTTTTCCCACTCTGCCAATGCAAAAACAGAGGTCCAGAAATCTCAGTTCTTTCCCAAAATCACAAAGTGCCACAAGGCCTCAAAGTTTCTCAAGTTTTCCACTGAACCAAGCTGTCCAGCACCCCCAACCCTTTGGTAATAGAAACATTTTTTTAAAAATTTGTTTGGTCAGTACAATGACCATCAGATTAGGCTGGTAATCCCTCTGCTAGATTTTCAGGGCTTCTTCTTCCTAAAAATATGGACTCAGCTTCACACTAAGACTTTATTTTTTTTAAGGGCTTTTAAAAGGCTTACTCTGGTGCCATATTTTAGAATTCTCCATTCAGCTGTTTCAATTTCCCTGACATATTTCAGGCCTCTCTCTTTACCCCAAATGAATAAAGGACTGGAATGAGCTGGATACAGGCCAAAGAGGCTGCTGTCCCAGTAAAAGAAAAGAGAAAGAAAGAAGGAAGAAGAAAAGGAAAGGGAGAAAAAGAAAAGAGAGGAGAGAAATAAGAAAAAGGAAGGAGAAAGAAGCAAAAAGGAAAAGAAAGAAAAAGCTTAAGTGGAAGCCAACCGAGACAGCAAGGGCCAGAACGGCGCACCATATTATGCCAGTAGCCCTACAGTCTGACTGACAGTGTCTGAGCATGACCTCATGGGTCAGGGGCGTGGGGACCCAGGGAGGCACAAAGAGAGGGTATACAAGACACTAGGGCTTTTGTTTATTTAATTAAAGGGGGGGAAAGGTCCCTGGACTAGACAGCATTGCCCACGTGACCTCTGTAGCCAGTCCTGTGGAGTATGAAGGGGAACACACAGGGAGATAGAAAACATCCTGTAGGCTGGCTGATGAGGGGGGCTGGAGAGGGGAGAAAGTGATGGTGATGACCCAGTACAGGCAGAGAGTACAAGAAGGCTTTTCTCTCACACAGCAGCCCCTCTTCTCCAGAGAAGTGCACCCGCCTCTCTGCCTGCAGGCACAGAGAGCTCCAAGGAGAATGCCTTCCTTAGCTAGCAGACTCCGGGGGAGAGGGGCAAAGCCTGACCCAGGAAATCAGACATAAACAAGGGAAATGTAGTAGCTCCCAGGATCCCTGCCCCAAGCTGTGGCTGTGGCTCTGAGCCTCTCCTCCCCTCCCCTTCTCACCACTGGGCAGAGCTACGGGAAGACAACAGGCCTGAAGGGGATTTCCCAAAAGCAGGGGACCCGTCGGCTCCCAAAGCTCTGACTGGAGCAGCTCACCCCCCCCTCTTTCCCCCTTCCCCATTCATTCACTCAATCAAGCAGGTTATTCCTGTTTTTACCCTGGGGAAGAGAGAGGGGTTAGACTACGTGACTTCTAAAGCCAAAGATTCTATGGGTGCCCAGAAACTCAACCAGGCTGGCAATGGGGAGAGAGGGGTTGGAGGATGCCCATCTTCCCTATGCTACCCTAGTAGTGCCTCTTATTACCACCCACCTGGACTATTTCAATGGCTTCTCAATAAGATTTATGACTTCTATTCTCTCCAAACAATCCTCCACACCTTATCTTTCTCATCACTCACCTGCTCAAAACCTTCTCTGACAGCTCCCAGTTAACTATCAAAGGATGATCTTTGACTATACTAGACTCTAGAGCCACTCTACCTTTTTTAGCTCTCTGCAATTATTTCCCCTTTAAGTGGACAAAGCTCTAGTCAATCAGATTCTGTCCCTGCATACTTTCAATGCTTTCCTGTCTTTAGTCACACTGTTGCCCACTCCAGGAAAAGGCTCTTGCTGCCTTATGGGATTGCCCCACACATCCTTTACCACTCAATTCGAATGAAACTTCTTCCAAAAAGCCTTCTCTCGTTGCCTTCCTCAATTAATAATGACCTTTTTGCTCTCAGACCTCACAAAGTATACTTATCTTATACATTTTATTATTGTACATTAATTATGTATTAATGTAATAATCATGTATTAAATATGTATTACTTTGTTACATTATGTCTCTTATTTGTAGCTATGCCATATTCCCTGATAGACTATGAACTCTGTGAGAGCAGGAAGTATGCCTAACCTAAACTCTGTTTTCTCCTGATCAACTAAAACATCGCCCTGTTCAAAGGAATTACCTGTGAAATACCTGTTACGTTGAATTTGTGGAAACCCAGGCTCTGGGGACATGCTGAGGGGTCCCCGGGCTTCTCCTCACTTAGCTCCTCATGCCCTGCCCTATTCTCTGGAGGGCAACTACATGAGGGAAGTCTCAAATGTCACAGGACCTTCTGAAGACACTAGTTAAGTCAAGGTGACACATCAAAAATGAAGCTTCCAGAGACAGACCAGTTCAGACCCCTGTTCCCATAGTCACCTGACACTTTGAATTTGAGGTTTCCAGATACTTTAGCTTTAAGCTTATAGACACTCACAGTCTTTGGGTCAATCATCTCTTCAGCCTTGGGGGTCATCAACCTTTTAATTATAGGGTTATTTTTTAAAATTTAAAAAAAAAAAAGGACTATGATCACATTTCTCTAATCTCGTCAACCCCACTGAGCAAAATGATCTCTTTTTTTCCCTACTCTTCTCCTCTCCAACCCATAAAATGGCAAGGGGAGCTCTAGAAGTCATCATAGGGGGTAAAGAATTGAAGAAGGGAAAGTAGGTGGTGAGATTGAGAAAGGGAAGAAAAGCAAGAAAAAAAGGAGGAAAAGAGAAATAGCAAAAAAAAAAAAAGTGGGAGAAGACAAGACAAGAAGGAGCAAGGAATGGGGGAAGAAAGAGCAAGAAAGGAGGCAGAGAAGAAAAGAAAAAGGAGGATAGAGAGAACAAGAAAGGGAGGAGAGATAAAGCAAAAAAAGGAGGAAGAAAGGGAATAAGAAAGGGAAAGAGAGAAGGAAAAAGGTTAAGCATGAAGGGAGAGGACAAATATGAGCAAAAGGACTTCCAGCTAAGAATCCCACAGCTTCTCCATTTCTGCCCTCCCTAACTCCATTTTGGGTGTTTCTCAGAAACTGAGTCACCCAGAATTTCAACACAGTGCTCAGCTCATCTCTGCATCCCACAGAGTCCTCCAAAAGCGCTGCTCTAACATCTGACCTTCAGTTGTCCCTACAAGAAGCTCAGATGCCCATTCTTTCCTTCCTTCCTTCACATAGCCCTTCCCAGGGCCACCTGGGCTTTAAAGAGGGAGGGAAGTGGCTGGAGCCACTGAACAACTGAACCACTTGACACCCCGACAGGTGATGCAGGAAGGCATCATCCAGAAAGTGTTCTTTCTTTTTGTTCCCTCTATTATCAAAGATGGAGGGAGAAAGAGAACCTGGTAAATCAGCGACACCACTGAGGCAGGAAACCTTCTGGCCAAGGTTCCCCAAAGTCTGTCTACACAGGGGGATTTGCACAGGGTTAACAAAGGCAGAGAGACACTCCATATACATGCACACACATCCAGATCTGGGAGTAAGACTGCTGGCCCCAAATCTTCAACTGGGCTTAGCCTTGCATCCATTCTCCTAGAGGAAACTCATCTGCTAGACAGCCAGAAAGAAGGTCTGACTCCTCTTCCATCTGGGAGCAAAGATTAAGTAACTATTGTCAAATGGCACAAACCTGGCCTGAGCAGTAACTTCTGCCCCAGTCCCATTAACTTCTCTTCCTCCAAAAAGCCAATACTTATAACAATAATAATATCAATGGTAATAATAGCAAGCATTTATAAAGTTTTAAGGGTTGCAACATGTTTTGAAAATAATCTTATTTTTTCTTTACAACAACCCTATTATAATCAAATATCCTCATTTTACAGATGAAGAAACTGAGGCAAGCAAGCAAAGTTAAGTGACGTGCCCTGCCACCAGCTTTATAACTGGTAAGTATGTGAATCCAGATGTGAACTCAAGATCTTCCAGACTCCAGTTCTATTGTTCCATACACTAGGACACCTAGATTTTGGCTGCTCCCCAGCAGGGATCATCTTTTCCCTTTTTTTGCATCCCTGGGAGCTTAGTGAAGTTCCTACCCTATTATTGTAGGGGCTTAATAAATCTTTGCTAAGTATGTGCCCTAGCCACTCTGGTCCTGGCTCTGGTTTGTCCCTCTTGTGCCTCTCTGAGGTCCTCAGATCTCTCTGCTGTCTCTTAGACTTCCCATTCCAACTTCATACCTTGAATTAGAATCCCTTCCTCCCTGGGAGGACAAGGGTTAATGAACTAATACTCGGAAACACAAAGCTTCCAGTGCAGGAGGCACAACAAGTATGATCAGGTACTGGGAAAGAAAGGAGTGGTGGAGAAGGAGTATCTTGGACTGAGGTGGAAAAATGCTCCATGAAGACTGGGGGAGGGACAAGATGACCTCTTCAGGGAGGGGGGAAGGGGGGGGGTTAGAAAAATGAGTTGGCAAAGGGAATCTATGATTCAGTCTCACACAATTGTTCCTGCTGCACATCACAAATGGAAAATGCTGGGTGGGTAAGTAACACAGCACACCACACAGCTGCACATGGAAGTTGGAGGGGGGGTGGGGGGGGGCGCAATCTGAACTCTGTCTCAACATCTGTGAAAGTATGCTGTGTGTCAACACCCACTACAGACTCCCAGCCAAAGAAAAAATGGCATAAACAGCAAACTTTTCATCTGCAACCCACTCCCCCCAACCTTTTTTTTTTTTTTGGCCACAGAGGAATTTTGCCAGCAAGAAATCATACCCAGGCTCAGATAGAAATGAAATCAGGGAAATGGGGAGGGTGGAGCTCTTTAAAGTCATGGGATCTCCCAACAGAGAATGATAGGGGTAGAGCCCAGAAATTCGGAGAGGTCAATGCTGAGCTCATGCCCAGGGACTAGGGGAGATAGACCCCTCCAACTCTCTTGCTATGGTGTTTTCAAAACATTCTTATTAGGACATTACTTAAGAGAGGAGCAGGGAAGTCAGGAGGTGGGGTGGGGGAGATGGACTAGGAAGACCATCATAGGCACCTAAACAACTAGGGGCCACCTGAATCCAGGGGTAGCCAGCCTCTCCTTGGGCTAAGTTCCAAAGTTCCCAACCCCCAACTCTCTAGAGCTCGAAGTAATTCAGTTCTACATCTCCCATTTCCAAACTCCAGCTTCAATCTTAAAGAAATATATACATACAAACTGCGTCTGTCAGAGGCACTTCCCCTATGAAAAACTAGGGAGTAGGACCCACTGGGGTTCAGTCAGGGACAGGTTCCACTGATCAGGAATCCACCAAAGGAAAACTTACAGATACAGCCTGGCACAGGCTGTCTCCTGGCAGAAAAGGCAGGGAGGCTGTGCTAAAGATACATTGCTCAATACAGAAAGAGGTTTAAATGCATCTCCTGTCAATAATCAACTGGGGAGATGTCCAAGAGAAAATTATTAAAAGGACCCACTTGTAGCAGGCCCCTCAGTCAGACCATTTCAGATTCCAATTAATGTAGACTCTCCATGTGGCAGTGGGAGGGAGGGATGTCTGCTCAAATCCAGCAGCCTTTTAGTCAAGGCCTTGGAAGTAGGGGACAGAAGCATGCACCCCTGTGCACCCGAGAATTCACCCAGGCACATTTAGCTCAATGAAGGAGCTACAGAACTGAGCTAGACACAGCATCCGTGCAGGAGGCACTTCCCAGAACAACTCCCATTGTAGGAAAAGAAGGAACACATCAAATGATGGAAGGGGCTCAGAGTCAGGGAAGACCTGAGTTCAAATTTCACCCTTCATCTTATGCAGTTCCTAGCTAGAACTCAGGCATTTCCCAAAGCTTTCCCTGGCTCTTTCCAAACCTCCTTCAGTCATCTGAAAAATGGAGCTAGGAATGCCTATAATAGGTATCTGAAGGGTCCTCAGGAGGGTCACCTGAAATGACGCACACTTTAAAGTACTAAGTATTGTAGTGTTGTTATAAATACTGAATTGTTAATGATAATATAATAAATAATAATAATATAATTTTCCAAAAGGAATCTCCTGGGGGCAGCTAGGAGGTGCAGTGGATAGAGCACCAGCCCTGAAGTCAGGAAGATCTGAGTTCAAATCTGGTCTCAGACACTTAACACGTCCTAGCTGTGTGACCCTGGGCAAGTCACTTAACCCCAATTGCTTCAGCCAAAAAAAAAAAAAAAAAAAAAACAGTGACTCTCAATCACCTGTGACCCCAGGTGAGCACACAATCTTTCCTCAGCCAAACTCTCTGAACTGGAGAGGAGGTGCCAACTTGGACTGACAAAGGGGATTCCTCCCTCAGAGTGTGCAATAGTAATGGATGATTGAATACTGGCCAACAAAAAACAAAATTATAAGGACTTAGGGGAGGAGGTGCAGAGAGAAGGAAGGGGGCAAAGGAGATATTTCCTTACCTTGTTCCCAGGAGATCGAAGCAAAATAAACCTATGCTTCTTCTTTAAGAAAGCTCGATAGTCTTGGCACTTCTCATAGCTGCCCAGTTCTACGGTCTCTATGCAGTTCTGCTCATCCTGGGGAGAAGAAAGAAAGGTGATCACTAGATTAATTAGAGGATGAAATTCCATCTTAGTTCCAACCCTGCTCGAGCACTTACACACACACACAACACACACATTCAGGGCTGGAATTTAGGAAGGCCAGCAGTCTCCCCTACAGTGTTACCTGTAAGAAGAAACACTAGTACACAAAGGAAATTTTAAAATATTACTTTTTAATAATTGAACAAATTTTACATCAAGTATTTATTGTTGAAAATCTCTTGGATAACTACAAAAAAAAAAGGGGGTCCAATTTTCAAACCTGGCTGAGTATATCCCTATATCAAAAAAATACCTATATCAAAATACCAGCATCAAAAAATACCTGATATTGATGAGATATTATGGAGCAGCTATAACTACAAATGGAAACTTCTTAGGGATGTTCACCATCGATGGTGAACACAGCTTTCCCTGAGTTGCAGATTCTTGATTTGTGAAAGAGCTCTGGGCAGGGAGAATGGCTACAGAAGGTCCAATGAGAAAATAAACATTTACAGTGGGAGTTCTAAATAACAAGGTACATCATTGAGGCACAATTCAGCATAAAAGGGTGTTGCCTTCAAAAGCCTTACTGCATAGGTGGGAGAGAGGATATATAGGAAAAAAAAAAAAAGGAAGAATGGTAACAATAGGTAGAGTCCTATAATAAAGAAGGAAGGAAGGAAGAAAGGAAGGAAGGAAGGAAGGAAGGAAGGAAGGAAGGAAGGAAGGAAGGAAGGAAGGAAGGAAGGAAGGAAGGAAGGAAGGAAGGAAGGAAGGAAGGAAGGAAGAGAGGGAGGGAGGGAGGGAGAGAGGGAGGGAGGAGAGAATAAAATGAAAACAAACAAGGACAGCTTTGAAAGTTACATGTGGACAAAAAAGACTGTTCACCTCCAAACACAGAAATGATAGTCTCACACGACAGATTTACAATTTTTTTTTTTTTAGGGGAAGACATGGTCAAATTTGTTTTGTTTGATTATACATGTTTGTAAGAGAGGATTTTGTTTTTCTTGCTTTCTCAAATGGGAGAATAATAGAAGATGAGAAAAAAGGAAGAACTTCATATGAAAACATTTTTTTAAATATATATGTCAAACTTATTATATACTTTAAAAGCATGATGTAAACAAGAGATTTATAGTTTTATATCCAGTCCTTAAAATGTCAGTCCTAGTCTGCAATTCAACCAATGGATCCTCTTTTACTTATTTTACAGATGAGGAAATTGAGACAAGGAAAGTTGTAAAGGGCTTTGCTCAGGGTCACTAATGCAATTAGTGGCAGAATTGGGATTCAAACTCAGTTCTTCTGCTTCTAAATCCAGTGAGCTTTCTCATACCTTTAAGTTAGGCATTGAAGACTTGGTAAGAGGTTCTAGTTCCTACAACAGAACTGCATAAGCAAAAAAAAAAAAAAGGGGGGGGGTGGGGAAGACATGGACTAGCTAGTGGTTAGTAAGCCTTTCTACTAACCTACTTGGTGGTTCTGGGGCCAGACTGGATACCATGAAATGGCATGGAGAGCTTGATCACTGACCCTGTTCTTAGACTACAGAAGCTGCTGAAAAGGTGGAATAATTCCTAAGAATAAATGCAGGACTTTGGGACATCATGAAGTCCATGGGTTCTTGGACAGATTTCTGGGTGTCTATGGACTTGGATGGGGGGAAAAATTGTGACTTTATTCAACATAATTGGTTTGCTTTGTAATTTTCTACTTGTATTAAAGACTGTTTTGAGAACAGGTCCGTAGACATCACCTGATGGCCAAAGGGGTCAATGACACAAAGAAAGATAAGAAGCCCTTATATGGTTCTACTACCTCACTTTACAGTAAACTAAGGCCCATACAAAACCACATAATTGGTCTGTGGCTCCACTGACCAATCAGCTAATAACAAGCATTTATCAAGTGCCAAGTATGTCTCGGGCACTGTTCTAGGCACAAAGGAAGACAAAGACAGTAAGTTCTGAAATATTTTCTTCTACTCGCAAGAAGCTTCTACTCAATCAATTAATCAAAAGAAATCCCCCTTGGGCTATGCCATCCTTGGGTCTCTTGGTCATGAGGGTAAAGGCCAAGCCCATCAGTTCTGGGCTGAAGCCTGTGGGACAGTCCCCCTAGAAAGCGTCACCCCAGGAAGCTCGGCCTTTAGTGGCCACACATCTTCCAGCATTCTCTGTGATTAAACGAACCTCCGACAGCCACGGAGCCCATCCCCCCCTTCACCTGCAGCCCCCTCAAGCTCTTCAGGGGATTCTCACTGCGCTCTCCCCCCACCCCAAACCCACCCAAGACTCCGATGGGGCTCGGGAGAGGCAGCAAATTCAACCTCCTTTCTCCCCGACTCCCCACCCCCAGTTAATTGGCTTATCCCCTGGGTGTGACTAAGTTAAAGCGTTCTTCCTGGGTGTGGTTTTCTCTTCCCTCAGGGAGTTCTGAAGTAGCAGAAGCGGATCTGGCCTGGCCTGGAACACACTGAGCCTGGGGCTGAATCCTCCAGTAACCCCGGCACCCTAAAAGAGGCAGCAGCCCAGCCTGGGTACCACGGAGAGCCTGCAGCAAACAGCAGAGGCTCTGGCAGGGTCTGGGTCCCACTGACCCGAGCTAAGGATTTCACAGGCAGTTGTCACCTGTGAGACCCAGCTGAGCAGATGCACTGATAGCTCTTGATAATTCCTATGTACAGGTGTTTATCTGAGCTGTTTTGTTGACACAAAAAGCTGTCATGGCAAGGTGCTGAAGGCCTGGGAACCTGCACCGCCCCTGTCCTGCATCCCGTCCCCTCCAAACTCAGGCTCCGTACGGGCAGCTCCCTGCCTGGCTCCACTCTAGCCTGTCCTAGTCTTCAAGACCTAGCGCACGTCCCCCGGCCCCAACTCTGGAAAGCCTTGCTGGACCCCACCAGTGAGCCCCCCCCCTGCTGCAAGGACGCCCTTCTTATTTGACAGTTATAGAAAACCAGCACATTACTGATTACAAAGCCCTTTTTTCACAGCCTGGCTATCAAGCAGACGGTTCAAATATAAAGAGGTGGTTTCTGTCTGCACAAGTGTTATTATTCCCATTTCCCAGATGAAGAAGCTGAGGCTCAGAGGTAATGGGATTTGCCCAGGAGGTGTCACAACCAGCAGTCCAACCTGAGGCGCCCCACTTCTAGCCCCGGCCTTTCCTTTTCAACACTGTCACACGTGAGGATGGACTGACTGAATTAGCATCCGAGGGGCTTCCTTACGGACTCTGATGAAGCTGATCCTGGTTGAGAAAAGAGCCAGCTACAAAGCAGTTTCTAAGGGAAGCTTTTACTGGACGGCAGAGGCAACCTCCCAGCTGCACAAATACAAACACCGAATCCCCCTCCCCTCCTCCCCCTCCCCAAGACACACATCCTGGAGAATGATAACTGCGCCTGGGGGCTGGGGGGAGTAAGGCCGGCCCTCTGCCGATGCCATTGCCAAGAGATGCTATTCCTGAATGGCCAGCTAGCTACCAGCTGCCTGCTCATACCCACCCCGGCTGGGGGAGAATTTCTGGGCACTCTGAGCTTCATCTCAGCTCAAATTGCTGAATCATTCCTGACCTTCTACAGCTCAAAAAACTACCCCCTCAAACAACAAATCCAAAGCATTGGGAGAAGCATCTTTGGAATATCAACTTCCCTGTCAGCAAGAGAGAGCCAGAAGCATTCTTAAGGATCCCTGTTCCTTGTCTCAAAAAAAAAAGGGGGGGGAGGGGTTAGAAGTGAGCTAAGAGATATTTCATAATTCCTGCTCCACAGTCAAACCCCTCACTACCCCCCTTCCTCAGAAGGTTAAATTCTTGAAATTGTGTTTTGGGTTTCAAATAGTGATCCTTTTCGCTTAACTGAATTTTTCTCTCTTCCCCGTAAATCAGCCCGGGATGAAGCAATAGGTAAGTGAAGCTGTCTCCATTCTCCAGGCTCCCACCAGATGTGGCCAAAGACATGCCTGACAGAGTCTGACAGCCCCACAGCTGCTGGGCTGTCACTCATCCTCACAGCAACTGGAGAGCTGAGCTGTGACAAGAGCATTTCTTATAAAAATACCACCACACGTCCACGTTTCCAGCTCAGGCACATCCAAATTTGGCAATGGCGGCAGCAGCAACGCTGCCTCTTACATCTGGAGGGTGTCTGCATTCTCACCCGCTCCCGTTCCCCAGCACTACAACCCCTGGGCTGGACTCAGGTAGGGAAGGACCAGATGCCCTGCAGAAGGCAGCACCTTTTGAGAAGAATCTAAATTCGTGCTTCTCGATTTTTTTTTCTGTGACACATTTGTGAACTTGCACTTTAGAAGTGGGAGGTCCCCCTGCTTCCTTTGCTCCTCAAGCCAGCTATTCTCTGATAACATTCATTTAATTTCACCCCTCAACCATGTACGGTAACACCTTCTGTATTCAGAGATCCTCTCAGTCCTTTAGCCCTTGAAAGAAGCTTGACTCCTTAGAACCTCCCAGAGAGTTTTATTGACTCTTCCTTAACCAACAAGTCTAAAAAATTCAGTGATCTAGTTTCTTAAATCATAGATTACAAGCAGCAAAGGAAAGGGGGGCAAAAGCTGGTGCTATTAGAGGCAGATGCATTAACAGTAGAGGTGACAGCTGACAGCCTGGACACACTGAAGAGAGAAACAGAAAAACTAAAAACGCACAGAAGTGTATTACTATTCACTACAATAATGGATGTTTGTAAAGATGACCCTGAGTCATCAAGAAAAGGTTAAATTCTGTTTCTCGATTTAATAAAGCAGACTATGACATATTTTATAAAGACTTCATTCAAAATTATTAGAACAAAATATTTTTCAATTTTCAGTTTAAGAAAAAAACTTACTTTCAGCCTTCTCTGATCTTCCCAGCAGTAAATAATCCCTACCTCCTGAGATTCCTCATTATACTGTCTCTCTCTCTCCTAGGCCCTTTTCACATTCTATCTTAAATTATAGTTACTAGTGACCTTCTCATCTAAGTAGATTCCAAGCTCTTTATTATCAGGGACTATATCTTATTCACTTTCATATTAATTAATAATGCTCACTGAATTTAATTTAATATGAGAAGTTCAATTATATGTAACCATTCATTCCCAGAGAATGCTTGATCAATGAGATAATGAGATAGATGTGCCCACTTTACACATGTGTCAGTAATGCCCATTCCTCTCTTCACCATGGTTCCAGCCCCTTCCACCCTGATATCAGTGTCCTGCCAATTCAGTCTGATGATCTGAATCAATAGAAAAATGTCCACACTTCTCTAACCTCCTCTCTAAGCATCAGGGAAAGATATACTGTCCAGCCTTAGGAAACTGATCCGGTCCAAGCATCCTCCTTCAGGCTCATCATGCCCACATGGCAGCATGTTGCTAAGCCAACAGCAGAATAGATAAAGTGTCCGAGATTATACAGGAAACAGAAGGCTGAGACATAACAAGAGCTCTTTAGGAAGTGGTGGGAATGAAAACAATATGACTGAATGGCTGTTCCAGGGTGGGGTTCAGAAACAGCTCCAGCCATGTTCATTTGGCTGAACTCCACCTCGGTTTATCACTAAGACCACTGTGATGATGATCATGATAATTATTTTTATTAAAAATAAAAAGAATGAGGATGCTAATGATAATGATACTATCCTGTACTTATAAAGTACATTTCCTATCTGTTATCTCACTTGTTACTCAAAATAACTCTGGAATGGAGGTATCATTACCCTCACTTTGAAGATTAAAAAACCACAAAATCCAAAGGAAGTAAGTGATCTATCTAAGGTCACCCTGTATGTTAAAGGCAGAGCTAAACCCAGAACTAACAATAGGATTTCTATCAACATTTTAAGACTTATAAAGTACTTTGTAGATATAATCTCTTTTATTCCTCATAACAGCCCTGTGAGGTAGGCACAGTTATTATCCCCATTTTACAGATGAGGAAGTTGAGGTTAAGCAAAGTAGAGTGCCTTGTCTCAGGACCACACAGCTAATAAGTATGAGGAGGGATGGGAACTCACTCAGGTCTTTCTGACTCCAATTTCAGCCTTCTATCCACTGTGCCATACGATTCTGATTCATTAGAATCTGCCTTCCTATTTCTTCCATGTTTTTAGGATGGATAACTCTCCCAACTTCTGTCTATCACATCCTCCAACCTGCCACTCCCCCCTGACCCTCCCCAGTCTGCTCTTCCAATCCCCAAGTATTACAGTTACAACTTGATTGAACTGGCTGGGTTCCTTACCTCGTTCTCGTAGACTAGAAGCTGTGCCTTGCAGAGCAGGAGATATCGATCTTTCCAAAGTCCCAGGAGGCCCCCACTACTCTTCTTGATCCATCCGGCCTTATCTGCCATCTGGGCACCCCGAAGTTTCTCGCCACCCTCCTTCGTGCCCTGAAATGATAGCAATGGACACACCACATGAGGAACAGATTCCAGAGCCAAGTTGGGAAGGAACTTCCCTTAACCCCCAACCTCTGGCTCTCAGTGGTGATGGAAGACGGTCACTGTAAGACATTGTTAAAGATATAACATGTTAATCTGCTAAAATTGGGGTGACAACCATTTTTACATTGGAGACTTTCTCTCAGTGGTTCCTATTCGGCATTTCAGGATTTTAAATTTTACACCCATCTTAGCTGACAACTTAGACTCTCTCAAGTTTGCATGATTGAGTATACCCAGTGTGAGTTTATGTGGGGAAGAGGGGAGGTGTCAAAATCCGGAGGATGCTAGATGAAAATTAGCATTTACTAATTTGGGACATTTTATTATTTACATAAAACTTAAAAAAAAGGTCCAATCAAAAGTAAAAGTGGCTGTACCACTCCTCCTCCTCCTCCTCTTCATGGGTGAGTTCATCTCTTCTGGCCCTATGGAAACAGCCAGAAAAGCTGCCTTTGGAAGAACACACATATGCAAATTTATTTTGTCTCCCGAAATGTTCACAGAGGCACCCTGTTTATAGCAAAGCAGAGCTTTGCCATCCATCAGGAAGAATCTTCCCTTTACACTGCAGAAAGACTCTTCACATACCCCATACCTCCTGGACTTTCACTTCTGGCGTTTGTGAATCCCCAAATAATCTCAGACTATAGGGCTCTCTCAGGACTTTCTGCCAAGGTCACTTCTCTCACTTGGAGCCTGTCGTCTTATTGAGCTGAACTTTATAAACAAAACTTCTGAAGTTCCTCCACCCTCACTCCTTCTTGACCTCTTCCAGGAAAGCAAGAGATCCTTTTAGGGTTCTCAGTTTCACCAATCCAAACTCTAACTGGCACCATGCCCCTTGGGCAGAACATACAACATGAAGGACAGTAGTAGAGGCTAGTTATCACCCCACTCCAAGTACAGCTACCTGATTTCTGGAATAGAACAATCCCAGTGATTCAAATGAAAGAAACAAATTACTTGAATAATGCCCAACTAAGCACTTTTACTCACATAATCCTATGAGATAGGTCATATTTTTAGTTTGTTTGGGTTTGTTGTTGTTGTTGTTGTTGTTTTATTTTTAGTATTTAGTATATTCACATTTTATATAGGAAGAAATTCAGGTTAAGTAACTCGCCCATAGTCACATGGTTGGGAAGTCATAAGGACTCAGAGAGGGACGTGCCCTTCTGACTCTGTGTTCAATATTCTTTTCTCTACATTATACTTTCTTTGCACTTGAAGGAATGAAGAAATCAGAATCCATTCAAAAGCACAGACCTCTTAAGCAAGTTCTCTTGCTTTCAAGCCCTTCTGGAAAGAAATGGGAAAACATCCTAGTCTAGTCTATCTCCCCATCTCCATCCTATGTCCCACTAATTCAAATACTAGATAGTCCCTATTTCAGTACACAGAGTGTAGTCCCAGCCTGGAAGTCTAGAAAAATTGGGACCTGATCCCAATTCTTTATCAAATAAACAGTGTGACACTCAGATTTCCCTCTAGAAATTTTGGAATATAGGTAACCAAGACACCATTCAGACTACTGGGATATGAGCTGATCTCCTCCAAGAGAAGTTTGATTGGGAAAAGGAAATGAGCCAATTATGCAAAATATTGCACTGGTACCCACATGGAACGTAAGTTCTTTGAGGACAGGGACAGATTCCTCTGTGTGTGTGTGTGTGTGTGTGTGTGTGTGTGTGTGTGTGTTCTGTACTTAACACAATTACACAACAGTAAACATTGAATAAATGCTTGATGATGATTGTTGACTGAAAAGATGGACTCCAACTCATTAACTGAACCCCCAATGGACCAAGAATAACACAAAGTGAGAAAGCACGGAATGTGTGCACTCTGGACCATAGGCAATAACCTCCACATTAAGATCATGGTTCCACTGAAGGTTTGACAGAACATCAGGACAATGAGTTCAGACTACTTCTCCAGGGACTTATCTGGCAGTGTAACTACCAGATAGATGCCATTTTTACAGGAATAAGATATAATCCCAGTGTACAAACCCAAGAACGAGAAGAAATCCAGGCCCTCCTCCACTGCCCACATCTAGAAAAGAGGCAAGCAAAAATTTAAAACTGTATTTTTGTACTGCCTTGCTCTTCTCTGAGTGTCTGATGCTCTGTCTTCAGGTCCAATCTTCCTGAAATACTAGTGGAATCAGAATACTTAGGGATAGGATGGCAATGAGCGTGATATGAGCAAGCTCAACTTCTAACAGCTACTGAATGTCTAGCTGTAGGTGACGCAAATGTATTACAATGCACTGGCCCTTCTCAAGAAGCTTTAGAAAGCACAGAAATGAGAGGGCACAGACAGCTCACACTATGTACCATAGGAAGCAATCCTAGGGATATGATTCATATTTGGGATACAATTACCTTGCTACACAAGACAGGATAAATATGATGCTAGACTGTTTGGTACAGACTAGATGCTAAAAGAATTTACAGCAAGAATTCAAATAGGGTCAGGGAAGACTTCATGGAGAGTGTCTCTTTTCTCCCTAAGCTTTGGTCCTACATTTTCCATTAAACCTTGGAAAGAGCACTGGATCTGGAGTTAGTGCACATGGGTTCAAATGGATATCCAAAACTTACTATCTACAATCTGGCCAGAATATTTACTTCTTTAGATCTCAATTTTCCTCATTTGTAAATGAAGAATAGTCTAAATGATCTCTTAAAATCTTTTTCAGCTCCAAATTCAGGATCCTACCTTAACCACTCCAGCTCACAGGGATTTCTCTCTCCTGGACACTTTACTGAATTTACTTTTTCATACTGTTCATTTTATATTTTAGCATATGAAGCTTCAAAAAGATATTTGGCTCCTGACTTGTCTTCTAAGTAGATTATAAACACCTTGAAGGCAGGGAACCATTCTATATATATATATCTATATTGTCTTTCCGTTTCCCCCTCAAATGCTAGGCAAACGAGATGAACAAATAATACATAAGTATCAGGTAAGATGTGTGCTGATAAAAATAGGATGTGTGCTAGGCCTGGAAGGACATGTAAGACTGTAGAATTTAGAAGTTGAAGGGATCTTAGAGAACATCTCATCCAGCCCTCTCATTATGAAGAAACTGGGAAACTGAGGCCCAGGAAGCGATTTGTCCAAGAGCCATGCTCTTAACCAGATTTTTTTGGAGGGGGATGTGTACAAGACATCCTTTTAATTTAATCTTCAGTATTAAAATTTTTCCATTCCTTTCTAGACAATCAACAGAATAAATCAATTCCTGATTTGCAGTCTTGACTAATTTCTGAGGAACTCACAGCAAAAATTTCTCAATCCTCAAAACCTGTATGAGAAGATTCCAACATACCACTTATACTAGATAAATTAGAGATGATCAAGACTGGAGTGAGGGGCTACTGGAAAGCCTATAATAAGGTGGTTAGTACACAGTGTTAATCCTGAAAAGTGCATAAATGTGGATCAAATCATTCTGTTGTGCCATGGAAAGAAGCTGCAGGATTTGAAGTAAGAAAGTCTGAATTTTAATTGTGCCTCTGCTGCATCCTCGAATGCAATTACTTTGCTGAGTAACTTCAGCTTTCTGGACCTCAGTTTCTTCATGTGTAAAATGTGGCATTCAGACCAGAAGAGTACAGAGGTGGCCACCAGCTCCTTAAGCTAGGGCTGGAAGGACATGTAAGACTGTAGAATTTAGAAGTTGAAGGGATCTTAGAGAACATCTCATCCATCCCTCTCATTCTGAAGAAATTGGGAAACTGAGGCCCAGGAAGCGATTTGTCCAAGAGCCATGCTCTTAAACTTAGACTCAAGCCACAACTCTTCATGTTCTGCCACAGATTTAGAAGGGTAGAATGAGTAAAGGATAGGCATAGTTAACAGCATGACATGTCTTTTATTATCGCACCTCATCATCATCCCCACACATCACACATGGTCCCCCCCTTTGCAGATGGCTAAGTTTAGATATACTCTGTTCCTGCTGTCACTCCATTCCACCTGCCTCCTCCCTTTTCCACCTCCTCCTCAGACTCTGAGCCACCCTCCCCCCTACTCCATGAGGTCAGGGGATTGGCAATGCACCCGGAAGTTTTAATAAGCCATCCCCTTTCCTTGGCGAAGCAAACCACTGCCACAGTGGAGGCTTTGTCCTTCTCAGCCTAGTTTCGCGGCTGCCTCTCCTCTCACTCACTGACCGGCTGACCATGGCCTTTTTTGTTTTTCCCTTCCCCGTCCCTCCTCCCAATCATCAGGTCTCCATGGGTACATTTTAGGTACCTTCTGCTATATCCCAAGACCACTCAGCATCAGGACGCCTCTTCTTCCCAGGGGAGTCCCAGAGCCAAGGACAAGATGCCACCATAACCACTACAGGGGAGGTTTTTCAGTAGGGGAGAGAATGACCAAACTGTATAATCTGATAAACAAAAAAGTGCTAGGTAGCCATGGACAAGACTCAAAAGTGTCCAGAATGATAGCCTTAAATTGGTTACAGAGCACCCTATTCACTGAGATTCCTATAGTCAAATACAACAAATTTTTAACCTGATGAATGAGTAATACAAAGATACTGAGTAAATTAGAGATGGCAAAAGCTAAGCCTAGATGCAACTGGAATGCCTGAAGTCAAAGCTAGGGGGTAAGGGGAGGAAAGAAACTATTTCCTGTAGGAAGTAACTTCTAAGCAGTTCTGAAGCTAGAAAGGGACACACTTTGACAATCATAAGGATGAGGACATATAAAGGGCAGAGAAGGTTCCCAAGTAAATCAGCACACAGAACATTAAAGCTGGGAAAAATCTAAAAGATCATAGAATATAAGATATTCCAAACTCCTCATTTTTATACATCCAGGCAATGGAAAGAAAGCACAGAAATGAAGTGATGGGCCCAAAATTCTACTTGGTAGATAGACACTCAGTCAATCTAATCTGGTCCCTGTCCTTTCCACTACCCAATACTGCCTCTGCAAAAAGGGAAGAGGTCTGCAGGAATAATCAGACGAGATAGACTGGAGCAAAGAATACAAGACAGATAACGCCAATGGGTTAGAAAAAACTATGGCCAGGAATTGAAATCTGATTTGGAAGAAACTGAGAGGAGACAAGAGTTTCTGGGAAAGGGAGTGGCAGTATCAAAATGATGCTAAGGGGAGGTTTTCTTCACTTCCCTATACAGGATGAAGAGGAAGCTATATTGTCCAGGTGTGAGGAAATGGAAGCCCAAATTAGGCCTGTAGTTGCAAGCCTGGGGAGGAAAAAGTCAGAGCTGAGAAATAATTTAGGATAGAAATGATTAGGATCTAGTACCAAGATAGACATAAGGTAATATAAGGTAAAGATATAAGGAGATAAAAGGTAAGAAGAAAAAGAGGTATTGAAGATTGAATATGACTTCCAAATTGGGGGGAGAGAATGTGATGAGGGATGAAAATTCCAGTGGCAGTGAATAAAATGGTAGATGGGAGGATGAAGAAAAGATAAACATTATATTTTCACTTTTTTAGTGTTAGTTGTCTTTAATAGAGAATATGTTGGATCTGGAGTCTCTGGTTGAGATAGTTTTGGGACTGGCTCCCAAAACTATCTCTAAAGAGGCTCTGACCTAAAAAGTTGTATTGGCAGGAAACCAGATTATCCTGTTCCAATAATGGCCATCCTACCCCAATTTTATCAAGAAGTGTTTGGGAATCCAAGCAGAAGATAAGACTATTGAATCTGGAAAGATCTAAAAGAGTATGGGGAAGTCACTTAATTTTTTTGGCCTCAGTGTTATTATCTGTAAAAAGAGGGAGTTGAACTAAATGACCCATTAAGATTAGCTCTAAAGCTATGATTCCATAAACCATCTTTCTTTACAGATGAAGACACTTAAGTCTAAAGGGAAAAAAAAGTATTATAACGTACACACATGAGACTTTCCCATTCACTCCAGCTGCTGGGCTCTCCCAAGAAATTATCAT